>NC_046184.1:44790843-45415843 GCF_011004875.1 Balearica regulorum gibbericeps | reverse complement strand
TACTATAGCCCGGCAATTTCCAACATCTTCCTCGTTCAGAGCCAACAGGAGTCTCTCAACCCCACGATGTTCTCAGCAGTGTAGATACAACCATAAACTATGAATCAAATGACAATCAAAAATTCCAAACAAGATATCCAGTAATGTACATATACAAACTAAAAGACTACTACAATCAAACTCATAACTACTTAGGAACCCTAGATACCAACATACTGCTATTTGACATATAGACTCAGGAATGATTGATTTCAGCGGCCTTTGCTCTCCCAGCACAGTAGTGAAAGAAGCACTAGTTTCTGCTTCTTATCAGGACACAACTAGTAGACCAGTATTCCTACAGAAGATATCTCAAATAATTTGTAAATCCCCAAAATACCTTGAAAAAAGAAGAAAAGACCATTTATGTCCAGTTATGAAGACATGCACATTCATTCCCTAGGGTACAGAGGACCCTAAGGAATGAATCTGAATTAGCACAAATTGTATGTGGTTAAACTGAAGATCAATTATAAAAAACAAACAAACAAACACCCCCCCCAAGCCCTCCAAACCCCCCCCATAAGAAACCACACCAGAAAAATCAAGCAAATTGATAGCAAAAGCTAGTATATATGAACTTACTGTAATGATTTTCAGTCTAACTGAAGAATACATAATACTTGGTTTCAACATAAAAGATAATGTTAAACTGACACAATCTTTTCAGCACAATAGTATCACAGATGCTGCTGATTATCAGACAAACTGCATTGTGTGGGTGAAGAAACAGAATTATATGAAAAGAAAAAACCCAAAATGGAAAAAAATGCAAAGAGGAGTTAGGAAGGAAACAAAATGATATACCTGGATAACGCTGGCAAAGAATATGAAGAAAATGCTGAAAGGAATGATAGAGGAATACAGCATCATCTCCAGTTTGAAAGTAGCACGTTCACACCAATAACAGTGCCTATGAAGAATAAACAAAGAAAACCCCTCACTACAGTGATAAGAAAAAGAAGAAGGAGTATAATAAAATGTTTCCAAGAGCTATTTGTAGATTAGCATCAAAAAAAATATTAAATGTTAATGGAAATTAAACATTCACAATTACATAGAACAGCTTCTCACACCACAAAGAAGTGATACATGCAGAAACAGACTGAAGTCAAGGAAATCTGCCGGTAAATCTAAGCCAGTGGGAAATTTGTGGTGATGAACTCATCACTAAAATATTTAATCTTTTTAATGAAATATGGGACTAATAAAAGCTCTCAAAAAGATGTCATTATGGACTAGATATCAAAGAAGAGTGATTTAAGTTACTCCAATAGTTAGTGAGATATTTTATTTCTTTCAGTGATAACCAGTTTACCACAGCACCACATTAACCAGCAAAAGAATGCAACTGGTTAAAAATAAGAAGCTGGGGTTTCAACCTGAAAGGTTGCACATTTACCAGATTTTCAATATAAGCATAAATATCAAAGAGGCTAACAGATTAAAAAAGACACTAAAAAAACCCTTAATATGCAGCTTTTAGATTTTAATGAAGGATTTGGCATTCCATACCTCAATTCACTCAGGAAGATCTTAGAAGTTTAAGGTCTACCAACAGAAATAATTATCTTTGAAAAGGTTTCACATTAAGATTAAGGTCAAACTGCACAAGTCTATAATAACAGAAAATCATGTCAGCGAGAATTTATTCTCTTACATCTGCCTGTGTTGCCCTTGATTTCAGTATGAAAAAAAGCAGAGACTCATACAACACTGACAAAGCCTCATGTAAAAACTATTTTCTGATTCAGATTTTCTAAATGAAACTGTTCTTTAAAGAAATGAAATTTAAAATTAAATCCTTGAGAAGAAATATTTAAGAGGAAATTACATGAGATTGTTCTTTTAAAAAGTGACAGGAAAACAGGCCAGCAGAGAATATTTTCTTCCAGAAATGAACAAACAGAGCTAATAATTAACTACAAAACCCAAAGCGGTTCTTAGCTCAGGTGTTACAGTAGAAGACAAAAGGATGCATGCACTGGACCATTCATTTTCTTCACTGGTAATCTGAATTCTGATAATAACCAAAGAAAAATAATTTCTGAATTGCCAAAGCAGCAGTTTCAGTTGATCATTGAAAATCTACAACTTAAAAAAAATAACCTATGATCTTAACTCCAATGCAATTACTTTAACACAGTAAAAGCTGAAGATATATGCAAAAATAAAGATAGAGTTGAAATCACTATGTAGATAATGCAGGGTATTTAAAAACACATCCATTTTCATCAAAATACTAAATACTTTTTCCTGTAAATTTTTCTGGAAGCTAGAAATAACTAGGCATATCTTAAAAAATAAATCCAGAGAATCTCTAAGACAAACATGTGCTATACATGGAGGAACACACAAAAGACGACCTGCACAATTTGGTGTAGAAGACTGACAAAGATTGTCCTAGGATATGCAAGAATGGTGGAGCATGCTTTGTGTTCTCTGTCTCGTTAGATGACACAGAAACAAATCACAGTCAACATAAAACAAGTGGCATAATCATCGGGTTAGCTGACTACATCACTCATTTTGAATCTGCGACGTGGTTCTTCATGCAGTGCCATATCAAATTCAGAATTTACTATCAATCACGTGCAAAATTATGCCTCTCATTGAACATGTAAGCTTTTTTATTTCAATATTGCACAAACAACTTCATGTCTTCTTCACAGTACCTTTTATTATTCCTTGCACACTCTACACACTTGCAATTTATAACTTCTTCCCAGATGCTCAAGTCTTTTATTCATGAAAGGCATAAATTCAGCAAGCCTTTAAAGCAAATTCATATATTTAGACATGTATTTAGTTCTATTAAGTCAATACTTCAAAGCCATCTTTAAATGAAGCTCATACCCTAAGGGGTATTTTTGAACCAGAGCTACAAATCCTGTCAGAAATTCATTTCTTGCATGCAGACTTTGTTCCATTGTGTTTCAAGATTGGACCAGACTAATATACATCTAAGCTGCATAGCGCGCGCGCTCGCGCGCGCTCAACTGACAGTCAGAATCGCCTAACACGCAGCCGCATCATTTATATACTAGTAATATTCACACGCATTGGGACAGCAGTAAATTTCTTAGGTTAGGAAACTTCCCTTCTGTTCAAATACACTAAGTACACAAGAAATAAAAACAATAAAATTAAAGAAAATAAAAAAAGAAGGAAACCCAGCAATTTTCTGTCATTAAGGCAAAGCACTTTGTTGTTTTAAAGGGGATATACATGCTTGAGACGTTCAATTCCTCCTTGAAGCCTGGGGAGTGAAACATATTAACTCCCTTTTGAGCCTTAGGTAAAACCAGTAAAATTCATCATCTGATCCAGAGTTTAAAACTGTGACCTGGAGAGCCAAGGCTACTCTTGGGGGGAGCAAATCAGGTGTCTAATTTCTATTTTAATATTGATGATAAAACTTGAAAGTCATTTACCTTTTTGCTGTTAGTACAATGTAAATTTGTCTCCATATTTTTTTATTTGACTGATTAAACTTTCACAAATGTATGAGTAATGGAAACTGATTTGTCAGGATTAGAATTTCCTAGCGGAGCTATAGTACTGATTGTTTCTAGCAGCAGAGCCACATAAATTTCCCGTCATAAGGACAGAATAAAATAAAACCAGATAGGTTGAAACAGCTTGAGAGAGCTAGGTTTGCAAAATTCTGTGCATATTTCAGCTGGCTGATAAGATTAGGCATCATATGATTGTCCGTATGTTTTTCTGGGCTGACAGACAAAAATTAACTGTTTCTGGATTTAGTTCATCAGAATTTAGGAATTCTATTTTTGCTTGTTAGGGAACTCAAATATAAAACCATGTTCTTACGAATTCTACTTGGGTTTTGGGAAATGAGGAGGAAATCCAGAAAAAGAAGCTGTGCCTAGTTGTAAAACAAACTTTTTCTGGTCAAAAGTGAAAACTTTTTTTTACCTAACAGTCTCATCAGCAACATTTTTGGTCTGTCACAGAAATCCTCACCACAGTAATAGTTGCGTGAGAGTCGCTCTCTGAAATACTCAGACCAATACCACCAAATGCATTGATACTTTCAGTGTTCCACAATGCTGGATTGGATATCCTAACAGAGCATCTTTTCCCCCTGCAATTTTAATTTATGCACTCTGTATTTGGGACCCACCCCAAAGAGGGCAGTGGCAACAACAGTATGTACACTCATACCTGAGCTGCATTTCTAGATTCCCCCAAACAATTACAGTTTGACTAATAAATCTGTTAACCCCATTTGGGAAGGATGGAGGACAGATTTATGTGGCTGCTTCTGCACTGAAAAAAATTTAGTATGGGAACATCAGAAGCTGGGGTGGCACCCTGTTCATCTAGTGATTTTGTGCTATTTCTGCCCCACTTTTAACCTCTGAGGTCTAGTGGAATCAGGAATAACCTTTTCCGTATGCATACAGGCTGTGACATCTACAGTTTCAGACTTGCTTTCAGCTCAGCCGACAGCCACACATTTCATTAACATGTTATTTCAGGCAAAACAGCACCTGGAAAACAGAATTTGAGAGACCAGCATCCCTCATCTGTACACAGAATATCAGCAATTCAATACTGATTGAAAATATTGTGACTCCTTGCCCAGGAGATTTTGGTTTGCCTGCTGCGGGTAAAACGCTGCATGCCTGTTTGGTTGTCTGTTGCTCTGCCCAAAAACCTGTGCCATGCCTGCCCATTTTAACTTCATTTCCATCACAACTTCCTTCTCTATGCTTTGGGTAAAATTATGTTTCAGAGGCTACCCATGCTTTTACACTTTTTGTATATCATTACCTTTTGCTTTTTCTCTTTTCTCCCGGCGGCAGCACCTTTGGTGTTATTTCTTTGGCCTTGAACCAGTTTCCATCTCCTGCCAAGTGCCATAGATCCACAAAATGCTTGTTCTGCAGTTGTAATTTTGCTGCTTCATATAAAAGAGCAGAGCTTGCTCTGGAGCCCTTGCTATAAATAGAACAGAATTTTTCTTAGGTCTCCTACTGATTTGCTGGATTGATTGTATCTCTGCTAATCAACCTGAATAATACATTGGCATTCTCCTTTTCTCTTAAAATCATACTGTATAAATATTTTGCTTGATGATTCTGAAAGGTTATTTATGTTGTTTGAAATAGAAAAATATCTTTATTATTCCTAGATAACCCTTAATTTTATATCGAAACATCATTATATATACATATCACTTGTGTACATATAATTGAGATATTTGAAGGTTAATTCTGATAAGGTGACCTTAAGCTACATTTTTTCCCTTCTCTTTCCGTCTTTTCCATCTTTCTGGATGCCAGACTTCAGAACATGTCAGTAAAATGAGGAAGATGTTTATCAAGTATTTAAATAAAAAACTTGCTCTCTTCCCCTCACACTCCCCTATAAATGCCTTGAAAATGCTGTTTTAAATTATACATTAACATCCTGAACAATTTTAATATTAAAAAAAAATCCAGTTTAGATATCTCAGTGTGGAAAGGGAGAGACATTTGGTTAATAAGATTTTTAAAAATAATATAATTAAGGATCCAGGTCATTAAGAGTATACTGAAAAGCTAGTTATTGATATGGTAATTTCACTGTTATGAAAAGAGGAAATATATAGGTCTATTTAAAAAATAATCAACTATATAGACTTAAATATTTGCATAGTTTACAAGTACATTTAAATAGAATGTAATCTACCTTTAGGAGAAAATACTTGCACCTGCAATGTTTGCAATGGAAAAAAATGAAGTACACCTGTAGTTTGCACCTACAGCTGGGATCCAATCCAGTCCAAAAGCAAGTACCTGTACCTGTAATGAGCTGTTTGAGTATTCAGAACAGATATATCAAATTTGTAACTTCAACTAATTGCCTAAGAGAGTACAATAATTAAGAAAATAGCCCAGGAATAGGACATCTATTCCCCATTCCTGCCTCTGCTCTAAAATGCTACTGCCACATATTTAAGATGGCTTTTCAAATTCTTATGCACATTTAAGAAATCTATTGCAGTCTCTTTTGGAAGTAAAGCGGAGAGCAGGTATATTTCTGGGTACACAAAAGATACTTGCTGTTGTGCTGATGTCTCATGACAATCTGAAGCATCCCACCGCAGCTCTGCTACCACACTCTCAGCTGATGCATGACACACTGGGTGGCAAACCCAAAGAGTGCCTAAGCCTGGCGCGATCGCCAATAGAAACAGAAAGCAAACATACACAACGAATGACACACGCATCCATAAGTTATATGCGATTAGCAGGAATATTTCCTCCATTTTGCTGAAACTGTCAGATCTTCAGTAATTGTTAGAATATTGTGCAGAAAACAAGCCAAGAATATGGGCAGGACCAGGGATTTCACACGCTTTGGCCAAATCAGGGGGAGCTCAGCATTAACCCTATATTTATTTATGTGTTTCTGAAGATATTCCCTATGAATCAACAGAAGCAGAGGGTATCTTAAATAGAAAAAGAATAAAATAATCATTCTTTTGCTGAACCAATATGAGGAAGTTAATATTTCTTTTTCAGGTGAGCACCAAGAAGAAGATTAATCACAGGGTGAGTACATTGTCTGACAACTCACTCATTAAAAAAAAAGCATTCATTACAATTGCCATCTCACTGCAATAATTTACATTATTTTCATGTTATTTAGAAAGTTTTAGGGTTTTTGCACTCACCCTAATTAGAGATGTCAATTCAGAAGGATATGGATGTTCTGGTGCCACTAAAAGTCAGATATTGAACACATTTCTGTACTTTTACACAGATAGGTAAAACAGAGAGAAGATACAGAGACAGATTCTCTAAGGTTACAAATCGTGTCATTAACAGAGACAGGAACAGGAAAAGAGGTAAAGATACAGGGTCCTCTATCTTAATTAGTAGATCTTAAGAACCACTGTTTGCAATGCACGTGCCACAAGATGCAGAAGGACTTTGTGTTATAAGAAATATTGTCCATATCCTAACTACTGTGAGTTTGCCTGTGCAGTTGCTTATTAACACAAACATGCAGCACTAAATATTTAGGCAACATGCACTTAAGTTCCAAGGTAGGTCTTCAGAGGGACAGACTTCTAGAGGGACCAACCTCTGGAGGGACAGATCTTCACTGTGCATTGTACACAGAACTGTAGGGTATTAGTTGCATTTGATTTTACCTCTTCTGTGTTTACCAGCCAAATTAAATACACATCTGGTACATGAAGGAAGTAATACTGCTTAAACCACTGTAATATGAAATCACTCACGTGCAACATACAACGCAGGTTTTGCATGTCAAATGGGAGATTACCTGACAAAAAAAGAGTCTTATGGGATGTAGAACTGAAATTTATGCATAAAGTAAGTGAATATTAAATATACGCATGAAGAAACACTAATGGTTTTAAATATAGTTACAGAATTAAAGATACTTGTAAGACAACTTCATGTTTGAACATATTCTGTGTATGTCCACTAGTACATATCAACAATAATAGAACTAAAGAACAGTTTAGCATAGACATTTTTTATATGTAGAAACAAGGTCTGCTTTTGCCATTTAGTATGGATAAAACCTTAGTTTAAAAGATGTCTCACTGAAGTTTCAGGATGTCAACCCGAATCAAGGTTTCAGAATCTATCCAACAGCGATTAACTCAGGAGCATGTGAAAAGGATAATAACATACTCTTTAAATACGATTAGGTAAGTAAATAATCTTTATGTAAATACAAAGCAGATGTAGCACTGAAAAATACAGTGTTTCATTATATTTGTCAAGAGTGTGATTCTATTATCCCTATTTACATTTTCACATTTGTACCAATGAATAGTCCCACCACAGCCAAACCCAGGAAAATTATTTCTAGAGTACAGAGAAATTTCATAAAAACACTGCTACTTAATTCTGGAGATGACTAAGTTTGAGATGTTGAAGTTCTGCATCTAGATATGTCATTGAACATCCCAACTGTAATGCTGTTAAACAACCGGGTACAAAACTGACACTAGTAGCATCCTTTAGTTGACTTTGCTAGAAGGAAATGTTTCATTAAACACTACCAGAATACACTTTGACCTCTCTTGTCTACTGCAGTGATGTCCATAAGGTAGGGTCTTGAAAAACATATGTTGTATAGTTGATCCAAATAATTCATGTTTGGGCTACAAGAAGATACAGGGCATAGAGAGAGCAGATCAAGAAATGAGGACACCAAATTTTGAAAGATGGTCAGACTTCCAGTAGGGATGTAAAGGAAAAATCAGAAATTGTCAAGAAATTGAGATAACTTTGGTTGAGAGGATAAGTCTTGGAGCAGAGATTTAGATGATCAGCTTTTGGAGATAGAAAGGAGGTAGGGTTTTATACTTACAGACTGATGAACGGGATATTGAACACTCACAATACGGGTAGTGCAGCTGCTCTTATTAATTCAGGGTGAGATCCAGAGCATAGCAACACCACAGATAGAATGGGTTTCGTGAGTAAAACCTCAGCCATTTTGCACATAGTGGTACAGATTTTGTAACACCTATCAGGGCAACACCACTGGCAGAACCACAACTGGCCTTTCAGGATCTATACTGTCTGGCTGTATTTATTTTGGGGGGATTTTTGTAATTGTAATTGTGCAAGAATACAGTACAAGTACATTGCCTCTGGGACTCTGCAGGATGACTTTCTCAGGGCTTTCTTACACACCATAAATTATATTCAACTCTCACCTAATTTAGCCACCACAGATGGAGGTATTCAGAGGTTCTGTGTTACAGAGCTTTCAAGTGTGCCAAGATAGATAACACATTTGTCTTGTGCATTCTCCTTTCCTTTGACCGGACTGTGAAGAGCCCATATCTTATAGCAATTTACCAAAAGTTTTGCATTGGAGTTCTGTTTAGGAGAAAGTACTATTGCTATATCAGACAAAATTTCTGCAAAGAACTGAGGAAGGGAAAGGAATGCATTTAACAAGCAAAGCAGGAGTGGAGAGAATAAGGTGTTGGGATACACAGAAATACTGAGACTAGAGAAGGAATTAAAGTTCAGTTTTCATTAGTGGAACTGACGATGAAGGTATGTGATCATTGCCTTCTAAAGAAAGTCTGGAGTATGAGTAAGGAAGCATGACAATGGTGCTATGGATAAAAAAGCTTTAAGTCAAGTACCAGTAGCTCTGAGTAAGACAGTTACAAAAAATAATGCAAAGAGTGGATGGGTAGAGAGCAATTCAGCTTGCCTTAAAATAAGTGTCTGATAGTTGGCCAACTGAATGATTCTTTGTACTCCATTTACTGTATCAAATGCCCATATTGATCTCCTTCGCCTGCACCACATCTAGCTCATGTTGGACATCTACGCTTAGTCTTAATCTCAGACTAAATCCCACTCATTAATTCAACACATCTGAAAAGATGAACAGGCCATCAGTGAACTGCATGAGGACTGGACTGGATATAGATCTCTAGAAGAACCTGCTGAGACTGCTGTTGGAGCTCTCACTAGGAAGACCTCATGACACCTGTATCTGGTGTCATAGGTGAAAAAATGGCTTAAACTGTGAGCGTTAACAGGTGGCAGGTAATTGGGAGAGGGTGGCAAATGTTCAAAATTGAACTTTTGATCAAACTATATGTGAATTTTGATATTGCTACCACTAAAACTGAATGTCCCAATTCCTCCAATGTATAAAGAGACATAAGCCAGAAATATCAGTTAGGACACTGATTGCCCATTGTGCTTCTGTGCACAAACTGTTTAGATTTCGAAAACAGGGGAATCATGGTGCTGGAAAGAAGAGAAGGCCAAAAAGAAATGTTTATGAAAGGGAGAAGGGGTTTCAGAAAGAAGAAGGGAGTCTGGAAAGAAAATTCTGGCTGGAGGAAAGATCCTGGAAGTCAGGAGACTTCCTGACTCCAGAAGGCTGGAGATCAGGCACGTGTGTGGAGATAAATGTTGGATGATACTTGGGGACCTTGGCCCAGTAACAGCCAAGCCTGGGAAGAGTGAGCAGCAGCATGACAGAAACCAAACCAACTTTCTGCCCAGCTTTCCCCGACCAGCAGTGACCTCCCTGATGGGATGCCGACAAGTAGTGAACTTGATGCTGTGGGGGAAACAAGTTAGTGTTTAAAACAAGAAAGTACAGTAAAATCTCTACTCTTTTTAGTTCTTAAAAAAACCCCAGTGCCTGGTTCCACTACAGGTCATTGCTCAGTCTGTCTCGCTCATGACAGCTGCTTACATCGCAGTCAAGCACGATTCTCCAGCTTAGCATGTGTGTCTTGGATGATCTGTCACATCCTACCACACCTGTAATGATCATAAAGGCTTTGCTGTTAATGGATCCCACTACAGCTGTCAGACCTTTAATTAACTTTTAATCTGTACCTTGATATTTTTTTTGTTAGAGGGTCATTGAAGACCGGGGACATATACCATCTTACCATCTTATTCATGCATTCCAGGGAATGAGACCTGGTTTTAGGATCATCAGCATAGATGAACTGGGTTTACATCAATACATGAACTGGTTTGTATCAACACCTGCTGTAGAATACAGACTGTGGCAGACATTTTCCTTCATTCTACAGCAGATTTTTTCAGCAAAATGGTTCATTTCAAATCAGAACTGGGTGCAAACCTGTTACTGTTGGTATTAATAACAAGGCATCTCGGACCTAAGAGCAAAACATGAGTAAGACAACATGACAGCAAATAAGCACCTTTAATGGTGTGCTGCAAAGAATCAGGGTCAGCAACTGGGGTTTCAGTGCAGATACAGTGATTTTCTAGAAGGGTGAGCATTCATATGGCAGTGTTTAGCCCTGCTGTCCTGTGATTAGCCAGGAGCTACATGGAAAGAAGAGAGCTTAATACAGAGGTCTGCTCCACCATTTTTTTTGAACAAACTAATGAGGCAGAGGAGTGGCTAGTAGTAATCCAAAAGGCAGAAATTGTTTGAAGTGTAGGTTGCTGAAGCAGAAAAGGCAGTAGGAAGGGATTGAGAACTGCTGTATAACAAGATAACAGGAACTAGGTGATACGCTGTCACCCACACAAGAGCAGCTGGTTGCTGTACAGGCGGTATGGCTGCTAACCACCAAGGTGTGCAGGTGTCATGTACACACGACAGCGATCTTCGGCCTCTGAATGTACTTACTGTGGGGCTTTGGTAGCGTTTGCAGTGTGTTGAGCCTCTCGGCACCAATCGCAGATATCAGCACTGGGATAGCTAGGTCTGCTCCTGGTTGATCTCTGGGCTTTTTAAAGCTAGGTTTGTCCACTATTTCAGCAGCATCCCTACTTCGTTTTTTTTTATACTTCCTGAGTATTAACATCATAATCAGATGCTGGTGCCACTCTGATCTTTTAATCAAGGTCAATTTAAACATTTATTAGTTTGTTAGCATATGGTCATATAAAGATGTTAATTGCCTCAATTTCATCCTCCATAAAATTGGCTGTTCTACAAATATATCTGGCTGATATTTCGATTTAGAGATAGCAACATTTTACTTAAAGGAAAACAAAAAAGCCATCACAGGCATGGATCTGCAAACTGGGAGACACCTGAATATATCAAGCAGACTCATTACAAGCCAGACAGGTGAAAGTCATTGTGACCTGATAGTGCAAAGATTTGGGACATCCACCCAATAAAGAAATCCTGGTGTAGCTTAAGATGGCATTACAGATCAGTTCACAGGGACAACAGCCTGGACATGCTCACCTTGCAGTCCTTGTCTCAGCTTCCCTTCCACATAGATGCAGACATTAAAAAATGATTTTATTTCAGAAATCTGAGCTGTGTAAATTAGTGGTCATAATACTGTGAGCCTCTCATGTTTTTGTAGTAACAGGTGAAGGGGTTGTCACTTCACAGTCGGGACATCACAGGAATTTAAGATAAAATTAATGTCTGAACAGTTCCTTCTCAACAAACAGAGCCTCTCAACAGCTTGTTCTTTCATTTGAGGACACACAGCAGGTATATATATGTGTGTGTGTGTGTGTATTTACATATATATATATATAGGTATGTGTGTATATTTATATATGGAAGATGGATGGATAGGAAGATAAACATCATCTGAGGATATATATTCTACCTTTATTCCCTCCATCAGCCCAAACCGCTATCAAGCTTTACACTTTCCTTTTCTAAGCTAGTCAGCAACCAAATCTTTTTTTTCAATATCTCTTGGCTCATATTCTTCCTAGTTACAGCTCAAAGAAGACAGCCTGTGAGCCTTCCCATTTCTGTAACAGATTTCAAACCGCTAACTTCAGAGAAGCAGCAAGCTAATCTGCTGACTCAGCTCTTTTTCAGGTTCTTAGTGCAGGAGAACTGGCCAATCATTGCTGTTCTATTCCAGTCTGTTCTCTTCTGCCCTGTTCCTCATGATGAATAGTTCTCCAGTTCTCTTTTAAGAAGGTGCATGGATAAATTATTGTTTTTATTTTCTTTAGAAAGAGCCTATTGCTTTTCTTCAAGAGCATCTCATGTCAATTCCTCCTCAAAAAAAATCCCAGCCTGTCAGAAATCCTTCCTTCTGTCTCTTCTTGTCTTATTCTGTGCCACTTAACCTTGCTGATCAGATCCATTCAAGACACACATGCTCAACAACAAGTGGAGCTGAATCAGTTTTAGAGATGAATTAACCCTTGTACAGGCCCTAAAAACTTACCTGGCAGGAAATTACTGGTATCACTGTGGGGCAAGTGGACTGTATGTAGCATTAGAGACTGGTTGCCTTCTTTCAGTCCGTAATTTTGTGTCTCAATTTTATCACAAATGAGTTTATTGGTCCCTTTCCGTCTGTCTGAATTTCTAAGATGACCCTACCAGTTGTGTTGCAAGTTAAGTGGTGATATAGAGAGATGGATTTTTCCTTCATGCTGTTATTCTGAATTTTAGTAGTACCTGTGTATCTTTCTGTTTTGAATAATACTAACCACCAGGATATGGGGAGCTTAGTGTTTCTGCTTGAATCTTACTTTGCTTGGGACTAATTTGATAAACTCAACTTCTGTTCAAGATGCTACTGGCTTGGATTCCGTCCTTTTTCCCTCCAAACTGTTCTCAGTTGCTGGAAATCAGGTTCGTAGGCAAAGGTTCTTATTGGATCCAACCCTACAGGACTGCTAGCTTTCAAGAGTGGGAGATTCAGAAGTCAAAATAAAACACAAAGAGAAAAGACTTCCTGTGTCCTTTTATCTAGTCAGAAGTAGAATTAATAGCAGTTTGCATTGGTACCCCAACGGAAGAGTTACACCAGTTATTATACCAGTACAACCTTTCCCTGAACAGTGTGTACTGCCTCGCATTGCTCCTGTTACAGGGGTTTACAGAGACACCCCTTTTGAAGGAGCTGGATGAAAGCTGCCGGGCCTAAATGCAGAAATCATTAGATAGTTGTAAAATGAATAGCAGGAAAAGAAGTTAAATTTTAGCTTGACACTTTCAACTTCATAATTTTAGCTTGAAAAAAACCTTAGTGGTATGCACAAGCAATCTAAGGTCTTCAGATAACCTTGTCTTTTTCACCTGTTTTATCTGCTATACTAATGAAACAAGGGTAGGTGTGGGCACAACGGTGAACTCACTGAGGTAAAGAGCATGAGATCCCATCACTTGCATTGTCCTTCCCTGATGCCTGTATTTTATAATGAGCTTTACTAAGCTGGTATTTTTCTTAACATCCTGAATACAAGGATCGAGAGAATATGACAGAAATCTGATTTCTATGTTTTAAAAGTTCTCCTATTTTTCTCATCAGATCATTCACTCTCTGAGAAAAAGGTCCAGTTTCATACATTCAAATCCCATCAGTCAAATGAAGACTTTATGTTAAACTGTGTAGCTGTCAGTTTTAAATTTTTTTATGATTTTTGAGCACTGGCATAACAAGGATCAAAGAAGCTGCGACATCTCTGGGTACAATAAGAAAGATTTCTTCCTCATCTTTGTGCCAGAATTGCTTATAGAAAAAAGTAGTATTGAGCACTCTTTAGAATAATTCTGTTCAGATTTCTCTTCAGATTAGCTTTCAGTGTCTCTTATCCTGAGTTTTACCTCCAGGAGTCCAACCTTTGCTCCTTTCCCTTGAGTGGGGAATGATGGTGAGGAAGAATCACACAAAGAACAACCAACTGAAATGCCAAGTGCTTTATACTCTTTTTATCTTTCATTGAGCAGAACAAAATATAGCCCTGTATAAAATCTATATAAATCATAAGGCTGCCTGAGGCTAGTTTTTTACTTTCCTTTTTTTTTTTTTTTTTTTTTTCCTGATTTATCTTGCTTTACAATGAGCGTGCATGCTTCAAGGGATACCTCAGGAAAGAGAATAATTTTTTTCCCCATTAGTTCTTTGATCCAGACTGCTCTATCTTCACTTCTCAGTTTCACTCTTCAGTGGGTAAAATGGATGAAGTCTAAATTTCTGAGGAAAACAGATTAATTGCAAAGATATTTGGTCTCCATAGTAATGTTGCATCCTTGTTATTAGAGATGAAGAATCACAGGTAAATAATGCAGAAAAGTCAAAAGCCTGGACTCTTGTCAATAATAATTCTTAAGCCTTTTCCCTAATCTGTTCTTATGTTTTCTTTTGGAAGAAAATTTTGCATTGTTTGAACAATTAAATAATACTAACAAATATATCAGAGTAACTTGAAACCTAATTGATGGATTGGTTAATTACAGTAAAATATAGCCATGTAGTGATAAAAACTAATTCTTTTTTAAAAAGCCATTCCCTGGCAGAACAGAACATTTAAGATGAAAATATAAGTTTAATATATGCTATCTTGGGAAAAGAAAAAAAAAAACAACAATACCCACTCTATCTGCTTTTTGATACTTATTATCTGTGCACTATCTACCCACTCATGCACGTTTGCCACTATTGCCCAAGTCATCTTTTATTTTAACAAAATATGAGTTTGAATGTAGCTTTTTATCTCAAAGAAAAAAATTTCTGGAAGAATGAGCAGAATAAAAGGAAGCAAATTCAATTATTCATTCACATTCACATTTATTGAAGATACACTTTTGTCTGCTACAAGCAAAAAGAGAAAATTCACACAAAGGGAAGGTGCACTTTGCTTAGATATCTGAGTTTCTTCCAATGAGCTGCAACAGCCATGTTCACTTTCATAGCACGACAATATACATAAGTATATATGGGTTTGGTGGGAAGAGATGAAATAATTATGCAATTTATCATGAAAGCACACTCAGTAACTCATCTCCTGAGGATTTGTCGCAGGTCATTGTTCAGTTTGTTCGCAGAACAAAGACAAAAGTCAATGGAAATATCCCAGGCTACATGTACGAGGACCTGGCTTTACATTTTTTGCTAATGGATTTCAAGAAATTAACAATCACAGCAGTTCATATGGTTTCTAAGATCATTTTATACAGATTTCTGGAAGCCTGTTTGTCTGTTTGCTTTTTAGTCTTTGGTTTAATCCTCATTTAGATGAGGTAATAAAGGAAAAAAAAAAAAAGAAAGAAAGAAAAAGGACAGCATGACACATATTGATATCTTCTATATGCAAATATCCTTGTTGATCTTTTTTTTAATATTCTTCCTTCACAAAACATGTATGTTTTTCATCTTTCTGTGACTATTTTTCTTCTCCATAGCTCTTTGTTGCAGTCTGATGACTATATTGCAGTAAGGAATATTATGGAAGTTATCAGTCATTAAACAGCTGCGTGTTGTGAAGCAAACAGAAATATTAAAGAAACTTATCATTAAATGAGTTGTTTATTTTGCAGCACAGGATGGTAAAAACAGCCTTTGCTAGTTTGTGGTTTGGGTTTGGGGTTTTTTTCTGTCCACATTCTTCTGGTGATTTTAAGCTACTGGAAGGTAGTATTTTGTTACTGCTTTCTCCCATCCCTGGGAAATAAGTTCTTAGGTATAATTGTTTGTTTCTTGGTTGTTTCTCTTATTGTCTGCCATTCTAAGGTATTGGTTTTATTCCTCTTCAGCCTAGAGGTTGACATACACCGTATACTATCATTTCACCATAGGGACAAATTACCTTCTTTCTCAGTAGCTGAAGATAATACTATATCTAGAAATGTTTGATGAATTGGGCTTGAAAGAAAAAATAGAATGTCTACATTTTATACTGCTAGTATTTAATCTTCATAATAGGACACAGAATAAAATCCCACAGCCAAGATATTCTGATAATAGTTGATTAATATGTAGTTTATTTTATAGTGTAGAATGCCTGTTTGCATGTAAATGCAAAATGAGAAAGAAGTTGCCATGTTCTTGCACTTTTTCTAAGTATTTTTACTTTGCAATTGCTTGTGAATGCCATTGCCTTAAATCTCAGGGGCACATACATAGCTATATAATCCATAAATAAAATAAAATAAAATAAAATAAAATATTGCTGCCAATATAGTGTTTTGAATTCTTTATGCAATGGACATTCTCAGGCACAGAGAATGACAGTTTGAAGCAAAATTTAGAGAATAAAAGAAATGTAAAAGTTTTCAATTTTATGTGTATACATGCATATATATATATACACACACATATTTAAATATGATTATATTGAACAGGACTTTAAATTTCAGCATGCCAGAATAATTCTATCTTCTCTCAGATGAAAATAGATTTCCCAAGAAAAATATTCAGAAGAAGCTGTATTTCTCTTATGATACTATTCTCCATATTCCTTTTGCCTTTGTGTTCTGAATTGCTATATAGCATTTTCTGATGAAGTGGGTTTTGGGGTGGGTTTTTGGGTTTTTTTTTTTGCTATAAAGAATTAATTAGTCAGAAAGAAAAATTTTCATGAAAATTTTGTAGCCTCTTTAGGAAAAATCTCTTCGGCAAATTTTCCAGGGTCCAAGACAGCATCTGGGGAAGTGTGACACAGAGTGAAGGGTTGACAGACTGATTCCAAGGATTTGTTATTTAACCTAAAACCATATGGCAGATCATTTACTAGTTTTACATATACTGTAGGCTCATTCTGGACTATCTGGGAAACCTATTGCTGTTAAAAGACCAGTGAGTTTTTTCCTTCTAATCATCACTGTAGAATACTCATAATTTACTCATGCTAATTTGCCTTATGATGGTTCTTGGCTTTCAGCTACTTGAATTTGATGTGGAACTTGCGCAAACCTCATGATTAATAAATGCAGCAGTTTTATATTAATCAAAAAATGGCAAGATATTAAACTTTCTGGATAGCATGAAGTATTATTTATGTGCTTCTGAAGTAGTTTTCAGTGTTTCTAAAATTATGATGCTAGGTAAGCTCAGTTTGTTCATCTGCTTACCTCAGATGCATTGCTTTGATGAATAATTAACCATACATGCATTTGTCAAAAATAGCCACTATTTTTCATTCTCTCTGCTGTGATGAAATTTTCTGTTAAATATTATTTTCCATTTCCTTCAGTGGCATTGGTATTTCACAGAATAATTTAAAGTACTTAAATTCAACACTCTAGGTAAAATAGTTTTCTACAGACCCCTATGCTAAAACACATTTGTTGAGAAAAACAGCCAAGAAAAGGGAAGACAGGGCTGGACCACCACCTGACACATGGAGGAAGCCAAGGGGACACCAGGCTAAGCAGGTAGCAGGCCAAAACCAAAGGCTTGTAAAACTTGACTCTACTAACTAGAGCTGAACATTGCTTCACCCCATCATCCAACAGCTACACAAAGGAGTAGCGTACGGCAGCAGCCCAGGACATATGGGTGTCTGTAGGAACTCCAGCAAAGATCACAGCAGACAGTGCGCTGCCGGCAGCACGCCAGCGTGCCTGCCAAGAGCTGATGGGCTTATGCATCAGAAGAGCAGACACTGAGGAGGCATCTCTCCCTAATCGTCTTCCCATTAGTACCCTCTGACACTACCAAGTCAGAAAGTTCATGTTTTAAATTCTTGAAAAGAGCACAGTATTAAAGTAAGAGATACAGCCACCTGTACTGATCTTGCACAGGAATGTGTGTAAGCCCAGCAGTGACAGTTTACAGGAGGTACAAAAAATGTCAATCTGTGCGCACCAACAGTCTAAAACTATAGCCTGTCTATCACTAACTCTCTTGAGAAAACAACATGAGTTTTGCAAATGCAATTTTTTTCTTTTGTACCCTAGCTATGAAGCTGATTCAAGGGTTCAAGAGGAGGAGACACAGAGAGTGGGGGACTCCAGGTGACCTACCACCTCTGCTGAATCAGCTTTCATTTCACCTGCTGGAATACAGGAGAGAAGGAACTGAAAGTTTGGGGAGCTGTGTAGCATTGCGGTGGTGACGAATCGCTGTCTGAATGACAGCTAGGCTCATCTGTCCAAGTGCTGGGCCAACAGCTCAATCAGACAGCTCTGAAGAAGCTGTCATCCGGGAAAGACATATCTGCTTGAGATAACAATATTGTATAAGACTCAAGTATCTTGTGTGTCTTATTTGTTTTTGATATATTGATATATTCTGGCTTCCAGGGGCATTATTATTCTGTGCCTCATCCTGTATGAAGGTTTTACATATAGAAATAATGTGTCTAAGTTTCACATGAAAACAAAATTAAAGATATAGTGAAATGAATTTTAAGACTAACTGCTTAACGAGATTATGCAGCATAAGTGAGTTCATGACTGGTCAAGAAACTGCTACTCACCACCGTTGATAAAAATACAAATGCAATTTCCATCTATTGCTGTTGAATTAAATACTACTTTTTTCTGTAAACAAAATTTGAAAGATTTTTTCAGAATAACTAGGTGCTTATGAATCCTGTTGCATTCAGTCATAGCTACAGTGGTCAGGACTTAAAAAAACCTGTCAGTACTATAGAATCATTATCATGCTTAGCAGGATAGGATTTTATAGCTGATAATTGAATGTCTGTGTGCTTCCACATGATTTGGCAATAAATATCAGTCCTGGTTGCTTTCAGCTCTTTTGCACATGTCATTTTCTAGAATATTTAAAATCTTTCCATAGAATTTAGATAAGTCACTTTGCTTTTTTTTTTTTTTTTTTTCATTAATTGCTTTTAGCTGCTGTAAATTACAAATATTTTTCTATGGAGTGGTCAAATTCCTGTTTGATCATATTCACACATCTTTCTATTAGTCTAAGTAAATTTATAGTGTAATTTTACAGAGTTGTCTCTCATTGTACATGAAGGACAGTTTGTTCTTCTCATGGAAAATCTGAGTCTGAATGTTGTATTATATTTTTAAAACAAGCTACATGTCCTTGCATGTAATTCCACTTAGCAATGGTGGCTTGCAAGGGCTCATCTTGTAAAGGGAAAAAGGAGAGTATTGAAAAATAATTCTTCAGGTTTCTAACAAAATGGTAATAGAAACTTTATGCACAAAATATACAGTAATTGACTTCATACATATAAATATTATTTACCTAAATCTTAACACTCCCCTTCAAAACACAGAATAGTAGTATGTACTCACACGTTTTGCTGTATATGTATATATACACCAATGATTTTAGGAAGAAACACTAGCTCGCTCTCACTAATCCCCGGGATTTATGCACGCCACAGAGAGGCTAAGCTCCATATGCCTCCTGCCTTTTCCTGCCAGCTTGCTTTTTTCAAGTCAGTAGCATCTTGTGACCTATAGCATCAAAAATTTGATGCAGGTCTCATACTCGTGCATGGTTGTTTACCCAAAGGCAAAATACTCTGCACTCCAAAACTGATAATAATTTTCCTGAGTATAGGGACACTGTTTCCAGAATCCTTGTGGAACTTTGGCAGCAGAAGACAGCAGCTCTTGTGGCTCAGGTCCACCCTAGGGCTGCTGTTCTCTCCCACTTCTTGTCCCAGCACAAAGCTACATTAAAAATTCTCGTACAATGGACTGGACTGGTCAGAGCCTGTGGGGATTTTTCTGATATAGGCATTCAAAGGTAATATGATTTTGGCAATCTAGATTTGCTTAGAGTTTTGCCAGCCTCTAAAGGATCGTGAGCACCCCCTGAAATGTCCTTTCTAACAAAGCATAAATTACTCAAAATAAACAGTCTACAATAATGATCTTTACACAGTGGATCAAAAGGATGCATTTTTGCTGCATCAGAAGAGAACATGGCATTAGACTATGACTTTTCAGGATAACAGTTTCTAAGATTTCACACTCATTGTCATGGGTTGATAGTTTTGACAGCTGGAATGGAAAATATTTGCACCTTTTTCTTGAGCCTGTACAAGTAATTTTGCGAGAGATTTGGATTATAACTGTATAGAGCCTGGGCCAGTAATACTCACCCCATGGCTTTATTCTGCATATAAACTTAATGCTGTCTCACTACTAAATCAAGAATGGCTCTTTTTGTTTGACAGGTGATAGATCTTCCATGAGATAAGCTATAAGACGATTTTCAAATGTTTGAAGAACGAAGGCTTGTCTTGGTGTTACTCTTTCATATATGACAAAATGATCGATATAAGTTTAAATATTAGCTTACAATACAAAATACCAAGGCAGTATTTCATGAGTATTTCATTAGTACAGAACAGGTATGGAAAAAGCAGCTAGTAGGATGGTTGGAAAAGTATTACAAAACTACATTGTGCTCACACAATAAGGCAGTCGATGAGTCCTATTCTTGGCTACGTAAAGCCCAATTCAGAGCGTACAAAGTAGCAGTGAGATCAATTAGTTGTTAATAAACCACCACATATTGTAATAAACTGGTACCAATCTTGGAGTAAGATTAAAATTCAGTTTTAATGATGTGACTTTCAGAAGATACCAATAAGCGCTTGCAGTGGCAATCTCTAGTTACCACTATGGTTTTTCTAGGTGACCATCAGTTTAGACACCGTCTGTAAGTAAAATGCTTTGTTATGAGTGTGAGAGCTTGGAGTTTCCTGCAGCTTGTAAGAAAATGCACAAAAACAGCCTCATCTGCCTCACTTCCACCTTTTACTATGCTTAAAGAGGGAACCTTTGCTAGAGATACTGGATGGTTACACCCAGAACCTCTGTGCCATATGATGCCATTTACCTCTATCATATAACCAAAATCTCTCACAACTTCTCTGACTGCATAGTAAGAGGTCTTCAGGAAGGAGGGAAGTGGGGGTTGAGATGTCAGGAGGAGGCCACCTCAGCAATGTAAGTACAGAGAAGTAGGAAGCACCCATGCTTACAGTCCACAAGGACTCTGTCCTCCTATCTCAATGTACATAAGGTAATAAAACCAATATTTGTCTGGCATTTTGTGCCCCAGACACCTAATATTCAGTGCATTCACTTATCCTCATTCACTAATTTCCTTGCCGATAAGTGTCATCATCCACTCCATTGGGAATGTATCAGTGCAGGTTTGAACCAGTTCCACAGCTTCTTTTGACCTGGTCTAGGCAGCAGTGATTGTCCAGCATCCAAGAGAGTACTCTGATTTGTGACCGATAGCAATGTTGACACTGCACATGACAATGCACCCTTAGGAGCAACTATTCTTGGCAACTATTGAGAGCAAAACTCAAACATCTCCACAGTTCTTAAAACTCTCCTGAATTCAGCCTACTTTCACGTCACTTAGATGTCGGTTGCTCTTCCTGCAGATGTTCTCAGGGCACTGGGCTTCCGCAGGGAAAATTTGAATGTCTTGCATCTGCCTGACATCACTAGTGACAAGATAGATCTGTTAGCTAGAGGCTACACAGAGTCCAGGTGTGGTCACGCAGCAGATAAATATGCCTTGGAGGACACTGTAGGCACTATCTGTATCCAACATTTTCTTCCCAAAACATTAGTTAGAGTGGTCTGCATATAGTCCCAAGGGCCAGATGGACGGGCAGGATGTTTAGCCTCCAGGCTGCCTTGTGATACTGCCGTCAATGTCGTGTGGCTCTTAGCAAGGACTGTGTAACTACAGTCTTACACAGAGTCAGTTCCAGATTTAGCAACAAAGCCCCTGTGTACTAAGTACTATGCAGAGCAAATTAACAAAGAAAATGTTTCCCCACCTAGATGACTTAGAGTCAGGAGAAAGACAAAACTAGCACAAGGGTCAATGAGAAGATGAAGAGAGGTTAACAAGAACAGAATTCCTGTCACTCTTTCTGAATATTAAAAAAAAAAAAAAACCCACACAAAAAAACAACAACAAAAAAACAACCAGACAACATTGGATGAATTGTGTGTGGTTATGAGTTGAGGGGATTAAGCTGGTGTGGCTAAAGACATGAAGCGCTGTGCTACTGTTTAAACTCATCAGACCACATGTCTAGAGAGGTGAAAAAAAAAGCTCACAAACCTAAATTACTTGCTTAAATGAACCTTTTAAAAAGATAGTGATGTACAAGAAACCCTGCAGGATTTAGGAAGCTTATCAGCCAGTATGCAGACTTGCTTGTTTCTGCTCTGTGTCTCAAGCATCATTCTAAGGGTTGGAAATTCATTTTCTCCTGTTGCACTATGTTTTAACCATAGACTGTCAAAGCTGACAGGTTCAAAATATGTTCCAACCTTGAAAATGCATCTTTTTTTCCTTTTTTCTTTTTTTCTTTTTTCTTTTTTCTTTTTTTTCTTTTTCTTTTTTCCCCAGAAACAACTTTGATAAGTTTTAATCAACAACTCTGAAATACCTGTATCAAGATTTAAAAGAGTTATTAAATGCTAGCTTCTTGGGCATGAGAGGCAACCACTCAGCAAATCCAGGGAATGGCTTCATTGAAAGTGACCAAAAGATCAGCACCTCAATTCTTATGCATTCTTTTTTTTTTCTTCCTACTTTTTTTTTTCATTTTTCGTTATTAAATTGGTAGTGCCACTATATGGACAGTTACCATGCCCTCTGAGCACATCAGAAACTGGAAACCTTGCCAGTTTAACTCTCTGTTGTTTCACTAAAGTGCAAGGAAGCCCAGATATGAATATTCATTATCTTGAAACCACACATTCTGGACAGAACACATCTGACCATCATGCAAATCCCCCCAAGAGTTTCAGGGCCTGATTTAGAAGAGCTGAGAGTGAAGAATATTATGTGGGACTTTGAAATTATTCTAGAACCTTTGTGACTAGGTTGTAGTTCAGACTACAAGCCTATGCAAGCAGAAAAAAGAAAGTAAGATGTCTCATATGGCCCTCTGCAAATCTCTTATTATGCGGTGGTATGTGCGTGTTATGTAGCCACTCATTTTTAAGCAAAATATGTGGGAAAGTGAGGGTGAAGAATGGATGGTGTCAACCTTCTGTGTTCCCAGAGTGCTGGACAGCAGAGATGACCTGAGAAATGCATTATAACTAATGACAGTAGAAGTCATAATCTTGAAGCGATAAGAAAGCAACATGGAATTGAATTTTATAAGTGTGAAGCTACTTCTAAGATGGTACAGCTTTCACACCACATTTTGCTAGGGGCTGTGCCAAAGGACATACCAAACATTTAATGCTATGTAACAGCTTTCCCAGAGCTAAGCAGAGGTCACTCCCATGCAGAATACTGACATAAAATGTGGGGAAATAAAATTATGAGAGGGAAAACAGAATCCTAAGCAACAATTTATTGTGATTCTGGAATAATAGCCAACATCCATTATGATTTATTTTGTCTACTGACTCAAAGGCTTTTTTTCTTGCTACTGTCTTACATCTTTCATCTTTATATTTTGGAGAGACATTTTGCATATTTTCCCTCTACTTTTCTGAGAGGAATGAAACATTTATTGTTTTGATATATATTCATTTAAATTTAATTGGATAGACATTAATGTTTGTATGTGCTACCAATGTCACTCTTGGAAGTCCTAGTTTCTGTGCTTCTTTTCAAAGAATGGAATCCTCTGCCCAGATTTTCTCATACACTCTGGATTGTGCAGATTGCTACGGCACACAAGGGCAGTCCTGCTGAGCAGGAGCGCGCAGCGTACAAGCCTCAGTATGGCAGCCCCTTAGAAAGGCAGAGCTCGACAATCAGAATTAAGGTACATTTCAGTTTCATTCAACAAACAGGAGCAAAGTGTTTTGAGTCAGAAATGATTGAACATAATGGTGTGTTTGCAATTATTCAAAGAAAAAAAATTCTAATAATTATTTTAAAATACTAAAGACTTGCTGTTCCATAAGAAGATTAATTATGAAACAAATATGGGAAAGCACTTCTATTTCTGACATCATGAAATATGGAAACTATAGGTTTCAAGAGCCTTTAAAGGAAGTAACCGTTGCATCGCATTCTCCCTACAGCAAACTTTCATCAGAAATTTCCCATTGACAATAGAGACTTCTATGGAGGACAAAGGAGTTTCTCTGGTATGATTCTCCCTAATCTATTTTCTCTAAATATTTTATACTAATCTTAACTGTAATGTTGGAAGGAAGAGGAACATGGAGATGCTGTTGAAAAGATTACCTGCAGTATTTAATCCTTTTTGCTATTGGGGGGAATATATATTCCCTACAGAAACTAGAAATAATAGACAATGTTTTATAAGCTGTTTATGTCAATGTTAAAACCAGACTTTGTTAATGTATTATTTTTGAGAATTTTAATTCAGATTAACCAATGGAAAAGGGAATTAACGTCCCCCCATTTTTCCTTCTCACCCATCCCCCCGATTTTATTTCAATATTCCTGATGGCTAGATGCAGGTGCAGGGTTTGTTTTGGTTGTTTTCCATATGACCTAGGGTAGGCAAAGGATCAACACAGATTAACTGAAGACACAAAAGCAATGTAGAGTTTGAATTTCCTACCACAAATTAGATTAGTCCTTCCTAAGCCCTGTATGTGATTAGCATGTCTAATGAACAGTTTTTCCTTTGCTTTCTTGCTCCAGGATGGGACCAGAGTGGCATCATCTTGACATGGGTGGGAGACGACACTGCCTGCAGGGTGGCTGGGCTCGAGCAGAGGGTAACTGGAAGGCTGATTATCAAGCATTCCCTTGCTCCTACCAATAATTTTCAGACATGAAAGACAATATTTTCATTATTTTTTTGTTTCATTTTTTTGCTCTATTTCAGTATTTTTGTATTTTTGTTAAGCTTATTTCCTTCTTAATGTCTGGAAAAGTGTAACAAGAGGTTTTGCAGGTTTTTTTAAAGTGTCCTTTGTCCAAAGTATAATTTAAATTAATGTTGAAACTATTAGGAATACATTTCCTGTTCTAATGGCAAGGTAGAGGCTCTTTTAACCTTCCCTTTCTCTAATTTCACTTTCTTCTGAACACTGAAATTAATTTTCCACTTACCACTTCTAATTATCAATCCTCTGATATACAAAAATATGGCTTTTCCAGAAGAAATATTTGGTAGGAAATTCTAGCATCCTTGCCAATAGTGGTCTGGATGCCACCTTGTGAATCTTGAGTATCATCTCTGTTGCTGAACCTGGCAACAGTTGCTGTCAGCCCCTCGTGCTATATTAACCCACATAATGTGACAGACTGCAAAGGCTGTAGCATTTTAGGTTTTAGTGAAAAATCAATGGCAGAACTTCCTTTGCCTAGAACGTGGCTGAAATATTGCACACATAGAGCAGTCTTGGGCATACATTTTTATCTGGCAATAGCAAAACAGGCTGGGAAGTTTCTCATCCTGCTGGGAAAGCTTAGAGTTTCTGCTGAAAGAAAGGTCTTCAACTGACCTAATGTATGCAAAATGTGCTTCTTGCTTTTTTCTATAGGAATTTGATTCCATATTTATGAATTGTTCTTAATATCTGAGCAAGACTAGCATTATACATTTTCTTACTATTTATATACTGAATAATAAAAATACACAAAAAAAAATTCTTTTACAAGTGCTACTTCTTCTGAAACACCTCCTAGCATAGGGCAGGATGTTGAAATTTCCAAAAAGGGGTAAATGGTGTAGTCTTAGAAACATGAGCAAGGTTTTCTTCCCTTTTATAGTGTAGCAGGTATACTGTGATTTTTTTTTTTTTCCAATTACTTCTTCCTCTTAGATAAGCATACAGTTTCAAAAGTGAATTTTTTCTTCTCAAAATATGTGGCAGACGCAGTATTAAGTAGCTTGCAGCAAACTGAAACAAGGGCATGATTATATAGAAAGCCTGGAAAGAATTGTGTCCACATCATAAATATTTTAAATACATTTTCAAATTATTTCAAGGATCTTTCTTTAAATAATAGTCCTATAATGAAAGATACACCATAATGCTATGCTAAATCAGGTCAGATTATTGGAAGAAACAATGTTACAAACCCCAGGCATCAAATAAAATAATCTGAAAATTGAATTTAGTAGTTACCAAAAGAAAATAAACAATATGTTTAAATAATCAGCAAAGAAATTTGTGATAAATGCTAAAGCCATAGATGAGTACTGCTTTCAAAATTATTCAAATATTTTGCTTTCAAAATTGGCTTTTACATAAATATTGCAACTTTTAGTATTTAAGCTACGCTTTTTTGTTATTACTTGATACATAAAATGTTTTGATTACAAGTAAACAATCACTTGACATTTAGCTTTGAATCTGTTGGCAACAAAGTATGCAAAGCGTCTATTGAATATCATCCTACTTTCATTAATGTATTTATTATTCCAGTTAAGAATAGTAATTGTAATAACTTTGAGTGCCATGGCAAAGTGAAATGACAATTCATAATCTTAGAGCTGAATTCTAGGTCTCTGCGGTTTGTTTTCATTATGGTTTGTTGGTTTTGCACTGCCTTTCTCCTTTACAGTGTGTGGGATCCATTATATTGATGGATGTAAGGATATGAAGATTGTAAAATCTTTATGAAAGGAATTACTGATGGTAAACACTATAGAGTTTTAAGAAAGTTATGGGGTGTGTGTTGGGGGGAGGTTGAGAGGTTTTTTTATTTTGTTAATTTGTTTGTTGGGTTTTTTTAATCCCTATGCTCAAAGCAAGTTTTATATGAAAGATTTAATTTCACGATAAATTGTAGGGGGAAATTAAGATGTAGGAAAACTATCCCTCTTGTGGTCATTTATGCAAGCATTGCTAAATCACTGTGCTTATACAAATTGGTCTTAAATAAATGACTGGTTTTTTTACTTTTCATTGTTTACATACTGAGGAAAAAATCAGTCTTAACTTCTTAACTCCTCCACAGCTTTTGGTGTTTTCCCTACCAATCTTGGGTTTTTTTCTAGCTAAAGAGCAGATCTCACCTTATTGCAATTTACTGGTAAATAAAAGTGTCTTTACATGCAAAGATGCAAGCTACCCTATCTTCAGTATTTACTTTTCTAGTCATAGTAGTAGTTTTCTTGCACATTTCAGTCCTCTGAAATGAGCAGAGAAGCAAGCTAGCCACAGCTGCCTTTCACTCCAGGTTTCTAACAGACAGAGAAAAGTGTTAAGATGTCTGCAGAACTTCAATTCACAGCCTAAATATTTCAACTGGTATTATATTTAGTTTGTTTCTAAAATAATGTTCTTCACTGTTCTTCTGTTTAGATTCCTCTGTTGAGTGTCACTGTAGCTAATCTACAAGTGCATATTCATGCACAAACTGAAAAATTTTTGAAAACTGGAAATATTTCGAAAAAACATTTATGTATTTTGAAGTAGGATTCCTAACTCATTAATAGAAATAAGTCCATCTTATGCCTCAGATGACAACAGGAACTCAAGTTCAATGTGCATTCTTTTCATTTATTTGAAAAATAGAGTATTTAAAACAGTAATTTATATGAAAAGAGACCACCTTTTTAAAATATAATGTACATTTTCTCTGGCAAAAAAATTGCTATTTATTTGTGAAGACTAGTATGGAATAGTATCCCTTTATTCAAAACAAAAGTGATCCAAATAATAAATATAACTGATGGATCACTCAACTATAATCTAAAAAAAGTAACGAAAAATTTTAGGTAATTTTTGGTTTAAAAAGACCAGGTAAGTAGAAGTCTAGTTTGGACAGGCAATTGTCTACTGCGTATGCGTACTGGTTTTCCGAGAGCATATAAGCATATTTCTCTTCACTGCTCAGTTCATTGGTTAAATTCAAACCAAGCAGTAAAAATGTTCATTTCTTCATGTGAACCAATGTGCAAATCACTGAACTGAAGAGTTCTGCTCTTCAGCAGAATCACTGCTGAGTGAGCAATGCAGAAAAGATGGAATTTGTCTTACAGATGAGGGCTAAGACCTACACTATGTCTTAAAAGTATACAGCAAATTTATGTTACACCACCCCTTTGCAGTTCCAGTCTGGGGCCAGCTACATCACTTTCCCAAGCAGAATGTAAGAGTGTTGGAAGGTTTCGTCATCGTCCCCTGGATACAGAGGGAAGGGATGGATCAGCATGATGAGAGTATCACTGACTACTGTGACAGTGGGGTGGAATAGGAAAGCAGGGGCAGGGATGAGGGTGTGATCTTTCCCTCTCTATGCTGACAGTAGAGATTGCATCTCTGGTGGAGCAGAAAGTGGCCATAAAAAAGGTCCAAGCCAAGGACACAAAATGTCAAGGATGCAAAGACTTTCCTTACACAGAGTTGCCAAGGAGGCACCCCACTTGAAGGGCAAAACCAGCTGGGGACAGCATTCAATTAATAAAGTTATTATGACACTTTTTATGTATTAAAAGGAAATACAGATGCCAGGGATGCCTAGTAGGGAGCACAGAAAGAATTCAGCCTTTTTGGCCTTTTGCTTCAGCAGTAGCCTTAGAGCAGAAATGTGATAAAACTCTCTGTACTTAATGACTATGCAAGAGGCATTTGCAATAGCACTCTGACATACCTTATTTTAATGAGGTGTCTGGTAAACTGTAAGGTTACTTCAAGGCAAAGTTTGTGCTCTGTGACATACCTTCTTCTAGCACAAAGACAAGTCCAATATCACCCGAGCAGCCTGTTCCTATAAGAAAGGGATTTATTTTTTTTTTCTCACTGTCTTTCTCTACCGGGTCAATAGATCATGCATCTCTTTTGGGATCCTCTTTCCTTTAAAATATCTCTCTCCAGGAGATAAACACTCTCTGTGTGTCGTCTCAAAAGCATAGGCACAATCTTCGCTCTTTCTAATTTCAGTCTTTTTTTCTAAAGGTTGTTTAACGAAACAACCACAATAAGTAACTCACTGATATGGTTTTCCTTGTACTAGGACCTCTGAAAAAATGGTGAATGAGGTAAAATTCAAACTCAGCAGCTTGAGTGCCTTTCCTGCATTAATCATTTTTATTTGCATTACTATTTGAGAGGACAGTGTAGATAAATTTAAAGGAAATATAAGGCTGAAGCTGATGTTAGTCTTAGCTTTACTTGTTTTTACCTCTCTAGTCAGTGCTTTTGAGTACAGCTATCTGGGACTCTCCCAAAACAATTTAAACCAAGGATTCATTAAATTATTTTGATGATCCACTTATTAGGAAAAAAAAAAATCTTTGTCTAAACCAAATGGGGGCAAGAATGTACACCCACAGGCTGCGACACTGCCTGACAATTTCTTCCCATGTGTCTTATTGCTGCTTCAGCTGAGCGAGGCGGAGGGCTGGTCGGTTTTCACTCTGGGGTTAGTACCTTCGCCAGGTGCCGCATTACACCACGTGGATGTGCCAGCTCAGTTGGTGTGTCTTTACCTCACTGGTTTATGGTGGAGACGTGCCCAGAGCTGCCATCATGCCACTGGCACTGCCAGAACTCTCTGTGTCAGTCCGAGCAGGGATTTGAACCCCGTCCTCTCCCATCAGCCACTGCCGACAAGGTGCAGCTTTATCCCTAACTATCCATATCAATAAAAATAAAATTTTAAGTTAAATATTTTATACTAGAATTACAGTAGATGTAGTACTGCAAAATATATTTTATATTCTTGTAGAACTGCTACTCAGTAGGAAAACAATCTTTATTCCATGAAGATTTCTAAAGTATTCTCAAAAGCAATTCTTACCTACACTGTCCCATAAATTACTAAGCACATAATTTACAATGTTCCAGCTACCTATATGATTACTGTGTCAGGTATATTGCAAAACTTCAGAAAGTCACAGAAGCACCATTAATCATGAAGTGCTAGCCTGAATGTTATCTCAGCTTCTCTTACCAACCCCAGTAAACCCACTAAATTAAGAAAGGAACGCAGTATCATTTTAAAACCTAAGATATCATTGGCTTAAAGCATCATTCATACTTCAAAAACAAATTTTAGTTTGAAATATTAGTAATCAGCTTCCACATCACTGAGAATATTTTTTTGCTTAAGGTAACTGTAACAGTGGATACATGTCCCTGAAAAGGAATATGCTTTTATTATCACTCCAAAATATTTTTGTTCCTTCCTAAAGTATGATCTTTGCAGAGATCACCCAGAAATTCTTGCCTCCTCATGGCAGTGGAACAATTTAAATTCAATTGTCACCAAAGCTTTCCAAGTTGAAAAAGCATTAGAATATTGTAGTTAATAGGCTTTGTAAATCCTTAAAATAATTTTATTTTCAGTAATACACAGACATGTAATTTTACATTTTTTAAGCCCTTGCCCATATATATGTATTTTCCAGAAAAAATCTTGTTCAACACCTGTTATCAAATGCAAAGGTAACCTTTTCATAAAACCAGAAACAATTTGTAAAAATACAAAGCAAAAACCCCAACCCCAAAGCAAACCAACCTGCAAAACCAACACCTAAACCTAGCAGATTTACAGTATATTTATGTGAAAGATTTTTGGGGAGTAAATGCATTAGCGGAGGTTTAAGGTGCCAGATGCACGGTGCCGGCAGGTGCAGAGCAGTGCGTGGCAGGACCGATGCAGGCTCTCATCACAAGGAGACACATCCAGGGGATGCCACCGTTCCCGGTTGTCCCTGAGCCCCCCCGCAGTATTTAAGGGAACAGCCACACTCGGCCGATGGGCAAAGTCTTTCCTCTCAGCTGTGTTTTCAGCAGCATTAACTTGCAAGAAAGACTTCTGCCCTCCTGACAGCATTTCTGCCACTGCACTCTCGACAGCTTTGTGCCGGTACAAGGGCCTGAGTAGCCAAGCAGTGAACCCAAGAGGTGAAATCCTAAGTGTTGAGCAAGCCTTGCTGAAAAAGACAGACAGTTAATTTCTAAGTTTATTTCAGAAATGAAAATGTAAACTGATTCACCATCTGAAAAGTTTCTGACCCATGCTAAAGAATACTAATGCCTCTAGGTGAACGCATGGAGCATGGGGAATAAACAAGAGGAGCTGGAGACGTGTGTGTGCCTGCAAGGCTATGACCTTATTGGCATTACAGAGACATGGTGGGATAGCTCCTGTGACTGGAGTGTTGGGATGGAAGGGTACAGGCTCTTTAGGAAGGACAGGCAGGGCAGGTGAGGAGGGGGCATCTCCCTCTACATCAATGACCAGCTGGAGTGCATGGAGCTCCACCTGGGGATGGATGAGGAGCCGACCAAGAGCCTATGGGTCAGGATTAAAGGGAGGGCTGGGGCAGGGGACATCATAGCGGGATTCTGCTACAGGCGACCTGACCAGGGAGACTGAGCAGATGAAGCCCTCTATAGGCAGATAGGAGCAGCCTCACGTTCACAAGTCCTGGTCCTTATGGGGGACTTCAACCACCCTGACATCTGTTGGAGGGACAATGCAGTAGAGCACAAGCAATCCAGGAAGTTCCTGGAATGTGTTGATGACAACTTTCTCCTCCAAGTGATAGAGGAGCCCACAAGGAGAGGTGCCATGCTGGACCTTATTCTCACCAATGAGGAGGGCCTGGTATGGGACGTGAAGCTCAAGGGTAGCCTTGGCTGCAGTGACCACGAAATGGTGGAATTCAGGATCCTCAGGGCAGCGAGGAGGGTGCACAGCAAGCTCACTATCCTGGACTTCAGCAGAGCAGACTTTGACCTCTTGAGGGATCTGCTTGGTAGAATACCATGGGACAAAGCCCTGGAAGGAAGAGGGGCCCAAGACAGCTGGCTAATATTCAAGGGTCACCTCCTCCAAGCTCAGGAGCGATGCATCCCAACAAAGAAGAAGTCAAGCAAAAACACCAAGAGGGCCCCATGGATGAACAAGGAGCTCCTCGGCAAAGTCAAACAAAAAAAAAGAAGCCTACAGAGGGTGGAAACAAGGGCAGGTAGCCTGGGAAGAATACAGAGAAACTGTCTGAGCAGCCAGGGAGCAGGTTAGGAAAGCCAAAGCCCTGATAGAAATTAGTCTGGCCAGGGATGTCAAGGACAACAAGAAAAGCTTCTATAGTTATGTCAGTGATAGGAGGATGAGGGAAAATGTGGGTCCCCCCCGGAACGAAATGGGTGAACTGGTTACCCAGGATATGGAGAAGGCTGAGGTACTCAACGACTTCTTTGCGTCAGCCTTCACTGGCAAATCCTTGAGCCACACTGCCCAGGTCACAGAAGGCAGGGACTGGGAGAATGCAGAACCACCCACTGTAGGAGAAGATCAGGTTCGAGAATATCTAAGGAACCTGAAGGTGCACAAGTCCATGGGACCTGATGAGATGCATCCGCGGGTCTTGAGGGAACTGGTGGATGAAGTGGCCCGGCCCCTCTCCATCATATTTGAGAAGTCCTGGAGTCTGGCGAAGTTCCCACCGACTGGAAAAGGGGAAACATAACCCCCATCTTTAAGAAGGGTAAAAAGGAAGACCCAGGGAACTACAGGCCAGTCAGTCTCACCTCTGTGCCCGGCAGGATTGTGGAGCAGACCCTCCTGGAGACTATGCTCAGGCACATGGAAAATAAGGAGGTGATTGGTGACAGCCAACATGGCTTCACTAAGGGCAAATCGTGCCTGACAAACTTGGTGGCCTTCTATGATGGGGTTACAGCGTTGGTGGACAAGGGAAGAGCAACTGACATCATCTACCTGGACTTGTGCAAGGCATTTGACACTGTCCGCACAACATCCTTGTCACTAAATTGGAGACACATGGATTCGATGGATGGACCACTCGGTGGAGAAGGAATTGGCTGGATGGTCACACTCAAAGAGTTGTGGTCAATGGCTCAATGTCCAAGTGGAGACCAGTGACAAGTGGTGTTCCTCAGGGGTCAGTACTGGGACCGGCACTGTTCAACAGCTTTGTCAGCGACATGGACAGTGGGATCGAGTGCACCCTCAGCAAGTTTGCTGATGACACCAAGCTGTGTGGTGTGCTTGACACGCTGGAGGGAAGGGATGCCATCCAGAGGGACCTTGAGAGGCTGGAGAGGTGGGCCTGTGTGAACCACATGAAGTTCAACAAGGCCAAGTGCAAGATCCTGCATGTGGGTCGGCGCAATCCCAAGCACAACTATAGGCTGGGCGAGGAATAGATTGAAAGCAGCCCTGAGGAGAAGGACTTGGGGGTATTGATTGATGAGGAGCTCAACATGAGCCGGCAGTGTGCGCTTGCAGCCCAGAAAGCCAACCATGTCCTGGGCTGCATCAAAAGAAGTGTGACCAGCAGGTCGAGGGAGGTGATCCTGCCCCTCTGCTCTGCTCTGGTGAGACCCCACCTGGAGTACTGCGTCCAGCTCTGGGGGCCCCAGTACAGGAGAGACATGGAGCTGTTGGAGCGAGTCCAGAGGAGGGCCACGAAGCTGATCAGAGGGATGGAGCACCTCTCCTATGAGGACAGGCTGAGAGAGTTGGGATTGTTCAGCCTGGAGAAGAGGCGGCTCTGGGGACATCTAATTGCGGCTTACCAGTACCTGAAGGGGCCTACCAGAAAGATGGTGAGGGACTGTTTATCAGGGAGTGTAGTGACAGGACAAGGGGTAACAGGTTTAAGCTGAAGGAGGGTAGATTTAGATTAGATATTAGGAAGAAATTCTTTACTGTGAGGGTGGTGAGGCACTGGAACAGGTTCCCCACAGGGGTTGTGGATGCCCCATCCCTGGAAGTGTTCAAGGCCAGGTTGGATGGGGCTTTGGGCAACATGGTCTAGTGGAGGGTGTCCCTGCCCGCAGCAGGGGGGTTGGAACTAGATGATCTTTAAGGTCCCTTCCAACCCAAACCATTCTATGACTCTATGATTCTATGATTTTTTTCGATCTTTCTAAATACTGATTTGATCATTCTTTAATTACTTAAACATTTAAATTCATGCCCTAAAGAAAAAAAAGTGCATTCTTGTACTTTGTTACATAACCATGCACTGCTTTTTCTTCTGTTTCACTCAGTTCTTATGCAAGTTGTTATATATTTTCCAACCTTAACTCTACTAAAACACCCTGAGAACAGGAAGAACAAGTCAGTGACTTGGCAGTGAAGAGTAATGTCAATGAAGTCAGTTGGCAATGAAGAATAAATTAATGAGTGACAGAGTATGTGTAGTGGCTTCATTCTGTGTTGGCCACTGACTCCTTGATAAGAGACCAACTTTAAAAGGGAGGATTTTTGAATATACTTGTGCCTTTTCCTGACGTACAAGATGTAATGCCTTTTCCAGTGTAAAAATCCAGGTTGCTGCATTCCTGCTGTCAGTCTGTGAAAGTTGGCATAAGGGCTGGGAATGGGAAAGTGTGAAGACAACATTTTGAGAAAAATCTGCATTTATTCAAGCAATCAGGGTTTAAATGATTGCAGTGCTCTTAAATAAAGAGGTGTTATGTAGTGTTATGTAGTGTAGGACAGAATAAATGCCAAATTTTACAATTTTACAGTTGTATGTTTAAAAAGAAAGCAAATTCAGTTCGTTTCAGAAACATCCAAGCAGCCAGCATCAGGACCCCAAGGGATGACTCCTACCTACTCTTCTCATAACATTTATAAACACCTCTTTTTCTTAAAGAAACCTGCAATCCTGCATGGATCTCATTTCCTTTCATTGCATTAGTATTGACTTCCATTAGGACTAATTATCCTTTTTCGTGCTTTATTTCAGGTGGCTAATACTTGCTGTAATGGAAGTAGCATAAATTAACTCCCTTCTGAACTGGGAGAGTAGATTGGAAGATCTTTGGGCCAAGAATCATTCCTTCTTTTTCTATCTAAACAGTCCCTAAGCATCAGTAGCCTTTCTTATCTTGGTCAAGGGCTCATAAGCATTGCTGTAATAGAAACACAAAGCCTGCATGCCACTGCCGATGTGTGATTTAATGTAGCTAACATGGTGAAGAGGGAATTATAAGCCCTGAAGTGGGACCACGAGAAACGCTACATTGCAATTTGGCCTCTCTAATAATTACAACAACAACAAATTTTATTGTGCATCCTTCCTCAGCATTGTTGACCAAAACCTTACAAAAAAGCATTCTGTTTTATTGGTTTTACTATTTACTATTAAATTTAATATAAGAATAATTTAATTCATATTCTTGCTGTGACTTATGTTTTACAATTGTAACCCATTCTCTCAACATTACAAAATAAATGTTTGCATGTAAAATGGGTAAATGTATTATATTTTACATTTAGCCTCAGAGTAAAGTAAACATGTCAAAACTAACAACTCCCAGTGCCTTCATTGCTAAAAAACACATAATCTAAAAAAAATATTTTATTTCATTTTTATGAATATTTATGTTCAGATTCTTAAAAGTAAGCAGTGATAGTAATAATTCCTGAGAATGCATGGTAACAAGCAGGGTTAGAGGAATGCCATATCAGAGTTTTATCTCAATCACAGCGTACAGAAAGAATTTATTTCAGCTGATCTGTATAATAGTTATGGGAATAACAGTCACAGACCTCCTATCCTTTAATCCCCAGCCACTTAATACTGAATGTAACACAAGAGTGTTTGTGTGCATATGTGCATACACATAAATATTTACTACTGCAGCCACCATTTTAGACTCAGGCAGTGCTGCACTAAAGACTTTCAGAACTGCGCTTCCCCCAGTAAGTGCAAACGTAGAAGTGAAATGCTGCAGGGAACTGAGGAGACGACCGTGAAATGAGGCACAGTTTGTACATTTAAGCTTCCAGTCTGGAAATTTAGGTATCATAGTTATATTAGCAGCCACATATTCCTCTCGTTAGCAGTGAATAAACTGGGCCACATGTCACAGACGATTAAGTACAGGCCACAGCGCAAAAGAGCAACCGGAAAACAAAAGAAAACAACTTGGTCTTCATTTGCTCCAACAGAAATTATTTTTTGGTGAGCTGTGCTTAACTTGACCCTTTCAAAAAATGCCTGTAGCAGCTGGCAAGTGGGGTGATATTCATTTCGTCCTAAATTTAGGTCTCTGGTGTGCAGGTACTCTCAGGAGCATTAGGGTGCCCAGGGTCATTCAGCACAGTCGGGGGAGGCAGTAGCTGCTCAGCAGGGTAGAGGGGAAGATACAACACCCCCGTACCATGGCCACAACACTGCAGTCATCGGTTGGGGCGGGATTCGGGTCTTTCCCCCAACATCTGGCTGCCCCTTAAGCAGAGGGTGTCCCCAGGCCCTGCGCCAAACCCTTGCAGGGGGATGGGATGGTAGTGGGTGCCCACCTCTGCCCTGGCGCCCACCTCTCCTGGGCCACCAGGCTGCAGAGGCTGGGGCTTCCTGGTAAAGGGCTGACAGACTGGCACCTGTTAGCAAGTGGAATAACCAGGGGAGGTCAAAAAGTTTACAGTCAAGGGATGCCTTTTAGGAGGGAAGATCATATCTCTATTTTTATGCATTTTTTCACATGAACGTTACATAAAGGACCCTATTTGAAAAGGACCTTCAGACAGAAAAGGTAAACATACGAATACTAGACGAATGCTAAGTTATTCTTTCCTACCATTAACTGACTCTTCTTTTGCACACACATGGCAAGTTTCAGTCTTTATTAGGGCACACCATTTTGATTTGGATGGCTGCTTGCATCATCTGCTAAACAAGTAGCTATTCAGTATCTGTTTTTCTCCTCTCATTTGACCTATGTTCCCATGGCCCATTTAGCATACCTTATTTTCCTTTTTCTTTTTTTTTTTTTTTTCTTTTAAATGGCATCATTCACCTTTCTGGAAAATGCCCTGGCTGAGTGTAAGCCTGGCTTTATTGGAAAATGCCCACATCCCTGATACTGGGCCTCTGGGGAACAAAGTAATGGAGGAGTCTCATAATTCAAGAGAAAATACAATTTTGTGATTCCATGATTTAGCCATCCCCCTTGAATGAACGAAGCCTGGGTTTCATTCTCAGGTGACTGAATAGTTCTCATATTTTATCCCATGACTAGTTATAAAATAAGCCCCCCCACTGTTTCCAGTGGCCTTATTCCAAACTTTTTCTTTCTAATCACTGCTCTTGATTTGATAAGCTTTATGAGAGGTTTTTAGGTGCTTGAAGTTGTTCCTTTGATTCCTAGACTTTGTTTTCTCCAAAGGAAAATGCTATTAAAATTCTGGTGGTAGGTCTTGGAATATTCTATCGTAATGGTATGTCCAGTTCAGGAGGGATAATCCTCACCAGAAAATTTACTGAGAACATTATTTTAGCCCTAACATTGTTCCCCTCTAGGGGAAAATATGCTGACTGGATCTTTAAAGTTGTTATGATGTGGCTATGATTGTTGTTATAATTGTAGTTAGATATGATGACTGTAGAGGGTGTGAGACTTGAAGCCATAGGGTATGTTAGACATTACAACTAATTTTAACTGTGCGCGTGACTACCAGCCCTGTCTGTAGGATGGTACACCTAGGAGAATGTCTATTTGTCTAGGGAAATAAAAATTTTGAAATAACTATTAAGAAACAATAAATCCCTCATAAATAGAATTTGTATATAAGTATTCTGAGTATATTTTTGCCTACACCAAATTACTAAATATTTATGTATTGCTCAATCTTTGCTGAAAAGCACAAAGAGATCATTCCTCTGTATGTTCACAATATCTGCAGTGTACAGGGGAGAGTGAAGTTCTGATTAGCGATGCTTTACTGTATAACTATAGATCAGTGTAGGAGTAAGAAGGAGGACAAAGACCTCAACGCAAATTGCAAAATATAGTAACAATTGCTTCTGTTTTCACGACACTTGCGTTACTACTTAGCTTTTAAAAACTGTGTAAAATGTGTTCCTCAGAAATGTATGTCCCTGTAATATATGTATTTCCCGATGCAAATTTCTTGAGGCTGACGTGTTTCTAATACTTTTTGGATTATTAGTACTGGAACAAAAAGTAGAGGGGTTGGATTTATTGGAAAGGACTGAGAAATAGCTATGAAGGGTCACAAATTTGACTGCAGGAAAATTATATTCAACAACATCCAGTGATTGCACTGAAATGATTCTTCACGAGGCTAAATTTAAAATAGATTTTTTAAGACTCAGGAAATAACTACAGAAGGGTAAGAATGAGTGCAGGAGAATTATTTTCAGCAATAAGCAATGATTGCACTGGAAACCAAGTCATTGTGACACTAAATTTTAAAAACAAACTTTTTTTTACCTTTAATTTGAGATTGATGGGCTACTGAATGTGTTCTGCGAAAAGAAGTATTTGGGTTCTGAAATTGTTGGGTGTCTCTGTCATTGTTATAAAAAGGATGAGAGCTTTTATTCCAAGCCCAAATTTCCATGTATAATCTATTTCGCTTTCAGTGATACCTCATTATCATCACAGACTAAATGAAGCAGAATGGTCCAGTAGCTTGGTTTGCATTATTCTACTCTATGATTCCTGACCCTAAACTTAATTCAATTTAGCATAGCTGCATTGTTACTATATTTTGCAAATTGGGTTGATGTCCTTGTCTTCTACTTCTTCCAGCACTGATTTATAGCTATATGGTAAAACACTGCTAATCAACGCTTCACCCATCCCCACAACCTGCAGATAGCAACCACACACAAAACTGATTTCTCCATGCTTTTCAACAAAGAATTAGTAATAAATATGGTACCAAGTCTCCATAGAAAAAAAAAGATACAGAACTTGTGTAGAATATTCTAAATTATATTAGAGGTTAAATAATTACTTAGCAATTCCACAAACAATAGTCTGTGGCACTTTTTTTTCTTTTTATTTCTTTTTATTTCTACAAAGCTAGAAAGTTCAACATTTCTGAAGTTATCATTCAGTCCTCAATGCACAATAATAAAACTGCACCACTTCAAAAAACACGTTGGTACATATTCTGTTTTTATTTTTCAGACAAAATAACTTGTCTTCTCTTCCACCTTACACAGAAAATAATGGGAAGATCCTATTAATGAGAAACCTACCTAAAAATATAAAGACAGAGGTCTCTTTTCTATAAGTAGAATGAAAAAAATCTTTGATTTCTGGTTTTATCTGGTTAAAATCTCTTTTAGTAAGGGGATGTAATTCTTTATGCACCACCTATAAGTTTTGCCATGTACATAAACCATAAAGTGAATGTAAGCATTCATTTATGAATTAAAGTGCTGCAAAATTCTTTTAATGCACTTAGTAATGAGGCCCAAGATTGTAAAAATAGCTATGACCTCCAAGGGCTTCTATTAAAACTCATTTTATAATGAGTGAATTTGCACTAATTATTTCCCACGGAAGGAGAGTACGAGTATTAACTTTTGGTCAGCTTTGGCAATGTGTATCTTCCAATCTGGTAATTTCATTATAAAGATTTATCACATAAAAGCAGAAAATCCATTGAGTTCCTTCCAAGATATATATTTGAGCAGATAGAAACCTATTTCCCACTTTTTTTTTCCACACAGAGATTTTTGAAAAGAAATATTTTTAAATTTTCAAACCATTAATGGTATGAAATGTATACTGTTGAACTATATGTCAACCTAAAATTAGGATGTAGTTTTCCTAAAACTAGGAAAGTTATTGTCTTTCATCATTTTTTTTCTTGTTATATCTGGTTACTTTTGCAAAGCACATACCAGGTTTTTAAGTCCATCTCTACTAAAAATTGCAGTTAAAAATAAGCAGATGTATTTAAATATCTTTTTAAGTGAACATACATTTAAATGCTTTACTGACATTTTGCATCTAGCAATACTTCCTTTTAGGTCCCAAACTATGGCAAAACATTAAACACAGGCCACATTTTATGCTAGTAATTTCCCAAAGTACTTCTGTACTTAAATGCTTTAAATGACTACATTTGGTTTCGCAGGATTTGAAGATAGATAGACATGATATTATTATATATATAAATAATATACTTTAGTTCATATTTATATAAATAATATACTTTAGTTTCACCAATTAACTTCGATAATTTTAATCGAAAAGTTGCTAAATCTTTATCTCTTTTGTGTATGTGAACCACACTTCAGGGACAGCATCTCTGCTTTTTCTTTTTTGATAGCAAATACAGAAGTTTCATGCATCCCACCCTCGGGCAGCACTAGGTAAATCCCTACAGACAACTGAACACATGTAGAGAAAGCCAGCCCCCATTTCCTGTACAGACAATATAATATCCTAACAAAGATAGTTTTACTGGCTCCTTCACAGAAAACAGGCAAAGTAAGGGACAAAGAACTGAGGGTAATTTTGTGTTCATAGTCACTATACAAGGAAGTTGCGTAGTCTTCCGCTTTCCCTGAGCTATTTTACCTGCAATACCACATATATCTCATGAGAATGATGTTTCTTACACCACTCAATCATTTACTTCCAGGTACTGTTTCCCCCTTCCCAATTTATCCTCCAAATATTCTGTTGATTAATAAATGGAAAGGTTCTATCTTCATTGTTTGCACAGTCTGCTCCTTGTATGTGTAGAAAGACAAACAACAGAAGTGAAAAGTAAATTAAATAAAAGGAAATACTGACTATGTGAGGGAGATTACATCAGTTTTCTTAGTTGGTTCATAAAAAATGAAGTAGAAAGGCAATTATCTGTCCAATTTCATAGACAATCTTCTGCCAAAAACTATAGAACTGGTACAGGCACTGGATGCTTCATGGTATGAAAGGAAGCAATGCATGGTGCTCGTTTCAGCTTTCGAGTCTCTGCCTACAAGTCAGTAGGCAGATAAGTATTTCAGAATCTATGAGTGAGATCTGTCGTTACAGCTGTCTCTTCAAAAAATTACAGAATATAAAAATAAATTTCCTGTAGAAGTGATCATCCTGTAGTGATGATCTCTTCTGGGACAATCTCAAAGAGAGCCTTTAGCTTTTTCTATGAATAATGTCTTCAATACCTTTAAAAAGCCACCACTAAAACCCCTTCAAAATAAGTCTGTGAGTGAAAAAGTGGAAAGACTACTTACAACCTTTCAAATGCTCCATTCTCTATGCTGCGATCTTTTATTACCTGAAAAAGAAGACAGGCGAATGGAAATAATACCTGATTTGCTCAATGCCTGAACGCTTTTAAGAAAATCTATCTTGGCTCCTTAGCCTTTGCCGTTATCCTGCAAACACAGCAGCACAGTATATAAAAATATTGGTCCTTACCCAATCACTCTTGAGGGGAACAGTCTTAGCACTAGCTAACTGTCCTCTGGTATGGATCAGGAAAATCTGCTTATCAGTACAGACACCAGGCACCATATGAGAGGATATAGATGGATTCATTTGAATATCAAGCTCATTTCTCCATTTCGAGCAAATGAATCTTAGGAAACATGGCACATACGTAAGTGCTAAAAAGGCAGAAAATAATCAGCACCATCAGGAGTAGTTGGGAATGTGTCCTGGGGAGAAGCCTTGTGGGAGAAAGTCAGAATTTGCCTTCTCATGAACAACCTTAGAGCTGAGATGATGCAGTCTGGACCAACTGACCTCTCTAGGCATTACAGGTTGGAAATTGGTTTATGCACTTTACATTCGAATACAGATGCAAAGTTAAAAGAGCTTTATTCCATGAGACATGTAGAAGTAGAGACTGTCCCAGAAATAGGCTAAAGGCTTTGTTCATATCTCCATGACTGAAAGTAAAGTTAGTAAAAAAGGATTGTGAAGGGACGACCCTCAGTGATTACAATTACAATTACATTACCTCTCAGGACTTTGCTTTGGTTCTTGATTTAAATGTAATTGAAAAACCTTCTCAGCAACGTATTTGTGAAACACAGTAGAACAGAGATTAGTCAGAGCCCAGTGTTAGGGAGAGAAATGATAGTTGCTTTCTCTAAAGGAAAAAGCCCATTTGTTCCTCTTACTGAGAATACAGTAAAAAGAAAGACGTACTTTTGTTGAAGGCTCAGTTCTTATATTCACTAGGGAATAACTAAACCTCCATCCTAGAGCTTTCACAATCTTCCTCACACATCGTGAAACTGCAGAACGACGTAGAACAGTGCACAAGGACAGCTGCATTTAAGGGATAATTTGTGTTAGACAAATTTACAAGCATTTATTACATATATATATACACACACACACATATATATCTCATTGACAATATTAAAGACAATTGTATATCTTTATCATCCCAAGAGTATGTATATTAAGTCACGTAGTATGCAGGCTCAGTAACTTTTCATCTTTCTTTTGAGAATCACTGACTGCATTAAACATCCAGAAAAACTGCATTGAAAATGACATCAATAATTATGTTTGAGAATTGGAAAAAACAGATCAAATTTCTAAACAAACAAACAAATAAACATACACACACACACATCAAAATCATAATACGAGGAAATAAAATGCAGGCACAGGCAGTTACCTCTTGAGCTAGCTTAATCAGCTATGAATATATCCTTTCTGAGTAATTCTCTGAGCTGTATTGTTCCCACTCAGGTTTATTCAAACAACCCAGTTTCTTAAAATGTGAATACCACAGCAGGGACAGTTTGTAATCATTGCTTACTACTGAAAATGCTGTTGAAAAGCTTTGGTTTTGTGTTTCACGTGTTCATTATGATTACATCATTCTGCTCACAAATTCTTCCTCCTTTCCTTCCTGTTACTAACAAGCAAAACTAAACAAAACTTTAAAAAAAAAATCAACTTGACCCTCACTACTGAGCCTATTATCCAGCCTTGTTTACCTGAATTGTTGAAATAAATTAATAACTTGTATATAAGAAAGTAAGTGAATATTTAATTAGATTTACAAGTTACATGAGACCAATTTATAAATCTAAACTTCCAAAGAAAATAAATTGTGCATTTGCTCAGAGCCTGCAGGAGATGCTGAATAAGCCATGGGTATTCAGTGGCTCATCCTTACTATATACTCCTTTAAAAAATCAGGAAGTTTGTGGACAAAAATATTGTATCCAGTTAGGAGGCAAGGTACAAGTGGCTACAGAAACTTCCCTCCTATTCCCAGCCACTAGAGAAGCAGCATCCTCCCTTCTCTAGGTCATCACTTCCTATGGAGTTCTAAAGAAGAGAGCGACCTAGTTACTCTTCTCTTCTCTACAACCCAACTCCTTCCTCCCTTTTTACATACAAATGACCATGCTCCACATTCTGCTGGGATGGCTCGTGGAGGCACAGGACACAGCAGAATTCTGCCTTCTTGTGAATTTTTTTGTAGGGACCCAAAACCTTTGTGAGATTAGTCATCAGCTAAATTCTATGTTATTTTCACTCTTGTTTCTTGGCAACTGGATATTATATAGAATGTCTAGTCTTTCCATGCTAAAGATTTGTCAGCTCAAGTTTTATGTTTGTATTCTATCAAAGAGATTAGTGAGGTATGGTGATACAGTGCTACATAATATACTGGTCTCCATACAAATTCAGTCCACATGTGTTTTCACTCTAAGATGTACAAAATTGTATTACAATAAAAATTCAACACTGTTCTTCCAAGTGTCATTTGAAAGAGTCCTTTCTTTAGTATCAGTAGTTACATCATTCTGTTAAAGTTATGTCTAAGTGTTCCACTTAATGGTAACAGTAAGCAGTCAACAGAAGCTACAGAATTCTGTAAAATAGCTGAAATTGCAATGGAATAAGTTAATAAAGAGTAAATGGAGTTTTCTTGTCAGCTTGAGGTAGAATAAGAATTTCAATACCTTATATTAGCCTTTGCAGAGTAGCTTTCCAGTTTCCCAGGGAACCTCATGCAAATTTGGTATTAATAAAAAATATCAGAATTGCAGATGATATGAATTTTCTAAAGGGGCAATGATAAATGGTACTGGTAATCAAAAATTATAAATCTCCCATTATGTTTTCCAAGTTGTTAAATATTTTTATGTACTTTTAAATTATTATTTCTTCTCCACATTATTTTTAATTGCTAGCTATTTTTAAAAGCTAAGAAATAAGCCAGAAGATATCATATATAAAAGCATTAGTTTCTCATTTTACTTCAGACAGTTGAGGTATGCAATTTATATTGATGGCATAGATCACTAGAAATGTACTAAAAGTCCAGAACACACAAACTTTTGGGTCCTTCAAACATGAGACAGCATCACTCACCCAATGAGTTCAGCAGGGGAAGTACTCACAGTGCAGCATGAGCTCCTTGGTCAATTTGCATTTCTTTGCAGTTTTCCAGGACACTGATATGAATGAAAGGGTGCATAGGCATGTACTGACGAGGAACACTTCGAGGTAGTCTATCTATTCTTTCTGCAGTATGCCAAGAAGGTGAAAAGGGAGAGAACCTGAGGTGTTGAGGCCAGTCTTTTCAAAAGCAGCTGAAGTAACAGTTTTTACACTTTCTGGTGGAAGCCAGGATTAATTGTAAGGACTGAAAATCTGGGATGACTGCATACTCCACGCTACGAAACTGCATGTCAGAAATAAGAAATGACAGAGAGTGTATTTATCAATATAGAATACACTCAACCTTCCGGTTGCTCAGCACCATTAACTACTGCTTTAAACACTGCTATTCCCAATGGTGTCACAGAAAAACTCCTGTTGTCTTCCACAGGAGCAAGGAAGGATTTCTCTGTCTTAAATTCTCTGGGAGGGGATACCCAAACATAATTAGACTATCAAAATTCACCTTTGACATAATATTCTTGTCTGTCTAGACTCCCTAGTCAGGAAAGGTAATGCACACTGCTCAAATCACATTTCTGCTTTGAACAGCTTTCTCCTGGATCCAAACTATCTCCAACGAATGCAGAGAGAGTCTGGGGACTGATCTGCTGTTTGGAGCAAAACAGTATTCTGGGAAATTTTGGTTTAGTGTCAATTTTTATATAAGGTGGAAATAATGTTTATTAGGTTTCTGAATGACTTATAACAGGTTCAAGAAATTCTGCTTATTTTTTTGTTTAAAGTCCTGCCAACTGCTTTTTTCCATTCATCATTATGAGGCCATTATGTATCTTTTAGAATGAATTCATTGGCATGTGAGCTACGCTTCATGTTATTTAAATTATTATTAATTACAATGAAGACAGGAGGAGCAGGTATAAGAAAAATACTTATCTCAAATATCCAATGTTTAGATGACTGTTTTGCTGCTGCAGTTTCATTTCTCTGACAGAAAAAAATATTTTTTTGGGGGGAAATAAATAACTTCTAAGGTAAAAGTTCAGCTGAAGATCAAATAGTGTTAAGAAAATGCTGTAATGTGACTCATTACTTAGGTCAATGCCTAGAATTATGGAGTTTTGGTTGATACCTTTATTAAAACCTTCACAGCGCAGGTAAAGCAGCTGCTGAAAACTTGAGTAAAAAGACAAAATAATATTGAGAATATTGTAGAGGAAATTATCCAAGCTAAAGCGAAATTCTTTGTCAAAAAATTCAGTCAGAAATTGAGAAACTGCATCTAAATATTTTTAAAACTTATGATTAATAAAAAAATATACGTTTTGAACCTTTATTGTAATAGAAAAATTGGCTGGTTCCATGTGCAGGTAGTAGAAAACCACACCAGATTCATGCAGTAATTGTATATTGGTTTTGGTATTCAACTAACAATTGCTCTCTAAAGAATACAGATGTGAGTGGGAGTCTTGGACAAATAAGCTATCCTGTAAAATATGCTTCCAATATTACATATCTATGATAAAGTTTTAATAACTTTCTTTGTTGCTGGAAGCTTCAAATATTCTGCGTTTACTGAAAGTTTAAGTATTCCAAACTGTATCACAGCGCTCTGTTAAAATGATCTCAATTCTCTTCCAAAAAAACATCTTTTATCTCATCTTTAATCTCAATTTCTTTTGTTGGTAAGGAGATTGTTCCACAGTACTGTGAAGTCAGTGCGAAAAGATCTTACTGACATTAGTAAGAACTGAATTGAGCTCAGAAACCCCTTCTTCTGATTTTTTCCCCTCAGCCTTTAGTGTTTGACAGTGTTTCATCTTCCTTTTTCCAGCTAATCAATGATTTTTGTTAGTGTTCGTGTTAGATATGCCAAAGACAGTGTACAAAACATAACCCCTTGCTGTAGTACTTCAAAGCTAATTTACTACGGATACTGAAATTTGGGTTATTGTAACCTCAGAATCTAAAAATAACCTGCTAAAATTACACATACATCCTAATTCTTAGGAGAGACCCAAACTTTCTCATTAATTCTTTTCTAAAGGTCTTGGAGGAAGACCTGAAGGGACAAGAATCTTTTAACTTTATTGCAGTCTTTTCATCTGTCCTTATCCAGAAATTTTAACACTTTTTAAATATATATCTTTATTAAAATTTATGCTCTTGAAAGTGTTGTTGAGTCCAGGAGACATGCAGGGAGGGATTTTTTTAACATTGTTTTCATAAAAATAAGGCATGCCATCAAAGTGACTGATGCTGCTTACTCATAACAGTCCATGAGAAAAAAAATCCATTAGTCTTCCCTGTGCCTGATGCCTTCATTTTTTCCAATAAAATAAATTAAAAAGTCTTTTGTGTCTCAGACATGGAAGTCAGTTCCCTGGGAACTTGTTTTCTCAGCATTGGCACCATTGTGCAAGAAATCCTGTCCCTCGATTGACAGAGTGCTTTATTTTGGATTGCTGGCTTCTGTGGAAAACCTTCTATCAAATGGCAGCACTCATATTGTCCTTTCATAAATATGAAACCAGACTTTTTTTAGTGTGGCAAATTAACCTTACTGCTTGTCGTGGTTTAACTCCAGACCATACAGCCAATCGTTCACTTCCCTCCCCAGCGCGATGGGGGAGAGAATTAGAAGGGCAAAAGTGAGAAAACTTTTGAGAGTGGGTTAAGATAAAGACAGTTTAATAATTGAAATATTTATTATTATTAATATCATTATTACTATTAACAATAATAATGATGAAAAGGAAAATAACAGAGAGAAAGAAGTAAAACCCAAGAAAGACAAGTCATGCAAATGGAAACAGCTGCTCATCACCAACTGACCGGTGCCCAGCCAGTCCTCGAGCAGTGTCCTCCCTGCCAAGCTCCCTCATAGTTTATATGCTAGGCATGATGTCAGATGGTATGGAATATCCCTTTGGTCAGTTGGCATCAGCTGTCCTGGCTGTGTCCCCTCCCAACTCCTTGTGCACCCCCAGCTACTCGCTGGTGGGGTGGGGTGAGAAGCAGAAAAGGCCTTGACACTGCCTGAGCACTGCTCAGCAACAACGAAAACATCCCTGTGTTATATCAACGCTGTTTCCAGCACACTACTCCTTCTGTTTTGAAAAAATACAAAAGATAACAGTGCTGGCCATAAAATTCTGCAGAAATGTATGCCCTGAAGTGTTTAAAAACACCTACTCTTGGCTCAGTTTAAACCCTGATCTTGTGAGATAGCTTTATGCTGCAATTTACAGTTCTAAGCTGGTTTCCTCTTAAAACTGGGATTTTGTTAATATTGGTATTGTAAGCCTAAATTATTATTATTTTTTTAAATTAAATTATTAAACAAACTGAGACCCCCCAGCAGACGCAAATCTGTCTGACTCCTCACCACAAATGAGCAATGTACACTAGGGGTCTTGCCTTGGTAGGTAGTACAGGCCATATAGAGACCAAAGAAAAAATCACCTTAGCTATAATTTTTGCTATAACAGCAGATTTCCTAAAAGTAACAGAAAGCTTGCATAGCACGCCTTAATTACTAAAAAATTTTTGTCACTGGGATGTTACTTCAAAAAAATCAGAATGGATTTTTGCAATATGTATTCTCCTCTTCTGGTGGGAGGTAACTATTTTTTTGCCTAAGTCTTATCTAAAAAATGTCATTGAAATGACTTTTTTGGCCAAATTTAAAAGCAGTTTTCTTCGAGGATATAGAGTGGGAAGCAAGGGGATTATGGAGAGAGGATAACTGGTATTAACAGGATTTACTCATCCTATAATATCTGTTTTATATTTGTGCTTTTGATTAAAAAAGATTTAGCAATACTGCTGGCTAATAGGAAAGCCCTTGTTTCTCCATTCCTATCTGCAAGATGATCTGATGAGAAGGAATTCCAGCCATTGCCTCTCTATAGTGAAGTTACCTTCATAAAACTTACATCTTTGTGAAAACAGTTTTAACAACTGCATCACTAGGTTATAACAATGATTTTTGCATTCTTTGTGTGAAATATATAGAATAGTTATCAGTTATTATCCAAAAGAAAGGAAGATAGTTTTCCACTATATTTGATTCATGATTGCAAAACTTAAAAAAAACCCCAAAAACCCAAACAAAACAAAAACCCAAAACAAAAAAACAAAATGAAAACATTAATAATTTTTTTTAATAAAAACCTCCCCTTTTAAGTGTTCACAGTGGGATGGTCCTTTGGTGACCTGGGATGAGCCAGGGAGAGCTCTGGCAGTTGGCTCGTATAATGGGCACTGTGCCTGGACCCAAAAGCTCCTTCAGAAGATTGTCACAAAGTAACTCATTATTTCCAGATATTCCAAACCCACCTTCTTTTACTTCGAAAGGGTTGTTTTTCAAGGATCTTGGCATAATATGGCATATATTAAGATTTACTGAAGTTCTGTATCTTAACACTTTTAAAGTGTAGATGCTTATGCCTTCTGAGAGGTATTACAGCTGCCCTGTTTACCCAACTAATTTAGCAACTACTCACCTCCTCATTTTTGCACACTAGCTAATTAATCTGCCATCAGATCTATCCATTATCTGACCTAAGATTTACAATTTCTTCTTCTTTCTAGCTCAATAGGTAGGTTTCTCTTACTTTTTCTTTCATTTATCCAACAGATGAAAAAAAAAATCTTGATTAAAATATGAGAATCTAACTTTCAGATTTTCCATTTTTGCATTTGTCTTACTTTAAACTTTTTTTATAGATTAAAAAAAAATATTACTCTGTGGCTATAGAGCTCTCTGATCAGGTGTAAAGAAAATTTGGGGTTACTAAATTCATATTAGGCTGTGGTGGGTTGACCCTGGCTGCCAGCCAAGCCCCCCCACAACCCAGCTGCTCTCTCACTCCATCTCTCCCAGTGGAATGGGAGAGAATAGGAAGACAAAAGTGACAAAACTCGTTGTTCAAGACCAAGTCAGTTTAGTAGATGAAAGAAAGAAAAGGAAAAAATACCTAAGCAAAGCAAAGGAAATCACTCACCATCTCCCAGAGGCAGACTGATACCCAGCCAGTCTCTGTACAGTACTCACCTTGGAAGACAAACTCACCCTTTTTTCTTCTTCTTCCCCCTTTTTTTTTTTTTTTTTTTTTTCCTGTCTTATGATGTTATATGATATTGGAATATCCCTCTGACCAATTTGGGTCAGCTGTCCTGGCTGTGTCCCCCTCCAATCTGTTGTCCACCCTTCAGCCTACTCACTGGAGTAGAGACAGAGTGGGAAAAAGAAAAGCCTTTGATGCTGCGCGATCACTGTTCGGCGATAGCCAAAACATTGGTGTGTTATCAACCCTGCTTCAGCCACAAATCCAAACCAGCACCATAGGGGCTGTCGTGAGGAAAGTTAACAGCCAGTGGACGATCCCAGGTTCATTCAGCTGTGTGGATTGCTCTTCACTCTGCTTACATACCAAACCATACTGAACTGACCAGCACAAAATAACAGATTTACACATGCTTTCCTGGTGCTTTGGAAAAAAATATTGTAAAAGTCACTGACTTTCTAGGAATAATGCTGAATATAAAATGGAAGAGGCTGTGGAGCTGATTAAATGCCAACAGATTGTCAATGGCTATTTTTCCTGCAAGCTTTACAAGTAGCTGATCATATTGTACACAGTTGTAAATTCTTTAAACAATATAATTGTTCAAGTAAATTTTGCTGTTTAGGCTACAGATGTTTCATTCAATGTATAATCAGGGCTAATAAAACCTAATAATACTGAATAATTGGTCATGCCATAATTAGATTTGACTCAGCATACTTTTGTGTTTAAAAATGCTCTAGATAAAGATTAGGCTTTATTCTCTTGAAACAAGTAATTCAAATGATGAGGCAGGTGCTTTCTCTGGTTTCATTACAATTCCTCTATTTTCCGATATTTTTTTTTTCAGTTTGAGGATGGATGAAAATCTTTCTAAGGACAGAGGAGACAGTAGCCATGACTTACTCTTCCAGTCCAAAACTGAGGAAATCAGACTATTTCTCTAGCTAAACTTTAATCTGTAACATTATAGATCTCCACAGAGACATTGCAAAGCTTAGTTGGGTAATACTTCTACAACTGGTAGTTCTGGTGGGTGGAAAGCAAATAATGAAGAATTATTTTAACCAGTCATGGAAGAGCAGTTTTAGCACAGAAGACACTCACATTCACTTACCTGGAAGTTGGATGCTGCAGTCTGTCGTACTGAGCGTGTCCTAAATCATAGGATAGTAGACTCTGAGCTTTCTCTTTTGAGCTTGCGTTTGAAGGTCTGTAATTCTACGGGGCATTTTTGATTCAAAATTATTGATATGGTAGAAGAACATACGTAGACAAAAATGATCTCTATCTGCTTTTAATTACTTTTTGTTTTCCAAATGAAGTACAGTATATTACAAAAGACCCCATACATCATAACTCAATGGTAAAGGGGGAGTTTTGCTTTTTCTTGACAGTATCAGAAAAGTGGAAGTCCTTCTGACCAGGTGCAAACACAAACCCCTCTGAGTTCCATACCTGCAGTGGCATATACCTGCAGTAAAATGTCCAGACCTCCTGGAAAGTATATTATATTTTTAACACATGAAAAGATTAAAACTGCAACACCCTCTGAATTCTATATCTGTAATGGCATATTATGGGGAAATAATCCAGACCTCCTGAAAGGGATATTACAGTTTTTAATATATGGAAAAATTAAAAATCAGCAAGAAAAACTCATAATAAATGATGTTTAGGTTCTCTGAATTTATCCACTGCCTTTTCGAAAGACACTAGCATTTCCCATTTAAATAACTAAACTAATTACCATATCAGCATTTGCCCACAATAACAAGAAGGACCACGTGGAAGCTTTACTACAGAACAGAATAACTAAATATGCCCACATTTTAAGATCTCCAAATGAAAATAATTCAATATATATAGAAGGACATACTTTTACATTTGCAGTTCTACCTTTTAAGCTACACCTTGGAGTTTTACTCAGGTTTTGCCAAAGGAGCATGTCCTTGAGGGCTGAGATCTGCCTGCGTGTTGACAGCACTGCTATACCTCCCTCCAGCCTACCCTCTTCACAGCTTCAGAATATCCTTATTCCAAGTTTCTTTTGTACCCCAAATATCTGGTGAACTTGATGTGGTGGGTTGACCCTGGCTGGGGGTCAGGTGCCCACCAGAGCCGCTCTATCACTCCTCTCCTTCATTAGACAGGGGAGAAAAGGTACAATGAAAAAAAAAACAAAACTTACGGGTCGAGATAAGGACAGGGAGAGATCATTCTCTAATTATCATCACGAGCAAAACAGACTGAACTTAGAGAGGGAATTCATCTTATTTATTACTAAGCAAAACAGAGTAGAGGAATGAGAAATAACATCAAATCTTAAAAACACCTCCCCGCACCCCTCCCATCTTCCCCGGGCTCAACTTCACTCCCGGCTTCAACCTCCGCCCCCCTCAGCGGCACAGGGGGACGGGGAGTGGGGGTTACGGTCAGTTCCTCACGCGGTGTTTCTGCCGCTTCTTCATCCTCAGCGGGAGGACTCCTCTCATCGTTCCCCCGCTCCAGCATGGGGTCCCTCTCACGGGAGACAGTCCTTCATGACCTTCTCCAACGTGAGTCTCCTCCACGGGGTGCAGACCTTCAGGAGCAAACTGCTCCAGCGTGGGTCCCCCACAGGGTCACAAGTCCTGCCAGCAAACCTGCTCTGGTGTGGGCTCCTCTCTCCACGGATCCACAGGTCCTGCCAGGAGCTTGCTCCAGCGTGGGCTTCCCCCATGGGGTCACAGCCTCCTTCAGGTGTCTCCACCTGCTCTGGCGTGGGGTCCTCCACAGGCTGCAGGTGGAATCGCTACACCCCCTCATCCTCCCTCCATGGGCTGCAGGGGGACAGCCTGCTTCACCATGGTCTTCACCACGGGCTGCAGGGGGATCTCTGCTCCGGCACCTGGAGCACCTCCTCCCCCTCCTTCTGCACTGACCTTGATGTCTGCAGATGTTCTTACATCTTCTCACTCCTCTCTCTGGCTGCAAAAGCTCTCTCTAACTGTTTTTTTCTCTTTCTTAAATATGTTATCACAGAGGCGCTGATTGGCTTGGCCTTGGCCAGCAGCGGGTCCGTCTTGGAGCCGGCTGGCATTGGCTCTATCAGACACAGGGGAAGCTTCTTAAGCAGCTTCTCACAGAAGCCACCCCTGTAGCCCCCCCGCTACCAAAACCTTGCCACACAAAACCAACACACTTGAAAATCAGAAATCCCATTGGGCTTTTTTTTTAAGAGATGATTCATACTCTGACCTCCAGATATCAAAAGTGGGAATGCACTGTTGTACGTCCCCCTTGCTATGTGTCTACTTGTAAATCAGCTCACAGAAGATATTGGCACTGCCTGCAGAGACTCCAAATGGTAGAGTCCCAGTCTTAAATATTTATACTTCAAATACAGTTTGTATGAATATAAAATGAGTGTCACAGACTGAAGTATTCTCATTTTGAAAAGCTATTACAATTTACAATTAACTTGACAAACTTACGTAAGACCTACTATCTCTTTTTCCTCTGGCATTAACAATCCAGGGAAGGTTTTCTCATTCTCCATGAGCTGTAAGGTTTGTGATACACTTTAAAGGGAAAAATCATTACTTTGAGGATTTGGGGGCTTGGGTTTGTCTTTTATTTTTTTTTTAATTTGGGCTAATACTTCATTCCCAGTACTTGATATTTAAAAAGATGTTCTCCAATGTGTGTTCTCCAATCAAATATTTCACAAAAATACCTTTCTTTGAATGGAGGATGTTTTGATCACATGATAAAAAACAATGTGTCCACTGTACTGTAACATCTGAAATCATTACTATGGGTATGGTATTTGCGAAATATATGAACAATAAAGAGTACTTTTCTGAAGAGCAATTTAGTATAAAAATGATACTATACAATGCAGTTCTGCATGGGGCAATGTATCTAATCCCTTATTAATAGCTGGGGTGTTTCATTTCAAATTTATCTTTTATAAATGTGGTTATGTAGGCATTGTTAGAGAAGAAAAGGAATCTGCTCCATTTTTCTTTCTGTTGTAGTATGAAACATGGTGGATGATAACTACATTTTTCTAGAGATGGAGAAGCAAGCAAGTACAAAAAGAAAAGAAAGTTCAGAGAGGCTCAAAGCCTCTTCCCGTTGCAGCTGAAAATAGGCTCTTAGGCTGTATCAAGACAGCAATATGCTCAGCAACTCTGGTTTCTGCACAGCAACTCTGGTTCTGTAACCAAATAAAATGTCATATGAAAGCTACTTCTGTCAAAAACCGCTCGGGAAAGTCAGAGCTAGCATCCATCTTCCACCCTGCCAAGAAGGCGATGCTGCCTCAGAAGAATTTGTTGGAAAAGTGGCTTGCAGGTTCATTGCTGGAGGCAGTAAACTTGCTGCCCCATCAGATGCAACCACAACAGTTTGTGGAGAAGCAGCAGTTCTCCTGCCTGCTCCTCAGCGATCTCTGTTTCCACTCTGCCCCTACTCACTCAGTTCACACAAAAGCTGCAAATTACACAAAATAGCCCACATAGTTAAACAGTGTAAGAAATATGGAACTCTTTAATGTAGCTGCTGACATCCACTATGTTGTAAATCGTGAATTCTTCTTTTAAGGTACATCTTAATAAAGGTAATGTTCAAGATACATAAGACATCATGTATAATGTTTTATATTTCAAAATTCTAATTCTCTGGTAAAACCAGCAATTTAAGAGCTGTAACTATGAATTGTGGTCATGCAGATATGTTTCTTGAGGACTTTCACTTATATTTATACCACTGCAGTGTTAAGTTACCCTTCTCTAAGCCAAATAATTTTGGTTACAGGCAGGTACCTTGCAGGTTTTCATGAGTCATTTCTTTATATAATTCCATTTAGGACATCTGCCAAAACAAGTGAGATTTAGTGAATCAAAGTTAAGGCTGGGTACAAACTCCTGAAATATTATCACTATGGGATTCTTCACCATAGCAAGGACAGTTAATGCAAATCATATTATTCACATTCTGGAAGGCAAAAGAAGTTTAAAACACAGATTGGAGTAATATGCAGAATTAAGAAAATATTTTTGAAATAATACATTCAAAGTCTTTGCCTTAAAATTAATCTTAAGTGTCTATGTCAGTTTGTTAGCTTAAACTGATGATATTTAATATAATATTATTTAAAACAAATGTGCTGTAATGTGTATTTTTTGTTAAATTTGGTTTATTAGAAAGGAACATGATAGGTATATTAAAAAAACTCCCCTCATCTTTACTATGATTTTCATCTCAAAACATTTTCTAAACACAAGACACACTTCATCATGAAATGAAATGTATTTATGATAAGAATAGAGGCTGATATCTAAGAATAAAGCAAAACATAAAAGAGATAGTTGGACACAAAAAAAAAAAAAGAAAAATTCAAGTTTGTTTTAAAGATGTAGGGCAGACAATAGCTGTTTATAAAAATTTCAGCTTTGACATGGTACGAAGCAGTGTCCCTCCCTTCCAACACAAAAAAAATTTATTTTTTTTTGAGGGGGGGGTGTTTATGAAGCATTCACAATTTTGCATTTGTTCTAAGTTTATCTAAGTTCTAGAAAATTAACCCCATCAGGATATGACTCTGAAAATGAAGGGTTTCTGGTTTTCAAACTTGAAGCTCACCACAGCAAAATTTATAGGAGTTACAAGTCTTGCCTTGTATTTTTTCCAGTTACTTGCAGTTTTGGGAAATGTCACTGTTAGGCTGGGATTCCCTTGATAAGAATCCTGATTGGCTAGTATGCATATACATATATACAAATACATAGATTTATGTGTACATATATCTAAATTTCAGCACAAAATATTAATCTCTTCTGAGAAGGTAGTAAGGAAAAGCTTTGATTTTCTTAAAAAATCTCATATTTGAAAAATGCTAGTTCTTCTTTGCTCTTGGAAGCAACTCACAATTTGACAATAGGAATAAGTCCCTCCACAGGCAAAATGAACATTACTGCAGTCGCAAGCAGTAAGAGAATGGAAAAGAGGAACTCTCATCTTTCTCATTTTCTACGGTAGAAGTGAAGATACTCCCGACCTCTTTCACAGATGTGCTCAGGAGAAAAAATGCAATTAGCAGGAGGTTTATTTTGAACCCAGGAAAGTATCATATGTTGCCAAATCCACTGAAAAAAAAAAAAAAAAAAAAAAAAGCCTTGAGCTTCTGCAATTAGCATCCACAATTAGTTATTACTTGGAAATGTAGGCATTTTCTGTATACTTCAATTCCAGGTGTGTAAGTAGGTATAATAATTCCATGTTTTTCACAGAGCTGATACTAAAATACATGCCTTAACATCTGCTATCTATTTCACATATTTTGGAAACAGAAACTCTTAAAAAACAAGCAGTTATTTTTTCTGTTCAGGACATGGAAAATATGTTAGTGAAACGGGCATGTGGCCAAGAAGTGATTGATATTTAGGAAAAGTAACACTGAGTAACTATGCATTCAGTGAAGGAAGTAGGAATGTTGTGACAAAAGAACAGAATGAGATGAAATCTGGTTTCCATAATCACAGAGGATCCAAACTAATGTTATATAGATAGGAACAGAAATGATGTGCTGCTTAAAATTTGGCTCCTTGATCCAGCACTTAAAGACCACAAAGTTCTTTCAGAATAGGTAATCTTTTACATAATACTCATATACTTTAGAGAGCAATTATTCCCACTTATATTAAATAAGTTGGTGCTGGTTGGCAATAAATCTCACTGCAGCACAATTTCTACAAGCTGTGCTCTACTCCCGAGGGTGCCTGAAAAGTTGAAAATGTAGAAAATTGATATTTTGCCTGGCTGTAAAAAGACATGCTGCCTACCAGTCAGTCAGGAGACAACATCTGACAGCCTCACCAAGACTCAGGCATTCATATGAAAGCCAAAGTTAATTCGAAGATTCTGTAACATACTGCCAGGATTTGAACAATGTGTGACAGTGTAAATCAACAATTTATTAATTAGTCATGAGAATCTGCAAATATTTATTTAGGATTATCTCCACACAATTCCTTCAGGAATTACTCTTTGGAGTTGCTTATTCATTTGTGTTCACAGACTAGCTTCAGGAAAATAAAATATTTTTAAATGTGAGACAAAGAATGGATTCATATTTTGTCCTGAGTTCCTGCTAAAATTTCTCAATAAACACCTTTATATTCTAACCATTGACCCTTAAAAGGTGAGGTCCGTTCAGCTGTAGGAAGAGCCTGATTAAACTGTTCCACAGGCAAAGGGTATTTACTTCCAGAAATTCCCAGCGCACTGACTAGGGACAAACTTATCTATTGCATACCCTACAAAAAGCATTCTTCAAATCATTCACTCCTAATTCCTTAGGTAATTGATTGCATTTCTACCAACCATCTGCAAGGACAAATGCTTTTCCCTTAAGAAATCTAACTTCCTGGCACAACGCTGAAAGTTAAGGTAGTTGATAAGCATAATGGCTGTGCCCTATTAATATATTATATACCTCAATAATAAGGAATGAGCAACCTGTCTATGTACTAACAAGAACATCAGTTATAGCAGAATATATTTTTTCACGCAGAAGCTCCCAAATTGTGGCTCCTGAACCTATGGTGGCAGCCTGTTTGGTGGTTCTTCTGGAGGACTTCTGCTTCTCACTTCCTTCTGAAAAGGGTGAGTATTTATAAAGTCCGAGAACTAAACACAAGGTGTGGTGACATTTTAGACACTTAAGAGTATCTTGCCCAGTCTCCAGCTTTCACTTGCAGGGTGCACAGGTTACCTGCAGGAGCAGATGCCCCAGATACTGTCAGGCACTTAAGTCAGCACTAGACACATCTCTGTGTGTGTGAACTGGTCCAGAGATCTCTCTGAATGCCGTTAAAACCTTAGCATATGGAAGATGAGATGTTTTTCTCTTTTCTTTCCGGGTTACGGTGTTGAGTTCATGAGGCTGATTTCTGCTAGGGTAAATGAAAAGAGCACTGGTCATACAGTCCTATAAAGCACACTGATGTCTTTTGCCATTCCTGTGCTTTGCCACTCTCGGAAGTCCCATCTCTAAAAGGCATGTGATATCTCCATCTTTGCCTGTCCTATTAATTTATTTGGGTTTGTGGGTTTTTTTAGTTTATTTGTGGTTTTAGTTTATTATTTTTTTTACTTACAACTGTGGACATTATCAAGTGTAGCTGGATGATAATAAACCTTCAATGGATGTAAATAACAGAGACTAGAGATCTAAATGCAACCGATACATTTCTTTTACCACTCATAACATTCAGTAATATGTGTGTAATTCAGTAAGGATTTAGAAGCAGTAGAAATTGAAGAACAGATGTCATTTGAGCTCTATGGGTAGGAAATTGCAGTGCACTTTACATTTGTATGGGACAGCAGAAGTGCTGTACCAAATGAACTCTTTGTCTGCTCTAACTGGCCTGGAGAGTGCTAATGGCTATGTCTATTTCACTGATTTTGTTCAGAGCAGAAGTACAGTTTTGAAGCTAATCCCCTGCTTTTCTCCATTTACCATGTGTTGCTTTACTGCTGAGAGCAGTTTTGGTGTTCGTGAAATAGATTTTTTTCAGGGGAAACTAAATCAGAAGCTTTGCTCTCTAAGTGCTTCAGTGCTAATGAGTACATTATGCTCTGAACCAATGTGCAGGTTGTACCACCACAAGATCTTCCACCATGTACTTAACATTTTTTTCCTTACAAAAAGAGTCCAACCACAAGAGTAGCTGAAAAACTCAACCCAAAGAATGGGTTGAATGGCTCAATCCAGACTGAATTTAAACTGAAATAACCCCTGCACTATCATACGGTAGAAGCGGGAGTAGCCTTTGCTGCAGTCGCTTCTGTTTACAGACCCTTTCCCATTGTGCTGCATTGCCTACTACTCTAGGCATAGGGATAGATTGTTTAATTTTTTAGCACTTAAATAAACTTTGATGACTTTTGAAACCCAGGCACAGGCACTCCTATGGCTTTCTCTTTTAAACAGTGGCAGGAACCTCAATGGGAGAACCAGCAGTTCCTTTCCTCATTCCATCTCACAAGAGATAGCTCAAACTAATCCTACCCTTGCTGTTACAGCTAAATAGTGTATTACAAAAACATCTGGAAAGAAAATGGAGTAAATTATTAACACTTTTTGCTCAGATATGTTTCAAATGTTTCTGATTTCTGACAATCAGAAATAAAGTTTTTTTCAGTGTCTCTGACTTCTAATGAAATAAAGATGAGGAAGCCAAGGTTGCTATGCACTGTGGCACAGAGGGTTTCTTATAAAGTTTCTTATAAACACATTGAGAAGTGCCTTCAATAGTGCTTTAAGAAATCATTCTGAGAGTGGATACTGGGAAAACAATGGCTATCGCTGATCCAGAAGTCTGATTACAAGATATTGGATTTATATAAGTATTGAGCTGCAAAGGCCTCAACAAAACCGATATCTTTCTATTGATGCAACAGTAAGATCCTACATGGCTGATTGCTAAAAAATCAGGAAATATAAATATGAAAGCAATTCCCTCAAGGTTAAGTTCACTGCATAGCATCTTCTGTAAGTTCCGGCATATGTATATACCAGGTTACCTAGAAAGTAAAGCAGCTTTTAGCTTTAGATCTTGAAAAGTGCTGACATTACTAGTGATATTGATAGAATTCACATTCAGTCAAAAAAATTGTAATTTCTATACAAATTTTAAAATAAGACAAAATATTATTTTAATTGATATAATATTGTTGTGAATTTGCACATCTGTTTTCTTCCTATAGCTTATTACACTTTTTTCTTCCTCAGAGTGAAAGAAAAAAATCCTTTTTAAGAGGCTAGTCTTTTGTTATCAAATATATTTCAAACTGATTAAAAAAAAACCCCTACAAAATTAAAGAGAAGCCAGATAATTTCATGATCAGTAGCTAAATCTTCCCTTCTGGTAGCCCAGCCAACGTTGCTTAGACAAGGATTGCCTATGTTCATGCTCTCATTAAAGTCACTAGCAATTAGCAGTTGCAGTTGATTAGTCCCTCCTAGCAAATGCAAGTCATTGGTCCCTCGGAGCAGCAAATCTGCCTGGCAGAGGTATGCAGCCACACGACACAGCCACAGCTCTTGTTGCGGGGGGCTGAGAATGAACCAGCAAGTGTTGCCCGGGTGAGAGACGTGCCTTGAACATCCTTTCTTCTGCCATGTCAGGTATGACAGAAATGCAAAGGAAGCAGTGGAGTGCTTTCACACAGGCAGGCCAAGTCCATTCGCAGCTGAGAGAGAAGAATGAGCTCGCAAGAATTTGTCACCATTCCTTTGAATCATGAAATATTTTTATTTTTCCCCCCCTTATTCACAAGCATTGCACAATAATAGATGCACTGTAAAGGGCTTTATTGTCCTCTAGAACATCTGATGGCCACTTCTGTAGTTAATAATAAGACCTAGTTTTAGTCAGAGCTTTTCAATGATAACTCTGAATCCTTTACAAATGAGGCCTCATTATCTCCACTTTATAAACAGAGAAATGGATGTACAAAAATGACTTGTTCAAGTCATCACTGTCAAAGCTGGGAAGAGATACAAAATAGAAAATTTTTTCCTTTTGCTTTATTCAGAACAGCTACATAATATGTGCAATACATGCACCTGAGGGCTGAGCCAGCAAAAACAGTCTTTAGTCGATTTTGCCATAAATGTCATGGGAAGGATGGGCTTTTCCCTTGCTCAGTTTATGCTTGTTTGGAAGTGGGTATTTAGCAACAGTAGGGAATGAAGGTTTTGTTGAAGAAATAATAGCAGGCTGATGGTAGGCACAGTATGGTCCTTCTCTGGTCTGCATTCAGCCCAGCAGGAGTGCCAGAATTGCAGTGTTCACTCGCTCATAACTGTGTGTTAAAATATCAGTTAAACTCTTTATTTTTATTTTTTTTTATATTACTGTTTTCAATTGGTTTTCAATGCATGGGGCTGTCAGCTGCATACAAACTCTTTCAGAAAACAGCCTTCCCCTCTTTCTCTCTCTTCATACACTGAATATTGAAATTCTGCAAAATGCAGGGTACAATATCTTCCCAACTTGAAAAACAACAGTTCTTTTTCATTGCATTTGTGTACCGTCATTATGGCATTCAAATGTTGTTCAGCAAACCAAAAGCAGGTTGCAAAATAATGTTTCAGTTCTGGAACCTGAGGTCCTTATGTATTGTATTTTTGCTCTGTGTGTTATCTCTACTTCTTTCTTTTCCTTATGAGCTGTCACTACTTCAAGAAAATTTTAATTAAACCCCAGTCCATGTGCAAAACTAAAATACTGGATAAAGGACAGAGGGTTCTGACATTTGCAGGCTCAGTCCTCAAGATATTGCAACACTCCTTGCAAATACTAATTACTTTGCAGCTGTCAGTACTCAAACAATGTTTATTTATTAATAATGAGACTGTTTTTAGTTGTGTGTCTCTATAGTATTCTGGAAGCTGCTGTACTTCCAGTCTAATAGGCTGCTCCATGTTTTCACAGTTTATAAGCTTTGTCATTTATGTATGAGGAGAAAATAGGAATAACTCTTATCATGGCATTTGCTTTACATTCCTCTTCATTCACCATTATTTCAAAATATCTGAGAGGACATATTCATGGCTGTGTCTGCACTTTCTTATTTAAAACAGTTACCTTATTATTATTGTTTTATGGTTCCTCTCAATCTTTCAGACTGAGTTTTAAGAAATATTTTACTTGCACCTGACTGTCTTAAACTTCCTCTTAGGAATTTTAAGATTCTGGCATTTGTAGTTTAAAAGTATACTCATTAATTCAAATGGTAGATATAGTGAAACAATGTCAGAACAAAATAACAGCTCTCCCACTAACATCAGCAGCAAGTGTTTTTGAAGTATTTATTTAAAAAAGAAAAATCTCAGAAACAACAAGAGATATACAGGCATTAATGCCTGACATAACAAACATTTTAAATTCTTTAATTGAGTAATTAATCAATGTGAATTTTTTTTTCTCTGTGATAAATATTGTGGGCGGCAAGTAACTGGAAGTTATAGCACTCCAAACCAAGGAAGAAAGCACTTATCCTAGAGAGTATGTACAGGGTGCATAAAGTGTTGTGGGATATTTAAAGCGTAAAGCTGTTAAGATACACAGAAGATTTAATGTTTTCTTGGAACTGAGCACTCAGTGAATCACACAATTAATTTTGATAATGGAATAGAGTGTCTGCAAAATTCTACAGGGAATTAACCAATATGAAGTATTTCCAAGAGACAATGTTTTCCTGCTGATTTATATACTCATCCTTTGGAGAATTATTAGGTCTGATGATATCAGTTGGTATTACTTCTAATAAATACAATTGCTAAATGCAGAAATATTAGAAATTGTGAACTATAATTGCTAGACTGACTGTTACAAGTGGTGGCTGTCAACCAGTCAAAACACATATGTTGGGTTATTATTTAATACAATAACCTAAGGCAGAACTCCAGCAGAAATCATAATGCATATTGCCTAATTAAAGAATATCAAAGTGTATCATCATGGAGACAATGACTCAATGTTAGGACAATAAGCCGTACTCTTACTGTTAATATTCCTTAACTTCTGAGTGCTTCACTTTGCAGGACTAACATTACAGTAGAACCGTTTTCAAGACCGAATTCGCTGGCAAGGTTTGAATGCAAATTTCCATACACAATGAGACCAGTGAGCATCTAATCCATGACGTGCTCCAGGAGCTGCAAGATCCACCTGAACGGCAGGGCTGTGCTCCAAAACAGACAGCTGGTGAGCAACACACGCCTTCCCCAATTCAGTACTTCAAGGCTGGAAAATGCCACGACACATCACTGTTTGTATCTCTTGTAATTTTTGATTAATGTCTTTGGATACTAAGATTGCTATCCTTACAAATTTAACGTCCTGCCTTTATTATAGTTCTGCTAAGCTCTGTACTTAGTGCTTTTGTATGGCAATCACTTCACCAGTCTGTCTTTCTCCCTACAACTGCGACTATCTAATCACTGCAATTCCAAAACCCTTTTGTTTTCTTTATAACTTTCTCTGCATAAATTTCAAAATTGCAGGTCAATCCTTTGACGATATTTCACATGCCGTGTAAGAGAATCGAAGCAAACAACATCTCTCTGTAAGGCACAATGGGCTTAAAGTCTCCACTTTCTTTTAGTGGCAGGTTTGAAGGTGTGCTTTTCAGAAGTGTACTTTCGCAAGTGGGTACGTCAAAGGCAAATTCATCACATAAGTCCTAATGCAATGTTAGCGTTACACTGCTATTGGTTAGTAAACATTTTAAATGGATTTTCTTTCAAACCATACCTTATTAAACCTGCTGGAAAGCTATGTCCATTTAGTAAAATTGCTAATGAAATTAAAGAATATGGGAAAAAAATCCTCAGATTTGAGGAAATTTCTTTAGTTTTCTAAAATATTAAACTTTAGTAGTTATTGTACAATGGAAATTATCTGTGGAAATTTATGTATATAGGAAGGAAAGACATTATTCAAGTTTTCTTTCGATTAATGAATCATTAAGTCCCATTCTTGAAAAAGTACTATGAAGAAAAAGTGATCATGGGTTGTGGGGTGCCGGACTTATCCAGGCTTCTTGGTGCCGAATACAGGGCCATTATGACCCAGCAGAAGGGGCCCTGGGGGAGTCCAGCTGGGGCGAGAGCAGGGATTGAGCAACTTGCTTATCTTGCACTGATAAGCACCGAACCTGAACAGGGGCAGGAGATGAGCAATTTGTTCATCTTAACAAGATGTGGCGCCTGATGGGTCTGCTCCTTAATCAACTAAGTGATGCCTGGGGTGAGGGGGAGCCTTCACAGCTTGACGTTACTTTGGTAAAACTAAATAGACCACCGCTCCTCTGTACTGAATGCCTTTGTTCTCTGCCACTTCCCCCCCCCAGCCCCGATCAACTGCACAACAAGCCTTGTTAAGGGCCAATCGGCACACAATACCTGACTTAGTCCCACCTCGCCAAAAGTATAAATCTGGCATTTAGAATCCTCTTTTCTGAGGACGAGAACTCCAACTATCCGGATGGGTCAATGGGCCTGGACCTCTCTCCTCCCCAAGCAGGGACGCCTCTTTGGTAAGACTTGCGCCTCCGATTATGTCGGATGTTACCCTGGGAAAACTATCATTAACAAAAGCGCTGAACTATTAACTTGAGCTCAGAATTGTTGCAGTTAGTGCATTTACCAACAGCAATTCTGAACTTTTATATCTGTCGCTTCAATAAATTACCTATTTTTTCTTTTCAACTTTGCGAAACTGTTTCAGTGAAAGTCCTTAGTGGGGCTCTGACAGGCAAACGTTGACTCTGATAAGTGGCTACACACATAACCCTTTAGACATAAACGGTTGACCAAGTCTGGGACTAAGACTGGACCTAGCCGCACCTAGGCTCCTCTCTGAGAAGGAGTTTAGAAAGCAAGGGGGTCCTTTCTGAACCTCGTGACTCAACGGGAGGGCCTCCCTCAGCCACATATCAGACTTGTACCCTTTCACGCGACATGTGTACTGCAATAACTTTTACCATTCTCCTAGTTCATTTTTTAGTTTCTTTTGGCACACTAAGTCTGATAAATGTCTTTTTGGAAACAGGTAAGTCCACAACAGTGAGAGCGAAGCTATGGAAAAGTTGGTGAGTTCTCTAACGGAGCTTAAGTCTCTTTGTACATTTTCACTTCCCCATGTCTCTGTTTTAGGTGTACCTGCAGTCTGTGGTTCTTGGAGTAAGGCGTGCTGATGTTGCCCGAGGACCCTGTCGCTCTGACCTTGTAATATTCAGTCATCGTGAAAAATTTCCAGGAATTCTGAGGATTGTTAATGAGAAAAAAGAACTGGCTACTTTGTGTCACTCATAATTGGTAACTGGACTAAGACAAATCTGTGTGTAACTACAAGTTAGTTACTAACCAGTTACTACTGGTTAGTGTAAAAAACCCTGCGTGCTAATACTGGAATGAAGAGGAATCTTTATAATGGAAATTGTTAGGGATTGTAGATTATTAGTTTTTCTTCTAATTATCTAATAATTCTCAACTCTGCATTTTACTTAGTTACTGAAACACATAAAGTGTATTAGGTATTTTAGGTGAAATGTCTACAGTGACAGACTTCTCATTGACTTTGTACTGCATGCCAAACATAGAGGCACCTATAAATATTAGTCCTGAAAAATCACGTAGGAGTACAGAAAATGTAAAGGTACCCCAAAGACTGTAAAAAGTGCAGTGGTATTCTAAAATAGAAAAGCAAAAAGCAAAAGAATATATAAAAAACCCCTTGTTTGTCAAAAAGCAGATGTTTTTTATTGTGAGAATACAGTACCTGACTCCCTAGCAGTGAACTATGCTCTCAGAATGAAGCAGTATGGCAATGCTACTGGACCACAGCCTCAGAAGAAATCCAGAACACAAGTAATAAAAAATGAAGAAATAATTGCAATACATAAGTGTATACTTATGATTGGATTTTAAGAAATGACTAGGGGTTGCCACAACCAGATGAACAGCCACCTTCTGAAAATAAATGTGTTTGAGTAGCAAATTAGGCACCTTGAATTTGCAGTGTTCATGTTTCCTAGTTCTTTTTTTAGAAAACCCAATTCAAAGTGATTTCCTGTAATGACTGAAAGATCCCTAAAGAAACATATGCCACTTTAACCTTAAACCATAAATATTTTATATGGTGGCTACCGTTTTATTGGCTATGACTGCTGTTTGTTTTTACTGTGGCATCTGTGCTCCTTTAAATCAATAGCAAGCTTCTTCAATGTGAATGGTGCCGATGAAACATGTTGTTAAAATTTCCTCTTCTAGTAGGATAGTTTTGCTTTCGAGCATTTCTACCTTCTCCCTGAGACCGGTGACATGATTTTCAGCTAGTGGAAATCAGCAGAGTTCTGTGGCCTTCCTCCAGAGCTGTAAATCAAAGCTATTTGGACAAGTATTAAAACTTGGGGGTTTTGCAGTTCAACATCTACAGGGGTTATTACATCACTAGTAAACAAGATTTCTGCTTCAAGGTGTTTTCAAAATACTTCTGTAAAGAAACAATGAAAAGAACCATGAACATAGAAGATATAAAAATCCTTAGAGTTTCCTTCCAAGAATTCATACTGTTCACCAAAACACACTTTTTAACTGTTTTGATCAAGTGCTTATGTGCACTTCTACAAGTATCTCTGCAGAATAACAATGCTGTCTTGTATATGCCAGATGTCAGCGTAGATGAAAGCAACTACTACACTGATGTTCATGAGACATGGCAGAGGGTGAATGATCTGTACGGGTGGAATTCCTTTTGATGTCCTCTGGTATGTCACTGCTTGCTGACCTACTCTGTTGCTTTCTGGAGCAAAATCCAATAAACTGATGCCAGTCAGTGCCTCCTGTTTTCTTAAATAATGCCATGCAAACTGTAGAAATGAATGGTAAAACAGAAAAAAATAATCCAAGTTTCATTCTGATTTCAAACTGTTGTTACATCAGTGTACCTCCAAGAGATGCAAGAGAAAAGGACCTTGTTGTTAAGCACTGAGATGTGACTCCGAAAACGTGGGTGAAATTTCCAGTTTGGCAGATTTTTTGTGACCTTGAGAAAGACACACAATCCTAATGTATCTGAACTTCTTCAATTTATTACAGAAATAATACTGTAACTTGTTAAGAAAAGCTTATGTGGGGATAAACTCACTGACTTTTCAAGAGCTTCTGTGCAACAACTAAGGAATGTACTGTTACATGTCATTAGGATAAGACCTCTTTCTCTGAGCTCCACTGAAATATCTTTGCTTTTGGTAGCTTCAGTTTAGACTGAACATGTAGAAACTGAACATGCAATGATGTGCAGTAGAAATAGGAGGATTAGAAAAATGTTGGAACCCAAGGAAAGGGTAAAAAGGAGGGTTGTCTTTGCTGTATTGTATGCTGAAACCTTAGTTTGACTGTCCTGATGGAATTTTTAAGCATATAGCGTTCCCAGTGGCTCGCCAGCCTTAAACCACTATTAGAATCAAAGCAAAGTCACACATTTTAGGAGAAGTGTAGAATATGAGGTAAAAATGGACACCTCCACTTTGGAGAAGGAGGGAACCCATGAGACCCTTTATGATGCCAAGGCTGGGTAGGACAGAGGGTTGTATATCCACATTGCTCAAAGCCAACACTCTTCTAAAGAAGACAGTAACACTCCCATCCCACAACACTTGGAGATTGCCTTGGCTGAGTACGTACTCCGCAACCCTTTGATTTTGCTCATGCCCCATGTACTTCCGTAATACATCTGTTCCCTGTGCAACATGTAGTGTCGTGATCTTAAGAAAAAAGCTGCAGCCCTTCATATCTCTCATCATCTCTCCTTGCTCTTTCCTCTCCAAAGCCTGATGTTGCCTGTTGTTGTGAACATAGAGGTCACTGCTGCTGTGGGTGCACCTGTGATCTCTTTAGGTGTTAACCATGGACAAGCCAGAATATATTTCATGCAGTTTTCAACCCACCCATCAATATATCACCCTTTGCAGAATGTTAACATTTTTGCCTGTTGGAAACATCTTGTGTTTAGGGCCCAGGAGTCAAATGTTCGCCAGCAGGACAACATATTCTGTATATGTAGGATATATGTAGGATAAACAGAGGGTTTGGATGCACCTGTGAGGCTCTGCAGGGAGCCGGTGGCTACCGGGCAGCAGCAGAGTGGCAGCATTGCTTTGCAGTTCCTGGTGCATAACTATGGGCCAAAGTAGACAAGCAGATGACTTCTTGGAGTACAAGCAAGATTTGGGCCACAGGTAACTCAGAAATCAGGAAATCTTACTTTGTGAACAGCAGAAAATGTTTATTCAAGGGACATGTTAGAAACAAATCAACTTTTCCAGTACTATCAAGAAATGTTAATGACTGTTTTCTACTACTTATAGGACCTTTTTTCTGTAACAAATGTAGATCTTTATCAGATGTTTCACTGTTATGAGAAGATTAAGAACCAGAAAAATGCCAAAGGTGTGATTTTTTATCTTAGATTCACTTCTGTGAAGAGTATAGCTTTATCTAAACATGTGGTATCTAAATATACAGATCTTTCTCTCAAAAAGACATTTAAAAATATCTTATTTGACTGAGATAGTCTTACCAGATATCTTTGTGTTGTGGTTTAACATGGCAGGCAGCTAAAACAACCACACAGCCATTCATTCACTTATCCCCCTGCAGTGGTATAGGGGAGAGAATTGGGAAAAAAAAGTAAAACTCATGGGTTAAGATAAAAACAGCTTAATGGGACATAAAAGGAAGATAGTTTCCAAGCCGTGGGACTCCCCAGCCAACTCCCCTCAGCTTATATGCTGAGCATGACACCATATGGTATGGAAGATCTCTTTGGCCAGTTTGGGTCAGCTGTCCTGGGCGTGCCCCCTCCCAGGTTCTTGTGCCCCTCCTGCGGAAGGCTCACGCCTCCTCGCTGGCAGGGCCTGGGAACCTGAAAAGTCCTTGGCTTAATTGTAAGCACTGCTTAGCGACAACTAAAACATCGGATTCTCATCCTAAATCCAAAACATAGCACTATACCAGTTACTAGGAAGAAAATTAACTCTATCGCAGCCAAAACCAGGGCACTTTGCTATTTAATGAATCCTTTTTGCAGAGTGAAAAAATGATTATTTTTCCTATAGTGTCTTTGTCTTGAGACTAGTTTTTAAATAGAAGGAGAATATGCATTTGTTTTCTTTTGCAAAAAGACCTCACCAGTGTGATGAATGAGAATCTACAGTGTATCCCTCTTAAAGAATTTGGGTGTGACTATAAATATTTTCTCAATGCATATGAAATTTTGTCAGGTGTCTGGGGTTTTTTTTGAGGTGATGATGATGATATGGGGAAAGGGTGGAAGAAGGAGGATTTCCTGTGATATCTAAGCTACTTCCCTAGAGATATCTGAAATTTGAGCTTTTCTGTGTTTGGCTGTTTATGTAAATTATTTCTGTTCCTTGATTACATGGGTGTGATTGCATTCTGTTGTGAGGTTTGTTTTTTTTCACATTGACAAGTAGCAACTCCTAGGAGAATTTCAGCTGATGTTCCCTGATAGAAAACCTGGCAGGAAGGAAAGATGAAAAGCCTTAAAGTTGTAAACTTTCCTTTCAGATAGAAAGAACTGTCTATTGTTATACAAGATGAGGGCAATTCAGAATAATTTTAATCATGATACATTTAGCTTTACCTCTAGGTAGTCCTTATTCATTTTCTTTAAAAAAACCCAACTATGTCACATCAAGTTTTATCAATAAGTTGAAAAGAATAAAGGTTAGCTTTTTACATGGTAAAACATTTAACAATACACAAATTGCTGCAAAATGGATGTCATTCTTTACAGTTGAGGAAGGAGTCTTTGATTTCGGTGAAGATGTAATGACTTTCCCAATGGAGACCTTGGAAGAATCTTTCTTTACATCCATACTTGGTAAGATTTCCCCAGGTCTCTGTTTCTCTGAGATCTAGCTCCGCAGCATACAATTTCATGCCAGTGACATTCCAAATGTTGCAGTGCTGTTTCAGACTTCATCCATTTTTCACCATCTTTTTAATGTAATAAGCTATGGGTGTCTTCCTCTGATGTTGTTGATGTAGTCTTATGCAAGTCATGGACCCCATTCCTGTAACACAAGCACTGTGCTTTCTTTGCCACCTGCCCTTTCAATTTGAACTAAGATTATCTCTTTTCCATTTTTTTTTATTAAAATAAATAGAAAATTATTACCATTAGTAACAATGGGGAAAATAAATTATATGGCATAGTACACTTTATTGGATTTTTTTTTTTTTGAGTTGTGATCAGGAAATAATATGACAATTATAACAAGAAAAAACCAGCACAGTAGCAAAATGAAGAAAAGTCTATAAAGGAATAATTCAGCATAAGATTTTATTTTATGGTTTTTATTGAAGTACCAAGTACATAAAAATCAAAGCGACTTTCCCTCTGATTTCTCCTTTAGGACCGAATTCTTCTTTGAGACTTAGCAGAAATTTGTACTTTCCATTTTTCCCCACGAGTTCTGTCTCTGTGATCGCTGGCATAGGGAAGTATATAATTAACTGCAACACGGCTTTTTCCTCTTGCTTATCATGGTTAAATCTTAGATTCACCCTTTGAACCTTAAATGTACCAACGTTATATACTTCTTTCTGAAGAAAGGATTGTTTGCTTTAGAGAACAGGTGAAGTGTCAATAATATATTTCTTTGGAATATCACTGCATATTGTATGTGTTCCCAGATGTTTGTGTCATTTTGTTTAGGGGCAAATATGAAATGTAAGACAACTTATTACCTATGACTTCTTGCATACAGATATGTTTGGAACGAGGACTGTAAATGGACTGAGAGATTGTTCACAGACAGATTGCTCATCATGCAGCTATTGTCAGGTAACAGACAAAGGTGGATGTTTTCAGCATCACAAACTCATCATAAATCAAAATTGAAAGCTAAGTCAGTGAAGCAATTAAAATTCATGTAATTTTTACACCCCTTAAAATGAATGTATTTGTTCCTAATCCCTTCCAGGTGTGTACAGTCTTGCTTAACTGTAAACCTCAGGGAGAGTCAGAGTTCTCAATGCTTTTTGAACTAGATTCTTTATTTCTCAGCTGAAATTGAGCAAGCCAAAATGCAAGTTCTTATTTCTGGAAAATAAAAACTAGATTTTTTTTTTTAATATCAGGAGCTCAACTGGATCTGTGCAGAAACACAACAAAGTACGAGCTGATTACAAGATGATTTGGGGCTATGAAAGTAACACCTCCCTCACAAGGTCGCAATTCTGTGTATAATTATGTTCAAGAAAGATCTTAGAATTGCTTAGGAATACAAAAAGATTGCTAAGCTAGTAAGAACAATGAAATGTTTTCTACACAGATACTAAAAAAAAAAGCTTATGTTCGGTGCTTTATCAAATGCAAGTTGAAAACAGATATCACCATTGCATAAAATATAGGGACAAAAACAATGGGAAGAGAAGAAAATCTTTGCACTAAGATCCAGAACTAGCACAAAAGAAAAATGGCAATAAATTAACCAAGAAAAAATTGTTTCAGAAACTAGAAAAAAGAAAATTAAAATAACTCAGTTTTGGAAAACATATAAAATGGAAGTCATGGGCCCAAAAATTGTCATTTTTTTGTGAAAGAAGGTCATATAGCTGTGCTATCTCTGAGAGCAAGGTGCTGGACTCTGACTCAGGAGGGTCATTCTTCTTTCCAACCTCACTAACTGCTAAAAGACATCAGCTTTGGGGCTGTTCCCCCTACCATGTCTTTCAAGGTCCATCTGCCTGAACGCAATAACTCTCGATTCTAGGATTCTCGTGAACTACGACAAAACTTAAGCATGGTGTTTATATATTTGTTTACTTACAGCCACAGTAATCCTGGTGTGTGAGGAGGACAGATGTTAATAAGGTAAAAATTGCAATCATGTGCAGGCATGTGCAGGCATGCACACATACACACTTTTCTGCACAGTTGCACAGTTCAATATTAAATAATTATTCGGTTGATTTTAATTATTTATAAGCTATTTAAATATATATCATTGAACAGTAACCTCATGGAAGCAACTGTCCCCAGAGATGTCTAAAATGAGGCAGACACGGTTATTAAATCATAGATATGTCTCCTAATTTTTTTGTTTCAAAATAAAATTTAAAAAAATTCATAAAACCAATTGAGGGCTCTGAATAATAACCACAAATGTACTTGTCAGTCATTTACAAAGAAAGAAAATGCATAATTAAATGTATCATACAGAAATGAATCCACTAAAATTTTCTTAGCTATCAAAAATTAATTCATGTTTCACTGTAGGAACCTTTTCTCTGACTCAAATACAAAAGCCACACCACCCCAGTTAGAAATTTCCCATCCAGAATAAGCACGCACAAGTCTTTGTGTATTAACACTCTCTAATTTACAGTTCCATTTTGAAAAACAGCAGAAGCAACTGGACCGAGGAATAAATTATCAAGGGAAGTGGTCATGGCAACATCACTTCAGAGAGTGAAGTCTGTGACATTAGCAACGATGGCTTAATGAACTGCTGTGCCAAATGTAGGTCGAGTTGTATCGTACTGATAGTCGGATTATCTGACTCTGAAACCGGAGACTTCAGTTTCTACCACCATCAATCTATACTTTTCCTTTTCCTTAGCCTTCCTGTCTCATTCTCAGGCTTTTTTCCAGCTGGAGGTGGATGCCAGTGGTGGGGAATGGCTGCATCTATGCTGTAGCCCCCACCCCAGGGGTACCTGGCGGTCGGGTTGCCTGACTGCCTCCACTGCCTTCCATGCCCCTGGAGAATCCTTGTTTCTTGTTTTGCCCCGACAAGAAAGCCACGCACAAACCTCATGAGCACACCAGCCTGCCAGCCTGCATCTGTCTGTGCCGTAAAGTAGATGAAGCAGGTGGCATGACAGCTCTTCTCCTCAAGAAAAAAAAAAAAAAGAGAGAGAGAGAGAAAGAAGACTCCTTAAGCAAATAAACAGAAGAGGAAGAGCAGCCTTATCCACACGGCCTGCCAGGGCAAATCTTTGACTTACGCTGTCCCAGGAACTTGGTCTGGGCATTTCTCAGGCTACTTCTGGTTGCCACAGGCCAGAGCTGTGTCAAGGAGTGTGTTAACAACTAAATAGTATAGATGATGCTGGAAAAATGCCTGTGCCTGCACCATAGCTCATTTTGTTAGTGTAGATCTAGCTACACAAGGAATTATCCTGGCAGGCAGGTGTGCTCTTCTGGTTTTGACACCATCACCTCACAGTTTTTGTTTCTCTTTCTGTTTTTGTATTGTTGTCCCCAGTGTTAAATTGACTGATGGGATTTTTTTACCTTTGTATAGTTTGAGGAAGGAAGGGTGGTGTTTACAGCTGCCAATGTGCAGAGATAAGCTCAATCTCAGTGCCTGGATGCACCACATGACATGACATGGGTGAATATATTCTTTGTGAATCTAATTATTCCTGTGGCTCCCTTTCTAAAACCTCATCTATCAGCATATCTTTCCTTGGACCAGGAAGCTCCCCAAAGGAGAAATCTCTATAAGTGTTTGGTTGTTTTTTTTCTTTACCTAAGTGTCCATTACTGACTAGAGCTGGAGACAAGACAGACGATGGGTCAAATTTTGAGTCCTGAGCCAGTACTGCCATTTTGTTCCATGGTCTACTCTTACCACAGGATCTTACCATGGCATTCAAGCAGAGTTTAGTTGCTTCATATTTCTTTAAACAGATGAAATTTTTTAATAAATTTCATAGCATTACTGAAGCTGCAAAAGGGAAATTTTAGTGATGTATAGCTTTAAAAAGAAAGTCTTTGCATGATATTTTCAATAACTTATTTTGTAGCTGAAGACTATAATTACTGTGCCTCTTGTAGATCCTTAACAAAAGAATAAAATAACAAAACCCCCATGTCTGCCAGAACATGGCAGTGAAACTCACAGTTCAATGAAATGAAAAACCGCCTGGACTATTTCCCTTCCAGACTGTCTTCCTGTTTTAGTAAGTCTACCCACAAGCTCTAGCTATGAAATGTGAAACATGAAAGGCCAGAGAGACTGCAGCTTTCAATAAAAAGCCATGTTATCACAATAACAGAAAAGATTAATTCCACATGAAAGTGAAAAATTAAATCTATGCCTCCAGATGTTGTGATAAGTACTGGTCCAAAGGAGGTACTATGTAAGAAGAACTGACTGGACTCAGACTATATAAATTCATATGAGTGGACGCCTGATGCATTTATTACAAATATAAACAAATCAAACTTCTAAACCCTTTAGTTACCTGAAATGCAGTCATGGCTGCAGAAGGCAATTTACCGCCCAAATAGCCACAGAGGCTATTCAGTCTGATGACTAAAGAACAACAAGGAAGAAAACATTTTGACTTTATTTTTCTTTTGTAATCAGTAACATCTTATTTACTGCCCATTTCATGACTGTCTATTAGTTTAATGACTGGAACAGACTGCCCAGAGAGGCTATGCTGTTTCCATCCTCACAGGTTTTCAAGACCCACCTGGATAAAATCCAGAGCAACCTGGTCTGATCTAAGAACTGACCCTGCTTTAACATGAGGTTGGAGTAGAGATGTCCTGAGGTCCTTTAAAACCTGAATTATCCTATAATCTTTTCAGTCATTCAAAATTTTAACAGTTTATATTGCTTTTAAAATATGCTTAGCTAGTTGTTCTTCATTTTTCTGCCTTATTCTGTATTCATTACTTTTTATACAGTCTAAGAATGTTACTGTATTTTAATTGCAATAAAATTTCAAATATATGTGGCTTTCTTACACTTTATTTTAGATTGTTACTTCTACATTGGTTTGAAGTGTTCTTACTACAAAATAATTTTCCTAACTCAGCTACACAACAGCTCATACTTCAAGGCCTTGTGATAAATATTATCTATTTTATTTAATATAATTTTACTAAATATAAACTTTAAAAATGCAAGCCATTTTCATGCATAACAAAAGCTTACCCATTTATTGAACTGAAACAGTATTTGACTGTAGTAGCTATCTTCCAAGCCATCTGTTTCAGAAGTTTCATTCAGTGACTAGTAATTTGCTCAAACAAAATCCCAAACCTTATCCTCCTTAGTTAATCCACAGGTATAGTACTATAAGAATATCTCTTTTGTGCTTATTAGCCTGTGATAAACTCTAAGACTATTGTGATTTCACTCCTGATTGATTGGATTGAATATCTCTTCTCATGTCTAATAAGGTTGTAGCAATTCAATCCAGAAGTTTGTAGATTTCCTGCAAAAGAAATTAATCTTTTGCACAGTGATATATAATCCAAACTGTCCAAACAACTGCTCAAACCATCTTTATCCATTGTTCAGATTTTTTTTTCTTGTACACTTCAAGCTCATTTAATTTCTATCTTTCCTATTATTACACTTGTTAATATTTTTTGTAGCTCCTAGAGAGTTATATTTGTTACCCGTTTCCCAACCTCTTTGAAAGCACAGATTGTCCCTCTCCCCAGGACAAGTGTCCTTCTGGTGAAGGAGTACAAAACACCAGGTTTCAACAGAAGAGATAGATTATTTCTGTTTATATTGATAGATAAAGTGATGACAGCCACATGTGTGTGTTGTACAGAAGATTTAGACAAAATGTGGTTTCATTCCTGTTTGAATAAAGACGCACTTGGAATTAAATTTGGAAACACACATGCACACACACACATATACACCACATATGTGGACCTCAACAATGCATGGTTTTTCATGTCATTGCTTGTGAACAGAAACTGAATCAAAACCTGAGCTTTTGATCAAAAAAATGACAATAGTTTCCAGTAGCAAGGCTGATGACCAAGCTGAGGTCTTCAGATTTGATTCTTGTTTCAGTAGTGAAACTGGTGTGAACAGGTCTTTTTCCTGAATTAGAATCCAGGCTTCTTCCCCAAAATTGCAGGGTGAGGGACTGCTCATAGGTGTCATTAACAAGCACATTTACGCAGGGCATTTCTATCAGAAGTCTTTTATTTGTGTAGCCCTTATAGCTCAGGAATGCATGCAGCCAACTGAAGAAGGACAGTGACTACCTTAAGTATTGTATAGCTGTAGAGAAGGGAAGGCAAAATCTGGGCAAGAAATTCTCAGTGAACTCTAAATGCAGGCTGTGTGATCTTTGTTGTTTATACTAATAAGACTAATTCACAGTCCTTTTAGGTCCCAGTCAAAAGCAGCATATATTTAATGGTATAAGTGGTTTGGTAACTCAAGGAGAGATATTCTCAGTCACTCCTGCTAGTATTCAAAGCTATGTTTTGAGAGAATTTTGTCACTCTGCATTCATGCACCACTTCTTTTACAATTAACTAATAGTAGTTCAATTAACTATTTTTGCTACTTAGACAAAGTAACCATGAGGAATAGACCTACTGAATCTTTATCTAGAACTCTGGGGAAAAAAAAGAACTTAAAAATAAATGTTTTTATATATCAACAACCTACTGTGAACTTTTATTAATGTGAGATATCACTTCCTAGTCCACACAACGTTATCTCCGCACAACATCCTTGTTGCTAAATTGGAGAGATATAGGTTTGATGGACAGACTATTCAGTAGGTAAGGAACTGACTGGATGGCCGCATCCAAAGAGTTCCAGTCAAGATCTCAATGTCCAAATGGAGATCAGTAACAAGTCGTGTCCCTCAGGGGTCTGTATTGGGACTGGCATTGTTCAACATCTTTATTAATGACACTGACAGGGGGATTGAATGCAACTTCAGCAAGTTTGCAGATGACATCAAGCTGTGTGGTGCAGTTGATGTGCTTGAGGGACGGGATGCCATCCAGATGGACCTTGACAGGCTTGAGAAGTGGGCCAATGTGAACCTCAAGAAGCTCAACAAGGCCAAGTGCAAGGTCCTGCATCTGGTCAGGGAAATCCCTGATACCAATACAGACTAGGGGATGGATGGATTGAAAGCAGCCCTGCAGAGGAGGACATAGGGATACTGGTGGATGAAAAATTGGACATGAGTTGGCAATGTGTACTTGCAGCCTAGAAAGCCAACTGCATCCTGGGCTGCATCAAAAGAAGCGTGGTGATTCTCCCCCTCTACTCTGCTCTCATCAGACCCTCTTGGAGTACTGAGTCCATCTCTGGAGTCCTCAGCACAGGAAAGACCTGTTGGAGCAAGTCCAGAGGGGGGCCACAGAAATAATCAGAGGGCTGGAGCACCTCTCCTATGAGGAAAGGCAGGGAAAGTTGGGGTTGTTCAGCCTGGAGAAGAGAAGGCTCCAGGGAGATCTTACTGTGGCCTTTCCCTATATAAATGGGGCTTATAAGAAAGATGGAGAAAGACTTTTTACCAATGCCTGCAGTGACAGGACAAGGGGTAATGGTTTTAAACTAAAATAGGGTAGATTTAGATTGAATATAAGGAACACATTTTTTACAATGAGGGTGGTGAGGCACTGGAACAGGTTGCCCAGAGAAGCTGTGGATGCCCAAACCCTGGAAGTGTTCAAGGCCAGGTTGGATGAGGCTTTGGGCAACCTGGTCTAGTTGAAGACGACTAGATGATCTTTAAAGATCCCTTCTAACCCAAACCTTTGTACAGCTATGTTTATGTCTAACCCTTCATTTATCTATCCATAACAGTTCAAAACATAATAATACAATTACTTGTCTGATAGTTTGCTGGTGCCTCTAGAATGAAAAAAGGTAGACAGAAAAAAATGTAAAAGAGCATAGTTCAACTATATTTGCTTCTGGCACATAAATATTTTATTGAAGTAAGGCTTTTGTATAGGTCATCATTTTGCAGTCTAAAGCATTTTCTTTATCTTCGCTCTCATTCACTGGAGAGAATTAAATGGGAAACTCCAACATCCCAGTGCAAGTATAATATAAATTTATCTCTATTTTGAATGTGTGTGAACTAACGTTTTTAACAAAGCTATACTAGTGCAGATTGAATAATGACAGTATTCTTCACTTTCTCATTTTCTTTTAATATTGTTTCCTTATTATATTGAATTCTGTGAATTTGAATTTTTCAAAAGAATAAAAGAGGAATATGATTCTCTGCATGCCTGTATCGCCTGTATTAATTTATACCATCATTACAAAATGCTTGTAAAACATTACTGAGACTGGCTAACAGAATTTTATACTCACACAGGCTACTGTAAATGAAAACAAGCAGAAGAGTGGTATAAATTAAATCATTTATGAGGGGTGGCTGCACCCTGAGAGTCATGTGCTGATAAACATCTGTCAGCAAACAGGTGACACCAGGCCTGTCTCTCTCTTGAAAACATCTCATGTTCTTTTGGAAGCAATTTCAGGAAGTTTGAGATGGCTTTGTTTCCTGGACACAGTGCTTAGAATAAGGCCTTCCAGACTCTCAGGTCTTCAAGGCAACTCAGGGAAAGATATGCTCAGTCACTCCTGTTAGGATCTGAATTTGTGGTTTGGGAGAATTTTGAAACTTTGTACTCACACATTATCATTTCATAATTTGTTTAAATAACTCGACTAATTAGCCCAAAGACATCCTCGTCTCTTCCTTGAAGTAGTCAACATCTTTTGATACCGATATACCAACCTTGTAGAATTATGGCTTCCTTTCACAGCAAGGGAACTTGTGCAAAGCAAAGAGCAAACTGACTTCACCTACATTCTTCTCACCATGAGAGGTGATCTGGCATCCTGTAATAACTGAATAGTATGTCTCTAACCTTTGTGCAGCTAACATTTGCAATATTATTAGTGGGAAATAGCTCAGTTAGTGCTTACTGACAAGCTATCTGTTTCTGTGATTTCAATAGAATATAATTTATTTTAAAAAGCAGGCAAACAGACTTACAGAACATGTTTATCTTGCTTTTATCCATTTATTATTAAAGAACATACACTTCATAATTAAAAATGTTTCTAATACTAAAGTGAAGAATTGTTGCTTTAAAGAGTTTTTAAATGAGTTTGCATAGAATCTTATGCATGCATGATGTTTTAGAAAAATATAAATGTTCAAAGTGTTCTAGAGGTACAAATCAGCAACAGATTTGCTTTTTATGCTTATACAATAAAATTGTTTGGTACAGGTGGTGTAAGTAGAAAAGTCTGTACTTAAGGATGCCTACTAGTTATCATTGCTACAGACCGGTCAGTCTCACCTCTGTGCCCAGCAAGATCATGGAGCAGATCTTCCTGGAGACTGTGCTCAGGCACATGGAAAATAAGGAGGTGATTGGTGACAGCCAACACGGCTTCACTAAGGGCAAATCATGCCTGACAAACTTGGTGGCCTTCTATGGTGGGGTTACAGCGTTGGCAGACAAGGGAAGAGCAACTGACATCATCTACCTGGACTTGTGCAAGGCATTTGACACTGTCCCGCATGACATCCTTGTCTCTAAATTGGAGAGACATGGATTCGATGGATGGACCACTCAGTGGAGAAGGAATTGGCTGGATGGTCACACTCAAAGAGTTGTGGTCAATGGCTCAATGTCCAAGTGGAGACCAGTGACGAGTGGCTTTCCTCAGGGGTCAGTACTGGGACCAGCAATGTTTAACATCTTTATTGGTGACATGGACAGTGGGATCGAGTGCACCCTCAGCAAGTTTGCTGACAACACCAAGCTGTGTGGTGTGGTCGACATGCTGGAGGGAAGGGATGCCATCCAGAGGGACCTTGAGAGGCTGGAGAGGTGGGCCTGTGCGAACCACATGAAGTTCAACAAGGCCAAGTGCAAGATCCTGCGTGTGGGTCGGCGCAATCCCAAGCACGACTATAGGCTGGGCGAGGAATGGATTGAAAGCAGCCCCGAGGAGAAGGACTTGGGGGTATTGATTGATGAGGAGCTCAACATGAGCCGGCAGTGTGCGCTTGCAGCCCAGAAAGCCAACCGTGTCCTGGGCTGCATCAAAAGAAGCGTGACCAGCAGGTCGAGGGAGGTGATCCTGCCCCTCGACTCTGCTCTTGTGAGACCCCACCTGGAGTACTGGGTCCAGCTCTGGGGGCCCCAGTACAGGAGAGACATGGAGCTGTTGGAGCGAGTCCAGAGGAGGGCCACGAAGCTGATCAGAGGGATGGAGCACCTCTCCTATGAAGACCAGCTGGGAGAGGTGGGATTGTTCAGCCTGGAGAAGAGAAGGCTCTGGGGAGACCTTACAGCAGCCTTCCAGTACCTGAACAGGGCCTACGGAAAAGCTGGAGAGGGACTGTTTACAAGGGCATGTAGTAGCCGGACAAGAGGCAATGGCCTTAAACTGAAGCAGAGTAGATTTAGATTAGATGTTAGAAAGAAATTCTTTACTGTGAGGGTGGTGAGGCACTGGAACAGGTTGCCAAGAGAAGCTGTGGATGCCCCATCCCTGGAAGTGTTCAAGGCGAGGTTGGATGGGGCTTTGGGCAACGTGGTCTAGTGGAGGGTGTCCCTGCCCATGGCAGGAGGGTTGGAGCTATGTGATCTTTAAGGTTCCTTCCAACCCAAACCATTCCATGATTCTATGATATGATTAAAAGACTCAGTCTGTAATTATTTTTAATCTTATCAAACTTAATGTACCGCTCAGATTGGAATTTTCCACGCTATGCTTACTAAAGAGAGAATTTGCTGAGGAAATATAATTTAAAATATTTTAGCATTTGCGCAGGAAGAGCTTAGGGAAAAATATTTTGATTCCTTTTATTAATAACACTCTTAAAGAAGAGATTTTTTTCTTTTGAAGATGTAATGCTTTCTTATTTTATTAAGTATAATAAAATAACCATAATTTATGATTGTTATTAATGTTCTCCCAAACTTGGCCAACTGATAAACCATTAACAAATTAGAATATGCGAATGGTCAATTAATGTTCTACTGTGCCTGCTGTGACCCATCCACACTCAGGTCATTTGTGTGTACTAGCTTGGACTGGGAATATAGAATATGTCTAGACTGCTGACACAGTAATTGGTAGCAACAGGGGGCATGCAAAAAGCATCTGATTCCAGAAAGTTTTCAGGAAAGCAGGGCTGCTTGGCCTCACAGAGGCCGTGGCGGACCACTGCTGGAAACTTGAGTGTATTTGTTTGCTCCAGGGAAGTGGAAGGAGTTGTTGTGAGCTCAAGCTAGTCGGATATGACAGTCCTGTCAAGTCGCTAAGTGGAAAGGGAAGAGGCAGCTGCTGGTGAACGTGTGTAAGGATAAGGATGGCCAAGTTCCCTGAAGGGATAACACTTGGTGCCCTTCCCTTTTGTTAAGTGCCTGATGCCTCCTCCTCCTCTTCCTCCTTCCTCCAGGAGATGTGCTATGCATGTTTCTTCCTGGAAGGCTGTGCTAACTAAACTGCCACTTACAAATACAAAGTGTGAGGGATGGTGATCCAGGGGGTGGAGAAGGATGTGATCACAGGTGGCTGGAGTCAAGAAGGTGTATGAAAACATTCAAGACCTGACTAGGCTGCCATGTGCCCTCCTGAGAATTATCAGCACTGTGTCCCAGAAGTGCTTTGGAGTGCCATGGGTCAACAGGGTGCTGAGATGAGAGCTGGCACCCTCAGGAGGGAGGGGTGTGCTGAATGTCAAGAGCTGAGTCAGCCAGGGGAAAGGGGGAAGAGCTGGATAGTTAGGCAATAGAAGAAGGATTTTGAAGGTGGACAGGAGGTAGGAAAAGGTGCTGTTCCTCCAAGAAGAAGGAACATAAAGAAAAGGAGGTTGGAGAGATGCAGGAGAGATGGGGTCAGGAAGATAACAGCCTGAAAGGGAGATGGATTCAGGTACACCCATGGAGAGGAATAAAAAGGAACATAGTGGTCTCCTCCATCACTCCAAAAGGGCGAGGGAAGATGAAGGCAAAAAGGAGAGTCTAAGAATACAGACAGCTCCAGAAATGTTTGTCCCCCATGAATAGGCATGAGACTAGACACTCACAGAATGTGTGTCAAATTATTGCAGAGGTACTTATTATACAATACATAATTATGTGATCAGAAGCAGGGCCTCCCCTTTCCACAAAATCTTGATTTTATTAAGCATGAAGAACAAAAAAGAGTAAGGAACTAATGGCCAGGGCAGTAGCAGGGCAAGAATAACAACGGATTAGTTGTCTGAGTATCTCTGTTGTACCAATTCAGAAGCTCAGTGAACTAGAAGGAAAGAAAAAAAAAAGAAAAAAGAGTGATGCTCGAGAGGAGTGGAGGATGCCCTAAGTGCCACTGAGTGGCTTTGTGGGAGGCAGGACAGATCATTTAAGCCCGACTGTTAGTATGTGGGTTTGGGTATCTCAAAGAACACACCTCAGCTTTGTTTTGCAGAAAAGAACAAGGAGCTCTGCTTTCAGCGTATAAAGATGTAAAATGCATACAAATGCTATCAAAGTACTAAGTATTCTGAAAAACCCACCTCTGTGTGTTTCAAATTAGCATTCTGAAGAATGGATACTTTGGGTAATTTTGGCCTTAAGCTATTTATGATAATTCCCCATGTGTGAAATGGAGTTACCTCACAGAAGGACTGTGTAGATAAATTCATTAGCATCTTTAAAAAATGCACCGGATGCACTGGCAAGCATTTAGAAAAGCTCATGAGAATTAACAATTCAGTGTGCAGAACAGATTCAGTAAATAATGAATGGATCCATACACCTAGAATAATGAAAAAAAAACAAATAAAATAGCATCAAGCTATCCTTTCAAGGAATACTCTTTATTCTTACACTTCAGCAGACAGGGTTCTGGGAAAAAAAAGTATATAAATCTACCAGTCAAAACTGTATCATGAGATATAGGAAGCCCAGTTAATGTAGCCTGAGCCAATTTTGCAATTTCAATGTGGATTTTAGGAGCGGGAGGAAACGTGTTATTTTATAATAGTAGAGATTTCAATCACTGCTTAATTCTTTGGTGTGAATATAGCAAGTACGGTTCCAGAAAGTTTTTCCTTAGCAGATATTTTCATTAAAAGAAAATGTTTTCTTTCGGGCCTCCACTGAGGTGGAGGCAAAGCTCTCATTTATTTTCAGAGAGGGAAAGACTGAAGCTGTTTACTATGCACCTAAATGTACACTGCTCATCTGAGTTTTTTATCATTGTTATGACTATTTGATAAAAGTCAGACTTTGGAACTGTACTGTTGTGTATGCATTTCCAGGTGCTTTTTAAATGAATAATATCATCTGGTATATCTTTGGCACTCTTTCCAATTTTTCTCTTTTAAAAAGCATTGCATTTAGTTACTCTGTCTCAAACAATAATCATATCTTGAAATATATCGCTGCTTTGGCATAAGGCAAATAAGATAAACCTGAACCTGTTTTCTTATAATTTTTCTGAGCATTAGACACAAAACTTTCTTCAATGCAGATTTAACAACATTTATATGTTTTTTTGAAAGTTCCAATGAATGTAATAAATCTCTTGAGCTCAGCTTCTCTACTTGGCAGTTTCACCATGATCCTTTTTTACAAATAAAAGTTTATACTCTAATCTTTAAGGACAGCTTATGTAAAACAAACCACTCTTGAAGCAAAATAGTGACGTAGTTAGCTGTATCATTAAAACCTTTCTGAACATAATGATCACTGTCAGGCACATAGGAATTACAGACTACTGTGCTTCTTTCAGTTTTAAATTACAGCAAGGCTCAGAGTACGCTGTCTGAAAGTCATCACACACAATCAGCAGTGACCACCTACTCCATCAACAGGGCATCATTTCATAATAATTCAACAGTAGCACAAAGCTTACAGTTCAAGTGAAAAGACTGATAATTTTAAATATAAGAAGGTAATTTATTATTTGCCTTCCATGTCCTAATTCACTGTTAGTGTGAGCGAATGAGAGCTCAGAAAATGAAGATATTCTTATGTAACTTGCCTCAAGTGTCCATCAGTTTAGCCATGAGAGAGTTTAGGAAAGTTTAACATTGAGTACTAATTTGTTGTCACCTATTACTTATTCATAGAAATGATGTAAACTCAGGTCTGTGTTTTGAATAGTTTCATGGATATGATTACAGAAAGCACAATATGTACTTCTATACATTTCTTTTATACACTATGTTGATTTTTTCAGAGCATGTTATGCTCAAAAGTCCCAAGGACTGCAGCTATATAAGAACTTTAGGGTGTGTAAATAGCTGTGGCACATATCTCAGTTTCACACAATATATTGTGACGTAATAATGAATGGTTAATGAATGGTTACAGAGGAAGTGAGTGTTGTAAGCAGTAAGGAAAATATCAACAGAAGATAATTTGTACAATGGTCAACATCGACTTGATTATTATTATCTTACAAATGATGCCACTTTAAATTCAAAATAAGGAACTAAACCAAATCATCAAATTATGTTAGGTTGATATCATGCTGTTTGTAGGTTAAATATAGAAATCTATACAAGGAGTTTCATAGAAATTCAAAACTGGGAAGACAAAATACCCAGCAAGGAACTGGAATTTTGTTATTGGAAAAATGAAGATGAAATTGAATTTAATTCACCTGGCTGGTTAATTGATGGAAAATGATCAAAAAATTATGTAGCTTGGCCAATAATTCCCACTTTTTATAAAGAAACCTCTGTAATGACTCTATCAAATAATACATCTTAAACATTTGGAGCTAAATTCATATTATATCATTTTATGGTATGATCCTAAAAAGCTAGAAAAACTAAACTCTATCCCCTTTGTCAAATGAATGTCATTTAATAAACAGAATGATGGTTGTGAACGAGAATGAAGCACTCTGTTCCTTGCATCCTCAAAGAGGGAATTCTCTCATTTAGGTGAAAAACTTGAAGCGAAAATCGAAAGGCAAATGTTTGTTAAAGTGAAATGCAAAATGGCCAGACAAGTTGTGGATAGCCCCTCCCTGGCCAGGGTGGATGGGGCTTTGGGTAACCTGGTCTAGTGGAGGGTGGTCCTGCCCACGGCAGGGGGGTTGGAACTAGGTGATCTTTGAGGTCCCTTCCAACCCAAACCATTCTCTGGTTCTATGATTCTATTAATTGAGTATATATGTTAATATAAATAGAGCATATGTTATCTAAGAATTCATCAGTGGATGAAGTTATCAGGAAAACAGGTTTAGAACAAAACAAAAGGGAATAACCTTTTTATACAATGTATATTAGATTATGAAAATCATTGCCAACAAACCTTGCAGAGCAGAAAACTGGAAATATGTTAAAAATGGGTAGACAAAGTAATGGAAGTTTTGTTCATTTGTGGCTGATTAATTTGAGCGTGTGCAAATATCTCTAGGTCAAGAAGGCATTAATCTGCTGAATTTGGAAGTGGATTTCAGAAAAACTGCGTTTTGTACTCTCCCATAAGCATCCACAGTTCTGCACTATTTTAGACAAAGGTTCTTATGGTCATGATAAAGCTCGGCAAAGTTATTTTTGTCTCTACCTACATATATATATATATACAGAGAGAGAGAGAGAGACAGATGAAGCATTCATAGACAGTAAATTTAGCTTAATCTGCTTTTGCACAGTGCTGAAGACCTCCAAAGACTCCTTGGTATCTGGGAACCTGTTGAGTGATTTTAAGAACTAAGATTAATAAATGTACTCTTACAGTTTAAACAGAATTTTTTAATACTCCTTGCTATAAATTGTTGAAGAGACATAGCTTTTTATTGCTGTCCTATATATTTTAAGCACTCTCCACTGTCCTTTTCTAGGACCACATTCTTCATTAGGATAATCAGAGTTCTGCCTTCTATTTTTAAATGAACCGGTACACTTTAGTCAGATACTCTGCAGTCAACAAATATGTGCTGCATAGTTCCTTGTCTGGAAGGAATCTCTGTTGTCTACTTTGAGAACAGTTCTCTCACTGAAGAAATATTCAGAGATATACCGACATGAATGACTTGATTGCTTATGGTCTTGTAGCATTGTTCCCTCTTTCAGATAATAAAATATGGATTGAGGCCCCATGAACAAATAAGTGCAATAAATCACTACCTATACTGCATATATGAAACAAAGGTAACTTTTCTAAAAATAAGTATATTTACATTATAGTAAGGTTTGTAAATCATGTGTGAAGAAGATTCATGTGGCCAGATTCACTATAGTCCTGAACTGCTGGTGTGATGCTAATTATTCTTCCATTTAGAAATAGTTTTATATGGGGGTAAGTATGTGGAGGCTTCTTGGACAATGTAGTGTGGCAACAACACTGAATAAATATTAGAAGACATAGTTTTCAATGGTACCATACCAATCCATACTAGGAGATAAGTCACCAACCTCATATTCTAAATATTTTATAGCCTTACGCAAGCAACAAACAGTTGAAAAAGAAAAATATTAATCTCTCTGAAAAACAGAAAACTCATATAACATTCTTGTTTTCTTGTTGCTTAGCTGTCTTGCTTACAATAAGCTAAAACGATTAAAAAAAAAAATCCTTCATAAAATACATTAGATTAGAAATGAAATATGCAATTATGCTATAGTAAAATTTCATATCATTAATAATCTTTCAGGCATGGGAAAGAGTCAAACTTCCAGACTCGAACAAAACCAAAATTCCCCTGCATTTGGAACTGAATGTTACAGTTAAAATATGAATGAAAATCCTGCAAAATGCCACCAGAAAAAGCAGTAACTGCCTTAACCACAATGCAAGGCATGGAAACACAGAGCATGTAGAATGTCTGAAAATGGAATGATCTAGTCAAGATACCCATGGACATAGCAATGAGCAGATTTTATGAGTGATCAGCTTTCACCTAACTTTTCTTTCACTGAAATCAGTAGCAAAATTCCAGAAAATTCCCTGGGAGCACTGCTAGTACAAAGCAGAGAGTCTTTGAAAATCATGCCCTGGAGATTTGAGAAGAATTCATTGTAAACAATCCTTTTCATCTGCTTAATATCTTCTCCTCGATATTTGTGCATCTCTAAAATGTGGGATGCAAGCCTGCTCTTGACTCTGAAGCTGCGCTATGTTTCCTATCTGTATCCTTGCACCGTCTCGGGTGCAGCTCAGCACTACACCAGTCTGCTCCGTGCTTTGCTTTCCAGGGAAAGGCATCAGCACTATGCAGACCAAAGGGAGCCGCAGCAGTCTCCGGCGAGGATCTCATCACAGTGACTGATACTCTGAGCCCATTGGGCTCACCTGCCGGTCGGTTTAGGTGCTGTGTAGGATGAGCCTCTGGCAAGCCAGACATACGAGTTAGAGGTAGGACATACAGAAGAAAGTAAAAATGCGGAAGCTTCACGTACATGTGTCCATACGTACACAGTCATATACACACACTTCTGAGTATCTCGGGAGAAAGTTTGCATTCTTTCAGTTTTCATTGCTGGTTCCTATCTGTTTCTATTTTACTTAAAGCATAAAAGTAATTTCTGCCTCTCCAGATGCTATGGTTTCCTCTTGCAAACTGTTACGGATTTAGGCAAGTCTAACGCAGCTGACTTTCCCTGTAATTATTGTTTATGTGGTGAATCAGGAAAAAGCTATTTAAATGTTACAGTCTTTCCAGGTTTTATTGTCTTGTCTTTGTAGGAGGACTTTTCTGTCTAATCCGGCTCTATCTGATCTAAATGCTCATATGGGCCCAGATCAAGTGTAGTTCTTAGGCACTTATTTTGCTTCAAACAGAAAATTCATTTTACCCTTGCAATTTCAGTGTGATTACTTTTACATACAAAATGGATGTATGTTTGCTTTTCATACAAAATGAAGCTTGTACCTAAATACTCAGCTCACTCAGGACAGCAACTGTCCTGTTGGTAGAACACAGCCTGCCTGTGACAGCTTTATTGTTGTGGGCATGCAGCTAGTGCTTCAACTTCCTTCTGTTTTGGCTATCTGGTTTTGCTCTCCAAGCAACTTATGGAGTAAAAAAATGGCTTTAAAATAATCCTGCGTTCTATTCTGTCTTTAAGCAAGCATCTTCCTTCAAAGATCTATCCAACCCTTCAGTATGGCTATCATGGCAGCACCTCCATTTGAGCCTACAGAGTCCTAACAGAGTTTAGGTTCTCTTATTTCTTGGATAAATGAGGAAACCTACCTGCTCTATTTGATAAACACCTTTATTTTTCCTCTACAGTAACATAGGTGTTGAAGAATTAAACCCCAACACCTCTGAGGTTTTGATTGCTGCTTTTGCACCTCTGTTGCATGCTGAAATTTCTCTAAAGTTAGGAACTTTGTGAAACACATGTTGATCCACTTTCTAAATGTTCAGAATACTTTGACACTTTTGCACGATAGAGGGGTTGGTTACACTACATGACGCAGAAAGTGTTTGCCAAAGAGAAGACATAATGTGCTGTTCAACAAGATCAAGGAACTCTGCCAAAAGATGGAGTATATTTTAACACTATCCTTAGATTTTGAAATGCAACTTTCAAAGCAAATTCCCATTAGGGTGGAAAGCTCCTCAATTCAAGCATTTTAAGAAATAATAGATAGCCCTCATGTTGCCAGGATTAAATTCCAGAAATTAGGTTTTATCTTTAACTACCTGCCAGTTGATTTCTTTGGCAGCAATGAAAATACAAATCCTCAATGTAGCTAAACAGTACACTTAGAAAGAATAAATATTAGAAACAGTCTCAGTGGAATGGTATGAAACTCATATGGACAGTTACGTTCACCACTGTTGCCACCTAAATATCCTATGTACATCAAAATGGGTGGAAAAAGAACTGAAAATTACATTCTGGCTTAGACATGCAAAATTGTCCAACTGCTACGAAATGAAGTAGTATTCCTTCATTCACATTTGCAAGCTTAATTAATTATCTCAGACTTAAAATTAATTTTAACCATTTGTTCATTAAACCAAAGAAATGTTTGTGTATACCATTAGGGTTTCTTTCATGATCTCTCTCAAATCTTCAGAACCATCTTAGAGAACACAAATATCAATAGTGAACTTCATAAAATAAAACTATAAGTATAACCTGATGTTTTAGATTTCAGCAAACAAAAAATCCAACTTTTAATGCAAGCTTAAAAAATATGCCTACTATTTTAGTGCACTAGAAGAGCCCAGGTGACTTCAGGTTCACCTATCTGTAAAATCACACAGTGGTTAGGAGGTAGTGGACAGCCAGCCTCTTAAAGGTCTCATGGAATCAATATGTTAACATGAGTCAGAAGATTAATGTGGTCCTTTGGTCAAGGAAATGGACTTAGAATTAAGACATCCGGCTGCAATTCCAGGTCTTTTACATTGAGCTTAAATACATTTTCTGGCTGCCTATGAGTAATCCTTTCATTTCCATGTCCTTTTTCAGTCTTGTTTGGTTGTAAACTACTAAGGACAGAGCTGTTGTGAAGAGACAAATTTCCTGTTTTCCCAGCAAGAGGGAGAAATGATATCCATCACTCTGCAAAGGGGGTGCCATGCAGGAAGGACTGTTTGAAAACTACCAGTCATTTAAAAAGAAACTGGTCTTGATATTGGTAAAGGAGGAGTATGGACATCAACAGAGGTCTTCCTAGTCAAGAATTTTAAACTTTCAAGTCAGTGAACACAAAAGTAAAGAATTGGTGGTTATGGAAACATGTCATCTGAAACAGCTGTGCTTTTTTTAAGTGACTGTGGCTTTTTGTCCACTTATTCTAGACTGAGCTACTAGGAGCTCAGAAGTAGCCAAATCTCAGCTGCAAACTAAGTAGTACCTTCTGCTACTTTGGGAATGTAGTTCTAAGTAAGGCAATCATCAATTTTGGTGATTTTATAAAATGGCAAGATTTCCAATTTTCTTATTTTCTAACAAACTTTAAGTTCAGAAGATTTATATACTACAGGCTTATTTACAATATTGCTACAACAGGAAATGCCCATCCATCTTTGAACTTGCCAACAAATGTCATCATTGCTATTACCAATGAGTAGTGAAAGAGAAAGACATTCAAATAATCAAAATGCTGGAAAACAGCATTGTTGCTGACTGCACATAACCAGAATGAAAAGGAAAAGGAAGTATTTGTGGAACTGAAATAGAGATAGTGATGGATCAGCATATTAATTGCACATCCAAAAGTTATCAGTTTTAGATATTGCTCTCAATGAGAAGCAAAATGGAGATAAGTCACTTTTACTTAAAATCTTCTTGTTTAACCACTTGTCAGGCTAAGTGAGTTGATAAAGGATCAACTACTCTATTTAGGTAAAAAAAATAGCATGGGAAATAAATACTATATTCTCTTGAACGTAAATATGTTAAAACTAGAAATTATATTTTAATAGTTTGAAAACAGGTTTTTGCTTGTATAATTTCAGGCAGTAGCAACTCCAAGGCATGTTTTGCACATGTTTATGTACCTATATTTTAAAGAATTTATTCTTCTGGTTTATCCATATTTCTCAATTGGGTCATTGTGATTTTATTCATATATTATTTTATTTTGCTGCATGAAAAAAGGGAAAACCCGTTAACAATCTATTATAAATAAAACTTGTTTGGGTCTGAGCTGTGGTATACAAAGTAACACACAGAAGCAGTTTGATGGAGTTATTTGAAAACTCATCATACAACAATTGTCATCACTAACTCTTGAGAGTTATTCCTTATTCATATTAAGAAAAGCCTGGCACTAAAAGAAAATCTCAGCAACTTCTCTGTGAGAACTGAGAAGTTGCTAAAAAATTTCTACAGTTTAAAATGACGTTAATCTTTTAAAAATTGTTGTGGAGGACTTACAGTTCCACTGAGGTTATTCACATAAGCAACAGCCAAAGATTTAGGCCCACAGTATCTCTTAACCTTAAATGTTTCTACCTGCTACGACTGTTGAGAGAACCATATTACAAATGGCATACTATAAAAATTACTAAGTGAGGCTTTGGATCATTTTTTCCCTTTTTTTTTTTTTTTTTTTTGTCAAGTCTTCTGTTTTCTAAAGAACAGATGTGAGAGTCTCTATTTTTTTCAAGACCATGATTCATAGTAAATAATAACTAGCGTGGTACTTTAGTTTCCAATGATTCTAAGGCTTAAAATAGAGGCTGTACCTGAAGCTCAGGTCAATCAATAGTGTCATCCAGCTGAAAAAAAAAAAAAGTTATATGTTTTAAATTACCTAACTTTTCAAGTGTTCTTGATATGTAAAAATAACACGGTTGCTGTGTACACGTTACAGTACTGACATGCTATAAACACAGATGTCTAACACGAAAACAGATGTTTTCAAAAATAGGCTAGAAACAAAATACACTGACAACCTCCAGCAATGACAAAATCTGACAAGACATAGGGTGCTCAATTCAGTCAGCTAAACTGAGGTGCCTAGTGCCCTCTGAGACCCTCTTGTGTATCATCTGAAGCATTCACCTGGGGCTGTTCTCCATGCATCACCTGAAGGAGTCCCGTAGCCTTCTGGACTGGCAAAGCTCAAGCACCATACCACAAATGGCACTAGATGCTCTGTGTTTGTAATGGAAACTCGTGGACTTGCACTTAGATCAGCAACTGCCCTGTGATTTCAGAAACGTTGTCAACAAATCAGAAGTTGAATCTACCTCTCACAATCCAAAGACAAAGCAAACTAGACTAAATAGATTTCTCTAATCAAGGAAGAATTTCAACATAAGTGAGAAGACCCAAGTTTCTGTCTTCGATGCTGCAAAGCTCTCAGTAAACAACGCTTGATTTTGAAGACATGGATGTGATTTGCTTGCATCCTAGGTGATTCTGGAGGAATGATATAAAATACCCTTGGTCTGTCAGTGTGCCCTAGTCTGACATTGGCAAAATGATATGCTGCATGGAAAGGGAGGGGAAGGTAGTCAAACCTGTCCTCACAAGAATGTCCTTGTGCATCTGTAACAGGACAAAGAAATACAACTCAAACTGCAACCATTGTACAGTTGATTGGGGCAATTAGTTTGTAATTGTTTCCAGTTTGTGTGAAATAATGAAGCATCTGTCATTCTTTAAGCTGTGGTTCTCAAGATTTCTAAGACTTTTTTTTTTTTCCAAAGCATCTGCAAAGTAGCAAACACTTTGTAGGTTGCCTTCTGTGCATGTCTGCTGCTTCTTCTCTTTGTCAGGGCTTCCTTTGGTGTAAATTCAACTCTGAATAAATTTGTAGGTCATAGCAGAACTGAAGAGGTAAACCCATACAACGTTGTAGAGAGACTTGAGAAACAAACTGTTAGGAAACCTGAGATATGCAAAGAAGTTTTTTTGTACTACTAACTATATCCAAATAAGCAATGGCACAGATACACCGTAGAAGCATATAACCAAGCAGCTACATTTATCTTTCTGTTCACTGAGAACCTATTCCATTAAAATATGTGGTGGCTTAATTCAGAGCTTAGTATTTTAATTTCTCTTAAGAGAATTCTTTGGTGCCAGTTTATCTGACAAGGCAAGACTTTAATAAATGAGGGAAAGAGCTTAGCAGACAGAAGTATAATCAGTACACAGTGCAATTAGTCAAAGCTTTGTATCTGCTGAAAAAAAAAAGCAACTGATAATAATGCAAGAAATACCCATTTTCTGTTTTATGCAACTCACACTTAAAAAGCTTTACTCAATTATACAGAGAAAAAAAACCCCAAACCCAACCAGCTCTGAAGTTTAAGTGAAATAACTTCCCCATCCAGACCACCTTTACTGAAGGATGGGCAGTGTTCTTAAATTGTACACATGTTTATATAGAAAAGATAGCTCTAAGATGGTATTAGACAGTAAGGATTTGATGCACTTTAGGAAATAAGAAGAGATAGCAAAATAGAACAGATTGGTTTTCCTCATTCAAAACCACTTTGGAGGTAGATGTAAAAGGGACTCATCTGGATAGTGCTTTTGTAGACCTCCAGGACTGGATATGAATATGCATAACATTATTAGAGGTATTAATGCTGCTAAAAATATTTTGTTATGAGAAAGTGTAGCTTGTGATACTACAAAACCAATGTTAGGCTTTTCTGCAGTGTGTGTAATAATAAAAGATGTGATAGCCTACAGATTTTTCTACCATAGTCACTGAACTGAGAAGAGACTATCATATTTTAAACATAGTTTTCTTAAATAATGAGGTCATTAAAAAAGAGCTAGAAGTAAAAAGAGCAAATGAAAAAATCCTGGATTGAGTGACCATGGGTTGATTTAATTGATTGAAAGTATATAACTAAAGTTCTTCAGCCTGACTCATTTCCCATCATACTTCTCTCCTCAAGGGAGAATGTCATTTTTCATTAAGAGTTAAATTGGGATAGCGATTGGTAAGCGAGTGGGAAGGCAAAACAATGACTCAGAATAACATCCCACAGCAAACATTTGAGGGTAGTTTGAAAATGAGTCACTGAAGAGGCTAGTTCAACCTCCTGAATTCACTGAATTATTTTTCAATGGACTGAGTCAAAAAAACCACCACCAAACCCAAAACCAGGCTGAGAAACAGAAATTCAGTCAAAAATGAAACTCAAAATGGAAAAGGAATGGAAGAACTATTCAAAGGACTGATAAAGAAGTAGAGAACACAGTTCTCTACTGAACAGCGAAGTTCATCTGTGACTGACATTTGTGTATGCACTCTGGTGTTTTAAATACCTTTTTCTTCAAGACAATGCTTGAATCTGTTATTTAGATTAAATAATGTTTTCATTTGAAGAAAACTCTCCATTTAGTCTGTTCATCACCAGTTACAAAGGGCAGAACACAGTCATACTTGCTGGCTAAGAACAGTTGTTAACCAGGGTTCTCCCTGAAAACAAGAAGACTGGGTAGCACAGGAGATGGAGGATGAAAGATGGTAGCCCAGAAGCTGTCTTCATATTCCTAAAAAAAAGGATTCTGTAGTGCCAAAAGGCCCAGAAACTGGTTTTGACACTAAGGCCAGGCAGCACTGAGTGGCTTGTATCCACATCACATAGTATTTGACTCAGGGTAATTTTTTTCTCTCCCGCAAGGAACCCCTGCCTCTGGATGAGCATTTTTTGTTTGCTCTTTCCAGTTTATGTTTGATGCAACAATGTGAAGAATGCATTGCAGTCCATCACAATGGTGCTATTTCATATCATGAAACTGAATGCATCCATCACCTGCTCCGTGGTATGGAATGAGGGCATGAGAGTGTTTAGAGGTGGCAAAGCCTGGTGGGAGCATAATGTTGCAAGACGACGTACAGTACGAGTTCAGCTTAGTGAAGTCTTGCCCACGCTGCCTATTGGGAACAGTCACTGGAATAAGCTATCTTCTGACCTCTGCCTGGCGTTGTCTCAGGGGATATTCACTGGAAAGGAAAATAGTAGTTGGCGCTGAATAGAAGACTGTGGGTTTCATTCACTATCCAGGAGTTGCACAGGGGAGGCAGGGCTGCCATCATCACCATCATCAACTATTGCCCTATGCCTAGAATCAGAGGAAAATTCGCTTGGGGTTTCTTGCAGCCCTCTGGGATATATAATTAATTCTTCCTTGAAATACTGGAGATGTACTTTGAGTTGAGAAGCACTCTTCCACTTCGCTAGTACTTACTTTGTCAGACCTTGAACCTGACTTGCTGCTAAGAAGTTGTGTGCCCTGTTCTTCAATTTCCAAACAGAAGATACTTAATCAGTTTCTGGAAGCATGATGCAAGCCAAAAGAACCTTAACCAATGGGACAAAGATGGCCCCAGATGATACAATTTAATGAATTTTTTTAAGAAGTTATTAATGTTTTCAAAAACTGGTAAAAGAGAAATCACCAGAGCCTTAGCAAATAAGAGATAGCCAAAATATGTTCCTGTGGGAAATATGTACTATGCAGTAAATTGCCATTGTATTGACAAAGTAAAACAGATATGAATACAATTGAGATAACCCACAGAAATATTTATTATCATTTTGTATATTTAATTACACTTAAGAATCACGTCAAGGACATAAAGGCTTAACAATCTGGAAATTGGTTGTAAAACCCCAGGGAATTGGAATCCCATGCTAGGAATTCTCATATGTAACTTAAATTTCTACTGAGAACTAGAAAGAAATCATAAGAATAGCTAATTAGAAAGAAGTAATTTTACATGATGATTCTTTTGTTCAATGTGCACCCGCAGGGAGGAAAAAGACTCGATGCCTACAAGTCATGCAGGTTCTCAGGAAGGATGGCTGTCGGATGGCTTCTCTCTGTCAGCCAGGTAGAGACTGAAGTGGAAACATTAAGTCAGGAAATGATGAACCATGAAAATGTAAGCAGAATATAGAGAAAAACAAGAAAGTTAAAAACAAAAACAAAAAACCAACCAACCAAACAACAAAAACAAAACAAAAACAAACCCCAAAAGTAAAAAAAAAAATATGGACAAACCAGCTGAATACAGTGGAAATAAAGCATTAACCTCCTGCATGTATGGCAGAGTATGTTACATGTATGTGAAATAAGTGGGAGAGCAAAAATTATAATCAGACCTATGTAATGTCAGGCTCAGCTTGTTCCTCACTAACAGCATCTGTTTTCTATCCAGCTGTTTTCATGAAACGTGTAGGAACTTAATATATTCAATATATCTTCCCTCCAGGGGAAACAAACAGACATACCACATACAGTGTGTAATCATGACATTTGTTATTATATTTTAAATGATATATATTTCATTATCTCAGCAGTGAAATCTTGTTGATGCAGTTAACACAATGAATTATGGCTCAAGTTTTTGACTAAAGCAATCAAGATTAGTTAGCAGTGATGGTTTACAGTATTTAGGAAAGAAATCATAGAATCACAAAATCAAAGAATATCTTGATTTGGAAGGCACCCATAAGGATCAAACCCAGCTAGGATTTAAAGAATTCTTCTGATTCTGCTTATTTTAAAATAAAATAATATTCTAAATAAGTAATCTAATACAGAAATATGTCAACTGTATAGATAATAAAGCCAGTTCAAGTTCTATCGGTGCAACTTTTTCATTTAGAAAAGTCCAAAGATGAAAAAATGAAAGATCATGCTTTGCAGAATTGGAAGGAACTGGATTTAAACAAGACATGTGGAAGTAAGTCATTTGAACATTTTTGTAAAAACTTCAATTACCAGATTTGCTTACATTACTTAGCAATTAGAGAGACAGATTGTATTATTCACATGTTCTTAATTCAAAAGAAATAGTTAACTGAATTCCCTCGTGTCTACTAAGAAGTGAGCTTATTAGTAGTTTTCTCCATGTGAACATTAATATCTTTTTTCTATACAACTATTTTCATAAATATATAAAACATATATTTACAAAATTCTGAAGTGCCAAATTTGGTTGAAATGGGCCAATGTGATCAGAAAATATTGGGTGAAGTCAGAGGAGGTGTCTCACATACTCAGGCATACATGTAGCTGGGACAAAAAAACCCCGAACTTGTGTGCAGCATCTTCACCCAACTATGCATTCTGGGTTCTGGCCTTACATCATGATATTTTCAAGTCCATTCAATCAAAATCTGAGTAAAAGATTAGAAATGCAATCACACTATAAAATTTCACACCTCTCAACTGTCGAGGGGACACATGGGAAATAACTGAACTTATAAAAGACAGGAAAAGGGAGAATGATAAAAGGCTGGTGTTGGGCAAGGAATTGAATAGGGTATTCCTCAGAAAAGAACAGGAACATTGGAACTGTAGTTTCTCAAGAGATGCTCACTGAGGTCAGGCTAATGAAAACAGCTTGCAAAGTGAATTTAGTAGTCAGAAAACCGTATCTGTTTTAAATAAAATTATCTCAGCTCAGCTCCTCCAATCATGTTGCAACACAAATACACAGATGTAATTAATTCTGTTAAAAGGTGCAGTTATAGTGAGGCTGAAGGTTTGACACTCATGTCAAAATTGACCTTCGGTGCTCCAGCTCTAAGGGATGCAGGTTAGCGGGTGGGGAAATAAAGCCAACTGGAATGTCGCTCATACACCCCTGGCTGTAAAAACTCTTATAATTTAACTATTCTTGCCCAACAAACTGCCTAGGTTTAAGACAGAAAATTTGTCTGTAGGTTAGGAATACCAGTGATGTCATTTTAACCATTATTTGAGAAATTTCTAACTGGTAGATAATGCTACAAAACGTATTTATGAAATGATTCATGCTGCCATCATACCGCCCTTCCAGGTCTTCCGGAAAATGTTACTTTTGTAGCACATACAGCACACAGCACATCGAGATCCCAGCCTTAATATGCCCTCTGTATTTCAATATATTAAGATATTCTAAAAACACACAAAAAAAGAGGTACACTGCCTCAATAGATCTTGCAGTTGACTTTGATATGATCCAGTCTTGTCTTTGTAGCAGTTTTTAGCACTTTTTGTGCTCTTTCATAACACTGCATGAGAAAAAATGCTGCACACTCAGCTGGATTTGTATTGAAGGCAGTGTTCCATGCTAGAGAATATGTGAACATCTGCCACTAGCGTCAATGAAGTCGTACAATTAATTAATTAATTAATGTTTAATAAACCTTAAAGATGAAAAGTGTTATGTGCTATTATTGCTTGTTGACGGCTTATGATGAGTGTATTAATGAAAGTCTTTCTGATAATTCATGAAATCTTGGGATGAATCTTTTGCTGAACCATTAAGATATTGAAACACTTATCGTGCAGGTAAATAGAAAAGAAAATCAGGTTATTTGTTCCCAGCACATCATCTGTAAGATGAATGATTTTTTTCTTTAAATTAAACAGAAGAAACATGAGTTAAACTAAAATGAAATGCTTAGGAATTTTATTTATTGTGTGATATAATTTTTTACTTTTTTGACTTCTAAGAAATATCTTCCATTACCACATAGCAAATCACTTTTCATTCATAACTAAAGGCAGCATCGACAGTTTTCAGTTGAGTTAATTGGTACCACGATCAAATATTGTCTGTGAATCTCTGTCAAATGGCATGGGTAACGAAATGCTGACTGGTTTAATGACCTGGAGTACACAGAGCATGCCAGTAATCTCAAGTGCTAGTGTAATTATTTGCTAGATTTCAACAGCAAATAATAAATTGACTATCAGAGCAAAGAGAGTTTCTCGCTTCCACAGATGAGACCTACATTTGAGAAAAGAGCAACTCAGTTTCTTTGTTTTCCATCACTGAAGAAGGATCATTTAATTTTAGAATTTCTAGTTGTAAAGTGCATTGATTTTGAATATATATGAGAATAATGTATACACAGAAAACATGCAAAATAATTTTGATCATTTAATAATCTTTTTTTTTGAGGGGGGAGTGGGATAAAAATGGTCTTCATTTCACAACCTCATCATTAGTAATATCAAGAAGGGGAAGCACAGAGATAAATATTTTTTTCATTCAGGACACGACTGAGCAATAATTTCCCCAAGGAGCCTCCTCAGAAGTAATTTCTACTATTTATAAATCGATTTTAACAGTTGCTCTCATTTCAGAGGGTATTAGCTACATTGATTCATATGTTTGTGTATTGTCTAACTAAGGTTGCTGATGAAGATCTTAATTTTTTTTCCCTAGATTTTCTAACCTTTTGTCTTTTCAAAAGTCTAATTTTCAAAATTCTTCTGATTCCTTTTCATAGAAGCATCCAAGTCCTACTTCTGGAAATACATGTGAAGCAACAAATATAGCTCTGTTTTCAAATTAATATGTCTCTGTCTTACCAGTAAAAATTTTGTGAGTATCTCTGTATTTCATACCTACAAACGTGAAATGTTTGAGAGCGGAGTTTGGTGAGTGCTTGGCTCGTGCTTGGCTCTAGCAAAATACGGCTTTTTGCTTGTCACATTTTTATTTTGTCTCCGAGTAGATCAAGCAGTCTGGTAAAATCTGTTTGCTAATTTACACGAGGCACGAATTCTCTGGGGTTTGAGGCGTGCTCTCTCTAAGTGCGCTGACAACAGTGACTGCAGAGCGTTGCACGCACATGCACACACTCAACATCAGCCTGTTGTGTGATGAAATGGCTGAGCAATAATAGATTTGCAGAGGGCATAAATCTGCTAATGGTGATTTGATGTTCTGCTTCCTTCTCTTAAGAGAGTAATGGGTTGGGAGGAAAGGGAGGTCGTGTGGCAGCAGGGAAGACATTTGGAAAGGAGATGGTCAGAGGATCAGGTTCCCTGGGGAGACGGGGGGTTATTTAACAGGGAGTTGTGGTGGCAGCAGCGTAGCTGGTGGCCTAAGCAGTCATGCACGGTGCATGCAACTACAGAAATTTCTGCACAGGGATGTTACATCGAATCATTCAGTAACCACATAAACTAAACTGATGTTAATAACTATGAAAGAGCCCACATTAGGAAGTGGTAGAGAATTTCTCCACCAGAACTTCCTCCCAACAAAAAATTAAGTTTTCTTAACTAAGCAGTACCACTGCTTCTCTCAAAAGCATTATACTTGTCCTAGACTAATAACTATTTCCCAAATAGTTTTAACTCACATATTAATTCTGGTATGTAAAACTAAATACCCCAATAAAGGAGAATCTTTTTAATAAATTCATATTTTAAAAAATGTGACTATGTAGTGAAGTCATGATGTCACTTCTTACAATACTTGAACAAGTGGAAATACAGAAATTCACCTGCCTGTAGAGATTCTATTTTACAGAAAACCAATATTATTAATAGCAGCAGAACTAAGGTTAGAATAACTAATAGTTATCTATACTGTTATTAATAGTTGTTCTCTAAATTATATTGATAGTATTGAATTGTAGATTGATGTGTTACTGTGATAATTAATTGCAGTTTAAACAACAGATGAAAAATTCCTAAAGGTCCTTTTAGAGAAGGCAAGTGGAGGTACCAGGAGTAGAAAGAATCTTAACTGGTTATAATAAAATAACATTATTTGAATATTTAAAAAAAAAAAAAATTAAATAAAAAGCCTTACTGACATATTAATTGGAGAAAGCTGAGAAGTATTGTGAGATTAGATAGTTCACTGAGATTAAAAATCCACTGTTCTTAAAAAGGAATGCTAAACATGATGGGAACTCAGGTGTTCAGTTTGAAGAAAATCACTGCTTTTAAAAATAATACTTTTCAATTTCAATCTCCTTGTTTAAATTCCTTTTAAATTTTGAAAGACAAAAATAGCATTATTAGTGGTTAAAACAAGAAAAGAATCTGATTTTGGTCCTGAAAGGGATGATTAAAATATTTCTGATGAAGAAACTGGATATCTCAAAAGTCATTGCTTTAAGAGGATTATATATTATAATATATTAACACGATTCATGTATTATATGAAAAGAATTCATTTATATCATACAACATCTCAATAAGTGTCTTCAGCAGAGAAAATAACCATTGCAGTAATCGACACATGTCATTCTTCTTGCAAGTTATACTGCAGAGTAATGCTAAAACTTGACTGGAAATTAAAAAGTCATCACCTCCTCAAATAACCCTTCAAGACAGCTCCCCCAACAACCTTTTTCTGGTTTGAAAAAAATGCCTTTGCTGAAGCAGCTCTTCCTATAGTAGTATGATTATTATAGTAGTGATAACATAGACTATAGTTTTCTAAAGTGCGTTTTCAAAAATTAAAAAATTTTCTCTCTTACCCATCCTACCTCCATTCTGACGGCGGCTATAAAATAAGCCTGTGTAAAACCACCCTCAGGCCAGTATTCTCAGGATAAGTGTATGTATCTAAGATCACACTGACCCTTCACATGGGTGGCATGAGTGCAGCCTAAAAAGATATACCTAATATAGCTTAAATTTAGCAGGGTAACGCAATCAAAAGTTAGCAGCTCAGGTTTCAGTATGGGCCTATGAGAACATACTTTCAGAAACTTAACTACAGGTATGACTTTTATGGAATGAATGCTTCAGCTATCCAGATGAAAGCTGGATAGTTGCTGCAATCATGCCTTCAGTTGCAATGTAGACATCACATAAGACCTCCTGTGGAGAGAGAAATCAAACACTGAAAGTCAAATATATTTCATTTCTCAGATACGTTTCAGGTAATTTACAATTATAAAATTTGCACAGTTGGACTGCATCTTCAACATGACACAAGCTCTTCCGCTGTGCTACACCAGTACTCTCTGCAAAAGGGAAAACTAGGATAAGAAGTTATTTTAAATTAGAAAAAGAGATGCTGAAACAAGAAACTAATCTAAAACAACACTTTCAGCCAGCCATAGATCAAATAATCTGTGCAATTTTAAACTTTATTTTGAAAAGAGAACTAAGGAAAGGTGCCTTTTCTCTCCTTGATTTTTGTCCTCAACAGAAATCTGAATGATTTAACTCAATGATTTTTCATGCCACAAAATGCATAAACGTATCTGCCACTATGATTAGGTTTATAGTCACATTAATTTGTGTAGTTATACCTATTACTGGTAGTAATACAATATTTTTTATGTTTCCTGTCTCTAATTACACAGAGAGCAGTACAACACATGCAAAAATCCTTCTGTAATAAATATAAGAATTTACAATGGAATATAATAGATTTCCTCACAGTTTTCAGTACCAGGTTATAAAATGATATATTAATTTCTTGTTTCACACATTTTTCTTATCCTTATTACAGACAAAAATGTGAGGCTAGTAAAATATACTTGAGAAGTTCAAAGAACAAAAAATAAGAAAATAGTCTGCTCCTAATTACTAATATTTACTACAACTGCACAAGGGATGCATATTAGTAAGATATATAAGTTGCCTCTTCAGTAGATTAAGCTACAACACCCTCTTTATTTTAATTCAAAACTGGATGGTATAGGGTATAAAAACCTTGTGACCTCTTTTGTGAGACAGCACTTCAGGCTAAAAGTAGTCTAAAGTGTTCATTCACCCAGCTTAAAATCTAAAATACACTCCCTATGTGACAGTGCCTTCTCCCTGACTGCAGAAGTTCAGCGCTATTAGGCATTTAGAACCACTAAAATGAGGCATGTTTTAACACATGCTAATTCATACAGGATTATAAGGTGATAAGAAATAATGAATAACCTAAACAAGACAAAAATATTCCTTCCACGTGCTCAAGGTGACAGGTGTTGTTATATCATGTTTAGCAGGGGTCTGATCCATTGTCTTCTGAAGTTGGTGGAAATTATCTGGTGTTACTGAGATTGAATGAGACTCACAGAGCACTATGGACTTTTTAATATCATAATACGTCACTTTGCCTAGTAGTTAAATTCATAAAAATTCCTCACACTGGACAAAAAATCTAATTAGTAAGAAGCACTCTGCTCTTTGAAAGAAATTAGCTCAGCCATTCAAAGCTATTTATGAACAATTTTGTGTAGTTTCATGTACTTGCAAACACCAGCTAAGGTCGTACAAGTGTTGCCATCACTATCTTGTGCTGGTACAATATTGTTCTTTGCTGTCAATTATTTTAGAAATGTCAATTCTTTAAAAAATGCTGGTGCTTAATCTAAGTACCAGCAGCAAATACAACACCCTGGGAAGATGGATATTAGTAAGAGTTGTAGATATATTAACATCGATACTAAAATATCATCTCTCTGTGGCTTACTTAGGATCACTTGGATATGAAGAAACCAAATTTCCACATAGGACACAACTTGGTCCTCTGTAAAATTATCATAATTTAGTAAAAGAAAGAACTTAGAGGAAATGAACAGCATGGATATTCTGTGTTGGTTTCAATTTAAGGGTATGTCCCTATGCAGGTAGATGTAGAATGTGATGGGCTCATTGCACACACGCTCTAAGCCAGTTGGACTGCACCAGCAAGGTCTGGAAGCCACAGAGACCCAACAGCACAGACCCATGACTGGGTCAGTGAGTTCACCCGAAGTAAAATAAGCGAGGAGAAAGTGGGAAGAGGGATCTACAAGGAGGACAGGAGGAGTATCTGCCCATCCTCACCCCCAGATCCCATATAGTCTGTAGTAGCTTCTAGCACTTCCTGCCTCAGAGGCCTCTATAGCCTTCCCAGAACTTCAGACCTTCTGCTCCTGAGCTTACTCTCAAGTTCTTTGTTCCTAGAACTTTCAAATCCCTGTCTCCTCTATGCTCACGCTTCCCTCATTCAACTTAATGCACATAGTGCCCTACTACTTTTGTTCAAGAGTCCCTAGGCTTATTTATCCTATCTGAGAGCTACTCAGCTGTCACCGACCCTTCTCTAACAACTTATCCTCACAATGAACCATCCTATGAAAGACTTCTTTCTGTATTTACCCGATCCAAGCGTTTCCATTGAGAACCTCATGTATCTTCCATTCACATCTATGCTCTTGGAGCTAATTCACAGAATCACATTAAATATTATCATGAACTTTTTGTAATAAGTAGAGAATTGTGTGTCCTAATAGTACTGTGATTCCTGAAGAAATGTGTCACTTACTTGCCAAAATGTACGGGGCCCAAAACACATTTTAGGATCCAGGCTTCAGTGATTTCCAAAGGTGACAGAGGAAGTTAACGACAGAGATAGAAATTACAGAATACAAACTGCAAAATTATCTTTGTTTTTTTTTAATATAAGTGCCCTAGCTTTAATAATGCATTGCAGAAAATGTCTTATATTCCTGGATATAATGCACTGAATTATAATTTTTTTCCAATTCCTCAGATGTACCTTTTCCTCCAGACCATGCCTCCTTATTTATTCACCTTCTTCTCTTTGATTGAATGTCTGTGTTCTCTTTAGCCACTCATCAAACTACAGTCCTTAGCCCTGCAAAAATTTGCTTTTATGACTTGTGGACAGTAATAGGGCTCAATGCTACAGCATTTCTTCCAAACAGCCTCTGATTTACAGCACTCAGAGAAAAGAATTAAAAGTAAGAGGTCTCTATGTGTATATACTCTTACTGTTGACTTTCCCTCAAGCCCTGACATAGACAGAATTTCATTTTGATGTTTCCGGTTGTCATCAGGACAAAATGATAGCCTTTTTGCTGCAGTCTAAATATCATACTGGGACATCTGTCAGTTCTCTTCCTTTTTTTGTAGGTTTAATCATTTTCCCCATTGATTCTTTTGAGCTGCAGATTCTTATTCTGAACAAACCCACCCCCCTCCAAACACTAGGGTTCTGCTGCTTATCAAAGCCATTCTTTTACCTTTCCTGCTAATAGCTTTTCATGATCTCTACAGTAATGTAGCTTAAATAACAAGCATGGCTTGTTCAAAGTAATACAGATATTTTCTGTTATTCACAATGCTCTTCTCACTTAGGGTAGTATTACGATTTTTAAGCAATGTTTCTAAATTTGGGGTTAACTAACAATAGATTAAAATATCACAAAGTGTCATGTTTGTACTTTATTTTTGTTTTACTGATGAATACAATGACCAAACTGTCTTATCTTCTTTTAGGTTGCCATTTAATCCTTTTTAGTTATGACTCATATATTAAAAATAAACAATCAATATTTATGTTTATCCTGAGTGTGCTCTTATAAGGAAAGATGAAGATGTTCTCTCAGAAGATCTAAACCATTCTGTAGGCAAGTTATTTTTAAAAAATGACATATTTTTGAGTAAGTGGAGATCCTGCTACTGTGGGAATATTTGACTGCATGCAATCTTGGCATTGATTCCACCCACCTCAGGCAGAATTATTTATTATAATGCTTATGAGTGCACTATAGCTAGTTAAGGGCATAGTTTCCTTTTTTTGCCTAATGCAGCAGAAACCTTTACATCTTCATTTCTGTTTTAATATAACAATCAGATTACTAAAGAAACTTTGCTTCAGTTCTGGAAGCTATAGAAGTACTTGCATAGGCTTGTGATGTAGATTCCAATCAAGGCATTTTCTGTCCTGCTACTGAGCACTCTAAACTCAACTGGAATATAACAGTAATTTTTATGTATATGAAACAAAACTGACACTAGGCAATGAGTCATTTTTCAAACAGATGAAATTATATATATATACACACACACAATCCTTTATCAATAGTATATACCAATTTGTAAAGATTTCAGTCTAATCTGCTCCCTCCACATTAGCAGAAGCAGTTTAAAAATGCATAGATCTTGTACTGCCATCCAAATTATATGAGAAGAGAAATAAATGCAAGTAGTACATTTTCTAGTAGTGGATCTATATGCTGTTTGTTTTACCTTGTGGCTGGCAAGACAGAAAACATGTAAAATGAGATTTTTGATGCTATGATAAGCTTATTTTGGTTTCTGTCCTGTCTGCTGGAGAGGACACACCCACACAGCTTGGCTCATTACCTCTAAGCACGACTGATTCATTTTCAATGGAAAAAATGGCACACCACTATAAATTAGTCAACTGGAGCTATAATTGAAAGAAAGTAGAGCACATGAAAGACTTGCTTTGGATGCCCAGATAAATCCACTTGACTTTCACTACTAGCATCTGACAAAGCTGGCAAATACTCTGGTGCTATAAAAGCTTAAGACATGCAAAAGCCTTTGATGCTTTATTTGTCAGAACAAGTAGTGGAAAATATTATCTGTTTCAGAGTGGGAAGATGAACGGCATGAAATGTGATGAGTTTGCTTTGCATGGGGCTATATCTGACTTTTACTTAGTGAATTACAGTAAATACAAGCTCCAGAAATTTTTCTTGACTTCAGCCTAGCACTACCATTTCTAACCACCACAGGATCCTGGAAAATAGGCTGTACTTTGCATCGACTATATTAATTAAGCAACCTCTTAGAGTTTACTAGTGGTTCTTTATTTTTTGATTCAGCGTTACAACAGGAAGGTTATTGAGGACCCGACTCACACAAGTGAGACAAAAGCTTAAGAAATAAATTTTGGTACAAAATCATGATAACACTAAAGCACAATAACACTTGACAGAGGAAAAGAATCAATGTAAATTATCAGTATCTGCAGATGCACTACAATCTTCCCATCTCAGATGGTAACTATCTGGGGATAGATGGGACTGTCTCTCCAGAATTACAGATGACTGCTCCAGGAAGATATTGATCCAAGATGCCTGAATTCCCAGTCAACAGAGAGAAAGAAGTGCTTCTGAAGACCTACAGAGGCAGATCCAGTCCATCTAACATAGCTACTTTCTTTTTTTTTAATGACTACACTGCAGATGCTGTCAACAGGTTTTTTGCTTAAATCTCAGTTTCAGCAGAGCTCTACTTGTGAGACAGGCAATCACTCTGTCCAAAGCAGTGACCTTTAAGTATCAATGACTAATGTTAAGTGCCAAGGGAACTATTAAAAATTAGGGAGATTCCTAAAAAGTAGATGGGCTGCATTGCTATTTAGAATCACAGAAGCATAGAATAGTTTGTGTTGGAAGGGACCTGTAAAGGTCATTTAGTCCAACCCCTCCTGTAATAATTAGGGACATCTTCAACTAGATCAAGTTGCTCAGAGCCCCATGCAACCTGACCTTGAATGTTTCCAGGGATGGGGCATCTACCACCTCTTGGGCAACCTGTTCCAGTGCCTCACCAACCTCATCATAAAAAAATTCTTCCCTATATCTAGTCTGAATGTATCCTCTTTTAGTTTAAAACCATTAGCCTTTGTCCTATCGCAACAGGCCTTGCTAAAAAGTCTGTCCCCATCATTCTTATAAGCCCCCTTTAAGTATTGAAAGGCCACAATAAGGTCTCCCCAGACCCTTCTCTTCTCCAGGCTAAATAAATCCAACTCTCTCAGCCTGTCCTCATAGGAGAGGTATTTCATCCCTCTGATCATTTTGGTGGCCCTCTCTGGACCTGCTCCAACAGGTCCGAGTCTTTCCTGTGTTGAGGGCTCCAGAGCTGGACGCAGTACTCCAGGTGGGGGTCTCACAAGAGCAGAATAGAAGGGCAGAATCACCTCTCTCGACTTGCTGGTCACGCTGCTTTTGTTGCAGCCCAGGATATGGTTGGCTTTCTGGGCTGCAAGCACACATTGTCGGCTCATGTCCAGCTTTTCACCCACCAACACTCCCAAGTCCTTCTCTGCAAAGCAGCTCTAAATCCACTCATCCTCCAGCCAGTTTTGATACCAGGGGTTGCCCCAACCCACATGCACGACCTTGCACTTGGCCTTGTTGAACCTCAGGTTCACGTGGGCCCACTTCTTGAGCTTGGATGGTCCCTCTGGATGGAATCCTGTTCCTCAGGCATGTCAACCACACCACTCAGCTTGGTATCATCTTCAGACTTGCTGAAGGTGCGCTCAATTCCACTGTCTATGTCATTGATTAAGATATTAAACAGCATTGGTCCCAATATAGGCCCCTGAGGGACACCACTCATCACTGATCTCCATCTGGACATTGAGCCATTGACCACTACTGTCTGGATGTGACCATCCATCCATCTTCTCTTTAGAATGAAGAGAATTTTGAAATGGACCTAACTGTAATTTTTGCTGGATTTAGCACATGACTAGATCCCAATATACACTACTTAAACAATCCTTATGGGGAGTTCTGAGAAAGAAAGGTGGGATGGTGGTAAACAGCATTCTGAAGAATTGTGCTTCCTTTGACAGTATGCTGAGACATTTCCTTTGCAGAGTTACTTCTACCTATCCTCCTCTCATTATGAATTTCATAAGCATTATCTTTGATTAGAAGTACTTATATATATTATATCTATGCTAACTATATATGTTAATTATACAAATAAAAATGTTAAAAAGTATTACAGAAATCTACGATGTTACTGTAAGAGTATTTTTACTGTGATTTACACTTTTTTAGTTTTACTGCAATTTGTGTTTGCTCTTCTGAATCCACCTTTTTGCAGCTTTGCCAATGTAAATTCAGTTTTTCCTCAAGGAAGTTACAGCCAGGAAATATTTACACAGATATTCCAAAGATCATACCTTTCCTTTAGCTCTCTTTCCTAATTTTCTTCATAGCTTGAGATCAAATGTATCCCTGCATGGAGTAGAAAAAAAAATAAAAAAGACTGTAGATATTTGATTGATGTTGGGTTTAAAGATTAACAGCGTTCTTCATGCATCCAAGCTAAGGATCTATCTTCCTAAGGGAACAAAATATCACAGAGCAACAGAGGCTGCACTCTTCAGTGGCACAATGATAACTAGAAAGTCTTATTTTGGGATGTAAATACTTCATTCGTATTAGACTACAGAAAATAAGTAACCCTAATATAGTCCAGACAGAAAACAAAATACATTGAACTGCTTTTACTTTTTCTATATATGCCAAAATTATCTTGTCTAAAGATTTACGGTTTTAAAAAGAATGAGCTCGTACTTTCCCAAAGTGAAATATCTTAGTTCAGTCCTCACAACACCTTTATTGCTAGGCTGCATTAGGAAACAGGTCTCATGTTGTCCCACTTGTTTCCTCTTTCCTTTGTTAGAGCTTCTTCCACTTTTTTTTTCTTTTGTCCATTCTTACTTCATGTCCTTTTCAGCTGTGCAATTCACATCTATATTATTCATATTCTAATGGTTATCTTTTTTTCGCATCCTGCTTTTGTCCTTCAGTTCTGTTCTCAGTTCATCCTCTAGTCACCGGAAAGCCACATAGAGTTGGTATCATCCAAAGCTGAGTTCTGCAGATGTAGCAACGAGAAAGGTGATGCTGCTGTCTCCAGAGCCCAAGTCAGTACTCATACAACTCAATATATATCAGCACAAAACAAGAGCTAGAAGAAAAGGTAGAAATATTCACACTTGACAGAAAACATTTGCTTTTTTCAGACATGATAAGGATCGATTTGGATTGTTTGTGATTATTTGAAATCAGTTTTCCTGATCCATACTAAATTTTTTCTGTTCAGTACGTAACCTTCTCTCCCAATAGATATGACATCATTGTGCAAATTGGTAAATTTCATTATAAAGTTTGAGAAAGTTAAAAACATCACAAAGAAGAAATCTGTACAAGCTTGCATTACTGATGTGGTGGTTTACAGGTGATCAAAATACCTCTAGTGCTATGCTCTAGTACAGTGCACAACACTCACTAAGGTATACTGAATAAAGATGTATAATTAAAATTAAAATTAAAATATTACTTCAGAAAAATTAAGAGGAACAGACACATACATATTTCCCACAGGTAGAGCAGCACTCCTCAATTGTCCAAAACCCTTTTTGGACAAGTCTGAACTCATTCTTTTGAGGAGCTTGATCCTTGATCATTCAAGTTTTCTGAGATAATAAATCTGCTCCTTGTACAGCATCTTATCTTGATCTGTGTTGGGAACTGTCTGCTTGGGGTTTTTTGTTTTGTTTAGTTGGTTGGTTTTTGTCTTAGTGTACTGCACAAACTACTTCATAGAGAAAATATGGTATCATGTAAAAATTAGAAGTGATAATGAATGCTCTGTTTTCCTCTGCATAAAAATCCCTAAACAGACCAACCTACTCCCAAACTTCACACAACTACACCAAGTTGTTTCTAAAGGGCTGAATTCTGATACCACTATGTGTTCTGAACATGCCATTAATCCACAGTTAGACTGATCTTCAAGAGGAATGCCACAATAGTTATTGAAAACGGATGTCCAAGTGCTCTCTAAGAAAGAGGCAAGTGTCATATAAGAGTACATGCAAATGAAATTCAAGCCCTGTAGCTCTAAATGTCATCCTGTGTTCAGCAAAATTTGAATATGGAAGATTTCGTTTTCTGCTCTATTTGCTGTCTTGGTGCAGAAGAGATTAATATAAATACACCAGGAAGAGATGATTAATTTGCCTTGAAAAGTGATACATCCCATGCTTTATTTGCTGACCATCTAGAATCATATTCTGACACATTTAAACTCCTGCTGATTAGTATTTTACTTTGAGAACAGTTTCATTGATTTTTGGTCTGGCCCTGAGTCCAGGGAGAAAAGTGCCTGGTATGTGTTCTGATTTGGTTTTGCTTTACATCAGTGATGCAGAGGAAGGACAACTGATATGTCATTTAAAAAGGGATGTCAAGTCAGCATGTTTCTTTCTGCTCTTCTCCCACTTGCTGAAGAGTCACAAGGGCATATTTAGACTTTTGAAGTTTGAAAACTCTTGAACTCTTTTTCTCAAAAGAAGACCATAGCGAGGTATCAGAACTATCTCTCTCTCCCACTCCCTCCCTCTCTCTTGCTAAATACCAGAGCAACTGCTACTACTTGAGATGCTGCATACATGCCTACAATGAAGGACACAACAAAAATGAAAAGAAATTCACAGTGATGCAGATACAACTTATTTCCACTGTAACCATGGTTTCATCAGTGAGTACTTCTATTGTTAGTACACCATTTTAAAGGCAAAGAGGAAAACAGCAGGTCTTTCTGATAGCAAGATAGATTTGAATCCAACATGACAGAATGTCTTACATAAAGAAGACACAAGACTTAGGGATGTATATTATCACTCTCATTATTGCCAGGACATTCCTGAATTCCTGAAAAAAAAATCACATGCTTGAAAACACTAAATGCCATAACTGATTTCTTAATACTTTGTAGAATACTCTGAAATGATGAAGATTGCATCATGCAATGAAAAGATAAACTAGGACAATATACACAGATATTTTCTATTATGGTCATTAGTATTGTATATGCTTATCAAGTATTTTCTTTCAGTCATTTATCTAACAAGCAGTTTGGGATTAATTTAATTAATTTAAACTGTGTTCAAATAGACATTTTCTAGCAAGTCATATTAACACATTTGGAAGATATTTCTGTTCCTCTTGAAATTTTATCTGAAACTTTGAAAACTACATCTTTAATCCCCACAGTTGGTATCTACTTCATATATAATGGCAAGGATTAATGCAACATAGAATGAAAAGTAAAAATCAGTGAGGGAAGTTGTCAGAAGAAAATTCAAGCACTCAGATGACAAGAAATTCCAACATGAAGATTAAAAAACAAAAACAAACAATCAAACATGGGGAGTACTAGCATAGCTATATTTTACTCTTCCGTATTTTTAAAATCCCGTTTATGAGTTATCTATAAATATAATGCATCAAAAGAGTGGATTCTGAAATCAGAGTCAGGGTAGCAACTTACTAAGAAAGTTTTACCCCTTTATATACATACCAATGAAAGTCATGACAGACTCTACCAAAGTAATGCGTTTAGAAATTCTGCTGTAGGAGCTTCTGTTTGTCATTTGCAGAAGAGACTGGGCTGTGGGACAAATAGCTTACATGAGCCTCAGAACTGCTGACAGACGGACAGACAGTGGTTTCTCTCTTGATTTTAACATTTGCATTTTGGAGGTGATGTTTAACAACACATAGATGATGTACTTTTAGGCCAGTCTACCTGCTGTGGAGTTTACCGTTTGTATGGAGAAATTAGGACAAAGGCTTAACTATTTCTCATGCTATTTTTACTTTCTTCTCTAATTCTCCCAGGTTGTTATTGCAATTTCAATCTCCTTGGAACTGTTTTATCCAGGTTCAGACGCACTGACCCATGTTTAAAAGGAAAACAAAACAATATGAAAGAAGACACTTATGTACTCAATAATTTTTTTCACAAGTATCAGTCTAGTTGTCCTCTCTCTTTCCTCTTCTCTACTCAGGAATCCTAGTTAAACTCCAGGTTTGACATGCCTATCACTTCCAATCCCGAGTCATAAGATTGCATGACAGTAAATCTATTTTTAAACAAAACACGAAACTCTGGCCTTCCATTATGTTGCAAAAGAAGTCTTGAAATGCAACCAAATGTAACAAATGCAGAAATACATGCAGAAAACCTGAAACCCAAGTTCTGAAATCTGTCACAATCAGACACAGCCAGAGAGGAGAGCGCGGACCTCATAACCCTGTGCCCTCTGCCATGCGACACTTCTGACAGTGCTCCCAAGAGCTGGAGGCGAGAGGTTTCCTCACCCCGCCTCCCTCCCGCGCATACCGCGGATGTGCCTCCCTTCAGCTCAGTGTATTACTAGCAGTAGCTGCACGGGGTCCCAGCAACAGCGTGGCAGCAGTGATGGAAGAAAGTAAGCTGCCTCTCTGGAGGTGACAGGCAGAATTCCCCAAGCGAATGCCTGGCTCGCCCTCAGAGAGGTCCGTCAAGAGCCATTGACGTGTGTTGCAGGTCAAGGCCACCAAGGGCAGCGGTAAGGAAGCGCTGGGTGCTGGTGGAAAGGACCAGCGCTGACATACATGCCCAGTGACACCTCATTCGCCGCAGCGCACCAACCTACGCTTCTCCCTGACAAAGTTCAGTCCCCTTAGGTGCACCCTCACTTTAAAACAACGAAAAAGCAAGAAAGCTGCATGTACTTCAGTCTCTTATTTAGTTTGTTCCTCATTTATATGGCTCACTATTTAAGCGTTCAGTCTTTGTGTACAGTCACTATGAAGTTATTTGTAAAAATAATGTGTGGTAAATTGGCAGACAAGTACAGTTTAAAATATAGACAATCTGTTGAGTGCTGTAGGAGAGCTGCCATAAAATTTCATTTCTTACATTATAATATGTTTAACATTTTATGCAACATAGTACTTTAAGAAAAATGGCAAAATTAAACAGTAAAGATTCTTTGAAAATGCCTTGTAAGGAAGAACGCACATAGGGACTGTCAGGGCACAGCGGGAGCAGGGGCTGGGGTGGCAGGGACTGCCCCGGGGTGGCAGGGCAGTGCCTGGTCCCAGCGCCCGTCCCAGCCCCAGCCAGGAGCAGGGCAGCCGGGGGGCACCGGGGCAGCCCCAGCCCTGGGCATCAGGCACCTCCACAGGGATGGGCCGGGACACGGGCCGGCAGGTGGGCCTGGCTTGGTGGGGCCCATGGCCAGGCGGGGCAGGGCTGTGGGGAGCTGGAGACCGGCCCTGCTGAGGCATTGCTGGGGTGGGGGCTCTGGGGGCTGACATGGGGTCCTGGGCCGGCGACAGGGTGAGGGGGAGCCTTGGTGGGGGCTGACATGGGGTCCTGGGCTGTGGGCAGGTGAGGGCAGCCCTGGGGATGGGGTCAGGGCCAGTCAGGGGTGATGGTGCCCTTGGGGCTCTGGTTTATTGAGCTTTCAAGTGAGAGAGAAATATCTACAAACAGGACCATTTTAACCTTTAAGACAAGAAAATCTGTAACTGATATTCTGTAATTCACAGATAGAAATCTTCAGTGTAGTTTTCCAGGGTGGAGCTCAGTATTGTGAACTGGGGAGTTTATGAAATAATAAGATTGTACTACTTGCGCTCTACTTGCAATGAGCTACAGAGGATTGCAAATATAATATGTACGGGGCCCAAGGGCCCTGACAGCAGCTATTAACAAACACTGGTAACTTTCTATTTAGATTCACTACTTGTTAAAATTCCATAAAGACTCAGAAAACAATAATCATTTTCTAAACTCAGAAAATAATACCAAGTTGTTCAAACACATGAAGAAAAGAGAATACCAATTGTTTTTGCAATTGCAATTAAAAAAAAAATAAATAAACAGACATAACAAATTATTCACTTGAACATCTAAACTCTGTGAAATTGAAAGTCTGCTGAGGCTAAAGCCCATGCCTATCAGAGTCAGAATCTCAGCCCAGTTCTTTACACCAGTATCTAGCACACAATGAAGTTTTTTTGTGTTGTCATCGGTCTCTATTAAAAAACTATCTCAACAAAAGTAGCAAGTCTACAAAACATTATTACTTTATTTAGTTAAACTCAATAGGTTTGATTTTTAAGGAAAGTAAATGGGCTTTTTTGTTCAGATGTTTATTATTTAGATATTAAATAATAAATGCAGGGGGAAGAGAGTTGTTGGGGAGCTTTCACTACCTGGAAACTGTTTGGCAAAACACTCAACATATTTTTAAGGTCAAGATCTGCAGAAATGTTCTCCATGTTTAACTATATGATTTACAGCTGGTTAGCCTTGACTACATTGGTTTTTGTGTTCCACATGTATAGGTTTTCTTTTATCAGTAAAGTATTTTCTATGCCAAACTCAGTTTTCATTAATCTTTTTCCTGGCAAGAGTACACTTGAATATTTTTCCCCATGTGCATCTGTAGCACTGAAGAGCGATAGCAGGGAAGTTCCCAGCCTTGTAAGCCCTAATTGGCCCCACCATACTCTTTAGGTCTGAGTTAAGTGTTAGGCGATGAGGTATCCTATTGCTTCTGATGAGATTCACACAGGAAAATGAGCTAAGGGCAGTTTGTCTATGCCAAACCGTAGGAGATGCTCTGAGGAAAAACAGGGTTTAGTCTTAGTATTCTAAGGGGCCATATAGGATCGTGGGATGAGGCCTGTCAGTAAGCATTTATTAAATCAGGGGATGGGAAAAGAACATCCTGTACTTTGTCAGTGCCTTGACCACTGAACTCTGACACTAGTGGTAGTCATTGTCTTTACTCATCTCTCTCTCCCTAGCAGAATGAGAATTATGACAGTCATCTTTTTAACACAGCTTCAATTTAATTGGAAAATAACTGACTAATTGTATTAATCACCCTATGAATGACGATGGTTGTTTTTTTCTTTCTGAGAATGCTAGGTAAGATGTACTCACTGGTTAACTACATATCTCTCTTACTTCCCTGTCTGGTGTTTGAAATAATTCCTATTTCTGCAGAGTATATTTTTTACTTTAAACTGTATATTTTTCTCCTTGCAAATTTCAGATAGTCTTTTTCCTATTATTTGAAAAATGTTTATCTTAAATAATAGTTATCTATGTGTATTAGATTTGATTTGCTTTTATCTCAACAAATGAAGATAGACAGAAAAGGACGACCTGGAAGCAAAAGATAGAGTTGCTTTCTAAAAAAAAAAGATTAATAATCAGTAATAGCTGTTAATGGTCATGTTCAACTTTCCAGTAATAAATGGGAAAATTATTCTTAACAAAATGAAATGAATGCTAAAACAGTAGGAATAAAAAAAATCTCCAGGACATAAAGGAGACATGGAGAAGTAGAATGTGAACAAAAGATAATTTCTTAGGTGCGTAAAAATTTCATTCTAAAATGGAACTTCTATTGGTCACATTTAATAGCAAGATTTGCTCATTTTCATGTGATTAATATTGAAAAAATAAATAATATTTGGGGTTTTGAGAAAATTTATCTCGAATTTTCTGGAGAATTCTTACTGCATTGAGATTTTGTAGGCATGATTTTTTTTTTTAAATTCTCTTGAGGATCTGTTGGTAGGTGTGTACACGAGTATGTGTGTGTGCATGAAATGTGACAAGTCTCCTTCAGCTGGGATCTTCAGTTCTGCAAACAATGACTTTTTATTCATCTCTGCTCTTCTGCTTGCCTTTCCTTTCCTTCTTCGGTTAACTAATAGCAGGAGAAGTGTGAAGCTTGTCACGCATACAGATATTAAGAAATCTTTGCCATGACTGAAAATAGTTTGAAAGTAACAAAATAAATTGCCAGCAGCAATGCATATAATTAGCAGAAAATATGACTCACTTAAAGGGTAAAACTTAGAAATATTGCAAACAAATGTATTTTTCCCTACTACTGAATTTCTAGTCCATTACTCTTTTCAACTCTGAATTTTATTCAGATAATTGAAAAAAGAATTAACATTTTTATATTTTATTAAATATAATGGGCATTAAATAGCACTAAAATGATAAGAAAAGTAAATATTTTGCAATAATATATTATGCCAAACGTGCTCTAGAATAGCTTACCTTTTGTTTAACATAAGCCGTAACAATCTAACATATAGACTGCAAAATAAAGAGTAGGCTCAACATAACTGAGTTTTATGTAAATTTAAATTTGAACTGCTTCATGTTTAATGACAGCACAAGCACTCATAGTTCTTTGTTCATGGATGGCTGATTATTCATGTTACTCTATAAGTGTATAGAGGAGTACGGAAAAGAGCAAGCCTTGGTGTGCAGTCTGAGGAAGGGAGAGGCTGCAAACTACCAACCCTGTTGCATGTAGTTAATGCTGTTTGGGCCACATTATGAAATACGCTTTTCTGGTAGCACACAGTAGTGTGCAAGTAATTTTAATTTCTCTCTCTCTTTTTCTCTTTTTTTTTTGTTCTTGTCTCTCATTTATTTGATTATTATTTGAGATTCTTTGTCAGGTATATTTTATGGGCAGCAAACTCAACAGATAGATAGATACATAATAAAATGCTTTGTCTATGAAAACACATGTGAGTACATGAACTTCCAAAACAAGCAACTAATTTTGGCTTCTTGTAGTCCTTCATCTTCCACTGTTTTTCTCTTACTGATGATTGTGAACCGAAGCTTGTGCCATAAAGAAGATGTATGGTTTATATACTGGCTTCTCTTTCTCAGTTTTACATTAATGAAGAAAATACTTTGTACAAGTAAAACTCCTGCAGTCAACTCCTTTTTCTGGAAACAAAACTGGAAATCCCTTCGAAGTACCTGGTTGTTAACAGGGCTCTTAGACATCACAGTGAATAAAGAATCCTGTTTCTTTTCCTTGTTTTCTCTCTATCTCCTTTTTCTTTTTTTTTTTTTTTTTTTTAAGGCCTGGTTTTATAATTAGCTCTGTGTACTAAACAAAATGAATTTACATTTTCCAGAAAGCAAGAAAGATACTTTATTTTGCTTTAATGTAATTCCTTTAACCCACAATTTCCTCATAAAAAAAGGCAAAAAACCCTCAACCAAACCCAAACCAACCCAAACCTTAAAACAGTAAGAAAGAGCCAGCACATGTATATGGTAAAGCTAAAAAAAATACCTTGGTAGAGAAAGATTTAAAATTGGATTGCTAATTTTTGCCCTGTAAGCATATGAATTCTTGATTTCAAAAAGTGTGTAAAAATGTGTGGTGGGTTGACCCTGGCTGAGGGCCAGGTGCCCACCAGAGCCGCTCTATCACTCCCCTCTTTCATTAGACAGGGGAGAAAAGGTAAAACTTACGGGTCGAGATAAGGACAGGGAGAGATCATTCTCTAATTATCATCACGAGCAAACCAGACCGAACTTAGAGAGGGAATTCATCTTATTTATTACTAAGCAAAACAGAGCAGAGGAATGAGAAATAAAACCAAAATCTTAAAACACCTCCCCCACCCCTCCCATCTTCCCGGGCTCAACTTCACTCCCGGCTTCAACCTCCGCCCCCCCCAGCGGCACAGGGGGACGGGGAATGGGGGTTACGGTCAGTTCCTCACGCGGTGTTTCTGCCGCTTCTTCATCCTCAGGGGGAGGACTCATTGTTCCCCTGCTCCAGCGTGGGGTCCCTCTCACGGGAGACAGTCCTTCACGGCCTTCTCCAACGTGAGTCTCCTCCACGGGGTGCAGACCTTCAGGAGCAAACTGCTCCAGCGTGGGTCCCCCACGGGGTCACAAGTCCTGTCAGCAAACCTGCTCTGGCGTGGGCTCCTCTCTCCACGGATCCACAGGTCCTGCCAGGAGCTTGCTCCAGCGCGGGCTTCCCACAGGGTCACAGCCTCCTTCAGGTGTCTCCACCTGCTCCGGCGTGGGGTCCTCCACGGGCTGCAGGTGGAATCGCTACACCCCCTCATCCTCCCTCCATGGGCTGCAGGGGGACAGCCTGCTTCACCATGGTCTTCACCACGGGCTGCAGGGGAATCTTGCTCCGGCGCCTGGAGCACCTCCTCCCCCTCCTTCTTCACTGACCTTGGTGTCTGCAGATGTTCTTACATCTTCTCCCTCCTCTCTCTGGCTGCAAAAGCTCTCTCTAACTGTTTTTGTCTTTCTTAAATATGTTATCACAGAGGCGCTGATTGGCTTGGCCTTGGCCAGCGGCGGGTCCGTCTTGGAGCCGGCTGGCATTGGCTCTGTCAGACACAGGGGAAGCTTCTAGCAGCTTCTCACAGAAGCCACCCCTGTAGCCCCCCCCGCTACCAAAACCTTGCCACGCAAAACCAACACAAAATGTTAGTTTGCACATCTGTGATGGAGATTCCCCAGCCATAACACAGCCCCATAAACAGCTCAGCATTCTTTGCAACCTTTTGCACACAGTAGGAATGAACTGAAGACACTGAAAGCAGTGCTGGAATCTCCTAAACTACTGACTTTGTCTATTGGCAAAGAAAGGCTTTATTCTGTTGGCATCCAATTATTTTATGAAGTTCTTTCCTAGCACCACAAGTTACCTTAACTGCACCAAAGTGGAAGTGGACGTGCTTTCGCTACACATGAAAGTGAATGGTTGAAAGGTGGGGAAACATTTTTAAAGCAAAGACAGATAATTATTTTGTTAAAGTCTGTTTAACATTCCAAGTAAGATATTTAACCCATATGGTTCCTTACAGCCCATTCTCTACCATAATATTCATATACTTTTACAAGTAATTTGCAAAGCATTTTCACTAACGCTTGTTTTAACTAGCATCTCTTGTGCATTTATTTTATCTTTTCACAAGCAGAAGGTGTACAGTGAAGTGCCTTACTTCAGCATGTTTTCTTGTGTGTCTTTGTTTTGGCATGTTTATACACTGCTACATTCAGCCCAGCTGCTAAGAAGATCCTATGAGGGTCCTTCATTTTGTTATTTTTGCTGAGCAGATGAGATTTTTCCCAATAATGAAACATTCCGTGATAATAAAAGAACATAACTGTCAAACCCCAAACTAGTTAATCTAGACCACAGACATCCAGAGAACCCATGCAATAAAGTACTAAGAATAAGAACTTGTTTTAAAACTCCATGCTTAAAATCTAGGTTGAGAAGTGGAGTGTATATTTTGGCTTTCTCCGAGTAACCTGTCTAGCTGAAGAGCCACATTGCGCCATAGTGCAGTGCTTGCAGTTTCCTGATCATAGAAGGATTTTTACCCAGATGAATAGCTCTGTTGTAACAAAGCTGAAAGATTAGGGAAGTCTAAGTAGTTGAAGCTATCTCATTGACATTACACTGAGATAGAGTTTACTGGCAATCTAATGTATTGGGTCTGTCAGAGATGGAGTTAATTTCCCCCACAGCTGCCCTCATAGTGCTGTGCTGTGTATCGGTAGCTAGCAAGGTGTTGCTAACGCACCAGTGTGGTGGCTACTACTGAGCAATGCCGGCACAGCACCAAGGCTCTCTCCAACATTCTCCCCCTCACCAGTAGGCTGGGGGGTGGGCAAGATCTTGGAAGGGGTCACATCCAGGACAGCTGACCCAAACTGACCGAAGGGATATTCCATACAATATGATGACTGCTCAGCCATAAGAAGCTGAGAGAAAGGAGGAGGAAGTGGGGGTATTCGTTATTTACATTTGTCTTCTGGATCAACTGCTATGCGTACTGAAACCCTGCTTCCCGGGAAGTAGCTGGACATCACCTGTGGGGAAGTAGAGAATGCTGCTAGTCCAATCAACCATTCCATAGCCAGGAACTAGAACCTGTTCTGTAGATCAGACTGAGACAGAGATAAAACCCATCCTTTCTCAGCTGAGGACTTTCAGCTGTACTGAAAGGTGCGAACTATGCTATCAAACTCTCAAGCTTGTCTTTTATTGGTCTTTAGTTGGCTTTGAACAATTCACATTTAAGCTAAGTCTATGCCCCGTTCTAAACTTTCTCTCCCTCCCATCAAATGTCTGCAATGAGACATTTTTAAGGTTACCATGACAATTTTTGAAGCCACATGTGGAATGGTTTTTTTATGTGAGAAAACCAGGTTTAAGACAGTCTTCTAGTGAAACACAGCAATCAAGTTATGGAAGGTAAAACCCACAGCTGAAATAGGTAAGAAATTTAAAGTGAGGAACTACAGAAAAACCCTTAAAGCTATGATAATACACAGAGAACCTTTGGGAAATAAGCATGAATGTAATTGTAAAGTACAATTGGAATTATAACTCCAATTACATTGGAATGTAATTTATTCACACAATATTACATTTCTTTTTTCCAGTATCAGCCAAGATCCTCTGAACTTTATTTTTGCACTCCTCTCTTTAGTCTCTAATGGCTTCTTTATCAAGTGAAGACTAGCTCTAATTATTGTGGGGTTTTTTTTCTTCCTATGTAACATTTCTAAGACAGGTTCTTCTTTCTCGATCTTCATCTAAAAATCTTATGCAGGCCTTCATCATGCTGTAGTAGCTGTTGGCAAGCTTTAACAAATGAAGTGCTGCATCATCAATATTATTCAAAACAAGGCTATAGGAATCACCTTCTTATTGTTTTGACTACATCACATATCTTTGCTACCATCACCTGCTCCTCACTTTGCACTGTATGTCTTGAAAGTAAAGACAAATATTTTCCAAGTTGGTTCTTTACTTCCCTGTATGATCAGTTATTCCTTGAGAGTACGGTGGTGTCAGTTCCCTCTTTTACCCTATTCATAGCAAAAGATTTCCACTTTATCTTTGTTGGAGACAGCATGTGAGAAAGACCCATGGCGAGACTTACACAAGGGAGGAAGTCAGCTTTCAGACGTGTCTTTAAACTATTCTTTCTGCATAAGATGATATTTTCTTTTTAAAAATAACCTGGCAAATGGTAAGGAGGACTTCCTATGGTAATAAAGAGTACAGTCTCACTGTACTCTTCCTATCTGTCTTTATCTCCTGTAAGTTCCATATGCTCAAACACCAGATGAAACAGAGCCAGTTCACAGACTGACTGGGCATTTCATACTTTTGGGATAATTGATAGATTTGGTTGGCATACTTGGAGCTTAGATAAGCAAAACTATGTTTTGGAGATCTGATGGTCAAATTCCATTCAAGGGAAGCTTACGCTCATAATTAAATGGTATGTTCAGTACATTTCACTACTGAAGTTTCCATAAAATGTATCATTGTGCTTTTATGCTCTTGATCAAAATTATCCATGCAGTTAAGTTTTACCAAAAGATACCCTCTACTGTAGGGAGCATTCCCTTATGACAAAACTCAAAGGACTTGCTCCATCCCAGTTTTTGTGGTTCTTCCATAGTTCTTCATTTTCCATTCTTTAGAGTTTTTCCTTCTTCCACCTCATTGACCTCAAAAGCCTACATGCTTGAATAGAAGGAGGCTCCTGTTTAAATTGGTACCACAAAGCACAGGTACTAATTGGCAGCTTCTGCACTATCCAGTAACCTCAGCACTGTAAAACACGATACTTCAGCCACTTACTCATCTGTGAATCTGGCAACAGCAAAGGTAAGGGCAGCAGGTCAAGGAGGACAATACTATGAGTAGCAATAACAGTCTTTCTGTGCTGGGTTTTTGCTTTAATGATCAAAAGGCAGTAGAGAGGACGGGCATGAGGAGCTGAGGGGCCAACAGACTTCTCAAAGTATTCCACAAATGTTTATAGATCGAGTGACTGTGAAGGAGACCTGTCTGCTCCACAGCTTTGCAAACAATTGACTCCAGTCCATGGAACAGGAGGAGTTGGAATCTCTTCCAAGGCAAGTGCTGAAAACAACCACCCTGGGTGAATGCGGGCAGTGAGCTCAGTTCTCCCACATGCCTGGCAAATGCTTTAATCAGTAAGTTGTTGTTTGAAAGAGGGGAAGAAGGAAGGATGTCATCAACAACACTCATCTTTATCAATATTTAGAAAAGAGTGATACTTCCATGCATACAGATTCTGTTATACAAAATAACAGTTTGAAGCTGGAAATCCTGATCTGATCTACATACCTTATTGTGCAGAGAGTAAAGTGCTTTAACTCCAAAGGAAAAAAACCCAAACAAATAATGGAAAAAATGCATCAGACATGACCTTCTTTGAAGCCATTCACACTAGCCAGCCTATGTGGCAGCCTGCTCAACGTTATTGCTCTCACGAGTGCTTTCTGAGCTGCTTGTTTTTTCCTCAGTCACCTAACTCAAAGGTCAGATTTGTTGTGATAGCCACACATATAATCTCTGATGGATGATGGATCTGGCCCTCAGCTACAGTGTGACTGTCAGGCAGCTGCTCTAATGGTTTTTATCCTGAAGATAAATTTAATCAGGATAAGGATCTGGAATGGCCAAGAAAAGCGACAAAAAGCCACTTGGAATAGTGGCACAGTTGGACGGGAAGAGTTACTTTATTTTGGCTCTTTTAACCCATGCATTGTGCTGAAAGACCAACCTTTGGAAACAAACTCTGGCATGGCACTATACTTTCTTTGCGCTTGTTTTTAAAATGTCCGTGTTGGCAGCTCTTCTCAGCTATTTGCCTTCTACCATTGTGGTGGGTTGACCCTGGCTGAGGGCCAGGTGCCCACCAGAGCTGCTCTATCACTCCCCTCCTTCATTAGATGGGGATAAAAAGTCCAACGAAAAGCTCATGGGTCAAGGTAAGGACAGGGAGAGATCATTCACTAATTATCATCACGAGCAAACCAGACCGAACTTAGAGAGGGAATTCATCTAATTTATTACCAAGCAAAACAGAGTAGAGGAATGAGAAATAAAATCAACTCTTAAAACACCTCCCCCACCCCTCCCATCTTCCTGGGCTCAACTTCGCTCCCGGCTTCAACCTCCGCCCCCCTCAGCGGCACAGGGGGACGGGGAATGGGGGTTACGGTCAGTTCATCACACGGTGTTTCTGCCGCTTCTTCATCCTCAGGGGGAGGACTCCTCTCATCCTTCCCCTGCTCCAGAATGGGGTCCCTCTCATGGGAGACAGTCCTTCATGAACTTCTCCAACGTGAGTCTCCTCCACGGGCTACAGTCCTTCACGAACTGCTCCAGTGTGGGTCTGTCCCATGGGGTGCAGACCTTCAGGAGCAAACTGCTCCAGCATGGGTCCCCCACGGGGTCACAAGTCCTGCCAGCAAACCTGCTCTGGCGTGGGCTCCTCTCTCCACGGATCCACAGGTCCTGCCAGGAGCTTGCTCCAGCACGGGCTTCCCACGGGCCACAGCCTCCTTCAGGTGTCTCCACCTGCTCCGGTGTGGGGTCCTCCAAGGGCTGCAGGTGGAATCTCTACACCCCCTCATCCTCCCTCCATGGGCTGCAAGCCTGCTTCACCATGGTCTTCCCCACGGGCTGCAGGGGGATCTCTGCTCCGGCGCCTGGAGCACCTCCTCCCCCTCCTTCTTCACTGACCTTGGTGTCTGCAGATGTTCTTACATCTTCTCACTCCTCTCTCTGGCTGCAAAAGCTCTCTCTAACTGTTTTTTTTCTCTTTCTTAAATATGTTATCACAGAGGCACTGATTGGCTTGGCCTTGGCCAGCGGCGGGTCCATCTTGGAGCTGGCTGGCATTGGCTCTGTCAGACACAGGGGAAGCTTCTAGCAGCTTCTCACAGAAGCTACCCCCGTAACCCCCCCACTACCAAAACCTTGCCACGCAAACCCAACACAACCATACACGTGCATCCTCTGTGTATTTACATTTTCCACAATACAGTGTCAGGAACGAGCGAAATAAACCTACTGTGAAGCCACCAGAGCAGCAAGTGTCACTAAGCCTGAGCTCGCTGCTGGCCGTGGCTCCCTGCCTCTCCAGCACCTTTCTGAAGCAGATGAAGTGACTTCAGCCTTCTGAAGCAACAGGGTCAACCCTTCATGGATGAAACTCTTTTTGGTATGTGGAAGAAATCTAAACAAATATTTCTTGCAAGAACGAATTTTGTGTGGTTGATACCTGCAGATCATCCTCAAACTGGGATGAACTTAATTTCAAATGAACACTCTGAAAACCCCGCCTTTAAATCGTTTTCTGGTACTCATTTATTCTTCCTCTAAGAACCCCCACCCGCGTCCCGTCTCCACATCCCTTTTCCACCCGCCCCCCCCGGCCCTCGCGGGCCAGCACTGACGGGCGAGGAGGGCGGCAGGACGGGGATGAAGGGGCGTCTCCGGGGGCGGCAGCCACCGCCCCAGCGCCCGGCGCAGGTGACGTTTGGCGGCTGGGGCGCCGCAGTCCCCCGGCCCCTCCGCGGGGCCGGCTTTGCGGGGCTGGCTTGAGGCGCCCGCCGGCCTCCCTCCCGCCGGGGAGGTCCCTCGCGGAGCCGGGCGGGTGGGGAGCGGTGAGGGCGCCCAACGGACAGGCACGCGCCCATCCTCCGCCCTTTCTAACGGCCGGAGAGGAGCGGTGGCGCTGAGGAAAGGGGAAGATTAGGATCTGGTTAGGATCGCGCTCTAGTGTCCCTTTTTTTCCCATTCCCCCCCCCCCCCCTTTTTTTTTTAAAGGACGTGAGGGAATTAGCGCCGCGCGAGCCGCGAAGCAGCAGTAGCAGCTGCATCTGGGGAGCCGTGTGCGTGAGGCAAGGGGAGCAGACGTGATTACTTCAGAATTTATTTAAGGACTGGTGGAAACCACTGCAGCGGCTTCCAGGGGAAGTCCCCGCCGACGAGGAGCGCGCCGAGCCCAGCAGCGCCCGTAGCCGCTCCCTCCGTCACCACACCCGCCTCTGCCTCGCCCGCTGCCGCCCTCCTCGGGCCCCCGGCGCTGCCGCACGGCCAGGCTTCGGACGCGGGGAGGGGGCGCTTGCCCACGGCAAGGGTTTCCAAATGCGTAATATTAATTACACGCCTGGACTATTCAGATTATAGTAAATTTTACCACTGCTTTGTCATGGTCGGATTATAGCAGATGATACGTTTTATTACACTAAAAATCCGATTAGATGAGATGTACTGGCGTTTGCGTGAACTCGTTTAAATTCCAGAATACGGCAGTTTAGAGCTCTCATATCCCTTTCAAGACAGGCATCACCGAGTAGTTAGCCCAGACTAGGGCAGTACAGCACCCGGCAGCCGACAGGGACGGCAGCGGCCGGCCCTTCCTCGGAGGGGAACCGCTGGCGGAGCCCCGGGCGTAGCCGGTTCTGCCTCGCAGGGCGGAGGCGTCCGGGACGCGCGCGCTAGTGCGCGGTGTGCGGCGCGGCGCACGTGCGGTGGGTGACCTGCCGGGGTTCTCCCAGCTCCCATTGCCGTGGCTCCGTGGCCACGGTTCCCGCTTTGTGCCGCTGAGATCAGGCTCTATACGGTGCCTGCCAGGCAGCGATGAGCTGCGGGCAGAGGATTTCTTTCTGTAAAGCAGGAAACCGCGTTTGCTTTTGATCAGGCAGGGGGTCGTGCGTGCGTGTGGACTTCAGTCACTCACAGAGGCATAATTAGCCTGAGAGGTATTGAAGAGCCAGAGAAGCCAGATATCGCTCGGTTACGTTTAACAAAAGATGAGAAATAAAGATGCTTTCGCCCTGGCCCCTCCCCCTGTAATCGCTTGCCTCCAGCTGCAAAGATGCTGTTGCTCTAAAGGGGCTGCTGGAGCTTTAAGAGCCGCTCCCCCCCCTCCTGCTCCCGACAATGGTCTGAGCCGAGCTCTGCTTCCCAAAGCAAAATTTGTAATATGCCATTTTTCCCATGGATGCTTCTCCTCTTGGCTGCTGACGAAGTGACCGAAGAAAATGCTGAGGTGCCAAGCAGCCAGTCTTGCCGGAGGACGGGTGCGGGGGCTTGGGGTTCCTCGGAGCAACGCCTATGTCACCATTGCTAGGAAGATGGTCCAGGAGTGCGCGGCTGTGTGAGTCCCCGCTCGAAGCCGGTGGAGACTGCGGTTGTTATTGATCAAGTGAAATAGCAGACGCCGAAATAAAAGCCATTAGGTACTGAACCTTCTATTTCTGAGTTAGACATTCCCTCCTGAGCCCCGATACCCTCCAGGAGGTGAGGTGCAAATGCAAAATCTTGCTGTCTACCTCTTGCTGTAGTACTTACTTGTGTGGTATTATTTAAATGCATTTCTGTAATGGGAGTTGGGGAATTTCAGACTAAAAACTTCTTCTTTTTTTTTTTTTTGGTTTTTTTTTTTTTGGTGTGGCTGAGGGAGATAGGAGGCTGGAGGGATGACATAAAGAACAAATAGTTGGAATGAGTCCTTTTTTTAAGGTACTGTGTTGATCACCCCTCCTGTGTGGAAGGAGTGCAGGATGCTTCTGTTAAAGGTGATATCATAGTTTAGTGGAGACTGGCAGGTAAGGAGTTAACTAGGAGGAGGAATATGCATGTAATGCAACTCAGACAATAGGAAGGATTTTCCTTATGGAATTACACTGTGCTGCCTAAGAGCGATCTTGCTCAGAACACCTGAAAAGACGTAATTGCAGTAAGAACTGGTTTTATCAGTCACTATATCTATTTAACGATTTGAAAAAAAAATAGCTTGTAAATGCAAAATACCCAGAATGATCCAATGAAATGAGTTTTCAAGCTGATGTCACTGTGGACAGGCTAGAATGTATGGTAGTTAGATTTCTACTTCTTTTTCCCGCAGCAAAATTAGAAGTAACTTGAAATGACTCCTCAACCTTGGTGTGCAAATCAAACATCAGAAAGCAAGCTTTTAAAACCAGTTATGGACAGAAAGGTGAGGGAATAAAATTAGATTCACATCTAAGGTGGTAGCCTTCAAGGTGAGCAAAATGAATGCTTGTCTAAGAGCCTTTGTCAGGCAGAAGCCAAATTCCTTCTTCTCATTCTCGAGCTTGCCCAAGTGAAAGAAGTCCAGCTGGTAAATTATTCCCAGGCTACATGAGATTTCAGAGGTGCTTGTTACAGCATTCATTTTAGAAAAATTAGTAATTCCAAGACTCTTGGGCAATCGAGAGAACAGATGTCAAATAGGGTGGGGCCCGGTGAGAAGAAAGATGACTACTTTTTTATTTTCTACCTTTATAGCGTATGGACAACAGAAATTTCAAGTAGTTTGAGAAAAAGTCAGTATTGAGGATGCACTTTCACAACTGGTCCATACATGATTATCAGCATCTGTAGATAGAAGATATATAGGAGAATTGCTATCAATTTAGTTTTTAATGGAGTAGCTCCTGAAAAGGAGCTTTATATAACTCTTAACAAGAGTGGGCTGTACTGTTTGTTTCAATTTTTGTCCATTCGCTCATCTGGAGGTCTAAACTGAGCTGCAGAATTCCTAATTGAGCTAATATTGAGTTCACTCTTGATGGAGACACAATGCGGCTAACACTAAAGATCTGCTGTGACATTTTTTCGTACATGTGAAACATCTTTAATGCAATGACAATGAACCATGTTCTTTCCCCCTCTCATAGAACAGAGCACTTTAAACAATCGTTGCTTTTTGCCAGTTAAATGTTGTGTGTTTAGAAGGGAAACCTGTTCATGATTTCTCGTAATATTGTGGGCGATGGTCACATAACATCCAGCGTGCTCCCTGGTGATGTATAACATATATTTGTGATTTTTATGCTCCTGTTTGGAGGTACTAGAATGACAGGAGGTTTATGGCTTGCCTATGTTAGTGACTTTTCCATCCATCTACACTGATCCAAACCCAGTGAAGTCCATGATAGAATTTCCATGAATTTAAGCTGTTGTTGGGTTATGCTCCATGCAGATGATTGGAGAAAAGACTGAACTAGGAACCAATCAACCTGGAACAGACTTTGCAGTAGATGGTGTAGTAGATACACAATGAGCAAGGAAGAGAATGTATTTAGAGAACTTTAATGTTCTGCTTCACAGGCTGCCATTGTGTATGGCTATGATACCTGAGCACTTCAGGTCTAGAACTACTATTAAAATAAGTTCTTAGGCTTTGTTTCAAATGAGAATTGAAATTACATTGCCTAAAAGTCTTTATCTAGGGAGCATGTATGTCCTACGTGGATTTTAAGGGAAGCAGTAATTTGTCAGTATCCTGCTCCTCCTTCAGAACCTCTCAGAAGGTTTGGGATAGTTGTAAGGTGCTACACAAGTTCAGTATTGCAATCCTTGAGAGTCTTGGGCACTTGGCGTACTCCCTGAGCAAGGGAATTGTAAAATCTGCTCTGTGGCTCCTGATGAATCTAAGAATCAGTGTTTGTGTATTAACAGTAAAATGCTGGTGACTTAAAGTAAATGCATATTGCATTGAGGGATTGCTTTTCTTACATTCAGAATACCAGATAAAGTGATAAAGTTTTTATTGCAGAGATACTAAGTTCAGTATCAATGGAGTTTCTGCTTTTCTTTTTAAAGAAACACATTTTAAAAGTCTTATTTTTGTTGACTAAGATCAGTCAAGCATAGCTTTAATTAAGTTGTAGTACTACAGGGCAAGTCAGCCTTTTTCTGGCAAAGGAACAGAAAATTTCTTTTTTTTTTCCTTTGAGTAAAGAAGTGTAGAATGCACGTTTAGGTATTAATGGAGCATATGTCACCTTGTTAAACCCCTTCCCTCCACTCCTTCCCTCTCCTTCGCAGTCCTGGCTGTATGGGAAGTATTGCAATGAATAGTGTACGTGGGGGCTTATTCTGTTATTCTGTTTTCATGGGCCTCTGTGGTCTTGAAGATACAGGACAGGGGTGTTTAATCCACCGCTTGCAGTTCATAACACGCGCTGAAAGAAATTCCACCTCCCTCAATGTTCTTTCTTGGATGTTCCCTCATAATAACTCAGTGGGCCTTCAGTCATATCCTGACAGAGCAAGATAGCTGCCACTTAGTAGTGGGTTGCTGCTACTGTAATTATCTGGCCTGTTCCTCACCTGCTCCTGAGGAACAGGATGGTTAATGAAGGTCTTAATTATCTTTTCCCTCTCCTGTTCCATTCCTCCCCCAAATCCTTTTCTGACTCAGTTTTCTGGGGGCAACAGCCTGCAGTTCTTCTCCAGTAGCACAAAGAGCAGCATGGACTTGCTAGGTGCATGGTTGGGCACCACTGGTATAATTAAATAGGATTTGAGGTATCAAATTAGGAAACCAAGTTGGATGCCTGACGTAGTCCTTCTTCATCTTTTTCTCCTTTCTTCATGTGACCAGAGTCTTGGTACCAAAATTCTTAGTAAATTATTTCAGTGGGAATTTACTCAGACTCTGCAAAGCTGACTCCTGATAGCTGGTTACAGATTCTGAGTTATTCCATTCAACACCATGTATCGTTCTTTTGAGAGGAAAGCAAGTCTGTGTTTCTTGGTTCTTCGGTTTGTTTATGGGTTTGTTTGCTTGTGTGGTTTTTTGAGAGAATGGTGTTGCGAAAGCTTTTTATTTTTTCCTGATGAGAATATGATGTATTCATATTTTTATTTCTTACTAATGGCGTAGTCAGAAACTTCCTAAATGTACCAAGCACATCATGCCTTTATGTATATTGTAAACATTAACTTGATAATAGATTATGACCTTGTATAGGAACAACTTCAATGTTGGAATTTTTGGGAAAACTATTTATATTTACTGTTTCTTCTCTTGTGATTCTAGAAGGAGCATATACCATTTAACTACTGTCACACTGTAGTTCCCCTGCTAAGCTAGGCTTCAACAATTTTTAATTCTTTATTCTAAAAATATTTTTTTGTTCTTTGCTTTACTGTGATTCATGGTGTGGGTTACAAAATGTAAAGCATTAAAATCTTTCTTCAAACCTTTCTTTTGTTTAAAACATTTGAAAGATAAGTAAAGCCAGAAAATAAGCAAGGCCATACAAGTAAAGTTACAAGAATTTTCAAACTTTCAAATTTAAAATGTTCTGAGACATGGCATTTTGTCATCCAGTTTAATATTTTCTGGGTTTTTTTTTTTTTTTTGTCATGTGAATATTTTCTGGCAAAGAGTAATTGCCTACATTTCCAAAAATAAGCACAGATTTTTGTTTACAATTTGGATGCCTGAATGCATGTGTTCATTTCCCATTATCATGTGGTTGTGTTTTCAGATTTCTCTGCTTTGTGGGTTTTTTGGGCTGTTTATTTTCTTTTTTGAAACATCACTCAGACTTGTGCAAAGCATTTGACACTATCCTGCATGACATCTGTGCCTCTAAATGGGAGAGAGATGGATTTGATGGATGAACCACTCAATGGATAAAGAATTGGCTGGATGGTTGCACTCAAAGAGTTGCAGTCAACAGCTCAATGTCCAAGTGGAGATCAGTGATGAGTGGCATTCCTTAGGGGTCCGTATTGGGAATGGCACTGTTTAACATCTTTGTCAGCCACATGGACAGTGGGATTCAGTGCACTCTCAGCCAGTTTGCCGATGACACCAAACTGTGTGGTGCAGTTGACCTGCTGGAGGCACATGGAAAATGAGGAGGTGATTGGCGACAGCCAACATGGCTTCACTAAGGGCAAATCATGCCTGACAAACTTGGTGGCCTTCTATGATGGGATTGCAGCGTTGGTGGACAAGGGAAGGGCAACTGATGTCATCTACCTGGACTTGTGCAAGGCATTTGACACTGTCCCACACGACATCCTTGTCTCTGAATTGGAGAGACATGGATTCGATGGATGGACCACTCAGTGGAGAAGGAATTGGCTGAATGGTCACATCAAAGAGTTGCGGTCAACGGCTTGATGTCCAAGTGGAGAACAGTGACGAGTGGTGTTCCTAAAGGGGTCGGTACTAGGACCGGCACTGTTCAACATCTTTGTCAGCGACATGGACAGTGGGATCGAGTGCACCCTCAGCAAGTTTGCCGACGACCACAAGCTGTGTGGTGTGGTCGACATGCTGGAGGGAAGGGATGCCATCCATAGGGACCTGGACAGGCTGGAGAGGTGGGCCCGTGCGAACCACATGAAGTTCAACAAGACCAAATGCAAGGTCCTGCACGTGGGTCGGCGCAATCCCAAGCACGACTATAGGCTGGGCGAGGAATGGATTGAAAGCAGCCCCGAGGAGAAGGACTTGGGGGTATTGATTGATGAGGAGCTCAACATGAGCCGGCAGTGTGCGCTTGCAACCCAGAAAGCCAACCATGTCCTGGGCTGCATCAAAAGAAGTGTGACCAGCAGGTCGAGGAAGGTGATCCTGCCCCTCTGCTCTCGTGAGACCCCACCTGGAGTACTGCGTCCAGCTCTGGGGGCCCCAGTACAGGAGAGACATGGAGCTGTTGGAGCGAGTCCAGAGGAGGGCCACGAAGCTGATCAGAGGGATGGAGCACCTCTCCTATGAGGACAGGCTGAGAGAGTTGGGATTGTTCAGCCTGGAGAAAAGGCAGCTCCGGGGAGATCTAAGTGCAGCTTACCAGTACCTGAAGGGGCCTACAGGAAAGATGGTGAGGGACTGTTTATCAGGGAGTGTAGTGACAGGACAAGGGGTAATGGTTTTAAGCTGAAGGAGGGTAGATTTAGATTAGATGTTAGAAAGAAATTCTTTACTGTGAGGGTGGTGAGGCACTGGAACAGGTTGCCCAGAGGGGTTGTGGGTGCCCCCTCCCTGGAAGTGTTTAAGGCCACGTTGGATGGGGCTTTGGGCAACGTGGTCTAGTGGAGGGTGTCCCTGCCCACAGCAGGGGGGGTTGGAACTAGATGATCTTTAAGGTCCCTTCCAACCCAAACCATTTTATGATTCTATGATTCTATGATTTATATACTGCAATTTTGGTTATATCTCATCACATGACCTGAAAATTGTAAGAGAAGTTACTTTTCCATTTAAAATTGTGGCAATGCAATTCAAGTTTTTTGATGTAAGCTTCAGAGAAGGGATTCTGATGCTTCATGCACGTTTTCTTTGCTCATCCCTCCTTTATATTTACTGTCAGCTCTGAAATCTTTTTCCCTAATAGGACTCATTGAAGATATGTAACTGTTATTGCCTTGTAGTAGTTGGTAGGTATGTATTGGAATGGAATGGAAAGGACTACTACCCTGGGATAACAAAAATCTTTAACATCAAGAAGATTGATTCATGTGTATATAGTGAAATGTATCTGAGATGTATAAAAATTTCTGTAACCTTGGATCAGCCACAAAATGCATATGGCATGGTAGGTCTAAAATGTAATAGAAATGGGCCTGCCAATAGCCTTATTCTGAGCCTTTAAGAACTGCAGCATTGAATGTGGCTGTGTCTCCCACAGAAATACAGTTGAAAAAGGCATGTATTTTTCACAGAATGAATGACTAATTTTGGTTATTTTACTAAAGAGATCTCTTTAATGGTTGAAGTCCTTCCTTTATGAAATATATTTTAGTTTAACACAGATTTATGGTCTGTGATTAGTGTGTCAAGAGTACGTAGTTACAGTGATTCCTTCCGATTTCAGAGTATGAAATATTTCAGTTGATTATATTATGAAACCAGAGTAAAAATTGTTGGGGTTTTGGTGGTTTTTAATCACCAAAATTAGGTTTAAAATTCAAAGTTACATAGAAGGAAAATCAGAAGTTGCTTTCTTTCCCCATTGGAAATTTATAACTAAAATTACTCAGGGTGTGAGCACATCAGCAGTCAGACCTAACTTTTCATAGCTATACTATTTTTATTTTATGTTTCAGTGTGAATCCCTCAGTTGTTTCCATCAGCATTGTGTTGGCTTAGATCTCTATGATGTGTGCGAACAAACTTCCTTTCAGCTATAATTAGACTGGAAGCTTGGTCTTAACTCTAATGTCCTGACCCCATGTGTGAACCACATCATCATGTGGTTAACCAAGGGTTGTCTAATACATGCACACCATCAGAAGGCTCTGGAAACTTCACGAACTCTTGTAACTCCTTGATGTGATTCACTTGCTATATAAAGAACCAAATGCGTATGTGTTGTCCTATTTGTCCTCAGCTGACAATCTTCTACTGCTAAATTGTGATCCGTCTGTTTGCTGACACTTCTTCCTCTAGTTACTTTCGTTGGTTTGAAGTCCTTCTCTGCTTTACCTGCCTTAGCTTTTGTTGCAGCCCCTCTTGAACATCCATTTTTTCCTCTCCTTTTTTTTCTTCCTTTTAAAATTCTTCAAATATTCTTAGTATTTTTATTTCTTCCTGCTGTCAAGCAGAAAATTCATAAAGGATGCAGTAAGGTCCTGGGGAAGTGGCTTTATTCTTGAGCATGTGCTGGAAGAAGGCCAGCATTTCTTGGGAACAGTGTTAAATGGTGATAGCCTCAGGACATTGTAAGCATCCCATTTGCTGGCAGGTGTAAGAGTGATATATGCCAGAAAAAGAAAAGAGAAAGAATGCTTTTCTAAAGGCAAGAAGACACAAATCATAGTAAATCAGAACAGCATATATATCTTTCAAGAAGAGCTACAAGAAATCTTTATTTGGGAACCCCACAATAAACCTGCAGTTGTTTGAAATTTTGTTCCTTTTTTTGGGTTGATGACCCAGGAACATCCTGAGAAGCTGGGTTCCCTTCACAGTTGTTCCAGGGTCCTCCTACAAAAGAACATGCAAGAACATGGCCCAGGATTCCCCTTTCCCCCACTCCTCCCTGCTGCAAGTATCAGTGCATCCCTTTCTGGCATGCCCTACCAGCACTTCTGATCCAGCCCAGGTTAGCATACTGCTTTTCCATGTTTGTCTCTAAGCTGAGGATGGGGAAAGGGAGAGGATCCATGTGGTTCCAATGGAATAGTGACATTGATCTCCAAACTGCTGGAAAGCAATGTATATCACCAGTCTGACTGCAAAATCAACTGTACTGATTCTGTACAGATTCCCCTGAGGCTGTGAGCTGTGGGACAAAACTTCCAAATAGCAGCTGCCTATATCAGGGACTGCCCACCTGTTCTCTGCCTCCTCTGCGGTCTTACTCATACCCCACATTTGTTACTTGTGCCATGTCAGGATAACATAGCCCAGGCTTTCAAAATTGTATCACTCTCACTGCCACCGCGTGTGAGCAGTGGTAGTGTATGCTGTGCCATTCAGATCATAACTTGATCTGCATGTGCAGGACATTGGAGGTAATTTCTTGAATGCTGAAGGTTCACCGGTGAGAATCCCCTGGGTCAGGAAGTGTGCCCCATGAGATGTTGATGATCATGAGGCAGGAAAGGTTCAGTGACAATCCAAATTGGTTTTTTGGGTCTTGAAGAATGGGCATGTAGAGACCTTGGTCTCTGGCCACCTGCTGCATACTGAAAAGTTGTGATTAAACTGACCAAGTGGCAGATGGCCTTGGATGTTTTAGTTATCCCTTTGCTCACTGTGAACTTGACCATCCCAAACTGGTTAGCCGCAGGTGGGATCTGGATGGGGACACTCCACAGAGTGATTGTAACTTTCCCAGTGAAATGTACTCCCACAACATTGTGAAAGGGTTGTGGAGGTGAGACAGTGGCTCCTCCCTGCTGCTAGTCCCACATCTCAAGATATCTGTGAATAGTGGACAAAGCAGTTCCATCAGCATGAACTTCCCAAAAGCTGTTCTGCCTCTGCAGGGAAATTGAAGTGTAGGGGATGGGTACTAGTTTATTCAAACTGTCCTTCTGCTGGTGCAGCTGCAGAGTTTAGTCACTCTATGGTGCCCCACAGTACATGCTGTCCGTACTCAGAAGAGGAAATGGTAGGTTAGTTAGCCATGAAGGTTGGTTAGTAATGATGCAAATATGTTTAAACTTTAAGTTTTTTATGGTGATGGAGGCACTGATGTATTAACATCATCTCAATATGAAAGGACATTGTGGTGCTTCTAAGTGGAGTGTATAGTTTACGAGAGGCAAAGGTTTCTGGAATAGTGTATTTGGTCTGTCAGAGATGGAGTTAATTCTCCTCACAGCAGCCCTCATAGTGCTGTGCTGTGTATCGGTAGCTAGCAAGGTGTTGCTAACACACCAGTGTTTTGGCTGCTACTGAGCAGTGCCAGCACACATCAAGGCTGTCTCTCAAACATTTTTTCCCCCTCCCCTCAGCAGCAGGCTGGGGGTGGGCAAGATCTTGGGAGAGGACAAAGACAGGGCAGCTGACTCAAACTGACCAAAGGGGTATTCCATATGGTATGATGTCTGCTCAGCAATAAGAAGCTGAGAGATAGCGGGAGGAATGGGGTGGGGGCATTTGGGTTTTTTTACTTTTACTTGGGTTTGACTTCTGGAGTAACTGGTATGCATACTGAAGCCCTGCTTCCCAGGAAGTGGCTGGACATCGCCTGCTGATGGGAAGTAGAGAATAATCTTTTCCTTTTTGCTTTGCTTCTACGCATGGCCTTTTGCTTTTGCTACATTAAATTGCCTTTATCTTGACCCACAAGTTTGGAGTTGTTTTTTCCATCTTATTTTTCTCCCCTCCCTGCCTTGCTGCAGGTTGGTGGACATCTGCTGTCCAGCCGAGGTTAAACCACCACAAATAGAAAGTTTTGAACGTCATGAGTAATGGAGATATGCAGCATCAAATCAGATAATCCTGAGTAAATATACCTGACCTAAATATATTGGAGATGTGAGGAACTTTTCAGTGTCTATCACTTCAAGCTATTAACTGCTTCTCTCGCACCTAATAATTACTGAGTGGATAATAGCCACAGACAACCTTTACCTTGCCTTCAATCCAGACACCTTAAAACCAGGATGTAGACCTACCTGAAACCTCAGTAATGACACCATTGCCTATGAAAGCTATGCAGTAGTAGCTGATAATTCATCCTGAAATACCAATGTTTGGTGCCAATTTTGCTAGTTATCACGTCTGCTGAAAAAGTGGAAATTAAGAATACTAAATGCTGCATGAACATTCAGAATATGATCAAGGCCAGTTAATCTTAGCGAAGCTATGTCATTTTCCCAGCAAATCTTAGCAGCAAGCAGTGTTACACAAAGATTGCTTGTGACTTAGTGATGGTAGGAGGAGTTGGTTTTAATGAACTAAGTACCAGTGTCTTAGCTCTTTTGTTCCCTGGTGTATGGTCCATCTTTAAGTTATATTCTGTAACAGCTAGATCTTCTATTTCTTATAAATTCCACTTTCACAAGTTTCATTTTCCTACTTTGGAAAGCAGACCAGATTTCAGAGTATGTAGAGCTAATCAATCATAGTATTGAGACCGAAATGGTGAGAATGTTGCATGATGGCACACTTAACAGCAGAAATGTGTCAACCACATCTATTGTAGACAAAGTTCATGTCCAGAACGTCCACAGCGAACTCCTAGGTAAAATATTTTAACTCCCAGTAGTTGAACCAAAAGCACCTTGATCCCATTTGCTGAGATAAAAGGCTTCCAATAGTTACTACAATAGGAGAATTTCCAGAAATTAACCCTTAATTATGTATCAAGGTATGTTTGCTGTAATTCTTCAGTCATACTAGAAAAACAATTTCTGATTTTTGGATGATTTTCATTGGGTGGATACCATCTATTATTAACACAGTCTTTTTTTTTAAAAAAAAAAAATCTGACCTTTAGACCTGTCATATTTTGGGGTTTTATTTTCTTTCTTTTTTTTTATTTTTTCCCCCCATCCACTGAACCTAGTATCTCATAGCATAAACTTCTTCCTATACAGAAAATGAGGTTTTGAGATTTACATAAGAAGCTTTATAATTGAGGAATGGTACTAGGTGATATTTGCTCTGCTCAGGACTGTTTTTAGGAAAAAAACAATGCTAATTCTGACCCTGGTAATTCAATTTGCACAAGGTATCATAGGGAAGGTAATTAGCAGAGAGTTTCAGGTTCTTGATCTCTTAGTGAACGAGCTCACTGGAGAATAATTTCCCCTGAGGGTGGGAATAACTAGATAGAAAAATAGATGAATCTGGCATTGTTAAGGCAGTATGGTACTGGATCAATGGTTAGCCTGAGCTGTACTGTAGAAATGCCTAGAGCAGGACAAAATCTGGCAATTAATGGCAGCTATTGGCATCAATACCAGCAATTCAACAATGACATGAAGTAAGAGAGGGGAGAAAATCAACAATAAAGGAGACTACAATTGCAGGGGAAGTATCTTCTGTCATTTTAAGAGAGCATTATTTACAAAAGTATTAATAATTTAAAATATTATGTTACCCTCCATCTCCTTCCAGTCATTCTTCTCTCACACATTCAAAGTCTTTGCTGTGTGGAATTAGTCACTGTATTTAATCCCTGTCTATCGACCATCTGATTAACATTGAAAGCACAAAGTTGAAAGAGGGAACAATGCAATAATCTACTAACTGTGTCTATGTGGCAGAGTTAATTCCTCTTATGAAATCCCCTCAAGTGTTTTTCTACTGAAGAGATTTTCCTTGATTTGTGTTTTTTTAAAGAAATGATGTGTGAAGTGATGCCAACGATAAACGAGGACACCCCGATGAGTCAACGGGGGTCCCAAAGCAGCGGCTCAGACTCAGATTCTCACTTTGAGCAGCTGATGGTGAACATGCTGGATGAAAGGGACCGTCTCCTTGATACTCTTCGGGAGACACAGGAAAGCTTGTCACTTGCACAGCAACGCCTACAGGATGTCATCTACGACAGAGACTCCCTCCAGCGACAGCTTAACTCAGCACTGCCTCAGGTATGTAGTTTATAAACTTTTTTTTTAGATTCACCAATTTTCTGCTTAATGCCACTTACTTTAACCCTAATCAGTATTTATTCCTTGAGGCCCAAATTCTGCTCCCGTTGAGGTTGGCTGCAGAACTCCTATCAATTTAATAGTACCTGGTTTGACCTCTTTGAGACCTGTCTTCAAAGAGTAGGAGTAATGCTGCTGTCTTCAAGGAGGGCAAGATGAAGGCCTGTAGCTACTGGTTCTTTTGGCTGTTGCTCCAGCATTTACAACAGGTGAGGGATCATTTAAATTAAAGATCTAATGGTGGGAATGAAGAAAAAGAATGAGGATGTTTCCTATAGACTATTCCAGATAAGAGTTTCTAAATAGTGTTACAACAAATAGAACTAGCTTATGTAGGTTAAATAATGAACTACACACAAAACCAAAACCAATTGATATTTTAATATTTTTATTATTTTTTTAAATAATTATATAAATTTCATTATATAAAATTACTTTGGTCTGCTTTTAGGAACTGAAGAATCATTACTTCAGTTAAAATAATTATATGATATTATATTTCAAAAGTATATATCAATATAACATTATTTTTCAATATATTAGAATTAAAAGCAAAGAAACATCTTAGTTCAGTCTGTCTATCTGGCCAGATATTTGAAAAACACCATGAGTAAAAAGGCAGTTGTTCTTGATGTTACTTTCTTTGCATCTCCCAACTGTCACTTGCAAGAGAATTTGATTGTAAGCGTGAGTGCCTGGGCATACTTGCCTCGGCAAAGTTGTATACCTGTTAGACAGTGGCTAGAGAGGAAGGGAAACAGATTCAACTGTGATTGGAAGAAGGAAGTGGTAAAGATGAATCAAATCAGTGAGAAAGTTCTTGAAGACAGGAAAGGAAAAAGGCACCCACTGGAGTAGGGAACAGAAGCAGTTGCGTAAGGGCTAACCCCAGCAGGTTATCTTGGGATAGGGTTGAAAAATAGAGAGATACTGTAATCATTTGATGAATAGCATTAGCAACTTCAGCATTAGCTCCAGGCAATAAGAATGACTACACTTGGCTTAGGTCAAACAAAAGGCAGTAGCAATGATCTTGATATACAGTAAAATCAAGGGAGCTTTTTTGTTTTCCTCCAGTTTGTGGGCAGTTGAGCTTCTTTTCCACTGGTGTCCCTTCATAGAACAGCGTAAAAGAATAAACAAAAGGCAGCATAGATCCTTTATTCAAAGATTTATTGCTAGAAATCTGAAGAGAGGAGGTTCTGCATCTGTAAACCCCCATTCAGTGTGCCGCTTAGTACAGAGGCACTCTCCACTCAGCCCATAGTGAGATACTTCCATTAAGCACTAGCAGGTGTCTAAGCCTTAATGTTTCTGTCTCTCACATAAGGAAAACTCCTGCTAAAATGTAGGACACTAGCTAAGGAGAATAATATTCAGCATAAATGTGATATGGAGCCTAAAAGAAACAGAAATTCTAAGGAACTGGATCATGATATGATTTTAATCTTTATTTCTTCTAGTAAATGTTGGTGTTGCACGTTTTTGAGCGATAGCTGTACACTCCCTAAAAGTAATTGATCTGTCAGGTGAAGACTTTGCACTACCATGTACCATTAAGAATGCATATTTCACGTAGCATTCATACATATGTCTAAGTAGAGATGTGTTGTTTCCCATATGACAAACTGTGTGACATACTGCTTACACTTTAAAGCAGAAACAGATTTTTTTCCCATCAATTAGGTTGTCTAGATCTTCATGTAAGTAATTCAATTCTGTAGAAATCTGTTTCTATAACTACAGAACACTGGCCTAATAATACAACATTCTAGTAATACAGCCTTCCAAGAAAATAACTTCCATATGACTGCCATACTGTTTAGCTTCCTTTCTGGACTTGAGATATTCTATGTAGTACTTTTATCATTTTCTTATTTGTTTATGGTTTTATGAATGGCAAGCTTGCATTGCTAGCTGAGTGACATAGCCCTATGACAAAATGCTACTCAGCACTTTCATCGTGGAGAGGAAGAATTTTATGTTCACTTGATTTAAGAGAAGAATACATAAATATATAACTATACGATGATTATTATTTAGTTATAATGTGCCATCTAAGAGTCTTCATTATCAGCATATATTTCTTTTAGCTCTTGATTTCTTGAGTGGTTTTCAAAATTAAATTATTTCTTAGGATTTACATAGTGCTTTGCATGTAGAAAGTGTGTATTGACACATTTTTGTTAGGACGCTTTTTGTTTATTGTCTTCAACAGTTAAAAATATGATCTGGAAAAATCATTGCACTTTTCATAAATAAAATTTGAACAAAAAGAACGTGCATGAAAACTGGCGTAATGAATGAGCCATTGAAAAATCTTATCTGATTTGAAATAGGAAATAATTAATAACTTTAAATATGAAGCTTGAGATATTAATTAATGCTGTTACAGCTACAGCTGTTAATGCTGTAGCCAAAATGCGAAGTATGACTGTAGATGGCTCTAAGTTTTTATACTGAGCTATACTGCAACAGAACAATGTACAGTTACCTATGTCTTTCAAATTTGAATTAGAGAAATATAGTTGTCTTGTTAATTGCTATCATTGAAGTAATTTTTATTTCCATTAGATTAGCAGTCTTACCTTTATGAACATCTATGTCTAATTGAACAGCTATGTTTAAGGAAGGAGGAGAAAAGTGAGCAGGCAATTGCAGACCAGTTAGACTCAATGTAATAACAGATAAGACTTTAAAATTTATTTTAGAGGAAAAATTAATAAGTTGTCAAAAAGTTAACTTAAAAATATGACAACGGTTTACCAAAATTATCTTTGTACAGAATAACTCAACATCAGTGGAATTGTTAGACTAGGGAGCTATGATATCCCTAAAATAGATATCTTTTGAAGTGACCCCTTTTAAATTACTAGTAGATGTGAAGTGACTAAGAAAAAGCAAGATAATTAGTAAGGAAAGTAATAAAAGAGACAGAGGAAAAATTTTCACTTACAGTAGAAATTGACAGGGCAGAAGGAGGCTAGTAGTAGTTGATGAAGAATGTGTTTTGGGACCAATTTTTATTAATCTGAGCACAAGAAGGAGCATGCTAGTGGAAATTTTAGATGACACAAAACTGAGTTGAACAGTCAACTAAGGGAATGAATATGATATTATGCAAGAACAAGAGCAAGAGGGGTGGCATGATACTGCATGGTACAAAGATGAGGACCCTATATCTAACAGTTAATAACAAAAAATTATGTTCTGACCTTTTGGGTAGCAGTAGTAGAGAGGGAAAATGTATGTTATAGAACAGTTGCAGGCAGCCACTGGGAGGGGGTTGTGAAAAAGGGCAAATCTAATTCTGAAATGTGTTATGTAAGAGATTTATATTAGAAATAGATAAGTATTAATACAGTTAAACCAAGGGGTGCTTTGAAACTTATTGTCTGGGTTTTGGCTCAGTAGTGATTGAGAGTCAACCTCAAGTTGGAAGAGATTCAGAAAAAGACTGCTAAAGCAAAGAGGCAATAACACCTTCTGCATGAAGATGTTTTTCTGGGGAAAACTGAGTTGAGACGGAATATGAGTTATTTCATAAATTTTCTTAGAGAGGCAGGAAGATGGAGCGACTAGGTAAAGAGGAAAGTAATGGTTTAAGCCAAAAATAATGTTGATGGAGGAAATAATGAATATGAGGTACCATGAATAAAGATAGGTCATTCATCAGAAGAATTTCATTCCTGAATTATCAAGGAATGACATTCAGAATCCATTTTTCTTAGACAAAGATGGGGTAAAAACCCCAAACTGCTTTCAAGATTAAGCTGGTGTTAAAGACATTATATATCGTAGTACCTTTGGTTAACCTCTGAACTTGACCCAGAACGCCTGTTCCTGTTCCTTATTTCAGACTTTAGTGTGGAGAGATTCCACTTTGTGTGGGATCATTCACACAAAGAATGAAACATGAGTCTGAATATTTTTACAAAATCTATTAGAATTACGTGATAGTACAGTTAAGTTGAGAAGTGTTCTGTGCATAATAGGTTTTCTAATATTTAGAATCTAGTTCCCAAGTGGTCTTGTTTATTCTTCCCAGAGCTGCCTGTTGACAGTGAAAGCCTCTAAGGAAAGTGTATTTGGGTCTGCACTGCATGTTCCCTTATGACAAGAATTTATTGTATTTAGGTCATGACTCTTGTGTCCAGCAAAAAAAATAGTAATTGCTAAATACAATAAAACTCTACTGTAATGGGCAAGCATACTTAACATTATGTTTTTATTTTATCGGAGTAAAATTTAAGTCTTTTTCTGTAGCATAGAAGAGTGCTCTACTAAAAAGGTTAGTATCTGTAGTTAGGAACTGTAACTCCTGTTTTGAATGCTAGAAAGAGGAAAATGTTCAGTTACAACTTTCTCAAGCAAATTTCACCATAATCTTCTCTAAGCTAAATTGTCTAGAAAATGTCACCTATATTAGTTGGCTTGTAAACAAACATTGAAAAAATAAGACTTAAAATGAATCATAAGTCATAAGAGTTATAATAATTACAAATGTGCTCTGATGAACAATGCTGAACTAGGCTTGTTTTGTGGGTGTTTTATTGTTTCTTTTAGTCTTTCAAAAATAAGTTTCAAGGTGTGGAAGATACTGCAGTATTATTTATACGTTCATAGGTCATCACTCTGTAGTCAAATATGTATACTTTGTTTATTAATAATGTACATGCTCAGTGATTTGCATCAAAATTAATCTAATATTCACAGAATCACAGAACAGTTGAGGTTGGAAGGGACCTGTGGAGGTCACCTTGTTCAACCCTTCTGCTCCAGCAGAGTTACTAAGAACAGGCTGCCCAGGACTGTGTCCAGATGGCTTTTGAATATCTTTGATGGTAAACTCCACAACCTCTCTGGGCAACCTGTGCCAGTGCTCAGTCACTCTCACATTAAAAAAGCGTTTCCTGATGTTCAGAGAGAACCTCCTGTGTTTCTGTTTGTCTCCATTGCCTCTTGAATATTATATTACCAGAAACATGGATAACAACGTGGCCCAGGCCTGTGCTGGTGTAAGATGATATATCAAGTAGAACAATGTTGCAAGCACTTTAAAATACTTTAAGATGCTGAAATGGATCCCGATGATTGTCAGTCAGGACAATTTCTCTCATAATTGTCAAAGTCAGTCTCTTTCTCCTGTCCTGCACTGGGAATTTAGCTAGACATCCCTGGGCTCATTATTAAAGGACTGATGAAAATGTGTGAGATCTTTTCACTCTGAGGAGTGAGTTACTTTCAGTTTGAGTCTGGACCATTAACAGAATTATATTCTATTGGATTATAGTCATATATATGATTTATATTCTGGATGATTCTGAGAAAACAAATTCCAAATTAAGTTTTCAAATACAATGGTTTGATTTTCAATTTGAATGTTTATATAATTTTAATAAAAATATTAAATTCTTTTAAAGTCCTTTGAATAAAAATAAAATATTTAAACTTTTTTTTTTTTTACTTTAAAAGTCTGGTATTGCAAAAAATTTTTGTAAGTTTTGTGGTGATTTCATAAAGTCAGCATTTTTAAATTTTAAATGTTGCTAAAAAGTTTTTACACTTCAGAATCAAACAGAGCTTAAAGAAACGCTTTTGCAAGGCTGAAAAGCCTGTGATAATCACAATTTGAAAGCAAACTTCCTAGGTGAAATATTGTTCCAATTAAAAGTGGTAGATCATGACCTCCATTTAGTGACTAGTGCTTTGATTTACCAGTAATACATCAATTCAGTCTTTGAATAAAAAAATGTGATTTTAGAGAAAATTCATAGATGATGGAAATGTCATACCATCACTGACATTGCTGTAGTTATGTTGACATTTTCAAGTGGGTAACATATGTTGGTATATAGTTCTTGTTGCTTTAAATAATACATTAAATACCTATTTATTTATTTACCAAGTCTTCCCTTCATGTGTGTTTTGATCTCCTTTACTGGGCAGTTGCTGGATTTTTGTAAAGAAAGTCTAAGTTCTGATTTCGCTGAGCATTTATGTTAGCAGACTTTTTTTTACATGGCTGTAACTCTTTTCATGTTCTGATGATTGGAATCTGCATCTATGCTGTCTTTTATACTGCAGTTCATTCCAACTAATAAAGCTGTCTCTAAGTTTAGCTTTCAGTCTTAATCATATAGAATCTCTCTATAAGAAAATGGGAAAACTAGGCCCTTCAGGAAGGGCAGTTCATTCTGTAAGATGGGTAGGGTGAACCTGGAAATGCTCTGGTTTTGTTTTGTTTTTTTCTCGTGTCTATAGAAAGAGCCTGTCGTGGTTTAGCCCCAGCTGGCAGCTGAGCACCACGCAGCCACTCACTAACCCCCCCCCCCGGCCTTTCCCACCCCCCCCCCCCCCCAGTGGGATGGGGAGGAGAATGGGAAGGAAAAGGCAAGACCTGGTGGGTTGGTATAAGGACAGTTTACTGGGATAGCAAAGGGAGAGGGGAAGACAAAACAAAACAAACCAGTACTTAACAGAGTATATGAAACTGGTGATACAGAATGCAGTTTCTCACCCAAGGAACGTACAACTCAGACCGCACGCTCAGACCTGTCCTGAAACCGGACTGTCCCCGAGCCACGCGTCCTGGAGCTGCTGCCGCCTCTCCCTGGCTAGCCCCCTTTTATGCTGAGCATGATGTCACATGGTATGGAATACCCCCTTTGGCTAGTTTGGGTCACCTGTACTGTCTATGTCCCCTCCCAACTCCTTGTGCACCCCCAGCTGTCCCACTGGCAAGGCGGTGCGAGGAGCAGAAAAGGCCTTGGCTCTGTGTAAGCACTGCTCAACAACAGGTCCACATAATAAAAACATCTCTATATTATCAACACTGTTTCCAGCACCAATCCAAAACATAGCCCCACGCTAGCTACTGTGAAGAAAATTAACCCTCTCAGCTGAAACCAGGACAGAGCCTTAATGCCTAGTTTGGGTGGTTAACTTTTAGATAGCTAAACTTACGTGAGGTGAATTCTTCTGTGCATGGGTATAAAACCCTCTAAATTTATAATGGACCTTTTAAAAGTACAGCAGTGTAAATATGCTATTCTTTGGTAGAGATCATAGAATAGTTTATACGGAGAGGGACCATTGGAATTCAAGTGGTCAGAACCCCCTGCAAAGCAGGGCATGTTATCCAGGCCTAGGAAGAGGGTGTTACTGAAACACATATTAATCTATTTCATAGAATCATAGAATAGTTTGGGTTGGAAGAGACTTTTAAAGTTCATCTAGTCCATCTAAGACAGCATCCTTGTCTGAGAAATTGCACAGCAATAATAAAAAACTCTGTTAACAGTAGCTAGCAAACAAATGTATAACTTTTCATTTGATGAAATATTTAGTAAAAATTTACAACTTTATCAAAAAGCTGCTAATATTACATGTACAATAGAAGAATTGACTTGCATGTTTCTATACTAGCTTCTTTAGAATTTCATTTAAAGTATCTTTACTATGAATCTTTACAACAGACAGGGAAATATCCAGTACTAAAAAAATTAAAGTCACTCTTTCATCTTGATAAGGAACATGGAGGGGAAATGGCTCCAGTTTCTTAATCTATTTTTATTTATTTTTTTTGTTTCCAGCAACTTGGAGTGTAGTGTGATTCCAGTGAATCTCTCTGGTGGAGATCTAAAACCTAATCAAGTATGAATTCTTCAAGATGTTGCAAAAATATTTTTTTTTCTCTAATAAATATTGTCATTAGCACCTTTTTAAAACCTGTCCTTTCTGGATGTAGATAGTAGAATTTCTTGGGGTGTGGGACTGCAATGCTAAAAAAAATCTTTTGATATCCCCTAGTACCCCATAGATTTCAGCTAAACTCTAATTGTTAGCTACAATAATTCAGTAATAAAATCAGTAATAGAAATATACTGGTAATCATTAAGGTTTTATTTCATCTAATAAGATACCACTTATTTAGAAATGCTTAGTGGAGGCATGATAGAAGGGAAAATCCAAAGAGGGAAATGTAATGACCTTGTTTTATTGAACCAGTTTATGTAATTTGATCAATATTAAGCTTTAATAGGATTGTGATTAGAGAGTTTTGTTGATAGCCTTGCAGTTTCTTCCAATACTGATGAACAATGACTGTTTTACGGCCAGAGACAAAAAAAGTATAGGAATGCAACAGCAAATCAGTAGGGCCTTATTCTGAACTTGTATTTTCTGTTTAAATGTGTGTGCCTACAGTGCATAGATACAGAATAGTGGCATACATATAGATACATAGATGCAAAAATAAAATAGCCCATCAGAAAAAAATAAACACATTTTTAAATAATTGAAAAGAAATTTTGCTCATTTAAGATTGGACACTTGCTAAGCAATTTCAAGTATTTACTGTTTGGTTAGAAATAATAGTTTGATTCACAGTATTATTCTTAAAATAGCTCTTGTTCTTGTGATGAAGATGGAATAATGGCTTTTCTCACCATTTTACTTCTTTCTGGCTATGTTGAAGAACATAGAGTACCAATGGCATCCCACATATTTGAATGAATAATCAGTACTTTTTTTGGAGTACTGAAAACCTTCTCTTGTACGAAGAACTTTTGTAAGGTCTCCATCAATTTTCTTTATATTGCAAGATATTTTTTTTCCCCCAAAACATGTCCACAGAATAATTTAAAAAAAATTCCAAGAAGTGAAATGGAGATCCTATCCAATGTGTCTGTGGTGGAATTTCCAAGTTTTCTGTCTCAGGAGAGTAAGGCACTCAATAGTCATGTGTGAAAATTAAAGCTTAATCAGTGCTTGTTGCTATCTCTAGGAGATTTCCACTGTCTTAGAGAACAGTTGTTCAGGCTACCAAATAAAAATGTGTTCATTTTCAGGTGTTCTGAACCCATGCAGTTCCCACTAAAGTCAGTGCAAGTAGCAAGTCTTTGGACTGCCAAAATCAGTTTAGATTACTAAATATGAACATAAATATTTTCATAAACAAATTGGAATGATTTTTTTTTGCTAGTTATCTCAACTGTTTATCTCACAATATGAATATTAAGGGAAGCCTATTCATATGTATGTAAAAGACTAGATATCAAACATAACTATTAAATAAATTATAATAGAGTAAATATAGAGGTAAGTACATTTTGTTACAGGATTTAAATGTATGATGGAGAGGTGGAGCATCTGTAATTCAAAGGAAACTTGGCATTATTAAGTTACACTGGTTTAAAAGTGGAACACATTGCTGAAATATTAGTTGTGTCCAACCTTAGAAACATTTAGGAAAGGTTTAAATGTTCCCTTCCTCAGCTACTTACAGAACATGTATACGTGTTTTTCCTTTTTCTACATAAAAGCGAATAAAAGTTGTTTGCATAGTATTAAATACCAATTTTATTATGGTTGATGAGTCCTTACTAATATTATCTGTCAAAACACAGACTGGCTGTATCGGTGTAAGCAGAGCAATGCTTTACCTGGCTCCTTTCAAGACTGTCCTTTTTTTAAACTGCCAGCATATTCCCAACATCATAGATATAATTGTACATACAAGTAATTACCTGAATTCAAGAATAAGTTTATTTCCTTGCTCTTGTGAAGTTCTGTGTATTCAGTAGCATATTGCAAATATTTATAAGCATTTATATAAGGAGATTTTCTCTTAAAACCTGTGGACTTTGTAATAAATACTTGATGACTGAAGAAGACTGATGTGACAGTCCAGCAGAAGAAACTGGAATACGAGAAAAAAGACAGAAACATAAATGTTTAGAGGAGGATGAGCATGTGGTGAATGCCTGAAGTAAGCAACAAGACTGTGTACTCCCATTTCACTGTGTATCTGCTTCATAAACATTGTCGATTATTTTAGCTTGAACCAGGCACATCAACTGCTACATTAATTATTGATGGCTTATTATCTGAATGCTTATGTGACTGAATATAAGCTCACATGCCTGAATACGAGATAAAAATACAATGGTGCTGGTCAACTGAATAGAGCAGAGATGGTTATCCAAGTCCTTATAAATGAAGCTATTGCCAACAAAATTGTAGACACCGTAGTTTTCATAACAGCTACAGTCATGGGGTTTTTTTCTAGTTTTCATAGCAGCTGTAGTCATAACAGCTATAGTCATGTCTGTCAGTGTTTAAGAGACATTTGATCAATGGCCTTAATAATATGATTTAACTTGGTCAGCCCTGAAGTGGTCAGGCAGTTGGACTAGGTGATCATTGTAGGTCCCTTCCAATTGAACTATTCTGTTCTACAGTGAGAAAAAACTGGAAAAAATAAAGCAATTTTAAAAAGCTTAACTCTGATGGGATACTCTTTGCTCATGTCATTGGAAGTGGATGGTAGAGGCTCAGACATCATCCCAGAACAGCCCATCAAGACAAAAATGCAAGACAAAAATGTAGCTTCTTGAAAATACATATTCCTTCCTTAATAATTTCTCTATTAAAGGCAAAGAAAATTAATGTTTCAGAATCAACTTTTAGAAGTCTTATTCTGGCTGTCTTCTATATTAACAAATATTTGCCTATACTCACAAGTATTTGCTCAACATGAAATTATGTTAGGGACATGACTTTTTCTAAAATACATATAATTTAGCTCTCACTGAAGTCTGTGGAGTTTTCCTGTTGACTCTGAAGAAAACAAGTTTGCTTGTATTGTTGAATGTGTGTCTTTCACATGTTCCCCAGGAATCTGAACTTCTACGGATAGAAGTTAAGGGCCAGGTAGAGCAGTAACCTTATTTTATGTAATAGAGCATTTCTACAGTCTACTCAATAATCTGCTCCAAATTATCATTTACTGAGTAATTTTATCCTTTAAGTGTGTTTTTTTCCTAGTTAGCATGATATTATGTGGGTTTTTTTAAATTATTGTTGGTCTACTGCATTCTTTACCATGTATGAGTTCTAAAAAAAAAAATACACTGTGACAGTCAATTTGTTATGACAGTCAATCATAGAATCATAGAATCATAGAATGGTTTGGGTTGGAAGGGACGTTAAAGATCATCTAGTTCCAACCCTCCTGCCATGGGCAGGGACACCCTCCACTAGACCAGGTTGCCCAAAGCCTCGTCCAACCTGGCCTTAAACACTTCCAGGGATGGGGCCTCCACAACCTCTCTGGGGAACCTGTTCCAGTGCCTCACCATCCTCACAGTAAAGAATTTCTTTCTAACATCTAATCTAAATCGACCCTCCTTCAGCTTAAAACCATTACCCCTTGTCCTGTCACTACACTCCCTGATAAACAGTCCCTCACCATCTTTCCTGTAGGCCCCTTCAGGTACTGGTAAGCTGCAATTAGATCTCCCCAGAGCTGCCTTTTCTCCAGGCTGAACAATCCCAACTCTCTCAGCCTGTCCTCATAGGAGAGGTGCTCCATCCCTCTGATCAGCTTCGTGGCCCTCCTCTGGACTCGCTCCAACAGCTCCATGTCTCTCCTGTACTGGGGCCCCCAGAGCTGGACGCAGTACTCCAGGTGGGGTCTCACAAGAGCGGAGTAGAGGGGCAGGATCCCCTCCCTCGACCTGCTGGTCACACCTCTTTTGATGCAGCCCAGGACATGGTTGGCTTTCTGGGTTGCAAGCGCACACTGCCGGCTCATGTTGAGCTCCTCATCAATCAATATCCCCAAGTCCTTCTCCTCAGGGCTGCTTTCAATCCATTCCTCGCTCAGCCTATAGGTGTGCTTGGGATTGCGCCGACCCACGTGCAGGACCTTGCACTTGGCTTTGAAGAACTTCATGTGGTTCGCACAGGCCCACCTCTCCAGCCTGTCCAGGTCCCTCTGGATGGCATCCCTTCCCTCCAGCATGTCAACCACACCACACAGCTTGGTGTCATCAGCAAACGTGCTGAGGGTGCACTCGATCCCACTGTCCATGTCACCGACAAAGATATTAAATATGATCATAAGTCAAAATAGTTAATATTAAATAAGTCTTGGAGACCTACAGTAAGGTACTCTGTTGTAGGTTGGTTTATTTGAAATTATGAAGTAACCAAAGCTACAGATTTTTTTTTTCGCATATGGGGTTTTTTCATGACACTGTAAGCAGAAGGGAACATAATAGAGGGAATGACTAATAATGAAAATGTAATGAACAAGTAGATAAACCATATTTCTGCATCGAAGTGGTAGAACTCAACAAGAAGGACAGAGTGAAAGTCTGCATAGGAAGTAAAGCCCTAGGCCAGAGTTCGTGGAAGCCAGTATGAAAGTTTTTCCATTTATTTCAATCAGTGATATAAGTAGTCCTTAAAGAGCAAATAGCTAAGGAGCAAGCTGAACCAAGTGGGAGAGAGGCTGTGAATCTCTTCTCATATTTTTTTCACTAGCTGTTTGGTGCTGAAGTTACATCCATTATCCAATAATTGCATTACACATTTAAACAAGTGCACACAATAAAAAACAACCCTGCAGTTTTACAGGGAGAAATTCATCCCGTCTTGGAATGACCTTCCTGTCTATGATTTCTTTGGAGCCTGATCTTCTACCTGAATAGTCCACCACACGTCTACAGTTTTTATGGGTTATCTGGAAGACTGGGCATGTACATGGGAATGCAGTGCTTCCTGAAATGCATGCAGTTACTTCTAGAGTTTTGTGGCCAGTGCTTTAGACATATCCTAGTGAGTTAGGGAAGAAATATGCAGGGGCTTCTGGAAAACATTTTGGTGGGGCATGATGGGGCTTCTAGAAGACATTTTGATTAGGCAAGACCATTTGTGATTGATTGTTAATTTTTAGCTTGCGTAGCTAAACAAATGTATTTGCACTGTGCCCACATCCTTGTCATTCTCACTATTAAAACAAGGCTCATAAGAGTATTTGAGTCTGCAGTGCAAAATTCTGATTTTTGTATTTTTTTGCTGTTATTCTGACAAATATTATATAGGCATTGAACACTCAGAGATAAATACTACATTCAGAAAATAGATGTTCTGATCCCCTGGAAAAAAAAGTTACTTTCTTTGGTACTAATGAATAAAAGTGCCTTCTGGACAAATGTGTTTTGGAGACGGAATTTGGAGATTGTATTTATAAACTAAGTTTGTGTATTATACTTTGCTTAATAATATTAAATCCTGCATTGACAATGGAAATAATGGATAGCCAAGACACTAAGAAATGCTGAATGAATTTGCAATGTATTCATTTCTAAAAGGAGAAGGATGAATACTATCTCATATAATTGGCGCATAAGCACATTGTTGTACATCTTTGATCAAAACAGTGTAGAAGACAGTGGTTCTGAAATAGTGAACACTAGATAGATATAATTGCCCCTATTCAATTAATTTGTCATTGGCTGTAAAATCTTGATCAGAAATATTCCAAGAAAAAATGAGACATTTTAAGATGGAGAATTTCTTATTGTTCAGTAATTTATAGACAGTCATATCAGATCCAGATACCTGACTATTATTTGAGTTGCTGTTTGTATCTGCTATAAACTAGCACAAAATTTGTCAGACAAAACTTATTTAAAATTCTAGCACTGTATATGTGGACAATAGATCAATTGGCTTTCTCCATGTCTTTATGCTGTTTTATTGAATATTCAACTAAGTTCTGTGGCTCATTTTCCTTGCCATCTAACTGTACTTAGGTTCTTATCTATAACACAAATTTAATTGTCTCCTGAATTAAGAAAGAAGTATGTATTCATTTTTGTGTAGTCCCACTGATCTATTTGCAGTGTGAACTACTACTACTTCTGGCCACAACCATGGCATGCAGTTATGAGCATACAGTCAACAATCTAGTAATATCTCACATGTATAGATTCCCTACAGAAACTCAATATGTGGATTGTATGGATGGCTATGAGGAGGTGTTGTTTACTGAAAATTGTAATTTCAAAAAATGTATTGTAAGTTTCAAAAAATGCTTTCAAGAAGCAGCACAGTTTTCACAAAATTGAACAAGTCTATGCATATATAAATGCTCAGATTAAGTCTTCAAAAATAATACTGTGCAGGGGCAGATGGTTTTATTTCCATGCACATAGAAACTTCTGCAGACTTTATAAGGTTTAGTGAAGATTATGTGGGAACCTACATGTAAGTCTGAAAGTTGATAATCTGATTTCCAAAACAAATGATTACACAAGATCTCAAATAACCTGAATCAGACTTGCTAAAATATGTACATTTGCCACTAAAAAGATCACTATGTATTTCTAATTTCACTATTTCAGCTGGTTACAATTCTTTATAATTTAGTTATGCTTGAATCTGAGCCATACACTGATAGCTATTTTCTGTTTGAATACATCCTTGATAATTTTGCTTCTTTCTTTGGTATTGGAAAGCTATGATAGCCAGGATTACAAGAAGATCAGTAACAATTTGAGGTAATAAAAAAAAATTAGTGTTTTGATCTATGTTAGAAAATACAGAAAAAGACGGTTTTTGTTGGTGATCATTATTTGTAGTTGTCATGGTTTTACCCCAGCCGGCAGCTGAGCACCACGCAGCCGCTCGCTTACTTCCCCCCCTCATCGGGATGGGGGAGAGAATTGGAAAAGTTAAAGTGAGAAAATTCGTGGGTTGAGATAAAGACAGTTTAATAGGTGAAGCAAAAGCCGCACACACAAGCAAAGCAAAGCAAGGAATTCATTCACCACTTCCCATGGGCAGGCAGGTGTTCAGCCATCTCCAGGAAAGCAGGGCTCTGTTGCGTGTAACGGTGACTTGGGAAGACAAACACCATCACTCCGAACGCCGCTGCCCCCCCTCTCGCTCTTCCCCCAAGCTCCTTATAAACTGAGCATGACGTCATATGGTATGGAATATCCCTTTGGTCAGTTTGGGTCACCTGTCCTGTCTGTGTCTCCTCCCAACTTCTTGTGCACCCCCAGCCGTCCCGCTGGCAGGGCAGTGTGAGAAGCAGAAAAGGCCTTGGCTCTGTATAAGTGCCGCTCAGCAATAGGTCCATAGAACAAAACCAGCTCTCTATTATCAACGCTGTTTCCAGCACAAATCCAAAACATAGCCCCATACTAGCTACTATGAAAAAAATTAACCCTCTCAGCTGAAACCAGGACAGTAGTCTCAGATATGAGAAAAGAGAAGACTCACTTTTGCACTGGACAGAATAAAACAGAAAGTACTTGTCTCCTAGAAGAATACTAGCAGATAGGTATGAAACATCTGAAATACTACTTGTCCTAACTCAGTGCTGCACTTTTGAGTCCTTCACCATAATGTCTCTTTGTTTTCCAAAGTACCTTGCCTATATTACCTAATTTGCATGGTGATAATGATATGCTAATAATCCCCTTAAAGAAGCTACAAAAGTGTTTCTTTTACTCATAGTTTAACAAAAAGTTTACACTTACAGATGTATTTATATGTATTTTAAGGATGCCTTCCAGATGAGAATAAAATTCTTGCTTCGCACTGATTATTTAAAAAACCAAAAAAAGTACTTTATTTGAAATTTGAATTCATATGGCATTGAACTGAATGTAAAGCAGACGTTTTCTAGGCCTATGCATTAAGAACTGTTTTAGCTTTACAATTCCTTGTTTGATTTTTCCAGAGATGGGAGAATGACCTCAGGCATAATAGATAGGCAAGTATTGCCAAGTTGATAACCCCATAGTGCTCATTTCTAGAGTGTACACACACCAGCACCTCACAAAGAGATGTCAAAGCCAAGGCCTAATTAGAGGAGTAGCAACAGGGCAAGAGCTGTACTGTGAGATCTCCAGAATGAATTCCCAGACTTGTATCATTTGCAGGTGAGGGCAGGTTTTCAACTTCAACTTCAGCTTATATGCTACTTCTGAGATACAAGTAAAGTGTTTGTGTTCCAAAACTGATCCAGTCATTTTTGAGCACATGTAAAATTTAAAAAATCATAGCATGGACTTCCACCTACTTTGTTTTTTTTAAAATTTGTCACTTCACGGAATCACCGAATGACAGAATAGTAGGGGTTTGAAAAGACCTCTGGAGATCATTGAGTCCAACCCCCCTGCTAAAGCAGGATCACCTAGAGCAGGTTGCACAGGATCATGTCCAGGTGGGTTTTGAATATCTCCAGAGAAGGAGACTCCACAACCTCTCTGGGCAACCAACTTACAACATCACCAACTGATATCCTCACCTCCACAAAGACTTAAATGATGAAAAATCAGCCTTGCTATCACTTTTTCAACAACAAAGAAAGTATTTAGATATTTGTAAATATGCCAATCTTGTACATGAATGTACTTGCATACAAGCAATGAAATAAATAAAAGAATGCATATATGATATTAATTAAGTACAAGCTACTGATCCAGATGCACTTAAAAATCTGAAAACAGATGTGACCAAGTCCAGTAGCAAGTTAAATTTAGTGGACTCATCAACTGAAGTGTTTTCTCTAAGTGAGAAGGAAAAATTAAAAGGTATGGATACTACTGATTGCAAAATACTTTTTTTGGTTCTCTTATAATGACTCTGCTTCTGAGAAGAGGAAGAGCACTTTATACGTTGTCCTTGCAAAGTTGTTCTGTTGTCATTTTTGCATAGAACATATCCTTGAGTAAGAACGTAACCTGCCTACCTCCTCTTTTTCCATGAGTCAGTTATGACTCATGATTGTTGTACAGTTTCCTCCAAAAGTGAGTTATTTTATTTTATGAGTATAAAGTGTACTATGTATGAAGAACTGTGACACAAGTCGAAGTCATAGTAGATATTATTAGAACATTCACATGGAAGGTTGTACATCAACAGAATTTTAAATGGCTTGTGACATCTAGTTTGAAAAGGATGATGCTCTACATGCCAAAGATAAGTAATATATTTGTTCTTCTGACAGGGTGGTCATTTTGTCATGTAGTAGTATAAGTTATGTAATTTGATTATGTTGTACCCTTAGTATCCTTCAGGATCCTTCTTTTAAATTTTAGTAGTGAAAGTGATATTGGTATCTATTTAGACTATTATTTAGACTGAAATGTAGGTTCCTTTCCCTATGTCCAACCTTTTTTTCCCCAAAAACTTCTGCAGCATGTTGCTTCTGAAAGCAATTTTTGCACTCATAATGTACACACCTGTTGGAAGCAGTTTTAATCACTTGTGAGAGCAGGTTTACATGGAATATGGGTAAAACACTGATGGCTGCACATGACCAGTTTCAGATACACTGTCGTTGCTGGAACTGTTCTTGTAGTGATAATACACATGTTCAATTAGCTAAGGATTTCTATTAGAATTCAAGTGCCACTGCACAAAAGTTTCTACTGATTTTTATAAAAAAGAAATTCCAAAATTAATCTGATTGCATAATCATCCTTTAAAATCTTATTTATTATCTAAAACATTATTTTTAAAATCATTATAGTTTGGATTTTCCATGAAAGAGAAACTCTTAAATATTTTTGGTCTTTATCTGCACAGTTTTAGAATAATATTTTGGAACCATTTAATATAAATACATCTTTGAAAAAATAGTTTATTGGGAAAAAATACAATTCTGTATTAGGAGCGGAGGTTGCATTTTATGAAGAAAGAAATTATTCACTAAAAATTCTTATTTTGACAGCCAGATGTATTTTTCAAAGCATGTCATTACTGGGATATTGTTTTTATTAAGAAAAAAAAATAACATTACAAAAGTTGAAGACTTTTTTTTACAGACAATGAAAAAATTTTGAACACCTTAATGAAATGTTTATAATTTTCATTTAGAAATAGTCTTCTGTTTTGAATTTGCCAATTTGAAAAAAAAATAAAAAATACCTTCAGCTGGAATAAACATTGCAGCTGAAATGAAAAGAAGGTTTTGGGGATTTGTCTGATTTTTGTTATCAAGGAAATAAGAAAAAAACCCTCTATAGTGTAGAAGATAAAAACAGATTATTAGAAATTAAATTTTAAAAACAGTTAATTGCTAAACTTTAAAGCAATGAAATGTGTTCTGTTACTTACCATTGTCTATTTCACTGAATTTTTCTTACTTAAGTAAATATGATGATTTCAGGAAAAAAAGATTAGCTAGGACTCTGGCTGGCCATTCACATTCCACTTTTGGTAATGATTATTTTAGAAGGATATGCCACGTATGTGGGTTTTTTTTTTCCCCTTTTAAATGAGTCATAAAATAGATTGGTATTTCATGAAGGTGTAAAAATTCCTATCTGTCCATTTCTCTTCTGTTTTATAAAACAGCAAATGGTGGTTATTTTGCCTTCCACTACGATTATGTCTCTTGTTACCTTTCTTCCTGAAAAACACTTTCTGGGCAAACATGTCAATTCCAACTTAGCATTATTCAGTGGTAGAGTTGATTGCCTCTGTTCATAGCTTGAGAGAAAAAGAAGAGAAAATACTATGACATGGTTTAATCTTTGTAATTCTACCTTTTTTTTTCAAAGACAAAATATTTAGAAATAGGTGGGCATGCTTCTATTTAATTAGTTCTTCTTCTGTGGTTTAAAAACAAATATGTTTCCTCTCTGTTTTTTTTTTTTTTTTTTTAATTCAGCTCAGCCTGTATGCCCATATAAATGTCCAATAGTTGGTTATTTTGCACCTGGTTTATTTAAGAAACTGTCAGTGGATTATTTAAGGAGCTTTCTCTGCCCTCTACCATCTAACCAGTCTAGTCTCCTGACCCTTTGTCTGCAGAAGTAATTAATGCACTGCATTTGACATTAGTGGCTTTATTTTTGAGTTAAATTCTAATGGGAAGTCTTTTCTACAACTAACATGACATATACAAACCTTTTGGCTTGGAAATCTAATATTCTATTTGGGACTTCAGAGACAATTGGCCTTTAGGACCTTCTGGAACTGCATAGGACCATTTCTTATTAAGCTTTGGATAGAGATCTTTTGAAGCTTATGTTACCACATTCTGTAAATCTGCAGTTCCGTGAACTAAAGCAATACTTTGCAGTTGCTTCTGCATTTTGGGCATAGCAGGACCTGATGACCTTATTTCTCATTTAATAGCGATGAGGTTCTCAGCATTACTGAGCACATGGAGAGGAAGGAAGGAAAGAGAACAGACTATAGGTGAAAGGTTTGCAACTTCAGCAAAGCAGTTGGAGTACATTGGGAATAACACATAACATGTTCTTCAAATTCTTGCCTTCTGTCATTTTTGTAGAGAGTTTAGTTTCAACTAATTGAAGCACGTTGCCGATTTACATCTCAAAATATAGCATAAAGTTTACTTTAACAATGTTTCATACTTTTTCAGTGTTCTGTACCACAGTAAAACGTTACGGAAATTAAAATGTGATATTTCTACAGAGCAGTTTATGTATTTTTTTTTTTAAATTACAACCTATTTGTTAGTAGGAATGCCCCTGAAACAACCCAATTCTTCATTTGTCTAGCTGTCCCCTACAGAAGATGGCTCTTTTCATTCATATTAAACTGCTCTGAAAAAATGAGAAATTTGTATTTTTTCCTATTTCGAACAGATAGATATCACTTCCATGCTTACTTTTATTAAAAAAAAAATTAAAAGATTTTGAAAAAGTTAATCTGCATTTCTACAGTAGGACTGAAGAGCAATTGCTTCAAGGAGTGAGGAGACAAGCTATTGTAGATCATTTCTTTCTTACTTTGTTTGAGGTCACTCAGCTGGTAGAAACATTGCAGAAAAATCGAGGGTCATGTTACGACTGCATTCAGTCAGTGATGATTGCAGATTGTAGATTGCAGATATGCTTGTCTTCTTCTAAACTAACTGCCTCCTGCAAAGTGAAGCCGAAGACAGTGAGACAGTGCATTTTTTTTAATAGAAAAATGGTTTTAGATATCCCAAAGTCTGTATCTCTCGTGTATTATATGAGTAATCAAAATATTGACTTTTGTTGCATCATTGCTATTTAGTTTTTTAATTATACTCATTTTTAAAGTGATTGTAACAACACAGGTACCTAATTGGAAAACACAGGGTTTTTAATTAGAAGAGTGGCCGTATTTTGAAAGAGCAGCTGTCTTTGGAAGGTAGAACTTGTGCTAGAACTAGACACTGGACTGTGATTTAGAAAAGCTCAGGAGTGCTTAGGTATGCCTCTGATGCCGTATGAAACCATAGGTCAGTCGCTTAAATATGCTGTTCGTCAAATCTCTGAAAAGATTTCCTTTCTGTTTCTTTACCTTTTCAGTGTTTCTCAGGTGTAGCCCAGGTTTTGATCTAACTGGTCACTCATTTCCTCTGTCACTCAAGAAAATGCAATCTCTCCATACACCAGGATGCACATTATTCTAGTTTCCTAATATTGAGCTCTATTAAGATATACAGTAGTCTTCCAAAGAGAACAGCAGTTTACTGTTTGAAACTAGGCTGAAAAAGTATTTTAAATAAAACTTTGGGCTGGCTTTTGGAAGAGACTGTGTGGACATTCTCATACCAGATTTAAATACCTTTTCTTGTTCAAACATAGGAGCAAAGTTTTACCAAGAAACCTGTTATAATAAACCATTTAAGTTACTTTTGAAAGGAGAAAATTAGTGTATAAAATAAAGAAAGATAACCTGTGCAAGACCAGAAAGGTTTAATACCAATTCTGGATGACACTAAGTGAAGCAGAAACTTCTGATTTATGCTACAGGCAAAGGTAGGTTTTTGGTTGTGGAAACTACTTGTGAGATAGCTAAGAAAGCAAGATTTGTATTTCATTGCTTCTTTGGATGGTTCGTTGCACAACTATTTTGAAAGATGTACAATATATTTTGGAACATTCAGTTTTGCAGTAAATATTAATACTTGTGCAGCAATGATTCTCAAGGAATGCAGCTATGTATCTTTTATTAATAGATGGTAATGAAATAATTTCAGTTTATAAATTAATACACATTTTCTGAACATCACTTTTAAGCTTAGATGTGTAAAATTTGTAGCTGCCTTAAAGCAATAAAAAAAAGCCACAGATATGATATGCTGAAATAGTTGAAAAACTGTAATAAAAAGCAAAGCTTTAGCAGCATTGGTTAATGCAAATCTGTGTGGGAAAACAATGTGCATTGGTATTAAATGGATGTATTTACCATACAAATTCATTTTAGTAATACACAATCTTGCAAGATTTCTATGGTCTTTCACTCAGTATTCAAGAGCAATGCAAAAAAATATAAGATGAGCTTTCAAAGTTATACTTGTGGCATTTATATATTTTTTTGTAGTTTAAATATTAACAATCTTCATATTTAATGTGTTTGTGTGGTGTGTGTACTGAACATTTTTATTGATTTATGATTTTTTAAAAATATAAATAAATAAATAATGCTGTAGATATTTTTATCATATAGGCTATAGTGTTATGGTGCTACAAGAGCTGGGGGCTCCATGAGATCCAGGGGTCCGTCAGGGCAGTGCCTGGCCCCAGCACCTGGCCCCAGCCCCAGCCAGGAGCAGGGCAGCCAGGGGGGCACCGAGGCAGCCCCAGCCCTGGGCATTGGGCACCTCCCTAGGGATGGGCCGGGACATGGTCCCGCAGGTGGGCCTGGCTCGGTGGGGCCCTTGGTCAGGCGGGGCAGGGCTGTGGGGAGCTGGAGACCGGCCCTGCTGAGGCATTGCTGGGGTGGGGGCTCTGGGGGCTGACATGGGGTCCTGGGCTGTGGTCAGGTGGGGGCAGCCCCAGGGAGGGGTCAGGGTCAGTCAGGGCCGGTGGTGACCTGTGGGCCCTGAGTTCTTAAGGTGTGCTGGTTTTGGCTGGGATAGAGTTAATTTTCTTCATAGTAGCTAGTATGGGGCTGTGCTTTGGGTTTGTGCTGAAAACAGTGTTGATAATATAGAGATGTTTTCATTGTTGCTGAGCAGTGCTTACACAGAGTCAAGGACTTTTCTGCTTCTCACCCCACCCCACCAGCAGGATGGCTTGGGATGCACAAGAAGTTGGGAGGGGACACAGCTGACCCAAACTGGCCAAAGGGATATTCCATACCATATGATGTCATGCTCAGCATATAAAGCTGGGGGAAGGAAGTGGGGACGTTTGGAGTGATGGCGTTTGTCTTCCCAAGTAACCCTTATGCATGATGGAGCCCTGCTTTCCTTGAGATGGCTGAACACCTGCCCGCTGATGGGAAGTGGTGAATGAATTCCTTGTTTTGCTTTGTGCACGTGGCTTTTGCTTTACCTATTAAACTGTCTTTATCTCAACCCACGAGTTTTCTCACTTTCACTCTTCCGATTCTCTCCCCCATCCCACCGTGGGGGAAGTGAGCGAGCAGCTGTGTGGGGCTTAGCTGCTGGCTGGGGTTAAACCATGACACAAGGGAAAGAGAAAAATTGACAAATGTTACCATTTGAACATTTAACAAAAAAATCCTTAATTGATGTTCTATAATTCACAGAAAGAAAACTTTCCAGGGTGGAGTTGATAGTATTGTGATCTGGTGAGTTTATGAAATAATAACATTCCACTACTTGCACTGGGCTATGAAAGATTACAAATATATTGCAAAATGTGAAAACATCTTTATTTTGCATATATTAATGGCTTATGCTTTGCGATTAATTTCTTTTTTTTGTGCAAGTATCCCCAAATTTGAAATACATAATTCAGAAGGAATTTCCCAAGCCAATTTTTACAGTGACAGTTCTGTTCAAAAGCTACAACTTTGCAGGTTATAGCAAGTTGTAAGGTCTTCTGTTCAGCACATTTGTCTTCAGCAGACTTCAGTACCTGGTAGGGCTGCTCTTTTGAAGAAGCGGGGGTCTTGGGCATCGCAGGTCAAGGGAGGTTATCCTTCTCCTCTACTCTGCCCTGGTGAGGCCACATCTGGAATACTGTGTCCAGTTCTGGGGGCCCCAGTACAGGAGAGACAGGGAACTACTGGAGAGAGTCCATCAGAGGGCTACAAGAATGATGAGGGGACTGGAGCACCTCTTGCATGAGGAAAGGCTGAGAGAGCTGGGTCTGTTTAGTCTGGAGAAGAGAAGACTGAGAGGGGCTCTCGTCAACACTTACAAATATCTAAAGGGTGAGTGTCAAGAGGATGAGGCCAGACTCTTTTCAGTGGTGCCCAGCAATAGGACAGGGGGCAATGGGCACAAACTGGAACACAGGAAGTTCCATCTGCATATCAGGAAAAACTTCTTCACTCTGAGGGTGACAGAGCACTGGAACAGGCTGCCCGGAGAGGTTGTGGAGTCTCCTTCTCTGGAGATATTCAAAACCCACCTGGATGTGATCCTGTGCAACCTGCTCTAGGTGATCCTGCTTTAGCAGGGGGGTTGGACTAGATGATCTCCAGAGGTGCCTTCCAGCCCCTGCCGTTCTGTGATTCTGTGAACATTCTTTGAAGTTTAAGAAAACTTAAATTCTGTCACCCAGAGACTTAAAAATCATTTGGCTGGCTTTTTAAACTCTGCTGTCAGGAAGATGATGAGCCTAATTATATATGCCCAAGTGACAAAACAGTATAAATTAGTATGATTTGTTATCAATGCCCTATTAGGTTATAACTGACATTTGTTAGACATGACAATTCTCATCGAGATTTTAAAACAAAAATGCTTCTCAACTAAAATGAGTCTTGAAATTCCTCCATATGGGATATAAATTAGTCATTAATATACTGGTGAACTTGGTCACAGGTGATCTTATCTAGTGGTTTAGAGCTTAATTATCTGGAGGTGTTCCTTTTATTATAACAGAGATACTTCATGTAATTACTTGACTGAAGGGATATAATGTACTTAGGTTTATAAACCATATATGATTTTTACAGTCTTTATTACATCAGGGTTTTAGTGGTTGTCTAACATTCAGAAAAAAGCACACTTCATTTAATAAGGAAGAAGAAAATCATCTTAAGGAAAAATACAGTATTATTGTCCTTATAAGTGATGGTTAATGTGTACTTTAACACTTTCAAATGACTGCCCTTCCATTTTAGGTTGGTGGGATACAGTCTTAATGTGACAGCCGTAATTATAAAAGTGTCACTTCTGGAAATTAATAAAGAATTTCATTAAGAGCTCAGTGACTATATTTGTGAAGATTGTCTAGCTAATTTAAGTTGCAAAGGTACAGGATGCTATTAAGTGGTAATCTCATGCATTTTAATAGTTGTGTAATTCTGAAGAATTTCAAGGAGATAGATTGTTAAACAAATTCCATGATAGTGTTAAAGATGCTTTTAGCACAGTAGCTTGTTCATACCCCTTTCATTGTCAGCTTCCAAATATAAATTCGAAAACAGGTATAGGTTAAATCACTTGAGTGGCTGGGTGATTAACCTAGTTAGCAGGCTCATACAGTCATTGCTGCTCCACATAACAGCAGTCAGATGGGCTTACATCAGTAGGGCAACTTTGTGTCCTGGTGGGACAGATTGCCCTCATTCTTTGGGGCATCTGCAGCATCCCTATCAGTTTGACTGACTTTAAAAAATGGCCCAGATCCTTAAAGGTATCTTTGCCTAACTACCTTTGATTCCTCAAAGAGGTTACGCTTCATATCTACTGTTAGGCACAACCAGACTTGTTATCATGACCTCCGTGAGCCCTATACCTCAACTTTCGCACTCACTGACTTCAGTTAAATACTCCTCACTGTGCCATTAATTAGCTCAGAGAGGCTAGCAGCTGCAGTCTCTGCAGCCAACAGCCTACACTGCTGAAAGTTCCTGGAAAAGGAACCTTGATTCTCATCTAGTCATTGTCTGTTTGGGGGGAAATTAAAAACCTATAATTTTGCATCATTGCTTTAATGCTAAAAAATACAAACCTGGTATAAAATGTAGGTCTCTAGAGTACCATGTGTTATTTTTTATTGCCTACAGGCTGGCCAACCGAGTATAATTGGCTGAGAATGCATGTATTTTTTGGCTTCTCAGACTGCTCAAAACTGATGTTGAATTGTGTATAAGAGAGGTCATGGAAAGAGCACAGTACATTATGCTGGCTGTTCATCTCCTCTAGGCAGAGTTATACAAATATATGTAACTTTGCACTCTGTCATCTTTCTTCTGAGTAGATTTATTTCAAAAGAAAGTTGGTCTTTTCTAATCCGTAATCATGACTTGGCTTGTAGTCTAGGTTACTTACTCTGTGACCAGACTCACTAAGGGAATGCAGTTGCATGTGAAGTAAAACTAGCTTTTGGGAGTAGTATCATCTGAATTTGTTTTCCTGATTTGTGGGCTTGTAGTAATATACATATGAAATGGAACCAACTAAAAAGAAAAAACCCAAAACAATAAACTTTTAATCTAACTTATCACTAATGAACAAGTTTTCAATAAGTCTTCCCTCTCCCTAGAGGGAGAGCTCTGTATCAGGAGTATATAGGTATTTCTCATGATATATATGTGTAGAGTTGTCACAGAAACACTCTAACTGAACTGTTGCTATTACATAGCTCTGCTGAAGCACGTTTTTCTAAGAAGCTTTTGAAGTGTAAACTTAGCCTTACAATAACTTTTAGTTGAGGGTTATAGAATCTGAACTAATAACCTAATTTACGAAACACATTACCAGCTTCTTAAAGGCTGGATATGGTCACCAAAGTCAACCACAGGACAGGACAAGAAAATCTTGAAATGGGATCTCTAGTAAATCTTTTTTTTCTAGACTAGGTTGGGGAACTTAAGTCACTACGTCAGATGCAGTAACATGCTGATGTAAAATGTGTCAAAAATATTTTGAGGTTTGGGTTTGGTTTTTTTTTCAGAACTGGTAGTCCGTTAATAAGCTACCTCCCATTTTCAAACTTATTGAAATTATCTGTAGTTTAGATGCTAAAAGAATACTTTAAACAGCAAAAAATAATTTCTTGGATAAACTGAGATTTAACCTTAATCTGTAAAAATAGATACAGGGATAACATTTCTGTTTTCTAATGGACTCACTAGTCTCCTAGCAAGACCTACAAGTTGAGGTGAGGCTAATTTGGACATGAAGTAAGATTCTCTGAGTACAGTCAGTGGTGATAATAAATCATTGGTGAGATAGTAAGAAAAATTGTCAAGGAATTTGGTAGGTTCCTAATTTTTTTTAATTTAAATTGCTTCTTGTTGAAAAGGAGGACTTCAGCCTTTTTCAGGTTTTTCTCAATAAAAGTTTACATTGCAGGTAAAAGCGTATTGCTCCAAAATATTGGGAAAGTAGGAGGAGGATGTACTAATACGAAGTTATGTCAAATGAGGTTGTAAACTGGCAATATACATAAGAAAGGCTTATTGCAAGACAGCTTAATAATGAAAGGACGGAAAATGACATCATGCATTCGCAAGTACTGAAAATGAAAATAAATGTAAGGACTACAACTGAGAAGGGACATCTGTTTTGAACAACAAATGAAGTTTGCAGATTATGGTGAAATATGTAATACGGTATGAAATATTATTTTTTTCATTAGAAACTCTCAATGTAGAGGGGATCCTGTAGTGTGAGAGTGCTTGATAACATTGCAAAAGATAAGAGGTTAGAGAAGCCAGATAACCGTAAAATTGAGAATGCACATGAACATTGCATGTTCCTGAAAAAAAAAAATGGTTTGATTTTCGTGTATAATTAGAATGGGAGGGTTAGGCAGCATGCGAATAAAAGAAATTTAGTCAATCTTGAATGTAATGGAAAAACCTGCTATAATACAAACATTCTGTTGAAAAGAATTTCATATAAAATCATATGTAATAATGAAATGCAGCTAGTATCTTAGCAACTGTATGAGTGAAAATCAGGATAGGCATGCAACTATTTCTTTGATTATTTATGATGATACATTGTGGGTAGGAAAATGAACCTGACCTTCTTTCCAAAAGGTTGTGTTACATTTCTTGATCTGCTTAAAATCATAAAAATCTGAACTCTAAAGTTCTGCGTAAAAAATGACGTGGGTTGTTTTAAAAGGCTATGTAAGGCTTCTGTAAAAAGAGAGATTTTACAGAAGTAAGGTCCATCAGTAATAATTCTTGGCATAAAATCAAACATTCAGTTGGTACGCTGTGAAGCGGAATGGCTATGAGAAAGGCCCACAGGGGGAGGACAGTAAAAGTAGCAAGCAAACTGGAAGGAAGTCACACTGATACGTAAAGGCACAACTTCTAAAGCATTACAAAACAAAAATAATAAAAAAACCCTAATGAGCAAAATGGTTCCTTTGTGGATCAGTGGTTCTTTCTGCTGTTGCTTTGTAACCAGTTTGGTTTCAGGGCCCTGAATTTATTAATGTGTTATAACGGTTCTCTGCATGCAAATGCTTCCCTATTCTGCTCCTTTTGTTTCTCTGTTCTAAATTATGTATCACTATTAATAAAATAAAGCTTTTCTCTTTTGAGCATAGTTTTAACACAGTGTGGGGACAGGGAAGCGATAGAGTCTCCCTCACACACAAACCCTGCTCCTGCCATCCCATTGTACTTAATGTATGCTTAAAGCAAATCCCATGGGCCTATGTATTAATAGAAACAGCAGCTTCACGAAGTGTTCAGCCTCATGTTGTTTGTTTGTGGAATGAGAACATGACCTATTCCAGAGACACAAAATTGCCAAGTTTAGAAGGAATGATTTCAGCAATTAAGTAATTTTTGATAGTTTGGTTATTGTATTCATTTTATATTATTATCTTGGCCTTTTAGGGAAATAAAAAAGTTTCTCATTTGATACGTTTTACTCATTTTAAAACTGAGTGCAGAAGTAGCTGACAAGAAACGAGCAGAGGGATATTTGACATTACTGATTTGTATCTCAACCTCATTGTGTGCTTTTTTTCCTCAGATTGTTGATTTATTGCTTTGAACCCACATCAACAGCTGTGTGACACAGTTACCTCCAGGTCTCTTTAAATTATGCATATCTGAATGTTCTTTTTTTTTTTTTTTTAAAAAAAAAAGTGCTTCTGGCACATAATACATAGATAGGCTCCAGTGCAGATAAAAATTTTGATATGCTTTGGTTTGAGAGAAAGTTCTTTGCATAAGAAAAACAATATCTGCAAATGTGATGAAGTATTAATTAACTAATACTAATTAAAAAGTGGCAGGTGATGGAGTAAAGAACCAATGTTAGAAACTGATTTGGAATGAAATTACAGGTGCTTTTTTCTTTTATTTTTTACTTATTTGTAGAAAGCAGGCTTCTTGCATCGAACAAACACTTGGTCTGCATGTTCTTGAATGGCAAAGAAGCACAGGGCTGGATAGCTACACCTGGAGGGGTTTGATGTCGGGGGGGAGACGGTAACCACCTGGCAAGCAGAAAACAGGCATGTCACCGTGTGTGGGAAAAGGCTTGGTGGGCTGGCTGGTTGCAGACTGCTGCCTTGTGTCGTGGAGGAACTGGCCTAGCCGAGTTACTGCTTTGGAGAGAGCCTGTTGTCAGATGGTTTCCGCTGTCAACAGGAGGTTTTTTGCCCTCAGTTTAACTGCAGATAAAGGGGCTTTGAAGTGGGATTCTGCAGCACCTGAAGTTAATTTTTCTTGAAGAAGAAAAATTACATAAAAGTAGCAGGAGGAATAACAGGGAGTGGCAGAAAAATGTTTATAGCTGCTTTCATCTTGGTTGTAGTGCAAACTTGTACTTCCCTGCTGGCTCCTATGGGACTGGTTACTGAAGTCCTGAGTACTCCATCAGGAGTGGTGTTGCCATGAAAGCAGGGAGATGTTGCTAGAGATCTACTGAGTTCCTTGTGAAGTACTGGATGGTGAAGTGGTGAGATGGTGTTCTGTTGTACCATAGTCACACTTCTGCCTCGACAGTTAATACCTCAGGCTTTTTTCCCCCCGCTACTTCCCTGTGTTAATGCTCTCTCTGCTTCATCTCTCATTTGCTTTCTTGCGGCAATGCTGATGTTTTTATTAGCTTTGATTAATTTAACAGTACTCCACCCTGATTTAATTATAGTTACTCTAAATTTTACTAGAAGTTCTTAGGCATGATTTTTCACGACACTATGTTTTAAAAGCTCTTACTTTTATTCTAATCTTCCTTACTGTAAAGCCATAAAGGATCCATATCTGTGTTCTGTCAACCATATAAGTGACTTCTAACTTGTGGAGAGAACTTCTTATCTCCTTCCCTGGGGAAGGCAAATTACCCATAACTAAATTTCACCACCTCTTTTGTGTGATTTATTGTTCATACCAATAATTTTCCATTCTTTATGTTAAGCTCGTGATTCAAAATCTTGATGAAGTGTTGTTTCTGTTCAGAATCACTGGACAAAAAAGCTTCTGTAGGGCTATCTCACTCCCTTATGTTGGTCTAAAACATGTCTCATTCTGACACCAGGCTATGTGGTGGTGGCAGTGAATTCAGAAATATATTGCTTTCTTCTACACACAAAAGAATTTCATTGGAAAAAGAAAAGTAGTATCATGATGGGCCTGTCTTTTTCTTTTCCTGTTCTGTTGTAGAATTGTTGTTAGCCTTGCCTCTAATAATAACAGTATGGATACCTGCACACTCTTAAGTTTGTCATTACTTTCAAAACCTGTTAGTTTCTCTTTCAATTTTCAGTTTTCTTCAAAAAGGACATAGTTAGTTACCTTAAATTTTCTTTTCATAGTCTGGACATACTTGGTTTGTACCTTATTTTACTCCAGCAATGACAGCTGTTTGCTACCAATGGTCTGTAGAAAGACATGTATTTTTTCTAATACCACCTCTTTCAATGTTTCAAATTAGTGTTAATTTTTAATATCAAATGAAGAAGTTAAAGCCTTGTGGTCATATGTTTATGCTACCCTTGAATTTCTGAAAAGAATGAAGTATTTGGGGTTTTGCTTACTGTCGCATAGTTTCAAGTGTTTTTCTAGAAAAACATTTGCTCAATATTCAGTATCTAGTTCCCTGGAAGTAATTCAATGAGCACTCAAATGTCCTTGTGGAGCTGATGCAGATTCTACAGTTTTGTGCTGCATTATCTTTGAATATATGCCATGCCTTCTGAAATTGTTTATTATATTCTCTGTCATCATTAAGTTATACAACCCATTAATTAGCTTTATTACAAGAAAAACTTTACGTGAAGTACACTGCTTTAAATGATGACATACTGAATGTAAAGGATACATGAAGAGAGAGAAATTTTGTTTTAAGCTTCTGTTTATTATCAGTATAGATCATTTGAACTTATCCTTACAAGAATCTAATATTAACAAATCAAATAACGTAAAAAGCTTGATTAATCTGATATGCAGACCAACAACTCCAAATTCTGGTCATTTTGTTACATTTTATTTTTTCTGTTTGTTGTAGAATTTTTTATTCAGTTGAATGTACCACCAGGACAACTTTTTGTAGCAGTTTGGTGAAAGGAGTTTTTCTTACTGTTTAGACTATACAAATCTTTAAGTGATGAAGTTAGGATGGTATTTCTAATGAAAAAGTAAATCACTGTTAGTTTTCCTCTAGTTCATAATGGAAACGTTGGGGGATGCAAATTCTGGTTTTTATATTGAAGTTGTTCTATAATTTGTATTTTGACAACATCATGCATGCTACCACTGAAAGTAGTAGGTTGATGCACACCTAATATCTTGTTACGGAAGCTGAACTTCAAAAACACAAAAGAAGAGAAATACTAAAACAAAATTGTAAGTTTGTAACAATGCTACCTAATATGCAAGAGTTGGGTGAAAATAACCTAAAGAAATGGTAAAGAGAGCTCTTGGATTTGGCAGCTTTTTTCTTGTGCTCCCTCATTGTGATAAGTAATGGGCTAATGATTCCAGGAGTTCTCCATTTAGGTCATTGCGATTATTTTTCTTAAGGATTTTTTTTTTTTTTTTAGCCATGTAAAACTAGGCAGTTGAAGATATTTCTGTTGACTTGCATTAGAGTCTAGAGTTGTGATAACGAAGCTTTCTCTCAGAATGTAGCATACTTGCTATCTTCCAAAAACATAACACTTAAAAGATCATTAGTGCTTGGCAGCATGCTGCAGGTGTGTTATCAGGAGGTCAGAAAATGAAATAAAAATGCCTTTGTGAGTATATGTCTACATGGTTTTCATTTTTTGCTTTTTTGTTTAGCTTCTTATTGCTACATGAGGCAATTCTGAAAAGACTTTTGATTTCCCTTTGTGATTGTTTTACACTTAGAAATCTCAGCAATATGTCAGCTGTTGTCTTAAATGAAATCAGCCTATATTTTTACCTCCAAACCTCCATTAATACATTAAAATTTAAAGAATCAAATAGTATCCTGCTGGTTTCAGTGAATGAGTAGAAGAACAACGTGTTCAATTCTTGTTAAAGCAGAGAGCTTTTTGCTGAGGAGAACCATCTCCAAGAAATGTCTCCCTTGGGGAGTGGGGCAGTGGGAAGAAAAGAGGAGGGTTAGCGTGTCTTAGACTTGGCAGCTAAATTAAGTTTTATTTCTCCCTCTCTGTCTTAATGTGCAGATTAGGTACATTTGCACAAAAGTAGACAGTGTCAGTTCTGCATGATCAGGGGAATGCAAATTGTCTATTTCAGTGACAAACTTCTTCATTCTTTCCCTGTTGTGTATTACATTAAAGCAATGAGATGTGTAGTTTGTCTAAACTATTCTTGTCCTAATAATGTACTATCCACAAAACTTATACCAGGAAGAAATTGAAGCATTTTGTCTCCCAACTGTCTGCTTTTCTTTAACAAGATATTTAAAAACAAATAACAAACGAAAAACTCACTGGGCTTAAAGGTATGGTAATTTGTTCCTCAGCTCCTGCAACGTAGCTTTTCTAGCCTATCAAGTTTTTTAGATATCAGTGAACTGAGGACACTCAATAGTGTTCAAAATCAAAACCAGTGGCGTTTTACCTGAGGCTTTTTACTAGTCTAGAATCCTCTTGTTCTCTGTTCTGTTTCTTTTTTAACTATGGGAGGGCTTTTTCAAGGCCCATGGGTGTTTGTATATGTTACCTGTGTACACAGCAATATCTTAAATTCTGGCCTTGATCAGAATTACTGTGGATACATCTATTCAGCTATGAACATATTTAATTACAGCCTGGTTTTGTCTGTCTTTTTCACTAGGATCAGGAAACGTACGCTGTGTTCTTCCTCAAAGCCAGTAGTATTTTAGTCATCTGCTCATTCCTACTAGCGCAACAGACTTATTTCCATAGGAGAGACTTTGGCTGCAGAGAAGAAAAATGGTCAGCAGACTGTGCTGTGCAATCCATGGCTGTCAACATTAAATCAAACCCTCAGTTTAATAAAAGCAAATCAGATGGGCCATTGTTAATCTGACACTTTTGGTCTGAACATAAAAAGACCTCAATATTTTTTATTATTAGAAATCGATAATGCGTTCTCAACTTTAAAAAAAAAAAGTGATTTAAATGAATAAACCAACAGAATAAATACAGAATATAGAATCATAGAATCATTTTGGTTGGAAAAGACCCTTAAGATCATAGAGTCCAACCATAAACCTAACAGTGCCAAGTCCACCACTAAACCATGCCCCTAAGCACCACATCTCCACATCTTTTAAATACCTCCAGGGATGGTGACTCAACCACTTCCCTGGGCAGCCTGTTCCATTGCCTGACAACCCTGTCGGTGAAGAAATTTTTCCCAATATCCAATATAAACCTCCTTGGCACAACTTGAGGCCATTTCTTCTTGTTGTATCCCTGGCTACTTGGGAGAAGAGACCAACCCCCACCTGGCTACAACCTCCTTTCAGGTAGTTCTAGAGAGCAATAAGGTCTCCCCTCAGCCTCCTTTTCTCCAGGCTAAACAACCCCAGTTCCTTCAGCTGCTCCTCACAAGACTTGTGCTCTCTAGACCCTTCACCAGCGTTATTGCCCTTCTTTGGACATGCTCCAGTGCCTCAGTGTCCTTCTTGTAGTGAGGGGCCCAAAACTGAACACAATATTTGAGGTGTGGTCTCAGCAGTTTAGCTTATTAAAGATGGAGTGGGTGGCAGTATGTCTTGTTAAAATTGCCTGATAGTTTTGACTCCCTAAGGAACGCTGAGAAGTTTTTAAGCACTGGCATGCAGCTTAATTTTATTTCTCTAACACTGAAGTAGTTCTGATTATCATTCTGTTTGGTATGCAATATAAAGTGCCCTATTTCACTTCTTACTGCACATTTAAACTAGGGCTTGGTTTTCATTGTAGTTTAGATACACTAAGTCTATCTGTCAACAATGAAACATAGATTTTCATGGCCAGAACTTGTCTAAACAGATGACACAAAAGTACAATTTTGTTTGTTTGTTGAAGCAACTGGGGTTTTTACATAAGAGAAGAATTTCAGCTTCCTTGCAACACTGAAATGAGACAAATTACAACGTGGTTCTTCTGTTACCTTCTGAAATTAATACATTTTCTTGTAATATTTGCATAGATTCTAAAGTCCTATAGAGCATAAACATTAAATATTTAATCATATGCAAGTTATGCTATGCTGGCTGGAAGCAAAAAGTTGGATAGGAGATGCTCTGCAATACGCAAATTCATAATAGGCAATGCTGAGCACTTTCGGGCAGGTGCATGAGTTCCCTCACTTCCTACTAGGTTCTTTTTCTTTAATGCATTCCAACTCTGTCAAGTTATCATTCATGTTGTTGCTCTGTTTAGCATTTCTTCCTATCCCTAACACTTTTTATCTTGGAGGTGCGATGACCCATGAAATCTAATTTTCTATGTAAAAATTTTAAAGGGTGATGTGAACTGACGTATAGGAGAGCAGATCATGAATGCCTAAGACACTCAGGATACCTGTTGTCATCTTACTTACTAAGTCCTATAAAAGGGATATAAATGACAACTGCCGATGTATTTCATACAGATCATTACTGTCCCCCAGCTAGCATTTACATCCCCACCACGTGCACTTTGGTGACTTAGTAGAAAAGGTTACAACAGGATTTTGTGTATGGAAGTCAAAATAATGTAACTACAGCCGGGAGATATGATGTAGATCTATTTAGATTCAGAGCTACCAAACAAATAATAAACATAAATGATTGTACGTATGTCTCTTCAAACTGAAAGAAGACAATGTGTTTTAACCAGAGGAACAGTATTAGTATGGTGCTAATAGGACTACAAGACAGACCTTAGAAATTCAGTCTTACGGAGGCGGGGTGGTGGTGGTGGTGGTCAGAAAAGGTCATCTAATACAATGCTTCCCACTCTTCACTGTTCAGACTTGATTTCATTTAATCAAGCACTTTTTCATGCTTCATTATAGTACTTAGCTCCTGGTGAATGAGTAACAGATTTGGAAGGTGACAGGCTCACTCAATGTTTGTAATGCCATTGAGAGAAGCTTTGACCCAATAGTCCATTCCAGTCTAGTCACACTAACTCTAAACTACTGTGTGGGTCCTTTCAGCCTAGGGGAGTAGATTAACAGTGAAGGTGAGGAAGGAGCAGTGAAGCTTCATGGCTGCTGTAAGATAAAAACAGTTCAAACTGCACTGCAGATGAAGTAATTAATGCAGCTAAGTCATATGCTGGCTTTGCATTCTTCCCCCCTTACCCCTCCTTGACTATAAATTGCAGTGACAAACCCAGAAGCGGAGATCCAAGTCGCCTATATGCTTCCTGGCTCACAGGTAGGAATTCAGTTTGATCCAGTGTTCTGCCTTCTAAATGGGATGTGAGGGATGATCGTATACCTATGAGAGCTATATGTGCAGCTCCACTGCTTGTGCCGATTTTGATGCTGCCAGTGTGGATTTTTTAAGAAATAGCTGTCCCTCCTCTGCAGTTGCAAAATACAGTTATGCAGAAATTCTTGATCTACATCTTTTTCTTCAAGGAGTGTGTTAAATTAAGAACTGGAAACTGCATTGATCCCTTTTATCCCTATCAATGCTTGGCAGATCCATAATTTTATCAGATGTGACTCTCTCCTCCAACCCCACCCTATCCCCCTACCAATTGAATTGTTCTATTTCTTATGTTGGAAAGAGATACTGTTTATAGCATAAAACAGGATTTCATAAAGCGGTGGTAAATAATCCTGAATTTTTGTGTGTACTATAGGGATTTACTAAACAATGAGAGACACTTAAGATTTTTCCTAGCGATTAAAAGTTTGAGGTTTTCGGGGTTGTTTTGCATTGCTTTTTAGAAAGAAATGGCTCCACACTTTCACCTCATGCCTTTTTTTTTTTTTTTTTTTAATTCTAAATAATACCTGTCAATTAAAATTTTCTGTATCACTTCACATCAGCCTTTGCTACAGAGCCTCAGCTCTTACACTTCTTTCTCATCTTTTTCAGTGGGTGAATGACACATGCTAGGTTAAAAGCTCTGAGTACCTCTTTTTTATTCTCCAAGATAGTTTTGTTTCAGTTGACCTGTTACAACATTTATCCCCTAATCATGGTGGTTGGGAAACAGGATGTAAGTTGGTAATTGGGAAGAGTGTATGTCCTTTTATCGTTCTGCTCCCCAGTTAAGAATTCTCATAAAGAGTCTACTCATCATACAAAATTAACTTTCTTAATTAAGAAAGTTTCAAACTTTAATTTGGAATTAACTTGCTTAGTTTGCATGGTGCTTTTTTAGTTGTAGTTTTCTGAAAATAGCATTAAAACATTATCTTTATTGTATAGCATTAATAATTACTATATAATTATGTTAGAGATTTCTTCTGTGAGCTTCAGATAAAAAATAAACATGTGAGTTTGGGAATTGCTTCATTTAAAACATGGAGAATTTTAGAACCACTCTTCTGCTCCAAAAGCTACTTAAATCTTTCTTCTGTGCTTCTACTTATTATGTGATTCTAAAAAATTTGCCTTGGGCCCCTCTCATCCCACTAGGAACAGGAAGGCACTAAAGCAAAGGCAAGCCATGTCAAATGCCACACAAAATGGAAGTGTATTAGTAGATAATGCTAGTCCTGTCAGTTCATTTTTGTGGTAAGAGGACTTTATGTGACAGTGTTCATCACTGATGAATGCTGAAATATAAAAAATTTGAGTTTGGACAGGAGAAGAGAAAGCATGAGGCTCAGACTATATATGGCCTTGTTCATTAATATTATGTGTAAACCTAACATTTTCTTCCTTGGAAAATGTTTCATAACATCACTTTTTTAAAATGTGTTTACGTGAGTTCAATGTTTATTGTATTTCTTGGTCTTTAATTGACATTTCCTGGTACAGCAGTTTTGCAGATAAATCAACCTCTTACACTTAGTCAGAAAAATGCATTGACTGCATAATATTTATCACATTGTAAGAACATATTGATGTTACTGTCAGTTTTGCCTGACCATATGCTTGAACTTGAATAGACTGATGTAATTCCTGTCATCTTAATGTGTTAAATATAAAAGTTTTAATGTGGAATAGACTACAAACTAGGCAGGGAAAATTCTAAGGATTTTTTTAAAGCCATCTTAAACACAAGAGGATTGTTGAAGTCAGGTAGCCTCAGTTCATGTAAACAACTTGTAGAGAGAAGTAGTTGCAATGGCTGCATCATTCTGATTTTCTGTGTGTCCTAGTTTTGGCTGGGATGGAGTTAATTTAGTGGGTATAGTGCCGTGTTTTGGATTTAGGATGAGAATAATGTTGATAACACACTGATGTTTTTGTTGTTGCTAGGCAATGTTTATACCAAGTCAATGACTTTTCAGCTTCTCACACTGTCCCACCAGCGAGGAGGCTGGGGGTGCACAAGCAGCTGGGAGGGAGCATGGCCAGGTCAGCCAACCCAAACTGGCCAAAGAGATATTCTATACCATATGATGTCATGCTCAGTATATAACTGGGGGGAAGCTGGCCAGAGGTTTGGACTGTGGCTTGCGAACTAGCTGGGCATCAGTGGTCTGCGGGTGGTGAGCAATTGTGCTGTGCATCACTTGTTTTGTATGTTTTTTATTAGTAGTAGTATTATTCTCTTCTTTTTCTGTCCTGTTAAACTGTCTTTATCTCAACCCATGAGTTTTGCCTTTTTTGTCCCAATTCTGTCCCTCATCCCACTGTGGGGGCAGGAGGAGTGAGCGAACAGCTGGCCAGGTTTATTTTAGCTGCTGGCCAGGTTAAACCACAACATATGTGTGCCCACCTAAACTAAAAAAAAAAAAAAAAAAATAATAGGCAGCCCATTACTGAGAGACTGTTCAGGGAAGATTTCAGTCTCTAAAGTATTGCTGATGTTAGTCTGATCCCTAGTTACAGGTGCAACACTGCAATGTGTCTCTAGCATTTTTCTACACCTGTGCCTGTTTTGTTCACCAGTAACAGACCTAGAAGTGTTTTTATGTATTCATCCTTTACTGTGATGAGCCTTTCAGCATTGTAAATTGTTCCATTTTACGGGAGAATAGAATGGCAGCTCTGTCAGTTGTTGGCTCCACTATGATTTGAGTACTTTGTGTGTACTGGTGTATTCTCCCACTGATAAATGAAATGGATTTGCTGCAGTAATTCTTTCATTCTTAAAGTAGATCATAACATTTGAAGGTGAGTTTTATTTACTTCAGTATAAAATTATGTCTTTATCTCCTGCATCTGTTTCACTATTAAAAAGTCCTATAGAAAATCAAAGCATCTATAAAATTGATGATTTTTGCTTTTCTGCAGAACTTGATAGTTGATTCTTGAAGACTAAAGATTCAGGTTCAACATTCTGTGATCACCTGTTGTTTGATTCCTAGCAATTTTTTTTTTTCCCATAAAATTAAGGACTGATTATGCTAAAAAAGGATTCCTTTTGAACTTAGTATCAAAACTCATGGAACGGTTGAGGACAGAAGGGACCCCGAATGACCACCTAGTCCAGTCACCCTGCTCAAAGCAGGGTCACCTAGAGCACGTTACTCAAGACCATATCCAGTTGAGTTTTGAGTATCTTCATGCACAAAGATGCCTTAACCTCTCAGCAAATTGTTCCAATGTTTGATCACCGTTACAGTAAAAAAGCTTTTATTTTTCCTGATGTTTAAACAGAATTTTTTGCATTCCACTTTGTGCCCATTTTCTCTTGTCCATTCACTGTGCATCACTGATAAGAGTCTGGCTCCATCTTCTTTTTACACTCTCGTTCAGTATTTGTACACATCAGTAAGATCCCCCCTGAGTCTTCTCAAGACTAAACAGTCAGTTTGAACTCTAAACAATTGAGATGGTACTCTTCATGTGTGTACCTTAGAATTTGCTGGAAAAATAACAATTTCAGTGAAGACATGATATTTTCATCTACTCAGTAATTTTCTCTTTGGCATTGTGCCTGTACATTGTGGATGGTGTTTGCACAGCTGTTAGGAATTGCTCACAAAGAGACTTGCAGTAGGGAATCTAGCTCATAACGTTAGATACAGAAGACTTTATATTTTCAAAATCTACAGATTTTCAACCCAAAAAGATAAAAAGAAAAACTTTTTAAAGTATTTTTAAAACCATCCTTAGTAATGTTAGTTCATTGTGTTCTAGGAAGTTTTTAAGAAACACATCTACGTTTGGTGTGGAATTTAGGGAAACTACTCATGTCTGCTAGATGCTTTGCAGTGAACAGGGAGACGATTTCTTCACCAAAGGCATGCTATTAAGATAGGACGGTGGGTTGAGGTAGCAAGAGGAATTTAACTTGCCGGTGTTGATTGGCAGAAGACAATATTGATCACAAAGGTAATCCAGGTGTGTCCATGTCAGCCATTGCACAAGTTTTTGTTCTTATTGAAACAAAATGGAATTTTATTAGTAGATTAAAGTAAAATCACAGAAATCTGTGGTGAATTCCTTTTAAAAATGAGAAACGGCTTCAGATGAAACTCAAAGATGTAGATTGTATAATATCACAAGTAAGCAGAGTTTTGTATCATGGTATGCTTAATGGTCAGCTCCCATTGAATCACCCGTAGAATTTCAGTTAGGAATTTGAGTAGCTATCTTACTAGTGCTGTAGTTTGAAGGAGGGAGAAGTCAAGAAACATAATTCTTTTTGGAAGCTAAATGCACAATGAATCAAGCAACTACCTTTCACACTTAGGTGCACAAGTGATGGGGGGTGGGTGACTTTTTTTTTTTTTTTTCTCCTAGTTTAGGCAGTCTCTGTTATGTTGCTATAGCCCAAATTAATGGATTGTCTTCTGTTGCATTCAATCTTCAACTCAATATCTGGTATTATGTGCCTGCTACCTTTACTTACCAATGGGTAATTTCACAATGTACTTAAGACAGTTCTCAACAATAAACCTCTCAAAAGTCAGTGTGTGTGGGAAGGCTCAAGTGAAAACTGTGTCTGAATATGTTTGCTGTGCAAACAAGAAATACTTAGAGAATTTCAGGAAGAAGTATTTCTCCTGATTCTGGGACACTTTTTTTTTTTTCTTCTTTGATAGCCAAATCATTTCCAGCCAAATGTTGGAAGCTCCCTTCTGGTCTGTGTTTCTTGATGTCTTTCTCATGGACACTCAGAACAGGAGCAGGAATTTGAACATAACAAATTCTCTCCCGACATGGAGCTCAGAAGCAAACTTAGAACTAGGTTCCTAGTTCTGCACGCTGATGGAAATGGGTGATTATATCTGATATATCCTTAAATTACAGCTCGAAGAGAAGGAAGAATACAGTGTAAGGACCATCCATAAGTTGGGGTTTTTTTTTAACTTGCAGATGCCAATGTTCATTTTTACAAAAGGAAGGAGAATTTGTATTCACAAACCAGTTTCTAATGCTATTGTATGGTTGTGAGATAGAAATGATTAAGCAGAGCAACAAAGAGAATTAAACATTAAAGGCTGCTGGGTGTTCTGTTTCTGTAAACACTTCTGTATTCTGAATTAAATAGCATGCAGCTTTTCAAAGCCAAACTGTTCGAACTCTTGGGCCAAGTAGTGATGAAACTTACTGAGATGTAGATGTCCTATTTGATACAAAGTTCAGGTGAATTGCATATGTAATGATCTGCTTAAGGTCTGATCCAAGACCTCTTTTGAGCAACCTGTCACATTTCTGAGATGTCCTGACAGGAACAGCCAGATTGAATGAACCCAGATTCCAGTCTATTGGAGAACATTGTAATTAGCATTTCTGCAATTTGGCCATAGATTTGAATTAGCCCACACTATCTGTTATTTTTAGTGACACACTTATCTTTGCTCTGTCCTTTAGAGTTGTAAAAAGCTTTTAACCACAGAGTGGGCTCAGTGGAATGTTCTTTTGCCTTAGCAACTTTGGCACTAATGTAGGGAAAAGCATTAGAAGTGGGAAAGATGGAGCTGCAAACTCCTATACTTCAGCCCTGGACATCCCTGCTACCTAGGGGAGCCCAGTATTTCCTGCTGTAACTTAGATGTGCCAAAAGCCATTATGAGCACTGGAGCAGCACAAACTTAGGAACATGCAATGACCTTGGCTGTCACCTCCCTCAAGCCTCTCAGAAACGGTAGTAATACCATACAGCGAGATTGCCTTGTATTTCTGGAGCCCATACAGGCACAAGCTGACCTCCGTGAGAGCTAGTGGTGCTCATGACGCAGATCTGAGGCTGGGATGTAGAGGCTCTAGACTTGTTTTCGATCTCAATCCTCGTTGCCTAATACCTTAGTCTATTTGAATGCTGTTAAATATAAACATGGATTTATTCACCAAACTTCATAGTTCTGCTGATGTATCTGTAAGCAATGTTCGTTTGAATAAAGGAAGACATGCCGAACACTAATGAATATTATGGGAACTTCCTCATCAACGTTCCATTGTCCAGAGCAAAGAAAGTTCAGGCACATTTTATGGGGCAGATATGAAATGGTGTCTTAAAACAGGCAATGATCAGATTTGTTTGTTTTGCTTACAAACAAAAAAGAAATCTCAAATGAACAAGGAAAAAAATCTCCAATTAACTTGAAGTTGAATTAGAGTATAATAAATTAGAGTATGTGAATTACCGCTCATCTACATTTTGTACATTTTTTCACATTTCTTTGTCTTTTTACATCGAATCAGGATAGATTGCCTCCAGTTCTACTTGTCCAAAAATGTGAGTAATAAAAATTGAATAGGCATAGCGTGCTGAAATATCTCCACATAGATGTTCATACCCACTGAAAAAGAAAGGACATTATATTAGAAAGGCAAACAGCCATGAATAATCAAACAAAACTCTCCATGTATATTGCGACTTAAGCAGAGTAAAAGAGAGAAAAAAGAATCATTAGCAAAAGAACAGCTGGCAGAAACACATGTTTATTCTTTATGTCTCTCACGAGATATACAGCTTTCTTCTCTTACTGGAAAATTTAAATTGATACTGTCATTTGTAATAAAAACAGTTCATGTAGCTTAACTTCATTTGATGTATATACAGGAAGATAGTAAATTCTTTACAGTTCTTCAGGACAGTAATATCTATTAATAAAAAGGAACATGTATTAAAAGCCACATAGTGACATTTACATACTGAATCTTGTAGATTTTTTTTTTTAAATGAAAATCTGAAACAAATATACTCCTGTCCCTGTCTGAAGCAAGATGGTGTAGGGAGATAAAATGATTTTCTCACAGCTTAGTGATTTAACCCTAGTCTTGGTTTCTTTAACCTATTCCACTTTAGTTATAGCCCTTCCTTGAAACAAAATTGCAAAATATGCTGAGACTGTGATTTGGTTTTATTTCTAAAGATCTGTGAACTTATTTTTTTTTAATGGTCACAAACAGAGTGTCTATATTGATCATTGAACTGGAGTGAAGGATCACTAATAAAAGATCTTCTGTGCAGTGTGAGAAGGCTGTAATATTTTTTTACCATTAAAAGCTTATGAAGATAGATCCTCTCATTATCTTTTAGTAGATACATAAAATACAATTAAAGATGCTATTAAAATTATTTAAAAACTCTGTAACTTCTGTCATGTTCCCCAAAGATGGAAAAGCATGCTTGTATGAATAAAGTATCTATCAAGAATGTATGATCTGGACAGTGCAACTTACTGGACTGGTGGTCAAAAACAATTGGTTTGACATAACATAATTTACCTGGCATCCTGCCTGACTAAAGAGAATACAAACTATTGCTGTACACGGTGTGTTTAGTTTGCTGTACATATTTTGAGGATGATACAGGAAAATACTTCAGGACCTATTAATTTATTCTTCAGTATTTAAAATTGCATGACTTCTTTGAATTATGTATGATATTGATGTGTGACTGGGCAAAATCTAGCTTTTTTTTTTTTTAATAAAGGAAAACCCAAATACCTCTGAAATGCCTATTTTAAGTCATTATGCCTCCTCAGCATAAAATGTGTTCTTGACTAGAAAGATTATTCTTTTATGACAAAAAGCCTTCCAAGGGCTAAACTACATGACTGAGGAACCACAAGTGGACTTGGTTCCTCTCTGCTCCCCCACCCCATCTGTTTTGCCTGTTATATTCTGCCTGTGTAATGCCAGTTAGTCTTATGAAAATACAGCTTAAAATTCCTAAAGATGTAGTGAAATCAAGTCCCGAGAGTATAGTAAGTTTAGGGACCTTAGAACAAAAGTGGCTTTTAAGTTCCGGGCAGTGTTTCACTGAAGCACTAGAATAACATGAAGCAAATCTGATACAGAGCTCAGAAACGTTAATCAGTCTCATCATTACTGAGTTGAAGAATAAACTGTAAAGTATGTTAGGGAATTTATGTTAAAAGTTTAAAAGTAAAGGAGGTATTTTTTTAAGAAGCTGTCTACTTTTGAATATATGATTATCTTTACTTTCTATCACATGAAATGTTTCTCTACTAGTAAGCCTAGTATTTTCTCTGTAAATGGAAGGTACTTACAAGAAGAGGGTAGAGATGGAGTAGGTATGTAAGACTTGAAATTATTTGCAGGAAAGAAACAGTATGCTTCTAAACACTTAAGGTTCTTAATCCTATCTGTGTTATTTAAAAAATCATATTGAGAAGTGATCAGTCTTTGGAAAGTGCCATCTCTGTGAACAGAGTAGAACTGATCTATTGTGATCGCACTTGAAGTACAGTCAGTCTCCCCTTCACTCCACCTGTCATCGCATTTGCATACCTGCAAAAGGGAACATACATACCTCCAGGGTAAGCAAAATTACATAAAAACACAAAATTGGACAAGTTGGTTTCAAATAGAAGCAAACTAGGTTTTAATTCCTTCTTCAGCCTTTTTTTTTTTGCAAGGGTTAATCTTTTGTTCTTAACTTTTGTATACGTTTGTATTTCTTCTCAATTTTTATGTACTTTATGCCAGCTTTCAATCATATTTAAGATATTTTCATGAGACAAGTGAAACAAGAAGTCCTGACTGAGAGGCAATTTGGAGTAAAATACTACTTAAAGATGCCGTTGAATGTCCTGTCTTTGAGAAGACCTGGGCAATAGCCACTTTGCAAAGGAGATAATGATATTTTTCTACCATATTACTGTAAAAGCAAATATATGAAACCCTTCAAGACAACTGCATATATCTTGGTAGCTTGTTTTGCAGGACTGTAAATATTGTTTCCTGTTGGTGATATTTGAAAGTGAGGATGATACTTAGCAAAAATGCAACTAATGAAGTTTTGGTTCTTGCCGAGACTTCTGGTGTTAAACTCCAATACAACCCATGAGTTGGTTTATTTTACTGATGGGAAGCAAGATAGGTATCCCCTCTGTCCTGCTGTCCTTTGGAATTATTAATGCAAAAATTTCTGAAGCACACACTTTCAAAACAAAATATTCTGGTGAAAAGTGCAAGTATGGCAACATGGAACCACAGATGTTAATTTCTCCCAAAGTTATGAAAATGGGAGTTTAATATTGTTTGTCAAAGATATTATTCAAGAAAGTATTTGTTATCGGGTAATTTGAAACTCACATATGACTATTTCTATAGCTCATCAGAGGGAGTTCTCAAATTATTTAGTGAATAAGAATTATGTAAATTGAATACTTTGGCTGATTTTTTAATTATTTTTTCCCTGTTTTTTAAATAGTTTCATTTTAAAAAAGCTTTACATCCTTGCAAATCAGGAGCTGCTGGGGCTTATTTGAAATACTTAAAACTAAAAATGCTTTACACCTCTAAATCATGTTGTGGGTGAAGACTAATAAAGACTGTGTTTTGCAGTGGCAATCATTTAGTTATTCTGATTTTTAAAGCAGAAGAAACAGATGGGTTAAATGATCTTTCCAAAGACACATAACGTAACTGAAGTAAGACCTAGATTCATGCACTAATTGTTGCCTTAAAAAGGGATCTTCTTAATGAAAGGCAGAGCTTTTTCAAATGTGACCTTTACTTTGAAATTCTGTCACTTTCTGGCTAAGGTAAGCACCATGTTAATGCCTCTGATTTCAAGTGTAGTACATGTAAACAAGTATTAGATTATTCACAACTACTTTCATATAATATGAATGAAAAGTAAATAGGCTAAGATGGGATGCATATGGGTCTCTTAGAATTATTGTTCCTGTAAGCGAAGACTTTACCAAGACTTCTGTGTTCCAGTGCCGCCTTCTTCTGTGTCCTTAGTCTTTTCAAGTTGCCTTGTGACTGTGACCGAACCAGTCTGCTCATGTGCCGAGTGTTTGTGATGTGTTGGATGATTTATTTTATTTATTTTTTTTCTCCCAAGGAAAGTAACTTTTGGCATTTGATAGAAATTCCTCCTGGTTGACTGGGCAGTCCTTTACTGGAAAAGGCTGGCTCCTCATTTCCCAGGCAGCTCTTCACCAAACTGACCTCTTGGTTACGTCCACTTAGACCATGCCAGGAGCTGCAGGCCACAGAGCCTGTGTAGCTTCCCTGCTGCATAAGCACTCAGGTGGATCCTTTGGGAAAGGTACCGGGTGCTCAACTTCCTTCCCTGGCAGTTACTAGGAACTTCTTTTTCCTTCTCAAAACAGTTCTGGTCATAACTTGACAATTCCTTCATTGAAAGAAGATCTTCTTCTTCAACAGTTCAGATCTGTTGGGGGAATTGCTGGCACCTAAAACTGGGCTTTGAGAGCTGGCCATGAGTCTGTTAAGACCAGCAAATGTACTAGTTGGAGATTTCAGTGGATTGTGTGAAACATCTGGAATGAGCGACTGTGCTGTTATGGCACAAGTCAGCTGCGCGTTACCCATTTGCTGTGATTTGCATATGTCTCTTTCCAACCTTTTCTTGTCAGCAGCTGTTCCTGGGATGCAGTGAGCCACCGTCTAGCGGTACCCAGAGCAGGATCTGCCAGGTTTCCCTCACAAATGATTAGGCAGGAACTACTGCCAATGCATTGCGCCTTTCCTTCAGGTCTGCCACCATGGAGCGCAAGGGTATTATTCTTGTGTAGGTGATACTTTCCTTCTAAAGACCAATTTCTCTTCCTAACAGGCTAGGTGAAATTTGTGGCTGTGCCAAAACTGCATTGCTTTCTCTAATCAAAGACATGCCAAGACAGGATGCTCAAGGGTAGGATTTCATTGTAGCTAATGTTTTGGTTTTGCTTTCAGACTGAGATGAATTTCTATTTAAAGTTGTGCTTCCAGTGGTTTTTAATCAGGTGTAATGTTTAGGCTACTCTGAAAACCATGCTATGTTTGCTTCCAAATAAACATCATTTGCTAGTTGGTTGTAACTAATACATAGCTAAGTTATTTGGAGACATTACTAAGAATTGCACATGATTAGGGATTTTATAGTGATGTATTTTTCTTGCAAACTGGTGCTTCATTAAACACATTACTTTGCGATGTAATTGCTCTATGTCTTTATACTACTTGAGTTCAGAAAAATATACCTGCAATTGTGTCATTGTGAGTAACTTAGAAATACCATTATTACTAAGACACTGTAATATTTTCACTCTGTTTGTATTATTTTATGTCCTGTGTTCAGTTTTAGCATGAGAAATTCATTGCTTGAATTTCTTCAAATGCAAATGAAAGAATGCATTTTCAAAAAAATTGTAATTTTATTTGCTGCTTTACTAGATTATACTACATGGATTGATCCACCATATTATATTTTAATGAAAAGAAGCATGGATTTGTTTTGGTAGTCTGCCTACATTAATTTTGCTTTTGAATTAGATAAGAAAATTAATTGTTGGTTTGAATGTGCATGTTTAACAGCATTGTCAAAACAATCAACCCATTACTACAACTTCAGCCATAATCCAGTTTACTTTTTATACACATTGGTGTTTATTTTAAGTCTGTGATTTTTTTTTAATTTCTAATTTTTTTAATTCTACTTTTTTTTCTTTTATATGTCTTTCCTTGTTTCATTCTTTTCAGTATTGTATCATGTTTTTTAGCAATCTCCCGCCTACTTGCTTTATAGAGGTCAGAAGAACACATGTGAGAGTACCACCTTTCATAGCTGCTATAGAAACTTTAAATTTCAGCACCAGCAAGTCTGGAAGTCTTAATTCATAAAAATTCTGTATCTATCTTGGGGAAAAAAAAAAAAAAGAAAGAAAATTTTGTTTCAAGAACACCAAATTCCTACCTGAATGGCATAAAATTGGTATAACTCTTAAGCAGTGAAACTGCTATCTGGCTAGTATTATTAAAAAAAAAAAAAGATGGAAGCTATCAGGATATTAATTCTTAAAATTGTTTTTTTATCAAAGCTAGGAGATATGTGATGTTCCTGAACTTAATGTGCCTAATGCATTGATAGAAGGAGAGAACTATTTGGATAAAAATAAACTACAAAGCATTATCCACTAGAGCTCATTAAATGTTGAATTTCTTTGGAGTTTGTTCAATGAGTATACAGTGAAAGGGTGGATGGGAGGATATTTGGTTCAGACTGTATTGAAACTAACCTTCTAGATTTTGCATCTACAATTTCAAATTTTGATATTTCACCTTTAATGAATTAAAAAATACTTAATTTTACTCAAAAGTTTGTTAAAAAATTGTTTTTTGGTTTGTTGGGTTTTTTCCAATTTAAGGCAATTTTGGGTTAGTGCTGATTAGGAATGGACAGGCAGATTTTTTAGAAATGATTTCTCTCCTTTATTTATATGAGCGTAATTACAAAATAAATGGTTTCTGTGATTCCCGCTTAAGTTTTGTTACATGGCTATTTTGAATGTGAGAGAAAAAACATTAAACATGTTCTCACCATACCTCATTCAGAATGCAAACATGCAATAACACTAATTAATGTTTCTGGAATTAAGATATTTAATTGTGGTAGCTAACTATAGTTGGTATTTTAGAGTAGTTGGTTTTAAAGCTCCTTGTGTGGTCTTAATGAAACCAAATGGATTATGGACTGGGTTTTACTGTCTGGTGGTTATTACTCCAGACACATGTACCTGGACCTCCCCTCACACCAGTGTGAGGTAAAGCTGTTTCAATCTAGGACCAGTGAGGATTGTTTTAGTAGGAAAGAAGGCACAAGATGAGGCCTAGGCTGCTAATTAACCTTAATTAGCAGCAATTTGTTTATAATCGGAAGTTTTATAGCCGCCTCTAAGTACTTCAGTCCTCCCTGTGGTGGCTTTTTTCAGGAATTTCACCGGATCAGCCCTGTGCAATGCTTTGAATGTGTGTTGTATCTGAATGTTTGTGGCATCTTCTAATGTACAGAGTGCTAAACCTTCCTTTACACTGAAGGAAAACTCTTTCTTTGTAGCAGTAACTGCATTTTTTATTGCGTTCTCTGTTACAAAGGTCACACCAGCACTGTACAGACATTTGAGAGGCAGAACTAGACTTGGTCTATGCTGGTGCTATTCAGTAAAAAAAAAAAAAAAAAAAAAATTAGCTAGTTTACAAAAGGTATAATGAAGTCCATCCTAAAATCATTTGAGTAAGGACTTCTGAGGGTTTACAAGGTCTGAGGTCTAGGCTGTGACTTCATTTCTTCTGTTGTGGTGTTCATCTTTTATTTCTCCTCTTGTGGTGTTTATTTTTTTTGCACTTGCTACTTGTGAGATTTGTAGTTGTCTCTTCCAGGAGGTACTGGAGACCTTTTGAAGGAACAGTAACTAACAGAGAAACAGTAGAAAACGGAGATGCAAAGACAGCTAGAGGGATTTTGGAGCTACCTGTAATACAGCATATTTAATATTGGGGATTGGACTGGATGATCTCTAGAGGTCCCTTCCAACCCCTACCAGTCTGTGAATATCCAGAAATAGTGCTTTCCATCCTTGAAAATTTTCCTGAAGGGCTTGAGAATGCTATGGTTATATGGAAATACTTTCTCAAAGGTTCAGGAATAGGGTAAATATTTTGAGTATAAGATTTGAGGTACAGTAGGCACAGAAAAATGAAAGGGCATGTAAACTGTAGAAAAAAGCATGAAAAGAAATATAATATTTTGTATTATATCAGAGACATCAGACCTGAAGAGACTGTTGCATTTAAAGGATGATTTTTTTCTTTTTGATATCTCAGTTATCATCCTGTTAATCCAGATATAGGGGAATAGCTCAATTATATTGATTCCTGAAACCAGAAAATGCAACCCAAGGAACAATTTAGACTTACCTGAATTAAACTGGAAGGAAAACCAGTAACAGCTTTACAGCACTTAAGTTACAGTTGTAAATTCAAAACTTATTTTGGAAAGTAAGACTCTTAATACACTTTCTGTGGTGAAAGCAAACATGATCACAAAAATGTATACAAATATTTCTTCTCATTTTACAAATGCTTTCATTTGAGATGGCAGACTGTAGTGGTCTATCTACTGTAAACAAAACACCCCCTGAAATGTCTCACCGGAAACAAAATTTAGGCTGAGGTTAAAGACTGGAAAAAATTGTATACCTCTTTAGGGCTAGTACTACCATTCATATTGCTACTTACTTTTTAAGTTTTCCTAATTACCATAGCTTAAGAGCATGGGCTTTCATCAAAGTATGTTCTTCTGGTTGGAGGTGAGGGAGAAGAAGTTAAAGCTTCTGGTGCTGAGACCTTCTGGCAGCAGATTTGAGCTCGCTCACCCTACGAGAGCTGGAACAATCCCAGCTGGTAGAGAGTTCATGCACTGTGAATCCGGGCAAAGGAACTGAACTGTAAGTCTGAACTCGGTCCCACGCTGCTGTCCTTGATGTCATTGTCTTCTGGAGAAAGAATTATTGGAATAGGAGTCATTGTAGTGACGAGATGAAGACACTGCCACCAAATTGCCACAGTCAGTAAGCAGAAGCAAGAGTGCTGCCATGGGGGGAAGAGGCACTACCTCCTGCAGAGGATGATTCTGAAATCCAGTGTCTGGCTTGCTGAACCTCAGAACAGGCGCATCGCTTGAGGTGGAGCAGTCCTTTCCCCTTTCTTGAATCGTAGGAGCCTAGGGAGGGAACAGCCTTCAAGCAGATAGCGTTGTTTACGTTACAGTGAATTTACAGCCAGTGAGATAAACAAGGTCCAGCCCCAGATCTCCTCATAGTGATGAATGCCATCTCTCCCTCCAAACTGACTGACCCTCGTACAATCTTATTCATGTGGATATTGGCACATGGTTTAAAATGAAGTCAAGGAGCAGAGGAAGGAACTAGTACAGCCACAAGTAAGAGAGAAAAGTACTAATGGAAATGTTAGCCAGCAAGTTTATTCTAATGCCTCGGTCTCCTTGTTAGGAGGATAATTGTCCATTATAGGGTTCGCAGGCAGACAATTAAAACAAGATGGCTTTATGGCATTTCCCCATCCTGTCATGCTCTCAAACCCTCCAAGTGGCATTTATGTTCTTGAGAATTCAGTTTATTTCACAGTATGATGTAGACATCTCTGTTTCTTTTAAAAGGATAAAGTATTATACTGACATAAAGACTGTAAAATATTGTAATGATATATATGACACATGGTGTCGTCATAGCACATAGTAGCAAGACGTAGCTTATCAGTTTTCCCACTGCATATTCAGGGGAATCTCTGTGTTTTTAGGTGTATGACTTCTGTTACTTTGTTAATGGCTGCCACAAGGCTGCCAGGTTTCCATTGCTAACCCATCCCTACTGCTTCCTCCACTCAAAATCCTTTTCTGTCACATCCCCATTCAAAATGCAGAGCTGGTACGAAGGTACTGGTCTATTCCTGCTGATTGCCCTTTCCTCCCATCCATTATCTTTCCATTGATGCAGTTAACTCTCACCTCAGGTGACCTCCTGGATCTAATAAAGCGTTCCTATAGAAATGAGGAAGTATTAAAAAAAAAATTTCCTCGCTCTGCTCTTTAGTCTGCAAAAGTCTGTGGGAGTGCTAATTTCCTTGATTGTGAAAAAACTTGCATTATTATCTATTGGAGATCATCAGCTGGAAAGGATTACTTGTTTTCATCCTTTTCCTTCTGTAATATCTTACATGTAACAGCATCCACAGACAGAGGTGCCACTTTTCGACCAAAGTAAACAAGAGGAGGAAGCAATTAGGAAATGATACAACAGTAGCCTGCCACTGGAATATGCCACTTTGCAGAGAAATGCTTCAAAAATAGAATTCTCTTCTACTTTATCTGTATGACAACAGAAACCAGAAACATAAACACTTGCTTACTGAGTGAAGAGATTGCAAAGGAATGCTCTGTAACTTCGTCAGCTAACGTGGTGAATTAAATGCCACATCTTGAATTACTCAAGATATCAACAAACTCACAGTCAGGCAAGGCTAAAAATGTGATAGTCCAGATACCATTTCCTTGCCATCCTCTGCCTGAACAGATCACATATGGTCTAGTTGTAGGCAAAGCAGCATTATCCACCAAAAGTCCTCCATATGCTGACAATAACTTTTAAATATGGACATTGTGTGGAATTTTAATAGAATTACAACATACAGGATGCTTTTAGTAGCATAGTTGGGGTTTTAACTAAATGAAAAAATAATAACATAAAACTTAATCTGTTTTTACTATATCATGTTGGTATTAATGATCTGTTGCTCAACTTGAAGTTTAACCCTAAATATGGGGGGGGGGGGGGGGGGGGGGGCGTGGTTGGGTTTTTTAATGCCCTTCTGGATTGAAAGTTTCAGGCATTGACAGAGTACTGTCAGAAATTCATGTCATGTGTTGTCCTAGATCAGAGGACTGCCTGTCAGGAATACCAGCAGATTGATATATGGATATGGAAAACTGACTGAGGATTTAAGACTTTGGGCATCATGTGTATCACAAATGGTTTTGTTAAAGATACATATTTCTGTCAGTAGCTTTTGGAGAAAGAAGAAGAAAAAAACAAAACAAAAAGCAAGAACCACTTTCATTTTTTAATTTGGTATAAAACTTTCTTTTCTTTTCTTTTTCTTTTCATTTGACTCCACAAATTAGTCACAGATAGAATATCTAAGTCTCAGAAGATAATTTTGTCCTTTGAAGAACAGGGTGTTGAAATTGATGTTCTACCTCTTTTTCCTCTTCATTTTCTATGTGTGTATCTTCTATGCAGACTTTTACTGTGGTAATAAATTATCAACATTGTTGCCTCTCAAATCTGTGTTGTTTACTTTTGGCAGGACTCGGGGGGGGTACTTAAAGAGATTAAACAATTACTAAGTAAGGTCTCTCAGCACTATCTCTCTTGCTAATGTGAGAAAATGCGTGCATGCTTCAATTTAAATGAGAGATGTTTTTAATATATCATAGTACCATAGAACATGATGTAAATGTGTTGGAGAAACATGATGGCATATTGGAAGAGGAAATAAGATTGGACGTGAAGCAGCAAGTTTGCTAAGGGGAAACATAGTAGATCTTTTCATTGCATGCTTTGTAGCCTTTGAAAAATTCTAATGGAGCTGGAATTGGTGACCATTATTCGAGCCATCCCTGAGTCAGTATTTCTTCATTTTCAGGGAGGAAGGAATGAGTCCTTTTTTTTTTTTTTTTTTTTTCCTTCCCCCAGGATGTGGAAAGCCTGATTTTGCAAAACATCAAATGAAGTAACTGCTGTTCTAAGCATGGTTAATAAGTGTAAAGAACCCACTGAACACAAATATGGTCTCTTCCACTTCCTAGTAATTCTGAGAGTATTAAAGAATGTAATGAGAGGAGAAAAAAAAGCAAAAAAAAAAGCTGCACTTCACAGAGCGTGGTCAGTTTATGAGAAAGATTATATAAAGTGTTCATCTTCATTGGCACTAGGAGATGGATCTTTCTGGCACAGGCTGACGTTGCGCAGTTCCATACTTTGTAGTAATCTAGTTGAATTTTTGTCAACTTTTTTCAGGGCCAGGAATTGTTTTGTTGTTCATTGTTATTTCCTTCTGTCTTCTTTTTTTGCCATCAAAGAAAGAAGAGGAGATCAGATCGATATTTAAAAAAATAATGCCCACCCTACAAAACATGAGACTGAAAGTTAGTGTGGTGGGTTGACCCTGGCTGAGGGCCAGGTGCCCACCAGAGCCGCTCTATCACTCCTCTCCTTCATTAGACAGGGGAGAAAAGGTACAATGAAAAAAAACCAAAACTTATGGGTCGAGATAAGGACAGGGAGAGATCATTCTCTAATTATCATCACGAGCAAAACAGATGGAACTTAGAGAGGGAATTCATCTTATTTATTACTAAGCAAAACAGAGTAGAGGAATGAGAAATAACATCAAATCTTAAAAACACCTCCCCCCACCCCTCCCATCTTCCCGGGCTCAACTTCACTCCCGGCTTCAACCTCCGCCCCCCTCAGCGGCACAGGGGGACGGGGAGTGGGGGTTACGGTCAGTTCATCACGCGGTGTTTCTGCCGCTTCTTCATCCTCAGGGGGAGGACTCCTCTCATCGTTCCCCTGCTCCAGCATGGGGTCCCTCTCACGGGAGACAGTCCTTCACGACCTTCTCCAACGTGAGTCTCCTCCACGGGGTGCAGACCTTCAGGAGCAAACTGCTCCAGCGTGGGTCCCCCACGGGGTCACAAGTCCTGTCAGCAAACCTGCTCTGGCGTGGGCTCCTCTCTCCACGGATCCACAGGTCCTGCCAGGAGCTTGCTCCAGCGCGGGCTTCCCACGGGGTCACAGCCTCCTTCAGGTGTCTCCACCTGCTCCGGCGTGGGGTCCTCCACGGGCTGCAGGTGGAATCTCTACACCCCCTCATCCTCCCTCCATGGGCTGCAGGGGGACAGCCTGCTTCACCATGGTCTTCCCCACGGGCTGCAGGGGAATCTCTGCTCCGGCACCTGGAGCACCTCCTCCCCCTCCTTCTGCACTGACCTTGGTGTCTGCAGATGTTCTTACATCTTCTCACTCCTCTCTCCGGCTGAGCTCTCTCTAACTGTTTTTCTCTTTCTTAAATATGTTATCACAGAGGCGCTGATTGGCTTGGCCTTGGCCAGCAGCGGGTCCGTCTTGGAGCCGGCTGACATTGGCTCTATCAGACACAGGGGAAGCTTCTAGCAGCTTCTCACAGAAGCCACCCCTGTAGCCCCCCCCCCGCTACCAAAACCTTGCCACGCAAAACCAACACAGTTAGAAATATTAAAAAAATGCTAAAATGGATATTGTTTGTTATTGTTTGAATTGAGAAAGCATGTATAATGTGATTAAGTCTATTTAGGGCTCTTGTGTAATAGTTATTTATTAGGCTTGAAAAAAAGAGTATAAATAAAAACTATTGCGGTGAATTTTGTAAGTGATTAAATAGTTGACTACAAAGTTTTAACCGTTATCTCCTCCTATGCCTGAAATTAAGCTTGTTTTGGATTATTACCTCCACTTACTTTCACACTAGTGAATATAATAAGAGAACTTCAGTATTTTTAGCCATTGGAATCATAAAATTCCAGCTAATTAAGGTGACAATTTGGATAAAAGATAGAATATTCAATTCTGGATGTTGCAGTGAACATGTTGCACTGATGAAACTGTGTTAAAAAGCAATCAAAACACAGAATAAAATCTTTTGTCTCATTGTTATACTGCCTCTAAGGAAGGAAGGGACTATGATCATAGAAATTACTAAAAAGCAATCATACTTCTTGCTGTGCTATGCCTTCAATGAAATTGCTACTGTAAATTTATTCTAAACTTTTGGTTTTATCAAAGGTGTGCAAAAAGGAGATGGTGCTTTATTAAGTCCGATAGTTGCACTTACCCAGAAAATGGCCAAATAAGATTTTCGTATATAAATCTACATTCTGGTAGTTTAACTATTGTTTAAAGTATTTCCCATGTAAGCAACTATTAATATATTTAGGCTTTTTGTTTTGAAAGGTTTATAATCTTTACTGTGATTTGTGGGAAACTGAAGAATTTATTTCTTATAACAGGTGTAACTTTTCAGGGGGAAAGAAGAGCGTGGGAACTCCGTGTTCCTCCACAGACTCTTTCTTGCAAATCACAAAGTATTTTGCTCCAAAGGTTGTAATGTGTGTGGGGTTTTTTTGTTTGTTTGTTTAGCCAAATGAAATAAATATTTATGTATTTGACATGTATTTGACATATGCACTTCACAAATTTCCATCAGAACATTCCATCCATAATCTCTGTGAATGTCTCTAAATATGCACTGGGGTCTGAAATGTGCCCTCCCTAAGTAAATGCAGTCTATTTTGCAAAGTCACAAGCAGTAATTTAGTGTTTTGAAATATTTTAAATTGGGTGGAAGAATTATGTGAATTATGCACACACAACAAGCCTTTTAAAGAAAATAAATCTGTACCTTGTACAGCAGGTGATGTTTATGTGTTTACTGTGACACAAAGGTGATTGATTTTTGAAGAAGGGCATCATCTGCTACTTATTTATATGCAATTTTTTCTTTTAGAGAAGTGTTAAAATGATTACCACATCAGAAATCCTTTTTGTTAGCATTACGATTGCAATAATCTCATGGAAATCTTGGTGTCCTCTTCAACACACCATTATTTAGTAAAGAGGACATAAGCTTCTGAAATTGCTCCTTGCTCTATGCACGCCCCGTTTTCTATTTAAAAAATAAAAACACAAATTAAGATTCAGATAGCAACTAAATACTATGCATTAATATTAATGTATTGAATAGCCTTGGAGCTGTTCTAAAGAGCATTAATTTCAGCTGTTTCATCTTAACTTGATTTTTCAGGGCTGTTACCAGTTTATGAGGGGAACCAGAAAGAATATATCCAACTTCTATTCTGCCACCCTATTTGAGACATATCCTGCAAACCTAATACAACTGAAGGATGCATTTTATTTCCTCTTTTATACTATTGATCTCTTTTACTGTGCCTGATGTTTTACTTTATCATAATCAGTGATCTTTGTACCTGAGCGTTAATTCTGTAAGCTTTGTCAAAATTCCTTCTAATGTGTTAATGCCTTTTTTCCCCTAAAATCACAGTTAGTGTGGATACAGATATAGCGAATTAAGATGTAAATATTTTTCTGCTTTAACTAACTCACACGCAATGCTTTGCCAATTTGTAACAACAATTTTCCACCAATTTAGAAGGGGATAATGGGAAGCAAAATTTCTCTCTCATTTTTTCCCCAGTAGATACTTTCGATTTTGAACAAACAGTTGAAATTCTGAAAAATATAGATTTCTGCTCTGTTTTTACTAAATCTAGTGCTTACTTCTTTACAAGAGTGAAGTACTGGAAATTGTGGCAAAAGTGTACACTTTAAACATACATACCGATACAGACACACACGCTTATTCTCACATCTTAACTATCTGGCATTTATGTGAAGTATTCATTGTACTGAATTTTGTCCAAAGGAAAAAAGATTACTTTGTAGTAAACAAATATGTCTCTGCACAACAGCTACCAAAAGGTAACCCTGTGTATAATGAAGTTACGGTGACAGCATGTTCCTGATCGTCAGTGAGGCAACCATTATTTTGCAAACAGATATTTAGAAAGAAATTGGAACTCTAGTTTTTGAACAGTATCTTCAGCACATCAGAAACTGTGGCACTGATTAGTTCAGGTAAAGAAGGTTTAACACAACATGTCAAAAGTTCTGCCAACGTTATTTAAGGTTCTGGGCTTTTATCCAATGAACTTTTCTGGTTTTGAAAATATGTGTTAGACTAGATTTAACTGCCATTGGTGACTAGCCATAGAGGAAATTGCCACTGTAGAAGAACAGAAGTTTACAAGCAGTCCAATTCATATATAAGTTAAAAACCAAGAAACCTCTTGTGTGCTCTGAAGGTTTTTAATCGTGGTTTTCAAGTAGAAATTTATATCCAAGTTAGTTCCTTCTGAAATAATATATTTTAGAAAAAGGCGGATTTGGTTTTTTTTTCTAGTTTGACTAGATATCTAAATGTTACATGGTCTCTTCACAGATGGGATTTTATTAGACGATCTGAATTTTACTATTCAGGTAAATCAAAAAATCTGGTTTTCTCTGCAGAGAAAGACATTTCATATTTTATTATATAGTTAGAGATAATAATATACATTTACAGTGGTTGTAGAAGTGATTTTTGATAAAAGTGGGAAAGTGCTGTTGAGGAAAACAGCTTCTACTGAAATTGAATTTCTGATCTTGTGCTTGGAAGCCAGCTGTTGCCAAAATACAATGAAACTAGGATCCAATAAACACGTGACAGCCAGTATTTTAATCAAAACACTTCAAGAGGTAAAGCATTAGAAAGAAATGCAATATATATACCAAAATCATAAATACCTACTAGGAAAACCAGATACTCCCTACCTGGTAACCTGATAGCTATGAACTGCTATTTGTAGACAGTCACAAAAGCTCAGGTCCTGCTTTCGTACCACTGATTCCAGAGAAGTTTAGCGAATTCAAAAACACTCCTACGAAGTCTAATTAATGATAGATTCGCAGAGGTGTTGGAGCGGGTATTTATATTTGGCCGGTAGTTCATGTCTGTTAGTGAAACCTGAAGAGAGTGAATAGAGCTAATGAATTTGGAACTTCCAAACTCTTGGCAGCTCCAAGAGGATGCTGAACCACTGACATGAAGATGCATAGTGATTTAAGATTCTCTTTAAAAATAGTAGAGTGCCTGCAAACTTTGGTCTGTATTGTTAATTTTAACTATACCATATGTTTAATCTTTCTGTCCTTTTCAGAAAGACAGTCTGACAGAACAGTGTTTCTGTGGAAGCTGCAAAGACCATGTGATACGCATTTACAGGAAACTGTGAAAACAAGGATGACTTTATCTTAAAATATGGCATGTCTTAATCATTCATTAAAAGAGATTGTCAGAGAAAATCACTTTCTTCTCTCCCCCCCTTGTGTGTATAATTAGAAAGTGATGATGAAATGCAAATTATTAGTTAACAAGAGATATGCAAACTATAGCATGTCTCAAAATCCACTAGCAGTTAAGTACTCATTTTCTCTATTGTATCTATTATCAATACAGTATTTGGAGTGAATGCAAGGATGGGTAAATATCAAGTGCTTAGTAATACATACCAAGAGTGATCAAACTACATGTGTTCACAGCCTAAAAACTTGCTTGAATTTCTCTTTTAAGTAACATAAGAATACAACCTCTATATTTGCCATGCTGCATAGAGATAAATCAGATGTTCCTTCTCTGTTGACACATATAATAATGAAACACATCTGGTTTAGCTTTGCAGCTTCTAAGGCCTTCATTTGTTTTCTTCCTCCAGTGGTGAGGCACTGGAACAGGTTGCCCAGAGAAGCTGTGGATGCCCCATCCCTGGAAGTGTTCAAGGCCAGGCTGGATGGGGCTTTGGGCAACGTGGTCTAGTGGAGAGTATCCCTGCCCATGGCAGGGGGGTTGGGACTAGATGATCTTTCAGGTCCCTTCCAACCCAAACCATTCTATGGTTCTATGATTAATTGAAATATTCAAGATCAAATTTAGGTAGAGTTGTCCAGAAAAAAAAACAACTTTCAGTCACTGCTGTAATACAGATGGATGTGTGTTATTCATGCATCTGCATAGTTTTACAACAGGCAGGGAGTACGAAAGTGATTCTAAGCAGATTATTTGTCCTTAGACTTTTTATCCACCCTACTGCCTTCAAAAAGATTTTTGAGACTGATTTAAAGACGTTAAGTTATATAGAAAAATATGCTCTTTCTTTCCATTTTCTGAGTTCATAATACAAATGGATAGTTCTGTTAAATACACCTTTCCTCTTCTATTTAGTAGCTTTGTGTTTTGATGGGAAAGTCCTGAAGAGCAGACTTGTGCAGGAAGTAGAACATCACTGATAGAAAAGTTTGTGATCTGAACATTCGTGTGAGATGAACATTTTAAGGACTAAAGTCTTGACCTTTCTTGCAAATCTACACTTACAGAAGTACTTTGGTGTTGGTCAATTAAAATGCTCAATTTTAAAATTAAAATATTTGAAAATTAAAAGTTTATCTGAAATATATTTTGATTTTTTTTTTGCAGAAATCCAAACATTTTAGTTTGGAAAAATGTTAATGGAGTATTTCAACAGTAAGTGACATTTCTGCTTAAAGCTCAAGTGAAGTAAATGTTTCAAATCTATTTTCATATGAAATGGTTTTGTTTTCATAAACCAACATTTTTGGACAGAAGAATACCCCTTGGAAACTTTTACCAAAAAACCCTCTACTTTAATGGAGAATGAAAAAAATATACATTTTTAATCTTCTGGAGCAGTACTGCCTTTCTTCTTGTATCTGCACAATGACGTGTGACATACATTCACAATTTATTTTACATTTCTCACTCCATCAAACAAGCTATTTGCATTTTTCTCCACTGGAATCATTTATTTGCACTTAAGTGATCAACAGCTGTGTTCTAAACTTCACAGTAACCTCACTTGTAAATCTAAAAGGAGTCTAAATAAGGATTAGGATGTATCTCTGGCCAACTAGAGAAGGGTAAGCAAAGAAAACAGCCTGCAAACAAAGAGGAAAAATGGATTCTTCACAGTGATACTAACACAAGAAGCTGATGAGCTGCTCTGTGCTCATCAGTCTATTCCCTTATGTGAACCCATGTCCAAAGGGATAATGGTAATTTCTGCCTTGTCCAATTCTCCCCTTCTTCCTGATTATCCTTGCACCACTGATTCAATCATCTGACATTCTGTTGCAGATTAATTCCCCTCTCGTGGCTTTTTTTTTATGGAGACGGTACGGATTCAGAAATACATATTGAATAAGTGCAAAATCATAATTTTAGGAGGTTCCTTTATGGCCAAATGCTTTTATATCCACAGAAGGAAAAGGGAAGTAGGAGGGAGAGAAATGAAAGGAGGTGATTGGGAAGAGAGGATGTGACAGGGAAATTGTGTTCTGGATAAAATGTCAAGAGGATGGGGATGTGGAAAGTTGCTCTGGTTGTGTGGCTTCCAGGAGACTCCATGAGAGGATTAAGTCACCTGCAAATAACAGCACTGGATCCTCATGAGTGTTCTGTCACCGTGAAAGGAGCACACATGAATATTGAAGGTTTTTCAGGGTTAGGTATAATTTCCCATTTTCTGTCATCAATCAAAGATGAGTGATGTGAATTAAAAAATCAAACAACTTGTAGGCAATAATATACCTTAAAACCCCCCAGCAATTCACTGGTACTAACTCTGAGGAGAGTAAGGCCCAAAGCAGCAGCTGAAACATGGATTATTACGTTCCATTTTCATACATTCCTCTCTCCAGTAGTATCCAAAATGTTCAAAGAGAGAGACGTATGATGTGTATAAGAATTGAAGAGGACCTGAATAACTGAATAGCCTGATTGTTGAGAGGCTTGGGGGTTTTCAGCCTGGAGAAGAGAAGGCTCCAGGGAGACCTTATTGCAGCCTTTCAATATATAAAGAGGGCTTAGAAGAAAGATGGAGAGAGACTTTTTACCAGGGCCTGTAGTGATAGGACAAGGGGCAATGCTTTTAAACTGAAAGAGGGTAGATTTAGATTAGATATACAGAAGGAATTTTTTATGATGAGGCTGATGAGACACTGGAACAGGTTGTCCAGAGAATTTGTAAGTGCCTCATCCCTGAAAGTGTTCAAAGCCAGGTTGCATGGGACTTTGAGCAACCTGATCTAGTGAAAGATGTCCCTTCCCATGGCAGGGGGGTTGGAACTAGATGATCTTTAGAGGTCCCTTCCAACCCAAACAATTCTAGGATTCTATGATTATTATGAGTGCTAGACCTACCAGCATAATTTAGCTGTATCATTACAGCTAAATATAGTAGTGTATAGTATTCAAATTTGCAGGATAGGTGATGCAACCATCTTTCAGGACTTCGAGCACAGCAGAAATTAATTGAAAAATGAGATGCCCTTTGTAGGCTTTAGCTATACATAGGACTAACTGCATATTTTTCTTTCATGTTGGTGGTATCCAACCAGGAAAATATCAGATGTGTTAGTAAGCTCTTTCTCCTGCGCTCCTTATTGTTAAAACTTCATTGTATAAAATCTTCACTGTATGTAACAAACTTTTTCATCCTTTAGAGGAATTCAAGTGTAGATATTAGAGAAGAGATTTAAGGATCAGCAAGTGTTAGTCCCATAAACTCCAGATGGAAAGCAAGCCCATAGCCTATCCTTTGAACTTTGAACCTTCTCCTTTTCTACTACAATAGTTTATTTCCAACTAGAACATTTTTAAACAATTATGGATTTTAGTCTTTCTTGGCAAATACTCTTTAAACACATTAGAGGAGGATTAGTTGCTCGTTTTACAGAATCTTTGGTGAAGATGCCATTTTCTATATCTTATCAAAAGGACAAGGTTGAAGATTTTATTTAAAAGTTTAATGCCCTAAGCTATCATTCCACTAAAAGGGAAGCAGTTTTTACAAACATGTTGCTTAAGAGCTTTCATCTGAAAATAATTAAAAAGAATAAACACCACCACCCAAGGACTGATTACTTGCCATATACAGTAGATAAGGAGTTTAAGTTAGTGAATGTATTTGTATGCAAATGTAAAATTAATAGTCAAGTTTAATGTCTCACACAGGAAACTAGCAGTTATGAAGATCTTGAGGTTTGCATAGGCCCTCCAAAATTTGGAATCCTTCTATAATTCATAATACTTTTCTGTAATCATCACAAGCCAGCTACATACACCATAGCATCTGTCAGCTAAATCATGCAAAGTATTGGGAAAGGTGGGAGTATTTAAGTTATTAAACTGGAATAAACTATTCCATATTAGGAGCACTGTGCTTTGTCCTAGTGAAACAGTACAGTTCTGAAATGAATGCAAGAAGGCAGTGCAAGATATTCAGTGTGGGAGGTCCTCTAGGGACATAGACTATAATATTCCTGATGTGAGTCTGGGATCTTAGCTGCTGTCAGCCACAGCCACGTGTTGGCAGCTTTAGAAAACCATGTTATCCCCAGAGAAGATGGTAGGGGAGAAGGCCCTTTGCAGATTCTCTCCAAGCTTTTCAGGGTGTACTGGAACTTCAGGTGTTTTTCTGTTAACATGGAAGATTGGGTTCATCTGCTTCATCTATGATTCTTAATTTTTAAAAAAGAATTATAGCTTTTTTATTTTGATGTTTTTCATTTCTTAGAGAGAGATTTGTTCTCAAACGTGATGAGCCAAAGCCAAGCTCCCTATGAAGCTGCTAATGATGCATGATAAAAGTGACATGCTTGCTTCAAGCTAGTGATTTGACTGACGTTTCTCTTAAAAATAAAATAAATTCATCTTAATGTATGCTTAGAAAGGAATGCAAACACTTTATATGTTATCCATGAAGAACAGTTTCAATGTTTACTTTTTTAGTTATCCCACTTCCCAGTGGGAGCTGGGTGTGTATTTCTTTTTAAACAGAATTGAAAAATATTCCTACTGATGTGTGATCTTCCTAAATCGGAATGTGTTTATAAATATTAACTTATAAGAGGAATTTATACTGTAGTCACAGAGGCACATCATTTATTAAAAACAATTTAATATTATTTATGAAATCTGTATTTTTTAAAGAAATAAAATTACATTTCTAAACTAAGAATTTAGGAACAGCTTGAAGCCTCCTGTCATTTATTAAAGTTATTGCAATACGTAAGTACAGAATAAGGCAATGTTAGAAACAATAATCAAAAGAGAAAATATGCCCAACTCGAGGAAACTTTTGATTATTTCTTTTACATGCTCCTGACTCTTGCTTTTCTTCTTGTAAAGCACTTGCATTATCATTGCATTACTTCCTTACTTACTAAACCAAAAATTGTATTTTTATAACAGATCATTTCAGGAGAATGGAGATAGTAAAATGCAGTTATATTTGCATTCCTGCTGCTTAATTGCACATAGATGAGAAGAGAAAGCAAGGCAATGCCTGTAAGACACAGGCCCAAGCCGCAAGAAGGACAGCCATGTTACCTCGAAGGCAATGCAGGGAGACATTGTGTGCCTCAGGGAGGGAGAGAGCAAAAGAACAACTCATTCACCAGGAAATACACTTAGAGCAATGCCCTGAGAAAGACGTCATCCACTGCTGAAGGTGATGGGGGAGAGGAATACTTTGCTGCCTCTAATGGCTTGCATTGCTTGCAAGGCTACGTTCCCATTTGTGCTGCAACTGGGTGGTCGGTCTTCTGAGAGCTCCAATAGTTGCAGCTATGCTTCTCCCTGTGTACCTTACTTCTAACGATGCCCTAAGAATGACTCCTGGCTATATAAATTACACAAAAAAGATCACGGCATGCCCTCCATATTGGACCTCCTCTGTCATCAACATTGAATTGTAAGAGTACAACAGTGGTGCTTATAATTTGGGAAAAATTCACAGTATGACTGATTAGATTTTCTTTTGACGTTTTAATCATCATAAAGGCTTATTGCTGCTTTGTTGCACTGAAACCTTTGTGAATTGGATAATAAATACATGTCATATATTTGAAGGATGACTCCTTTCCCTGAAATTAGTTAAGCTTGACTAAATGTTGCATATGCTAGAATGCTATCAGTTGGCAAATAGGTTGCTTTCTTAGAAATGTTCTTAAACTTTGCAACACATGTTGCAACAATGTTTTAAGTTATCACACAACACTTATTTTAAAATCAATACTGTGTATTTTCTTGAAACTTAACTGCTAATGGATAGTTTATTTGAACAGGCAATTACTATGATAACCAATTTAACATATTGTAGCTTTTCTGAGAAATGCTTTTGGGAACTGACTTTATCCCAGTACAATTTAAATTCAGAACAACTTGCTGTGGATTTGGATAATATCCTTTCCATCGGCACCTAATTGGCAGGAAACCAGATTAATAGTACATGAGGAGTTCTTCAAAAAGTTGATTGCTTGTAAGTGTGCTAAAATACCTGAATAACTCTCCATGGCATTACACAGCGCCTACTGTGTAAATAGTCCCAATCAAGCTACTGAGACTAGTGACTCGAGTAGATTTAACTTTCAGATATTGCTAACAAACTACCTTATAAAAGGACAAGGTTCTCAGATTGGCTGTCCTAAATCAGTAGATACTTTTTTGAAATTCAGGCTTAGGTCTTTGTAGCTAGCTCTGTCTCGACTTAAGAGTTGCATGTCTACAAGCACTGGTAAAGAAATTTGGGCTTTATAGTCTAATAACAACCCAGACATTATTTCTCAAAGATGACATTTGCCTCGAGAATTTAGGACCAATTTTAATACATCCAATTGTTTCTGTATAGTATATTTTTTTTTATATCCTGCTTAATATGTGTCTGGTTTGCAAAAATATGTACACAACATATGTCTTTTCTATTTGCTTCTTGTCCAAAACAGTTTTAGCACAAATTAGTACATAAATAGTGACTATTATTAATGTTGGCATTAGTCTGGAATCATTTGTTATACCCACTCATCTATATTTCGCATGCTGATCATGTTGAAAACCAATGAAGCATGTGAAATTGCAAACGACAAAGTGGAAGCATTTGCAATTCTATCCACTTCTGCTTACAGATTAACTGTTTTAATCTTCAAAAAATAAAATCCCCATGATACTGAAGGCCAACAATATGAGGTCTAGCCATGTGAAATTTGTCATGCCTGCAAATGGAGATTTGTACCACTTGTACCAAGATTTCACATACAGGGTTCCAATGATAAAGCAGCTACAGTGTGTGTACCCATTTGTGTTGTAGGTGCTTTGCACACATTTATTTATACCCACTATGTTGCTTGTATAATATGTAAGTTTGTGCTGGTGAAACAAGAAGGGAACGAAGCAGTGTGGCTGAATTGCGCAAGGTCACTTTTATGAAGTTAGTTGCAGGGTGGGACTAGAAGTCAACAATTTTTGTAATTGTGCTGCAGATGAATCAGTCCCAGAACCTTATCTAGGTGGTTGTATCCACCTCACATTAAAGTGCCTTTCCTAAAGGGCATTGAACTCCAGGCTTGATTAACGGTGACACGTTACTTTCTGTGACAGGAGCATAAGCTCTGAATGAACAATTATTTAAATGTTCTCAGCTGAGAATCATGCCCTCGTCATCCATGCTTGATGTACAAACATGGTCTCCTGACTGTCTACGCTTTTGCCCATCTGTTTGGATGGCATAATGCCTGTTCTCAAGTAGGTCAAAACCTTGCCGTAGGGCATGTATGCCAGGCAACAATGGCTTTCAATGGAAGACTGCATAACCCTGAAAGTGTCTTCACTTCTACAGGAAGTCCTTCCTTTGGTGTAAGATTGAATCATTAGCTCCTCAGGTTTATATACTTATCCTCAGATATTGCAGAGCAGTATCTGAACAACAGGGAGGAAAAGGAGAGAATGGCCTGGTACGATGGAAACGAGGCAAGAAAATCTTTCTTTGGTTTTATCCCATATGAACTCTGAGAAGAACAGTATAGTTTTACTGTTTTAAATTGTGGAACCTGCCAGGCCAAGGGGAGAATCTGGTATGGTGTCTGTTGTGTTAGTTTTCTCTGGCTACTTCTACTCCACATAATCAGGCCCCTGAGGCTGAAAAACAGGGGGCATTGGTCAATGCACAGACCTCTGATTTCTCATGAAGACGACCTACTGTAGGAGGTATTGCATAGAGAGCAGACTGTCTTCAAATAATTCTCATCCAAGAAATTAGTGAAGATATGTACATAATTTTAATTAGTCTGACTTTAATACTTGCCTTGTTTATATCTGGCATGTAAAAAAGCAGCATACAAAATGGTAGTAATGGAGTTGCTACGTGGTATGACTTGCTCATTGTATGAACACTTATCTATAGATAGCAACATACATATCTTTTTGCAGGAGATAGATAGTAAAATGAGTAAAATATCTTGTATATGTTTTTCATTGTTGATCTCTCAATAGAGTAGACAAGAATTAATCTTCTGAGCCCGATGGCTGCTGTACTCTGCAAAATATAAGCTAAGCTCTTTTAGGTTATATTAAATAATGATTTAAATTTTCTATTACAAAATATTTGAGATGCTGTCATGTTTATTTTATTTCCAGCCAATATATACTAGCATAGCAATATAAGCACAAAAATAGTTAAAATTATGTTTCAGTTTCAATGGCTTCAGTACCCTGAATGTCACTGAATGGATTTAGACTGTACATCTGTCCCATTTTTCCCCCTGTGATTTAAGATCTGCAGAGTTATCTCAGATATGTACTGATTTAAACTGGTATTCACTTTAATGTACTTATTGCAAAAAAAACCCAACACTAAAAGCTTCTGGAGTTCGAATACTGCAGAAAACTCCATAAAGGTTATAGTGCACTAATTCCATGAAATATAAGGGAATAAACAAAGTGCCCTCTAGTGTAAAAAGCTTAGTAATGCCTGTTTATGAAGTATAATATATATATAATCATCCACTCTATTTTTGTTCTAGTAAGGGCATGGATAGAGATGAACTTTTTAAATTTTGCTGATAATTCATAACTGATTTTTTCACTAACACATTACTCTCATTTATTCATTATAAAAGCAAATTCAGGCCCACCACCAGGAAAAATCAGACAAAATAAAAATAAATAGCTCAAAACCAGTATTAGGCATATGCTGTCCTAAAGAAGCATCAGTTTCCATTATGCTTGTCTTTGAACAATGTCAGTCCTGGTGGCCTCTGCCAATCTGTTGTGTTTCTTCCTCTCCTTCCCACTTGCTCCATGCCATAAAGCTTGAGCTGGTTACCAGTGTCGTTGCCTGTCTAGAACGGAGAGAAAACTTCCTCATGTATACCTTATCATTGGCCAGCTGTTCCTTTCTAGCTGTAATCCAATGCAATCATTTAGTTAAATTGTCCAAGTTCTCCATATGAACAATGGGTACATATTTATATAAATCTTCAGGTGGGCAGTCAAAAGTGCTTAAACCAAGAACCCGAGTCTCAAGATTAGTTTTACAAGTGGTCTTGCTCTGTAAAGCGATCTGCATGCTGCCCTGGAAGTCTGAAGAGAGCTGGTAGGAAATCTTACATATCAGACACTTCTATGCACGCATGTGACTCAGTGCTTCTCAGAATTATTCAGGACTCAGTTATCTTCTGAGATGGCAGCCTATTATTTAATAGTCTAAAGGTTAAAACAGGAGATTTGGGGGTCTTAGTTCTTCGCAGCTTGGATCCATAGCTGTGTCACCCTAAATGAATGACCTAGCCACCAGACTTCCAGCAGCTGTCTGTGGGGCCCATGGCATCCTGCCCAGGGAAGCAGTGTTACTCGGCAGCCACAAGTGCAAGAACCTCTCAGGTGGAACAAGGGTGAGCTGGAGCACAGCACGAGTCTGGTGAGACCAGCGAGCTGGAAAAGGGCAGCCCGACAGTTCCAGCACTGGTGCTTGGGCTGCTGGAATCGCATAGAAAACAACCGAACTAACCTTCTTTCAGCCAAGTGCCCTAAATTCTTACAATGCCTTTGTACCAAGGTTCATCTTGCTGGCCGTGCTTCTGGACCCTTGTATTGCTTTGCAGTCCCGGCATCAGCAAGAGCCATGGCAGGAGCCCTCAGACAGAACAGGCATTTGCCTGGAAGTTAAGGCTGTCTTCTTGAATTGGGAGCTCTGGTTTACAACCTCCTAGGCTATGTAAATGTTTTTACCATTAGGACATGACTTCAATTCAGTATAGTCACATTAGGATAGTGTACTGCTTGTCCATATACCTCAGATACATCTAAACATTCTTCAGGGACCTACAGATGAAATCCGGCCTTCTGATAATTAAAAAAGGACTAGGAAGTGCTGTGTCCTTGAAATGCATCACAATATACCTCCATGAAACAGCAAACTGTCAGAGAATCAAAACCAAGTCAGGGTGATACAAACAATTTCCCTGACGGTTCTTCAGAGCTGCTTCAAAACCACTTGCCAAGCTTGAAGATGCATCTCAGAACAATTTAGAAGGACTGTACAAAATACCCTCTTGTCTGCTTTCTCTTGCCATAACCCAGAAATAACAGGCAGCTTCCAGAGAAGCCCAAATAGTTGTGCTCAAAACATTAGACTAAATCTTTCTTAATAAAATTCAGGAATGTGTACTACAGATGTTTCAGGGTACGTTAGCAGTATGTGGTCAGTAATGATGGCCTTTTGCAGCACAGAGAATTGTTACGATAGACCATAGGAAATGAAACAGCCTACTCTGAAGCACTAAGGGAGAGCTGTTTTCTGTCTCCGTTGTCCTAATAAATGATGGACTGCAACAGATTTCCCAGTTTCATCTAAACTTTCTGTAAGCTTATGTCTCTACAACTTTAGACCACACTCCTTTAAGCGTATGATTCATTTTAATTACATAGTCTGGAGGTCAGTCTGCAAAGGAAGATCTATAGAGGAAGCGTTAGGAAAACTAGCTGGCTAAATGTTCAGGTTAGGGACTGTGAATAATCCTCTGTTCTTTTCTTCCTAAATTTAACCCTTTCAGTGGCAGCATTATAAGCAGCACTTATGGTTTGCCTTGCACTCCTGTTATTACTACTAAGTAGGAGCCAGTCTTTTTTACAGATCTTGCAACTTCCCAGTCAGCAGGTCTGTGTTTATTGATGCTATTCTGAGATACCTAATTTCCTGTGCGCTCTGGGAAGCCTTGGTGCCTAATACAGGGTTTTGGATTCTACCCCAGTGACCAGGTGCCTCCAAGTTACTTGTATAAGCACCTCACACTTTTTTTTTTTTTATGTCTAGCTATTAAAACAGAGTTAATCAGTGTTGAACTTCAAGGTGTTATGTCCAGTGACATGAGGTAGCTGGATGTTAGGAAACAATAAGATGAAGAAGTCCCTGATCAGAGACAAATTGGACAAATTTTAGATGAGGAAGCAAAAAAGCTGTAAGTGGATTTATTTTACTTTAAAAAATTCAGAATTGTAAAAATCAGAGTAGTATATGTCAAACCTATGCAAATGTGTATGTCCAGCTTCATTTAAATATATTGTTGAAGAGATTTAATAGGAGTAACAGATAACGAAAGCTTGAATTCAAGAGTGACTCCCTTTGAATTAAAAGTGTTTCACCGAATGTTGAAACTTTGCATAGAAATCTAGCCTGAAGATACTTGGTACAGGTTTTGGTTAACACTGTTAACCTTGTCCTTGACTGCTTAGCAATAACTAAGATATTAGTGTGTTATCAACATTATTCTCATCCTAAATCAAAAGCACAGTACTATACCAGCTGCTAGGAAGAAAATTTAACTCTGGCCCAGCTGAAACCAGGACAACTGAGTATTTGATAAATCTGATAAAATGTGATTTAGTTTCATGAAATTCATTCAGGCCAAGTTGGTGGTACTAAAAATCAAAAGTACTCGATCTGTAGCCATCTGTGGCGAACAGAACTCTTTACAGTAAAGGTCACATGTCCATTGTTCTGAAAACGGCCCTAGAAGTGAAACAACTCTTGTTGTTTCTATTCAGTAGCTGTAGAATATGGGCAAAAAAAAATAAATCATACTGTGGTTATCAAGAAGCAGCAGCACAAACAAAAGAAGCGTCTTAAAAATGTAGGTTAAATCAAAACTTGGAGTGAGGGAAGTCTGTTATTTGGTCTTCCAGCTACCATCCGTTTTACTTCTGTTGCCTTTCCCTTTCTGTGCTAGAAGTGGTAAAAATTATAAGGTGAATCCCAGTGCGCTGCATTTTTGATTGCTATTTTATTATATGCATCCCATTTTCAGGATATTTTTGCTTGCTGTTTATCTCTCAGCTAAATTTGGAAAGCTGTCTGCAGGCTGGTGTTCTGTTGAATGAGCTGGCTGCCTGAATAGATAACATGACGTGATTTTGCACCAGTGAGGGACTGTAAAGTAAGAGTACTGTTCTCTGGCTTGCCAAGGGCCTCTTTATGTATATTAAATCTTGTCTCCTTATTTCATGTGAAAAGTCAAAACTAAACCAATAATCTCTTTTCTGATTAATTCTCAGATTTAGCAGAGAAATCATTTGGAGGAAGGGTTGAAGGGGAGATGCCTCATACTTTACAATAACAAATTCAAGACATTGTTAGAAAGTAAGGCTAGAAAGGGATGACTAAGATCAGCTACTCAGATCTGCCCATAGAATTCCTCCTAGGTACTGCCATACGTTGTGTCTGAAGTGAAGTGACTGAAATCTCTTCATTTTAGAGACTCAGACTGAATATATCAAATTTTGTGGTAAGTTATTTTGGTTTTTAATTTCTAAACAGAGAAGTGTTCTTACATCTTAAGTCTAGTCTTACCTGTATACACTACAGAGCTGGAGACAAAAACAAAGCAAATGTGTATCTTATATCTAAATCTTCAGATTTTGCCTTTTTTTTTGTTCCTCACAACCAAAATTAACAAAGTACTTAGTTAAATTTCATATACATTTTCAGAGTTGTCCAAGCTTGAGTTCACAAAGACATACTATTTCACTAGCTTTTGGCACAAAGCTGCTTCTGCGCAGAAAAAAGAACGCAACGAAACAGAGTGCTAGAGAAGAGATGATGAACAGGAGGAAATGATAGAGAAGACAGAAGCAGGGCAGAGCTCTGAGGCACTTCAGCTGTGAGGATCTTGCCTGTGATACAAAGGGAAGCTGAGGCGTCTTTGCCTGCCTCTCTGGCTGAATTTAAAAGCTATGCTTTTGAAGTCCGTACCTGGCTCTAATGGAGGTGCTTTTGGGAATCCTCTAATCTGTTCCTTTTTGGTGATGCATTAAGCACCTTGTGAGAACACCCCCATTTCCAGTCATCCCATTTTAAGAAATACATAAAATACTGCTTTCCCAGTATCTTGTTTTAGATACCATTCCTGTAATGTTTTATTAAGTAAAGGATCTACCCTATAAAAGTCACAGTTTTATATAATGTTGTTGCAACTCTACAGTACAATAGGAACAAAAGGAAAACACAGAACTTTTTAAAGGCATCAGTTATGACTGCCACTGGCATATACCCAAAAATTCTGTAAAGGAAACTGCCACATGCTGCCAGCAGCACATAACGAGCACACTCAAATCTTTGCATAATATTTCCACTTTGAATATGTTGCTTTTAACCTCCGGAAGTAGTGCTGAAATTAGTTTTCCCTGAATTTTTGCTGGAGAATATATAGAAATTTCCTAGGCCATGTTTGCTTTTCACAGACTTTTAATAAACGAGTTTATTGCCAGGAATGTTTAGTGATATGAGGAATTTTATGAGTTATACAAAGTGAATTTTGTAATTGTAATTGTGAATGATGGCATCAGAAATTGATTTATGTTATGTACAGAAGATGTAAATGTGTCCGTTTAAAGCAAGGGATGCCAGATGAGAATACCATTTTCAGAAAAACATAATTCGAACCCCACCCAATATTAAATAAATACTGAAAAAGCTTCTTTTCACAGATTTCAAAATCAGCAATAGAGATATAGTGAGCGAATAATTGTTCATTGTGTATTAGTCACCCTGCTGCAGTAATTATTATTGCTAATAATAGCTGTCTCAGAATGTTTGGACCCTGAATTTGGATTAACTTTTCCATCTGCTCATCAAATAAAAGTCCTTAATTAGGCAAAGACTTGGAAAGAATCATTAGGAAGCATTAACTAAACATAGCTAGGGCTTTGTGGAGACATGTATCTTTTTACTGTCTCTTCCAGAGCAAGGGCCACCCTAAAGTCATGGGAGATGTATTGTCATTTTCCCTGTATGGTAGCTGTAGGATATCCCTTATCCTCTCTGGCTTTTGTCCCAAACAGCTGTTCACAATATCTCACACGATAAAATTTGTACTAGTAGTGTGACACTTAAAAGGATCGAATTCTGCATCATGCTGTCTTGAGATCTCTTGTAACCAAACATCATGGTTAGAAGCAGTGTAACTTCTCACTGCATCATATGCAAAACAACATCCCTAGTGGTGTTTAAGGATTACAAATTTCTTGTGCATCATGGCATACAGCAATCCAAGCACCCCTCACCAGCCCTGCAGGAATAGATCTATCCAATGACTTTATCCTTGTAAAAGGCACTTCCAGTTTGAGGAGGAAGGAAAGCAAGAAGATGTATGAGTGAAGGAGAACGGTTCATGGCAGTTTTACTTTCAGCAGTAGAAAAATAATTTCTATTTTTTCTGTATTCCAATCCTCCAGGAAAAAATACGTAAAACTAGAATCTTAACTTTAAACATGGACTTGTGTTTGACTTGACGAGTATACTTTGCTAATAAAAAGATATTTTTATTTTGTGGTACAGCTTCAGACTATTCCATATTTGTGCAATTAAAAAAAAAAAGAAAAGTTGTTTCCATTGTTCATCAAATATAAAGGGAAAAAAATGGTTTGTTCTACCTTCTTGTAGCTTCCTACTCCCTCTCCTTGCTGCTTGTTTAATTGGTTTCCTCTTCTCCTCCCCAGCTGCTTAGAGATTGTTCTGTCCCTGTGGCTTTGCTCTCTGCAGCTTCACACTCCTGATTTGCTCTCTGCAGTTGTCTCCTCTGCTGCTCTGCTTCGCGTGTGAGCCGCAGCAAACTGTCATTGACAAATCTCAGAGAAGGTTAGGAGCTGGGATTTTCGGTTTTTTCCCCTTGCTGTGCCTACATGTGGAAAAGCAAGAAAACAAGGATGGCGGAGCGTATTATGTTGACGTTTATTCTGTTTCCCCCTCTATCCTGTCTAAATGATGATACATATTGTGCTTATATGTGCCTAAAGCATAGCACAATCAGGATACAGACAGTAGCAGTATATTGAAGCTAAATAAATAAGACAAGAGCTTTTCTCAAACCTAATCAGTTATTTCCTTTAAAAGATTACCATAAAACCCTATTTGCTTCTTAAAAACAACTTCTGCTGCATATCTGCAGCAAAGTTGCAGAGGGATTGTCTTAATACATTGCCAGAGGGGTTTTCTGGCTGAGCCAGGCCATGTTCATTGAAGAAAATTGAAATTATAATCATATTGGGAGATTCTGTGATCCATGCTAAAAAAAATTACATTTAAAATGTTTGTTAGACAAAGCTATTTCCACTATTGATGCTTTTATTGATGGTATATTTCAAGAAAAATGAATTTCACTTAATTTCATAGAATATGTTTGCTAAAATTTATTGAAAGGCAATAAGGTCCCGTGTGCTTGTGTAAAGCTTTCTTATTTCTAGTATATTTAATTTAAAGTGAAAAAATACCCAACAATTTCTTGCTTGAAGGCTTTGCTTATCAATAAACATATTTCTCAAACATCAGCAATGCTTATTGCAGACAGTATAATAATCTTCGGGGAAAATCTGGTCACCAGCAGACTAGGAAAATTTAACTATGTAAACTGTCATAGATTAAGGCAGGAAGTGACAGCTAATTATTATTTCTGTGATTAATCGTTGCAATTCAGTACTGCAAAACAGCTCAGCTCCACAGTACATACGTCACATGACGACATGGGACTAAAACCATAAGTCTGAATCTCTCCACCTCAGACTGGAACTTTGAATTCTTATTTTCAGGAAGATTTAATCATTTATCCATTGATTAATTCCCATTTAATTGCTTACACCTACTAGGAATCAAAATTAATTGAAATTACAGTCTCATCCAGCATTTTGATGCTGATCATCTGTAGATAGAGTTGGAGACAGCTCTGATGTGAATGGGGGAAATGAGCACAGACCTTGTGGTGGGGATGGCCCTTCAGTATGAAACTTCAGCTCGACTTGAATTCCTCTCCTAATTCCTATAACATGCTCTCGCTGAGCTGGCAGCACTCATGTTTACAAAAGGGTTGTATGATTTCTCTGTATCCTGGTAAATCTGGGACTCAGGCTGAAGGAGCTTGGAAAGGCCCGCAGGGTCTGTGCAGTGTCTGTGGGTTGATGGGGTTGGCAGGGATATAAAGTCCCATTTCTTTCCCCCAGTATTTCTGCATGCTGTAGCTACAATGTTGGAAAGTCTCCCACCAGTTGAGCTCTCTTGGTACTGGAATTGAGAGAGCTAGAGGAAACCAGCCACCTGCAGCATTAATTATTGAAACATTTACAGCTACTGGGAAAACTTCCTTAGCTTCCTGGCCCACATCAGTGCTGTAATTTCAAATAATTATTGGGTCATTCTGTTCACTGAACCAGCCAGCTTGGAACTAACACAGACTTTAAGTTAGCTGAAATTTGAGACACTGCAACTCATTAGTCATCCTGAACATTATTGATCAGAAAAAGATGTTGTAGTAAGCTTCCCTGACATCTGATTTCTTCCAAAAAGAAAGGCCGAGCCACCTAAGCACGATTCCCTCACCAGCAGGAGGGAGAGCGAAGCTGCCAGTAGCACCCCGTGGCACCAGCGGCAGTTGACGGCTCTCAGGAACTGGCAGGTGCTCGGGGCAACACTGCTTTCCTGAGGGCATGGAGGGGCGGGTGGCACTCCATGGTCAAGTGTGCATGTGTAAGGCTGGAGACAGGTGATACTCCCTTCACATGCCGGCGTCTTTTGGATACTTTCTCTGGAGGGAGAGGGGACAGGTAGAGGAAATAGTATGCACAATGGATAGAGCATCCTGGAGCAGTTTCCTGTGAAATGAACTTCATCTGTATTTCTCCTTAGGCTGGGTCCACTGATACGAGGATCAGATTGAGTGTTTTCTCTAAGCTGATGCAAGTTACAGCCATTGCAATAAAAAGGAAGTAGAAAGAGGCTTTCCTCTGTTTTATTTTTACTCTTGATTTCTTAGCCCATTGATGCAAGTGAATCTCTATAGGTTTGTTTTTAATGAGTATGAGGTGACCAAAGAGAATGGTACAAGCCTGGTTAGAAGCAGCTCTGTTTGCCCAGCCTCTGCCTGGGGAGAAAGGATGCAACGCTGCTTGTTCCAGCAGGCTGCACGCATTCCTGCTGCTCTTGGCGCTGGAGATGCTGTGAGGAGACGCGTGGCTGATCCTCGGCAGCATCAGAAGTGGAAGACATTGGTCTCTGGATTTTATGCTGACTCCCAATCTCTATCCTTTCAGCTGCTTGTAAGCCCTAGGAGAAGGAGATGGTCCTGTGATGAACCCTTCCTGCCAGCCCAAGGGGAGAAGTTGGGTGCCCTGTGTTAGTAAGGAAAGAGGATAACATGGCGAAAGATTGAAGAGGAAGGAGTGTTTTTAAATGGAAAGATTACTCCTGAAAGCGCACTTGTCTCCCAGTCTCTCTAGCTTCCCCACTACCTATCTAGCCTACTTCTACTTCCTACCCCTATTATACCCATGTAGCTGAGAAGTCTTGAAGTATCTTTTAATTCTGCCCAGTACCTACTTCCACTGTCACACAACATTATTTGCTGTTTAAGCTGCTTTTTCATAGCACTTCAACAAAAAGGTAGACACTCTGCTGTGAAGATACGATTGGTACAGTATCTCTGTTACCAATTACAGTTCAAGTTTATTTATTGGTAAAAGAATTTTTCATATAGCTAAGGGCAGTTCAGGTCACAAGAGGAAGATTTTTTTCCCCAAGGGAAAAAAATGTCAACATCTGCAAACATTGTTAAGTTAATGAAAATGAGCTGAAATCAATAAATATAATATGACATATCCCTCATTGGACCAGAAGTTCAGGTTTCAGAGACATCTGTGCAATTCCCAGCGAAGCCTGTCTTTTTCATCAAAACCAGAACTTTACCTGTCTATTAATATTTTACTTTGCTATGTGTGTTTTTGTTATTTATATGTCCCTATGAGTAACTCACAGCTTAAATGGATTTGCGCTAACCTCATTGCCACAAGATTCAGACGTGTAACCATCTTATATTTCCCAAGCGAGGAAACAAAATGAAGAGGTATCAAAATCCCAGTTTTGACAATTCCACTTACCCTATGGGGTTCCTGACTCTGGGAATAACCCTGTTGCTGCTTTTTTGTGGAGCAAATCACAGCAAATCACAGGTTTGAAGGGTATGATCTAAATCCTTCTGGAACCCATGTACGCCAGCTACTTAGTGATGGGTTCAAAACCAGCAACGGGAAATGAACTCCAGCCTCCCAACACCCCGTCTGATACTTTGAAACCAAGTGACTTGTTTCCATCCCATAGCTCTGTAGGCGACCTATGTCACCCGTCAGAAGTGTGGGGTGAAACCCCCCCAGGACGCGCAGGAGCTGTGGAGCTGCGGAGCTGTGCGTGCTGGCCTGCAGCCCATGGCTGCTCCCCTGCCTCACCCCGGCAGGCAGCCACACACCCAGCGCTCCGCGCCCCGACGCCCCGACACCCACAGCCGCTGCTGTGGGACCTGCGTCACTCTGCTTCACACGGCTTTGCCGTGGTGAACATCGGCTCGGGAAATGAGGGACAAGACTCCTTCTATGTGACCTCGGCTGGATTGCCAGGATGTCACTGGCCAGAGATTACAGTGCTTTAAATCCCGTTTTTCACAAGCAAATTAGTCTCCTTGGAGTGTTTTTCTTCATCGTTTACTAGTCAAAACGTTTTATTGTGCAGGCTTCAGCGTCTTATCATTGCAAATACTTGCATAGGTAAAATGGAGTTGAATCTCTCATAGTTTCTTGGCATTTAAACTTGTTGGGCACATTAAAGTAGGATTTTTTAAGAAAGAGCACCATCTTGCGGCAGTGGGTGCTCTGAGTGTGCTCAACGGCCGAGGTGCTGAGGAACGCCGCGCAGTCACTTGGGCATTCCAAGTTTCAGCAGCAGTAGTCTTTATAGTGACAGTTTTACAGCTGAGAATTAAGGAAATAAGAAAAGATGAGGTAACATATTTCTTTTGTATTATCGTAAGGATTCATTAAGACTAATTTGGAAGCATAAAAATAATTTCACATCTTACTGAAGTAGATAAACTTTGAGATTAAATACTTCTAGACGTTTTCTAGGATGACAAAGTGACAAAGCTAGATTTCAGGCTAATTCCTGAGAACATGAACTTTTTATTTGAGGTTTATAATTCCTGCACAGAAATTATTTTAGACTGTAAGTTTAGGCTATACACTTTCATATACTTGTTTGCTAAAGCAAGGCAATGGCCTTGAAAGCGAATCCATAGCACTGTCCTTTGCAGTGAAGCCAGCTGTTAGAGCCTGGATTTAAGCCTACAGTGCATTCATTGTAAAGCAGTCACTTTTGTACTAGATGTTATTATGCTGTAGGTGAAGTGCAATCTTCTTAGACCTTCTGTTATCTTTGATATTTTGCTGTACCTCTCTGTACGGTCTGGCTGGTTTCATGCTTTGTTTTCCAGAGTCATTAAGTATAAAAATGTCAAATAGAACTGCTTCATTAAATGGAAATGAGATGAGAAATTGACTCTATTTATATAAGCTAATCAGTTTACTCAAGTTATTACTTATTTACATAAAATCAGCACTCAAAATTTACATTTTTACTGCAGTTTATTTTCATGTGTATGTGGCACTCTCAGATCCTCTGGTGTAGCTGCTACGGCTCTTAACATCGAGCTGTGAACGTAGAGTAGCTGTTGAAATCAGGCCTGATATGCCGTGCCCACGATCAAGTCTGCACAATTGTCCCAGCAAAAATACCGTCATCCACTAGGCAACTGCATCACACTGCCATTCATCATTTGGTATATCAGAAATAAAATAGGAGCATAAAAGTATCTTACTTCAAAAGTAAATACAGGATTTCTTTTGCCTTCTCTTAATAGCAGAGGAGATTTTCCTATGACACATATTCTGTTGCACCGATACTAACATTTCAGATACATGCATACTTAAATATATATGTAATACAGATGTATATTTTCAAATATATATATACACATATATATACAACTCTGCAGAATAATTCCCAAAAGTTGATTCCATGAATAAAAGTGAACAGATTTACATTTTTATGTCTCTTTCCAACATATGACAACCTTGCAATAACTGTTTTGTTGGTGGAAATGCAGTTCAAAATGGGTATAACTTAATGACTCGCAAAAGTACTTACAAGTCCCTTTTGTATTACCAGAGTGGACTTCATAACCATGAAAATAACTTTTATATTCCCATTAAATGTCTCCTAGCCATCCTACATAGCCATTGATTGTTACTGTTATTTCATATCAAATCGTGCATGTTCAAAGCAAGCGCTAAATCAGACCAAAACACATGCTTTAATATATGAATTGCTCTTTAAGCAGAAAATTTCCTGAAAATTTCCATTTAAGCTTTTGAAGGAGTCAGATTATTTCTGATGGCTTCCTGAAAAACTTCAAACTGTAGTTTTCTTTTTAGCAAGTAGCTTGTTCTTCCTATTGTTGAAGGGTGGGCTAACACGACTGATCACGGTGATACCTTTGTTCCTATCCTGGTAAGTGTATTTTGTCTGTGCTGTGGTAATGGCCATGTGTGTATTTAGGCTAAAAGCATATATTAAAGCCTTAAAGTTTGATGTGTCTACCTCCAGTGAACACAGATCAGAATGAGCACAAGCTATATGTTACACTCACATCTGAAAGATCATTGAGTGAGAAGTTTTGACCAAGTATGATAGAAAAACACAGGTGCTGCCAAGTAGAGGAGACTGGAGATCTAACAGTTTCTGCTATGCCCTTGAACCATGTTCAGGGATACATACTTCCACAAAAAATGTAAGAAATTTTGAAGGACATTTTGACTATCCATTAACAATAGAAATTTCCTTTTTGTTGGTGGGTTTTTCTGGAGAGTTATTGTTTTCTTTTAAAACTCTGAGTTAAAGATAGAATCTAGCATCATGCACTTGGGTAAGCTATGATTTTTTCCAGGGTTTTTAAAATGTATTTTATCTTATAATTCTAAATATTCTGTGCATGTAGGTAAATGATCGTTCTTTAACTTGAAACCTACTGCGTGTTGGAAGTGAAAACTCATAGAAATAGGCTGTACATATTCTAAATTCTCTCACTTTGAATGACTATTCTAATGAATTTGACATTTGTTACCCTTCCCTCTTAAGTGCTGCCACTTTGCAGTTTTGGGGAGAACGTGGCATCTTTTACTTTGCTCAAAAAAATAACAAGAACGTGTTCTGAAACAAATGCCTGCAGCAGCTTCAGATATTGTCACCTCTCTGCTTGGTGAGAGATGCCTACCCTTGGTCTGGGTCACCTCATGTTTTGAAAGAAATGAAGATGCACTTTCATCTCAGCCACCGCAAATCACAATCCAGTGCAGCAGTACAAACAGTTATTATTAGTAGTTTGAGCTAATGTTGCAGCCTACAAAGTGTAATGTGTGTGAGTGAATCTCCGTTTATGGAAAAGGCAGAATGCTATAAATGGGTATATATACATTTTCTATAGTTTAAGAAAATCATTGCCTTTCCTCACGTCTGTTCATGTTTAAGATGTGTGAAAAGTTTCTTAGTGTTAGGAACAGCTTTTCTCTTTTGGTTGTATATGCGATGGGTGCCTCCTTCTGAAATCACACGTCTAAATACATCTGCCTGGAATTTAGCAGCCACAGCTCTACTGGAGACAGAAGGAAGGTGGTGTAATCTTATCTTTGTTTTCTCTGAGGGCTTTTTCTCCCATGCCTCATTATTTCTTATTTAGAAGACTGCTTGAAGGTTTGTTTTGTTGTGTTCTCTCTTTTTCTTTTATATATTCTGCAGTTGTTGCATAATATTGAGATTTCAACGTGCACAGCAAATATATTAAAACGAAATCAGAAAAAAACCTCTTCGTTCCTCTCCCTCCCCAAATATAAGAAATTCTAGTTTCTCTAATGATCCTGGCTTTGCAGAGTTACTCAAATGTGTAAAAGAATGCGAGATGTGCGTTTCTAGCAGGAGTAGTTGTTAACTTCCATTTTATTATATGTATCAAAGTCATTTCAAGAATCCAGCCCTGTATTATGTAATTTGTCAGGATTCATACTCATCCAAAGAGGTCGTTAAAACGATTACATGCAAGCTGACAGGAAAACTATGTTTAAACATTCTACATGAAGCACTTACTTTTATGTATGTTCATAAGGAAATATTTCCTTGCCAAAAGCTGGGTAAAACTTTCTGGCATGTTTTGATGAGGTGAACATTAAGGTGTTGTCTGTTATTTGGTGAACAAAAAAACCACAGTCGTCAACTACTTAAATTTAAGTCATAGCATTTGCGTGGCCAACAAACCACAATTTCCCTACTATACTGTGTGTTATCTTTGATAAATTACTGTATTTGTAGTTTGTATTTGTAATTTATCTTTGACGACTTTCTTGCCTTGGCAAGCATGGTCTCTGGTGCTGCTGCCTGCTGCTTCTCCTTGTCAGAGCCCTGAGTCAATAAGCTTCAGTTTGCCCAAGTTCATTTTTGTATAGAGCAATCTTTGCCCATTTTTAAAAAATCTACAGTTAGTTCTGAGATCCATTGGCTCTTCAGTGGTGCCTACAAGTCCTTTTCCTTCATTCCACTTCTGCAGGCAGCCTGTGTTTGCAGCTGGGCTTTTGAGAGTTTGAAGAATATGTGTAGAATACAACACATCTATACGTGTTTCATGCATAAGCTGATTAATTCTGGCTCGCACACAGCCAGAAGAGTAGAGAAACTCTGCACCCGACACAAATTTCCCAGTTTCAGAGATACTATTGCTTCAGGTTTTTTGCCATTCTTGTGTGAGGATTTTTGGGTTTCTTTTTGGTTGCTGTAGGTTTGCTCCGTTCTCTTTGGCCTGGTCGGGTGCTGTGGTGGATCCCCCGCCAGCGCTGAGCTGGTGGTGCTTCGTGCGATCCCATGTCTCAGAGAAGAGGTGACTCCCACCAGCATTTGCTTTCCCTGTCATGCTCTGTCTTTGTATTTTGCCACCCACTTGCAGAGAAGGAGAAAACTTGTTCTCCCAGATAGTCAGTCCATCATTTTGCTTAAGGTAACTGTAGGGACACATCATGAATCAAGATTGCTGGCAACACATGGCAGAGTCTGCATGTTTTGATACTCTATGATTGAATAATTTCACAGTAATAAGTTCAATAAGAAATGTTAACACTGACTTTTTCCTGCAAAGAGAAAATTTTGAAACATACTGCTAATACAGGGACAATCTTGAGAAAATTTCAGCCTCATTACACCTTATAGCTCTGTTGTTACAAATGTCGTATACAAGTAACACGGTACTACCTCTAGAGAACAGATGTGATTATGTCTTTTGTACTGTTCATCTTGCATGAAACAGAAGCATATATAGTTCCATAAAAATTTTTCATAAGGGATACAAATCATTGTCCCACTTGTGAGCTTTAAGACTCATTCTAGTAAGACTGTAATTTATATTTGCCGTGTAAATGAGTTCAGCAGTTTAACAACAAACTGAGAAAAATTTAATGAAAAGTACTTGGTACTCCTATCAGTGATTTTGAAGGCTCATCTTAAATCTTTACCTAAAATATGTACTACATATTTTACATATGTACCACTGCTGAGCAAAGTTGCTTATGTGCATATATGTTTGCAAGACTGGAACTTCAGAAAATTAAAATGAGTTAATGTCTGACCTTTTTGTCAAACTATAAAATATCCAGAAATTAAGAAAACAATACTCCAAAATTATGTCCTGTATTATTCCACATGAAACATTTTATGCATCTATTTAAAATAATTTACAATTCACCTTACTGCCTTTTCTCTTGAATGAGGAAACCTATTTAATTTTGATAACAGCCATAATAACACTTCAAAGGACCCCTGATTTACTTCCTCTGTAATTGCCTTCTGCTTCCATTAGAACTGTTTATCACTGATTTTAAACAGTACGTAACACTGAGGGTTTCTAAAATTATTATAACTGAGTGCGTTGGCTGTAGAAGGACTATAAATTTGAATTGATTAAAAGTAGCATGTCTTTTTGACAAAAAGAAATGAAGATACAGCTTGTGGAAAAGTTTGGGTTTGTATGTAGTTTGTATTTATCGCCTCCATCAAAATGCTAATGAAACAGTAATGGACCAGTGAGTGAGTTAAAACTTTAACAGTTAATATAAAGCTGCCATGCTGACAGTAGTGAGTGGGGAGACGTACTCTTTCACGTTTTTCTCTGATCTCCACCAACAATTATGGATTGAGTAATCTGCGTTCTATAACAAGCACCCACCTGTGTCTGAGCTGTTCATAGATTTTCCAAGAAGCCAGCACTTTGCAGAGGAATGACAACTGTGATGGAGAAGCCCCAGCACACGTCATTTTTTCCAACATTATCCTTGTTCCAATGAAAGACTTTACATCTCCCCAGAACTATTGTCGATCTCCATCTCTTGCAACCCCCTTTTCATTTACTGATGACCTGAAAGAGCATCCGTAAAGGATCCTCACCTGCTGTGGAAGAGGCTTGGGGGTTGGGATGTCCATCCCGAAGCAGGAGCAGGACCCCCCAGCAGCCGCAGCCCGGGCTGGCAGCGCGTGCGGCAGGCAGCGGGGGACGCGGTTGCAGGCAGCGGGGGACGCGGTTGCAGGCAGCGGGATCGGCCTTCCCGGGCTGCTGTGGCTGGCCCGACAGCAGATGGCACTCGGTGGAAGGGGATCGGGCGAGGGCTCGGCTGTCGCCATTTGTTTGGCTGGTGCCTGGGGGTGTTAGGCAAACCGAGAACAGGGGCGTGCGGGGCGAGGGGTTTCGGCTGGTTGCAGAGCAACAGCCTTGCGGCTTCGCAGACCTGAAAACGGGTCGTTGTTTTCCTGCTTCGGTATAGTATAACTAGAAATAATGCCTTATAGTGCCTTTGTATCTTACAGTTTCTCGATGGTCGTTTCAGGTTTAAAGCCTGCGTAAGATGTTATATTTTGCTGGGAAGACATCGGTTTTCCTCGTGTCGTTTAACACATAACTCTTGCTAGGAATACAATGAATCGTGCACATAAATCCTCACTTCCATGTCCGTTAAAATGAAAACAGGCCTCCGGAGCGTCAGCGTCAACTGGCTATTCTTACGCTAAAGATTTAGTGCCCAATTCCATGTTAAATTTGTGACATATATCACTGCATAGCTAAGAAATCATCCGATTCACATATATCGTAATACTGAATGTTTATAGATGTTCATTAACTGCATCCTGCTTGACAGAGATTAGAAAGTGGGCCCTTACGTTTTAAATAGGATATGCATATACTTAAAGAAAAGCCTACTTAGTGACTGAGGGGCCACTTTCTAATCTCAGATACATAGCACTCTCTGCCTATTTACTATCTATGGAAAACCATTATAGTGAGCAGAGATTAGTGGGCAGTAAAGTTGTACATTCTGCAATAAATTACCTGTATGATGATAAATATTTTAAAATAATTTCTTGAACCATAGAATGTTTTTTTTTTTTTCTTCTTTTTAAGTCTATCAGCAGCTTCCCTAGGCATTTTGCTAAAACCTTTATTTAAAAGCCAGTATGCAACTTCGATGTGACCTTTGGTAGGATGAGTCACAGATTATTTTTGCATGAATAGTTTGATACCCACATTTGTTCTCTTTGTATCTGCAATTGCAAGTCATATGGGGATAATTAGTTTTGTTTTAGAAGCAACCACAATGCAGTGGGAATGCTGCATCTTTCACATAAGGTGAAATCCTTTAAAGTATCTTCCTTTTGACTTGTTTTTGGCTTTGTTTTCCTTTCTTTCTGAAGAAACATCCTCATCGGTCTGAAGACATTCGTAACACTGCATAATCAACAGAGGAGGCTGATTTTTAAAATGCCTCAAGTGATAGAAACCCAGTGCAAGACATAGGGGACAGAGTAATATTTAAATATGTGTAGGAACATGATATAAATTTTGCATCAGCACAGAAGCCCAAACTTAAAGCTTTCTCTTCCAATGATGTCATCTTTCAGCAACAAGAAACCAAAAGTATTCTGTTTTTTGGCTGGGACCTTTGGAGAGGCTGCTGTTCACCCTGCACAGCTCTGTTGTACTCATGTGCTGCTCATAAACCCCTCCCTGTGCTGATTGAACGGTATAGGAAAAGACCGGCTCTGCCGCCACTTCTGAAGTTGAAAAATATATAGCTTCTTAGCATTCATTGTGCTAGACAATTCCTTGGAACACCTACATGTACATTAAGATGCTTGTATGCTGAATTGCAGGGAAAACTCAATGCAAGAGGGATAAATCCTTCACTTGGATGACAGATGAAGTCTTTTTTTTGGGTGGTAATTGTGTAACCGGTCCACTGTTACTCCCTTATCCTTTTGTTTATGTAGCCTAGTTTCATGGAAAAAGCTTCCCATGTTCCAATCTAAGCCATTTTTTCCCCTATGTCATCTCTGCGGTGTCTGTGCAGCAATATTCTGTGTCAGCAGAAACAGTGTTCTGTGAGGCAGCCTTTGCTTTCTAAGTTTTGAAACCTACTCATATAGTATAACATTTGTTTTAACTAGCCTAGTAGTTTATTGTAAGGCATTAGGGGATGCGGTTGGTAGTTGCAGTGTTCATAGCACGTGTGTTTGGTACAGGGTTTAGGTCAGTGGTATTTTCTGTATCAGCTGGAGGAAGGGAGTAAAAGTACTTTCTTTTCTCCATGGATGCTTCCAGGGCTGATGCATCGCAGTCTACAGAGCAGAAAGGGCTGCACAGAGTTGCACCATTTTGGACTTTTCTGTGGATAGTAACATGCCTGAATAGCCATAGACACAACTCCTGTGTTCTGCCATCTTCAGAACAAAACATCAAATGAGGTCTGAGCCAACTAGATTTTAATGAAAGCAACATTTTGTTAATCGTTTCTATAAAATCTAGCTCACCAAATTTCTGAAGAAGCTAATATACAAGAGGAAGAAACCACAGGTTTGTCAATGCCTAAACCAGATGACTTTCATTGTATAACCTACCAAACCTTTAGAACAAAAGCATTAATGTTGAAAGTAACTATTCTGATGGAAAATGTCCAGTGTAGTTTTGACAGCAGCATTTTTAAAGACATTGTAGCTAATCGCTCTTTTCTTAGAAGAATGAATGAGCAAAAAAGTTCAGTGCTCTGAATTTAGGTACATGATCCTAGCTCAAACTTAGGTCCTAAACCCCCAACCAATCACAAAGTATACATTATGAATGTATATATATTACAGCTTTAGGAGTTGATTTGGGAAACATTGAAAACTGTTAAATCATGAACATCCTGTCAAAAGTTATTTACTGTTATAACAGATACAGAACTTTTTGTTTTGTACTTCTAGATTTTTAGGGGAATATTATTGACTACTGGAAGTAATTTCTTTTAATGAAGAACTGATTACAAAATAAGAACTTATCAGTGAGTTCTTTTCATTTAGCGCAGCTCAACTGCCAGAGAAATATCTATCTCACTTATCATAGATGCTGAGCACCCATCATTTCTGTGGAAGGTGATAGGATGCTCAGCATATATTGGAAAGGGCCTGTGGTTAGCAATACTTCCTGGCAATCATTAAGTGAAAGAAAGGGAGGCTGATGGGGGGGGGGAAACAGGTTCTAATTAAAAATTGCTTCTCTGGAGTCAGCTGCTTGTAGCTGCATATTGCTGAAGGGTGAAATCGTTTGTGAAACAAGCAGACTGAAAAAAATCCTGCTCAACTTTTACAAGCAGAGGTGACTACAGTTTTATGCAGTAGTCCTGTCTGCAGGATTCAGTATGATCTGTACTCTGGTGATTAAATCAGGAACACTTAGTGAAGTAGGATGTTGTCTTTTGGACTCCGCTGTGCCACTGATTACAGCTATTAAGATGTTGGAGTGTGGCAAGAGAGCAGAAAAAGGAAAAGTCTGTCTTCTGGCTAAAGCAGTTGAATTATTCTCTGAAGCATTCTGTGCTGCCTCTGCTACGGACTGCTTGTGTGATTTTGGTCAAGTCACATAAACATAACTCTTGAGACCCATCTACGGTTTGCAGGTCTCAAGCACTCTCAGTAAGAATGAGAAAATTTCTTTGGTCATATAATATTGAGTTAGCTGAAAAATGTCCCATAAGGTACTTCAAGCTGGATGTAAAATTAACTGATGCTTTTGGTTGCAATTTGCCAATGTCACTCAGTCTGAATTACTGATATATACTGGAAAGTAAAAAGTAACCTCATCTCAAGTTGCACAAAGGAAATGAGACTTTTAATCACTGGGATAGAGAAATACATATTTTTCTGAGTGGGTGTTAGCAAGACTAAACTAATTGTAAGGCCAGGTCTTAAGCAGCTGAATACTTTCTTATTCAGAGAGTAACATCAGAATGTCAAAAATATTTTTAAAACCCTATTGGGAGAAAATAAAAGATATCAGAACACAAAGACTGTCATCATCCAGAGTAGTTCATTGTGCTGAATTTCTGGACATTTAAAAGAAGTCTGGAAATGTATTCAATTTAGAAACTTTTCTCTCAAATCTGTCCTGCCAAATCAAGTAAACAACCCAACCTAAAAGTACTATGCAACTGCTGCTTGCTTATTTCCATAATATAAGAAACACCTCCATACCACATGGATTTAATGCTTAGAATAGAATACATAAAAGGATAAAAATTACCAGAAGGAAAACATGGACAGGGTGGATCAATGTGCCGAGGCCAACTGTATGAGGTTCAGTGAGACTCAGTGCCTGGTCCTGCACTTGGGTCACAACAACCCCATGCAACGCTACAGACTTGGGGCAGAGTGGCTGGAAAGCTGCCCAGTGGAAAAGGACCTGGGGGTGTTGGTCAACAGGCAGCTGAACATGAGCCAGCAGTGTGCCCAGGTGGCCAAGAAGGCCAACAGCATCCTGGCTTGTATCGGAAACAGTGTGGCCAGCAGGACCAGGGAAGTGATCGTCCCCCTGTACTCAGCACTGGCGAGGCCACACCTCGAGTGCTGTGTTCAGTTTTGGGCCCCTCACTACAAGAAGGACATTGAGGTGCTGGAACGTGTCCAAAGAAGGGCAACGAAGCTGGTGAAGGGTCTAGAGTACAAGTCTGATGAGGAGCAGCTGAGGGAACTGGGTTGTTTAGTCTGGAGAAAAGGAGGCTGAGGGGAGACCTTGTCGCTCTCTAAAACTACCTGAAAGGAGGTTGTAGCCAGGTGGGGGTTGGTCTTTTCTCTCCAAGTGATAGGACAAGAGGAAATGGCCTCAAGTTGTGCCAGGGGAGGTTTTGATTGGATATTGGGAAAAATTTCTTCACCAAAAGGGTTGTCAAGCACTGGAACAGGCTGCCCAGGGAAGTGGTTGAGTCACCATCCCTGGAGGTATTTAAAAGATGTGTAGATGTGGTGCTTAGGGGCATGGTTTAGTGGTGGACTTGGCACTGTTAGGTTTATGGTTGGACTCAGTCTTAAGGGTCTTTCCAATCTAAATGGTTCTATGAATCTATATGGAATCTTTTCTGGAAGAGGGTAGCAAAACTGGAATTCACATTGTGGTTCATATGAATGTTTGTTTTCTTCTGCAAGCATTGAAATAGACTTTTGTTTCTGCAGAGCTATTTCTACTGTCTAGGGTGTTGCAAAAAGTGATATTTCTTGACTCAAACATATTCTGAAAGAATTAGTAGTTGTTGAAGGATGCCTTGAATAGAAATATCTTTTACCTTCTTAGCCTGAGAAAAGATATGAAACATCTTGATCACATCTAGTAATTCGACTCCTCTATTTCAAGAAAACTCTCATTCTTTAAGAATAAGGTCAAATATTTTAAAACTGAGCCCAACACCTTAAAAATAAAACAATCCTCCACCAACTTCACCAGCAGCCAAATAAATCTGCTATGTTGCTCTTTGGCTTGGCTATGACATGATCCAAATGTTGTCTTCCCCGACACATTTTTCAGCCATTTCTTTAGTACCTTATGCAACTGTCATGGAATAGTTTTCAGGGGGTTGTTTTGCCTTTTTAATTTTTATCATGTTCTCATGTTTCAACAGCTTTATGTCATCCTCTTTTAATATTGCTACAGCTTATGCTTTTCTAGGAATGTCTGCTTATGACATGATCCCTCTTGGCTAGACCATGCACGTTGTTGTATAAATTACATGTAATTTACATTGTAAAAGTTGAATGTTCTCCAAGAATAGTTATTTTCCACACTGAACTGCTATTCTCCTATTCTAGGACTGAAACTTGCATCTAGCTTCAAGAGACTTTTGAGATGTATACTTCCTTTGGCCAATTCTGTTTCTAATTCATTAACTGTATTCACCTGAGATCTGACATCTGATGACAAGACACATGTGAACCTTGTGCAATGTTTTGTTTGCATCTTGGTACATTTGGCTTTTCTTGTGGGTTCTTTGCTGAAACCTTTGTTGAAGGTTTTCCCTTCAACAAGAAAAACCATCTTCTGTTATCTTTTTAATTTGTATCCTTTCCTGCTTTCTCTTCTAATTTTTGAAGATTAGTGGGATATATTAGGTTCTAAGTATTTTCTTGAAATACAAGATATTTTCTATGCTCTTGAAAGCTCCTATATAACTTGCATTGTATTGTTTTGCCTTGTTTTTTTTTCTCCTGCCAGTCTGTTGGGTTTTGTCTCTGCATTTTTTGTATTTCTGTTATGTTAGCCATGTGTTTTTTAACTGTGCTGTACACGTTATGTACTTTGTGCTTTAGCTTGAGACCTCTGTGTGTGTTTCTCCATGTTCGCTGCTTGTGGTAAACTCATGCCTCAATCTTGAGTCACCTTTCACATGCTGTTTCATTATTGATATTCTACATGGATAATGGTATTAAAAATTGTAAAGTTTTGACAACTTACATCTCCCCCTTCTCTCAGGCTTTATTTCAGACTATGTGCACTCTGTATTCAGGAGATATGATTGGAATATGTCTAGATAATATAACTTGTGCCACGTTTGTTCTAGATTACTTGCATATAAAGAGTCTTGAAGACTTGGCAGCACAGCTGCCAGGAATCAGCGATCTATAGACAGTACGGGCAGAGCACATGCTGTTTTACATCAACAGCTAGGGATAACTGAGTGACATGAAATAAAGGTATCCATCATCTATGTGGTATCAATCTGCATTCTCTCCCCAATTACAAAGTTGTTTTCTTTCAGTCAAAAATGCAACTACTGCACATCATCCAGTATGATTTATCTTGATGGAAATTTTAGAAAAAGATTAATATTGATCATTCCTATCCTATCTTTAAATATTACCCTAAACACCTAATGATTTTCAACAGAAAGACTGGAAGTGCATGAAATCTTTTATTATGTGCCATAACTTTAAACCTTCTGGAAAGGCTTGGCATGTTTATATGCTAGTAAATCAAACAGTACTGGGAAATATTCCTGGATGGTCAAATACAATCGTCTGTAGTAATAATCTATTGGCTCAGACCCTGACACACTTTTCATTCACACTAATTTACACTTCTTCTGGGCAATTCCTAAGTGTGGTGTGGGAACTGGTCTGTTGCAGGGACCATTCCCAATATGCAGTTTGCGTGCAGCCTCTTTGGAGACTTCAGCATCGACTAGCGTATTTGTGTCCTCTGCTGTGCCAGTTGGCCGCAATGCTTGGGAACTTTCCCAAGCACATTTAGTTTACTCCTCTAAATATAGCTTTCCTTTCCCCTCTAATGGTGTCACAGCCTCCATGCCAACTCTGCTACCTCTTCTGTTTTAGCTTTGACACGTTATGCCTACCTCTTTCTTGCCCCGTTAATGGCTCCAGCAACTCGGATAGCAGCTCTGGAGATGGGCAATAACAGTGAAACACAGTAATGTTTGGGATGGGATTGCTTAGGAGCATGATCTTTGTCTAAACTGAAATGAGAAACGACTGAGCTGAAAAAGTCTGTGAAAGGGTTTGTGAAACAGGTTTGTGCTTGTTGAAAGTTATTGATAATAGTAAGAGCTTATTTTTAGCCCTCATGAAAAGGGATGATTTTTAACCATGGAGCTTGATCTAACATGTAATTTTAAATCTAACTATAGCATTCAGCATTCCACAACAGACATTTTGGTCTCTTAATAACTGTTTACCATTTTACTCTTTAGATGCATTAATTGCAAAAATGAAATTGCAGAAATTAGGAAGAATTTTTCAAGGTTCTTGTAAACCAAATGAAGAGTTCTCTGGTTAATTTAATATGTGAACAGTTCAAAGACATATGAAACAATAAAATATCTTGTTTAGCTTGAAACAGAAAGTTCATCTGTTCAGATATTATGAGGCAGAGTGTATGTAATGGAAAATTATGGGGAGATAATCATGAATGAGTCATTTGAAATTTTTAAAAAATAAAATCACAAGTTTTATTTAAATTGTTGACTCATCTGTGATTTATTTTCCCAACTGTTCTATCTTGCTTGTCTGTCAAACCACGTACGTGGTCATCTTAGTTTTTTCAGTTAAACAGAGAGCGCAAATATAGAAAACCATTCTGCCATTTAATGAAATTTCTTTCCTGGTCAGTGTCCGAAAGCTTTGAGTTACAATTTGTGTTTGTGCTCATCTAAATTGGTTCGTATGCCACCTGCTTATTCTGAGGTGTAATGTGGTTCAATCTTAGCAAACCACAGCTAACTGCAATTTCAGTGCTGTTTTCCATGCGCCAACTAGAAGGTTTGGAGTCTTGGTAAATGGACGGGAGTAGGAGTAAGATAAAATGTTTCCTTTTGATTTCCATCTGGATGTGCAGAGAAGGAGCAAGACATACTCTGTCATGGTAAGCTGCTATCTGGAGATGTAGAGACAGATAGTGAAAATGATTAGGGATAAGAAGGAAATTTTAAGTGAAGAGAGGCTGTCAGGATTAGCACTGTTTGGTTAAAGGAGAAATAAACCATGGCATATTTATGTAAAATGTAACTGCTATAGAGGAGCTACACCAAATGTATCTATTTTCTTAACAGAAGAGAGGCCAGTGGGTGAAGTTGAAAAATAGAAAAAATTAAAAATGATGAAGTCAAACAAATTGTATTCTCTGTATAATTTTTCTATGGGTATCTTTCCCATAAGGTATTGCTGAGAATACGTACTGCATCAGACTCAGGAAAGGAAACTTTCATATGGATAATGCAGGTTAAATCTGTGATTGGCTTGTGCCATTTTTTCTTTCCAAATGAAAATTCTCCCTAATGCACTTCAATTAGGAAAATCTTCTACACATGACAGATACAGTGATTTTACTATTCTATTAGCCATAGATGCATGTATTTTATATACATAAGCTCATTATATATTTGGTGCTCTACAATTTTTTAAGGATTTCCTATGCCACCTTAAGAACATATTAACATTGCCACTACTTAACCCTTATCAAAATTTAAAGCTGCTTGATACTATATAAAAATCTAAACAAAATTCTGAGCTTTGAATCACAATAAATGTATATTGTATCCATATAATGTACGTAAGAGACATGTTCATGCTGCAGTGAACATGAAATAAGCACAGATATAGTACTAAGGAACTGCCTGGCCTGAGGTTGCTATGTTATTTAACCTTGTAGATATGATTTAACCTGTTTGTGTCACAATATCTCCTTTTATAAAAGGTGAGTAATTTCGCAGTTAAATTTTGCTGTGCTCCATAATGTTCAGTATCTTAGTCTGGGATGTTAATCTTGCATGTGGTTATAACAGCAGACTGAATGTGGATGTGACTCTGAATTTGTTGCTGAGGATGTTCCTTTTCACATCATTTGTTTTAGGAAAGTGTGAAAAGCTGTTACAGGTTTGCGTGGTTTTGGTTTTGTTTCACATAGTTACAGGAATAGTTATTTCTAATAGTAAATTTCCCTCAAGTGTACTTAATCAGTGGTGGGCTTCTTTTGTTCTCGATTATAATGTTTTGTTGTCATATTTTGATGACTTGTTTAACATTCAGTTCAGGCTCCCAGGGTAGGATTCACTGCACCTAACTTCAGACATCTACAGCGTAGGCATTTCTGTCTTTACTGCCACCCACCTCTGTGGTGTGATTCATCTCACACTAAAATAGACATCTAAAATAGGTCAGAAGCAGTGCCCCTTGAAAGTGTCTCTCTTTATTTGCTGTAAAGGGAGCCTCTGGTAACGCACAGACACTGGCACTTACGATGCAAATAAAGCCCACCAGAAGACGCTGATGTTCATTCCTGCCATTGCTTTCTTGAAAGAAAGAAATGGAAAAGCTACCTGAGGTACATTGGTGAGGAGCTTTCAACGTGGGGATGTAGTCCTTGCTCAACAGCAGCCACATAATTCTCAGCTTCCCACCTGGTATCACTCTACCTGAGGCTCTCTGCCCTTTCGATCTAGCGTCTTTATAGTCTTGCCGCTGAGCTTTCAGCATTTTCAGAATGAGCTATGAGTGCAGAACACCAGGCAGTAGTCATCTGCTACCATGCAGAAGGGACAAGGTTTTGTTTAAAGATGAGAGCAGTACTGTGTCAGAATCGCAGTGTTTGATTTAGGTTTGACTACATTTTTATGCGTTTGTCAAGTAGCTATTTTTCCTGACCGTCCAGTCCACGTGTATACTTGTAGACCATGGTCTTTAATAACAACAGTTCTTTCTTCAGTTAATATTGGCACACACACACATATGTTAATTATCAATCCATCTTCATGTCGATTTTCTAGCTGGAGATACAGATGAAGCCGTAAGAATGTTAAGAACATATATATTACACTGCTTATAAGTTTATGGCACTTTTTAGATGCATGGCAAGATAAATCATGAATAATGCTGCTTAGTCACTTGCATGATGAATATTGAAGGAAATTTTTTTTCCCTTTTTATGTCATCCAGACTGAATGCAGAAAGGAAATAAAAAATACTTTTATTTTTCCTATGTCCTATAAATACTATCTTACTTACTTAATATCCTATCCTACTTTTTTTTTTTTTTTTTTTTAAAACATGTTTAATAAAGAATAAAGGTGGCTATTGTGAAGATTAATACTTAGGAAGTCCTTTTGCAGGATTTAGCATGTTTTAAAGCCATTCAGCCCAAAGGTTAGGAAAATGGTGTTTTTATATTGTAGTCTTTTAACTTTTTTTCCAGAATTTTCAGAAAGATAAATAGGATAATTGAAAATCAACATTAATTCAGCATTAACTAGCACAGCATATTCTATGATTGCCCAAGTCTGAATTCTGAAGGAAATAAAAAATCAAAAATATTTATTTTGATTTGAATTCACATTTCCTAGCACTGGAAAAGTATCTTTCCACTGTATTTGTATATCATAATTTTCTTCCCAGAAAAATGCAACGCTTGCATCTACTTAATATGTATGCAGTTACTGGATCGTTCTATATTTTTATAATAGCTTGTAAGGGGAAATGAAAGTCTGCTGAGTCAAGAGCTGGAACAGCCATTTGCCCTCAGGACAGTATTGACTGTTTTGTTTTATAATCCCCTATCTTTTCTGTGTTGGAAAGATGACTTTAGACAGTATCAGTACACAAACACTCCCACTGTACTTTTGAAAGGGAAAATGGCATCGAGAGGTTAAGGACAAGTGCAGAAGAAATAGGATACATTTTTAGAAGAGATGCTCTTTCTGCATTCTACCATGACCACTTGTCTTTATAAGGCTACATGTGGGACAATGAAGAGATGTGCACTATAGCAAAGTCTTGAAGTCTTTTCAAGCTAATATGTTATTACTGATTTGTGGTATGTACTTAAAGAAAAAAAAAAGAAGTTAGAAGGTTTGATTGCTTGTCTTTAGCTATAAATAGGAATTTTACATCATCTGTAGAAGACTGAATTTTGTGAATAGAGCTGGAGCAACAGGTCTGACATTTTCAAACTTGCTCAGTCACTCCAATTACCTGGCCTGTTATGTGTACAACAGTGAGACCTAATGCTCAAAATGGCATATAACAGCATCAGCGGGGCTGAAGTGACTTAGAGAGGCTATTCAAAGACTGAGCATCCTTGAAAATTAGATGAAAGACGTCTTCAATTAAACAACTGCATTAATTACTGCTTTTGGAAGTATGACTGTAAATATTGTTCCCATTAACAGTCATTTAGCAGATCCCAGTTCCAATGGTTGTGATCCCATTCAGAATCATTGCTCTAGTTAGCTTCAGGACAGAAAAGCTACTGGCATAAATCTATTTTTGGGAATTTTATTAGAGCATCAGTAATATTTCAGTTCTTGCAGAATGTGAAAGAAGGTATGATTATGCAGTTTTATGGGGTTTGTTCTGGTTATTCATGTTTCTCTAGTTTATGTTCATTTCATTCAGAAATATGTTCACTGATACTATGAAAAATTATGAAATTTTAATTGAGAAAGAAAACAAACAGCCTTCTTTTGCAAAGGCCCACTGATATCCGCAATCCTTACTCAAGTGAGTATTCCTAGTTCCCATGTACAATATGGGACTAATCAGTTGTGAATTTTAGCTTTTGATTCAGTTCTTGAAGTTCTTACTCAAAGGACCGACTTAGCAACTTGTATCACTCATTAAGACAAAAAATATTTTCCAGATGGAGCAGAAATAGAAATAAATGACAATTGCCTTGGCACAAGCTTTCCTGAGAGCCTGTATCTTTTGATATAATTCTGCTACTCATTTTCATTAGTAGTTTACTTTCTGAATAGTTTTTATACTTGTGGAGTGGGATACATCTCAGTATATGTAAAGATTCCAGAATCAGTATAAAATGAATACAATGAAAATTAATAAAATAATACTATTAGGAAGAAAAAAAATATTTTTTGAAGGGAGGAGTGGCAGGTTAGAGAGGATATCTATCCATAGTGAGCTGTGCTAAGTTGTAGTGCTTGAACACATTATCTCAAATTTCTATCTTCTTTTGTTTTTCCATTATAGGCCCTCATCCTATTTTTAACCTCATGATGAGGCACATAATGTAAAACGTTCACTTAAAAAGAAAAAGCCTCTGCTGGGGATGATACATAGGCAATGATTATCATCTCTTATGTTCTTTCATAATTTCTCTCATCCTTAATGTACTGTGATCCTTTGCAGTAATTTACGTGACTTAGAGTCTGCATTTACTGGTAAGAAACGACTCTTATTTTGCCAAGTACAGTGATACCACTGCATATAATGTTACAATATAAACAACTTAAAGGATGTAAATAACGAAAGTGATACCTAAGTGATATGACGCAGGGTGAAATAACAAGCTGACTGTTTTCATTACTTCTTTGCTACCATCTGGGATCATGTTATTTTGGAGTTTTTGGTCTTGATACATCAAGAGTTAATGTTGGATTTGACTGGAATTTTATTAAAAATACTCATAAATGCAGTCACTGCTATGATTCTACATTTAAAAGTGTCTTTCATTTCAAAGAGCCTCTAGACTTTTTCATGAAATATGTAGTTATGCCACAAACCAGAAAGGCAGTCATTCCTGGCATCAAAAGTGAATGGCAGAGGACACAGGTTGTGTACTAAATATAGCTTAGTATCTGTGCTTTTGGCAGTTGAAGCCCAAGAGTTGTGGAGAAAAGTAAACTATGTATCTCTTCAAATCAGGTAAGATACATGTTAGTGGAACAGAGAGAAATCTTCCCTCGATCTTTTGTTGTTTTGTTTCATTACACATTCTCGCAACTCTGCCGTCCTCTCCTCCTTTAACTCCCACATATTATGCTCAACGTCCAGAACACTTCTCTATAGGCGAGCATTATGTTTTCATTCAGTTTCTTTTTTAGATTCACTGAGTGAGTCACTGTCATCAACACATAACTTAAAAATAGATAAAACCAGTGGTTATATCAGGTTCATTTCAGTTACTTAAGCTTCTGTGTACAATCTTGATTTCCTGATGGTCAGGTTATATGGAGGAAACACAGATGCAGTGCTGAGGACTTGAAGTGTTTCAAGAAAAAACGAATGGTACTTTGGATATTTCATCCCAGCTTTGTTGAACCATGAGGAAAGGGAGTCAGATATAGAACTATTTAATCAATGTCTTGAGAGCGTGAGAATTAATTTCTCATGCCTGTGATGACCAGAATATTGTAGGCCGCTGCTGCACAAGAGTCCTAGCTGTGGTCAACAATTGCCTGTCCAGAACGTACAAAAGGAGGGGAAATTTTGCTTCTGCCCAAGCAAACAAATTGCAAAATCAGACATTGTGTCTTTTGGACTTGTATGCATTGTGGTTGCATTTGGTGGTTGTTGATGATGCACTGCATACTTGGTAAATTGTCAAAAATGTATTCTGGATTAGCTCCTGTATTCATAAACACACTTAGACCTTGAATCAGTGATTTTAATTTTATTCACCTTTTATAGCATAGAGATAGTGTTAGAAAAATGAATTTGGAAGTTTGCCATTTAAAAGAGAAATGGTTATGAGAGTCTGAGGTTGAGTAGTCAACGTTAACTCTGTTTTTTCAAAATAATTGCAATACTTGGTAAAATGTCCCAGTATATAGAACAAAGCAAGGGTACTTCAAAAAGGAATTACATTCACATTTGCATTTCCTCTGAAAGCTTCAGTCATTGTTCTTGTGCTTGAAAGGGAAGCCATCGTACAGAATACACCTGTCGGGACATGTTTGATCCTTTACTATTGCTGACATTGAGTTTATACAGCTAAAAGTAGATATTTTGTTCTGCAGTGTAGTTGCCTTCATAGGTTACACAAATCCTTATGTTTGAGGTTAAAATAGGGCTCATAAGTGCATACGGACTTCGTACTAGCATTTGCTCTTGTAAGACATGCTTCCCTGTACAAGCACAGGTATTTGTATATTCAAGATACAAAGCAACAAACAGCAGTGATGGAAAATGTTGATAATCAGCTCTTAATTACAGAAACAGGATGACTAATGGGCTTTACTTATCAATAAGATAAGCTGATCTATTTCCACAAATCTTCCATTCTAAAAGAATTTTCTGTTTGTACCAGAAGGCTGAAAGGGAGCAAAAACTTCCTTGTACTATGTTTCATTTTCCTTAATTCTCCCTCCCACCTCGCCTTCTGGGAGCTATACCAGCTGGGAAAGGTTAGTTTCTGAAACTTGATATGAATGAGTTTTATACATTCTTTAAAGCATATTCATTTGTCAGATAATATGTTTTTGTGTTGCTATTTCGGTGGAAAAAAATGGAAATACTTTTGCTGTAGAACTTCATTAAATGAGCTAAAAGGAATTGTAAATTAATTTGGATATGGAGAACGATTAGATGCGATGTGTGACTTTATGAAGATATTCATTGCAATTTGATATGCAATTTGAATATCTTTTGTCTGAACTGTGGTAAAGGTTTAACATCTTTTTAGCCATTAATAGTTGGAGATCAGAACTCTTTAAACATTAACAGTTTTCAGTTTAAAGCAAATTCAGGGAATTTTAGCCAGATGAGTAATGTATCATATGATACTCCCTCTATATTGATGTCTACAACAACAGATATTAAAGAAACATTAATTCAAGTGCAGTATTGTAGATTTTGGAAGCTTAGTAGGGTTTCTGTGAGTCTGGGAAGTAAAAGTGATGTGGTCTAGGTTTAATGTGAAAGCTTTCTAATGTTCTGAAAATCATACACTCTCACTGCTGCTGGAGGAAGGCATGTTTCTTTTATGTGGTTTTCCCTGATAGAGACAGAAATGAGAACAGTATGTGATATAAACTCCACGTTTCTGGGTAATTACTCACCTAATTTAATAAGAGCTGGTGATTTAAATCTTAACTCAAAACATCTGCTTTTCTATTGCACTACATATTCTGAGGAGAAAGTATATCACACAAGCACTAGCATATTAAAAAACTAAGTGTGTTTGTCAATTTAAAAAAGTGTATCTTGTCTAAGCAGTCGAGACACAAGGTTTTGCATTATTGTCCCTGAATTTTCAAAATACTTCACATAGTGATCTGGTTCTTCTTTTCTGTGTAACTTACTGGGTTTTAAATACATATATATATATTTCTCTACATATCTACATATATATATACACATATCTACATGTATCAACATATATCTACATTCTTGTATCTACTATAAAAATAGTAGGCTACACATCAAAAAAGAATACTTTTTTTTTAAAAAAAAAAATTGTATATACCACACAAAGTTTTGGAGAGGGGTATCTAATTAAAATGCAAAGTCAACATAACACATATAATATAGATTCAGAGCTTGGTAACTCACACACTAAAGCCATCTCAGGAGCGTTGCCACGTCTCATACTTTTAAAGATGTAGGATTTCTTTTCTTTTCTTATAGGAGGTTTTTTTTTTTTTTTTTCCTCCACTACAACTATTTCACTTCATGGAATAATTAAATCATTCATTGGAAGACTCATTGGAGCAAGTATTTGAGTTGGGATTACATCTTCTGTGAGCGCTGCTACCACTGAGCTGTAGTCATGGTCTGTAGGTCTGTTTCTCCATTTGGCCTGTTGGGTCTGGTCGGTTTCCTTTATTCTGTTCCATTTTCTGCTCGCTCTCAGGCCGTGTTGCTTGATACCCAGCTTAGTGGTTGTGGCATTCAATTAGACATGGGAGACCTGGTTTCAGCTCCTTGTTCCGAGGAGATTGCTGAATCCCAGCTTTGAGGCTGCTGGCTTTTCTGAAATGTGACTGTGTCTCTCTGTAATTGTGAACACGCATTCTGCCATGCATCAGTTCATACTTTACTGAATTTACCTATACTCTGACCGATTCCTGAGAGGAGGCTGGTTTCACGTTTTTCAGAAAAATGCTGTTTTACACAGGTGTTTTCATGCTGTTTGAGTGTTACATCAAAATTGCATTCTGATTCCACGAGGGTCCTGCAAGAATGTGGTGTTGGCCTGTTTTGCAGTGAGCTAAAAGAAAATTTATAGTCGTTACTGGGAGCACTTTCACATGAGGTAAAAGTTAGTGGAGAGATAGAACAACACTTATAATGACATGTGTTCTCTCCAGATCTATACTGATTAGCTAGGGAGATGTGTTTATTGGAACTTAAATGCAGGGGGAGGAGGGTTGTTGGGGTTTTTTGGTGGTGGTGGTTTTTTTAAGTGCAAATTCCATCACCTGAGCAGAAAAGCCAAAGCAACAACAGATAAAAGATCAGGAGCAGTATTTTGAAAAGCAGTAATTTTTTTTCAAAATAATAGCCAGCTAAGTCATGGTGGGCAGTGATCGCAATAAGAGGTCCCAGTGGAAGGGTCCAGCTAGAAGATGATGTGCAGCCCTTGAGGAACAACTAAGGAACTAGCAAGTCAAAATACAGCAATAGTGTTATGATCGTGGAAGGCATTATTGAGACTGTCACTAGAGCAGTTATGTTTAACTTCGGTATTGACCATTTCTTAAAGATGTTGACAATATTTTTTTAGGAATTAACTAGTTTAAAGTTTAGCAAATGCCAATATGGGAAGATAAACTGAGTTTCCTACATCCCTGATAGAAACAAGCATTAAAAATTTGTGACAGTTGAAGTGAGGGAAGTTCAAACTAATAGGTACAGTTATTTAGCACTGAAAGTAGTTGTCTGTTGTAGAAATGTATGTAGGATTTTGCACATGAATTCTTCAAATTACGCACTTGGTGAGGAAACTGAGAGGTAAATTTCTACCATCATTCAGGGCAAACGACCTTAAGTGTCCATAAAAGAAACTTAATTCATTGTACTGCGGGGAAATATCACACATTTGGTAGGTAGATTATAAAGAGAAAGTATCAGCTTGGAATAAAGGGTTCTATACTCTGATTACCAACAATCTGGTATCTTTCCTTTGACCAGTTGAGGGACCCCTTTGCTAATACCAGCATCTAGATTTTCTGGAAGAGAATTCAGAGGGAAGAATAATCTGTAATCTGAAATCTAGCTCTCAAGAAAATGTTTGAAACAGTAGCTTTGCTTTGATTTAGTAAATGTTATAGAAGCAATATCATGGTAATTATAAGAAATGGTTAGACATGATTAGGATCTAAGAGGATTTTTTGTCTTTGGCTTACAAAATAAGATTATTGTGGTATATGCCACACTGGCGTACACATTTAAACAGACAGACATCTCTGCATCTATCCCAACTCCTTTCATAGTCATTTTACTTTAGAAGCTGTGTTATCTACAGTTGCTAAAAGCATTAAGATAAAACAGAATAAAAAACAGAGGCAGCCTGGCAACTCACTAGGCTTTTAGATTTTTGACAAGTTTCATTTTGAAAGTACTCTTTCTTAAGTAGTTTCTCTGTCTCTCTTTTAAACCTTACGAATAAAATACAAAGTGCTTGACAGAACATGTAAAGTTAGTTTTACAACCACTTTACATTTTTTACCCTTTACTGAAACCCTACTTTTCAATTTTTGTAAATGGAACGCTTATTTTTGTTGCTAAAAGGTGCCAAGTTCTTTGAATATTACTTTCTTTAATGTCTTCATGTAGTTCAAACGATCTGTGTGTGAAGAAAAAATGAATGCTTTTTGGATGTTCAGTGCAGGTGTTCACAAGTATTACCAACCTTAAAAAATAACTTTTTTAAAAGATACTGTGTATAGCTAATGAACTAAGCTGTAGGTCTATAGTTTAGTGAAGCACAGTAAGGCTCAGAATAAAATTTCAGCCTTATACTTACTAATATTTGGTAATCCTTTCCTAAAGAGAGATTCAAACTGAAGATGAGAAAAAAGAATTAGAAAAGAATGAGAAAAGAGAGACTTATAATGTGTATTATATTTAAACTGACTGTAGCTCTATAGTGGGAAATATTTATTTCCCACTATTTGCAGCCTGTAGTAGCACCAAAAAATTAAGAAATATAAAAAATATTAATTTGGAGAGCAATATACTTTCTTTTATCTAGGCAAGACAGTCAAAACAAACAAACAAAAAAAAAACCTTCGTGTTATTTAAAGCAAGTTGGTATGTGTTACCATAGCTGTCAGCAACTGAAATGATAAAATTATCATTGTTATCAAATACAGCTATAAACTGAACACAAAGCATGCTTCAGGTTAGTCAGAAGAGGTCCTCTGTTTTTCACTGTGCATGCTTGCTTGAAATGAAACTGTGTGTTATTGGTTAACTGGGATGCTTAGCATAATCACTTTGCAAGGCTGTGGTGGAGGGAGGTGATTATCACTGAGAACAGATGGGCAGGTCCAAAGCGTTGCCAGATTCTGCACAAGCTCCATGTACTGTAGGTTCTAGCTCTCTTTTCTTCGGCATTTCTAATTTTTATTCACTGTGCATATTTTGAAGGGCTAGCTGAGTTGGAGGTCAGGGAGCAATGACCTTACAGTTTAGCTCACAGATGTAGGAGTGGGGAATTCAAAGCGCTGTCACTATACGTCTGAACGGATGGGGCAGACTGCATTTTCTACAATTGCCTCCCTAAATGTATGAAAGGATTTATCTCCGAGCTTAGCACTCTACTCTGCATCTGTAGCTCTCTGTGGATTGTATTGTGTGTGTGACCAGAAATGATATTCTCGGATATGAACACTGTGTCTGCCTCTCCTAAAGTGCATCCTCCTAATGGGACCCGGTTTTATACTTTTCAGGTAAGTGAACTTTAATAAAACTGAAAGGATTTTTCTTGGTACTTAAACGATAGGTAAACTTTGAGTAAGAGTAGCTAATAGGTTAAGAAGCTTATGTGTTAATTCGTTTTGTATTGGTAGGAGAAAATATGTAAGAAATCAACATCCTCTCAGTAAGTTTGCTGCCTTAAAAAAATCAGCATGTACATTGTTCCTAAACAAACATGAAATTGCATTCACAATAGTTTGGCTATCGATTGTCTTTCCCAATAATATTATCATTTTACAATTCATTAGATTTATAGTTCCTTAGATGGACCCACACTGTCTTTCTCTTTAGTTCAGTAAGCACTGTGTTGGCATTATCAGAAAATCCAAATTCACATTATACAAAAAAAAAAAAAAAAAAATTAAAAACTTTGTATGTCGTACCTGTCTGGATTTTTTCATATTAATCCTGAATGTAGTTTCATGCTATCTGATGCTTAATTTGGTTCATGTGGATAGTAATCATACATGTGCAGTTGATAGAACAGCAGAATCTATTGTTAGGATTATTAAGGTTCTTTCTCAGTTTTAAGCCAAGTTTTGCTCATTCAGGTAAATAAGCTTGTGTGCTCAGCTAAAGGTAAGAATTTATTATATACTCTAAATCTAATGTGCAATCCAGTCTAATTACAACCATCTTTCAGTAGCATTTAATTAAAAGAAATCTTCAGTGCCTTGGCTCTGGAAAACTATGTAATCCTACATCAAGATTTAACAATAATAACAGCCTCCCCCCCTGCCCCAGCTGCTCCTTATAGCACTCCAGCCCTGCAGGGCAATTCAAACACTCCACTACTTTAAAGTGGCAATAGCTTTTTCAGCTCAGTCTCTGGCACAGGTAGCATTTAAATAACCTTCCCATTCCTGACTGTATAATGGTTTTGTCTTTTTTGGTTACTTTATGCTATTGTAGAATGATGTCTTTAATATGTAATAAATCCTGTGTATGCTACCAGAGCAAACAATCTGAGGCAATTAAAAGTTGATCATAAAATGCACGGCACACTTCTTTCACAAAACACGGGTACCTCATTCTTTGGGTCCAATAACTGCATTTCATTCTCGTCTTCTTTTAATCCATTGTTTTTAATCGTACTGTCTTGCCCTTCCTACAGTGATGTCAAATGATAGTTGAGGGCTGTGCAGAAAGAGTGGCATCCTCCTAACAGTGATGCTCTGCTGATCCTGGCAGTGATTCAGAGACATGAATGCCCCAGGCCTGTTCCTCTACAGCGTGACTACTTTTTTCACACACTGACATCTAAATATTCTGTACAGCCTCACGTAGCTGTGCTTTTAAACACAGTTCCTGACGTCAGGTATTCTTTCTGAGTGTGTAGAGTTGAAAAAGTCACTAAAATTAGGATGCTTGGTTGTGATACCAAATTGACTATTTTATTATGTGGTACTTTATGAAAGTACGTGCTAACAATGAAGGATATAATTTTTTTCAGTATGTATTGTTGCTGCTAGCAATCTCTGTGATTACTGTAGACATTATGCCACATACAAAAAATTCTCTTTTAAAAAGTATTTTTTCCATTTATTTTTCAGCTGAGGGGACAATAAATAAAAGGGAAATATAACTGAATTTCCTGTTGCATTCCAGATACTTTAATGAGCAATGTAGAGTTAAATGACCTTGGAATGTAAAGCTGCTAATTCAGGACAGTCTGTGTTTGTGTTCTAGAACGGCCTGGTGTTAGCGGTTCTAAAAGAATCCCTGAAAAATTAAAAAAAATGACCAAAGAAAGCCTACATTTTCCTGTGATGCCCTTTGAAAATTATTTTTTCTGTTTATTTGTTTACATATGTGGAGTATAAAGAAAGATATGTGAAGTAACTTTGCAGTTCTTGCCTTGACTCCCTTTGTCATTCCTTGCTTCCTGGCTTTTGACCACCATGTTTGTGGTATCTTCTCCTTCCCTCTTGAGTTACCTCAGTCTCTGCTTACAAATGTTATAATCGCTGAGAAGGACTTCATGTGACTCTTGTTAATTGTTTTCATCTGTTTTAAACTACTTCCGCCTTTTGCTTTCTTACCTATTCTATTGTTTCCATATGTTACGTTGTAATCTCTTTGAGACAGAGAATCTCTTTCCTTAGCTTGCAAACTTACGGGACAGCTCAATGGTTCTTAATTTGAAATATATATGCTGGTATTGAACCTAAATGTGTGAAAATATTCTTAGCAAAGGCAATGTCTAGCATGTTTAAAACTGAACGAATACAAAAATTGTGAGATGAGGGCCTGAACTCCGACTGATGGGGGTAATGAGCGATTAAGCTACTGAATTAAATGTACATTGATGTAATGATTGAGCAGCTGAATTAATTGTACATTGATTAAGAAATGCAACATTTTAATTCTTTCAGCAACAAAAAATGGTAATGAAAGAAGCAGAAAGCATGCGTGCAAGTTGTAACTGCATTATTGGCATTTCACAGATCTTCTTAGGAAATAAGACCAAATTGGCCTCTGCTGGCCAAGGAATCAGCCTGGCCTTACAGGGATCTACCAGAGCACTTGGGCTGGGGAGAATCATCATTAGTGGATATCAAAAACTCTACAAGTTTTTGAGCATTTATTAAGATCTTAATCAAATGCTTTCAATAATATGCTTTAAAATCAACTTTATAAAGTGTGTTCACTTTATAAGTGAGTATTAATTGAAATTAAAAGTCTGCCATAAATTTTCAAATTCAGAGATTTTCTTGCCTGATGAACTTTATTTTTAGTAGATGAAATCAACAAGGAATTTCTTGACAACTAATTGCAGCATTTAAAATTATATTTTCTCCTGCAGTGACACAGGATGAATAAACAGGTTTTTTCACTTCCCCTTTCTGTCCCACTTTGTTGTGTTTTATTAGCTTCTTTGGTCTCCAGGACACCTAGCGCTTGGGAAAAGTAATGAATTTGAAAAAAAATTACATCAGTATCTGCGACTATCTGAAAGCTCTGAAATTCCTAGTGCCTTTGTTCTGCTCAGGAAATGTGTCCTGAAATTCTGCAAATGTTGAAAGTGTGATTTGATTCAGTATATTTGCTGAACCACCTGCTATAATTAAAAGAAGCTTAAGCTTTGATCCCTAGACTATGCTTGATTAAAGCAATTAAAATAGAAAGCTATATGAGAGGAGGTCATATGAAGAAGTTGTATACTGTATGAAAGGAAGGAGTTGTAACTCTACTATGAACAAGGTTTGGTTTTATAATAACCAAGGCAATACCACAGTTTAGTGCTTTGTATTTCAATATCTCTCTGTTTCATCTCAATTTACTTGTGCCAACCTTAGCAGTCTTCTGCAGCTGTATAACAGAAAGCAGTGATTTTCTTTCTTTTTTGTCTTCAAGCTCAATAAAAAGATTGCTGCTACTCTATGTGGATAAATTAGTTTGCCAGCAATCCCACAGTGAGCGTGTATCTTCCATGACCGTTGTAAACATCAAAGTCCAAGTAGTAACATTGTGTTGCTCTCTGGTTGGTCTTGTATTTCACTGTATTTAGCAGTTATTTGCATAAAGTAATGACACAGCTGGAAAAGTTTGGATTAGAAAGGAGATATTTTAACTTGGTTATCGGTTATGAAATGGGAAACATTAATGCACTGAAAAAAAACTTTTTAATCAAGATGATTTTATAGAGAACTTGAGGGTGTTTCCTTTTTTATGAAAGCATAGCAAAAAGGAATTTAATTTTGAGATTTCAGACTGCATTTTTGAAAGTTGTGTAATACTGCTTTGATCATTTAAAAGCAACTTAAATTTACGTTGGTGTTCATCATATCCAGTAAATATTTTATCTTTTCTTAAATAGGTTCTCTACACTAATACATGTGAATACTAACTTGCACAACTTCTAAACATTCAAAGTATCTTCACATTGTACACGTTCATTCAACAGAATTTGAAACTGAAAGAGCCTTTTTTCCATTTCAGCATCTTTGCAAAAGAAAAAATCTGCAATATTTCTATGAACAGTATTTCATAACTTTCAGTTATTAAGCTAAGCACACATCTGACACACAGATCTAAGCACAGACCGAAATGCAGACTCAAAGTAGTTGCCAATAGGCAGAATTTAGGAACAGGCACGTGCAGTAGAGCGAGACAAATGCTCAGGTTGTGGCAGCACACGGGGTCTCATGGATCCGGCTGCATCTTTACCTTTGAAATCAGCAGTATGGAGTAACAGTTTTCTTAGATGTTAAACACAAACTTTCAAATATTTGGAAGCTATACTAGCCCATTGTATAGTCAGATTAAATTTGTGGTTTATACAGAAACTCTTAGGAGAACTAGAGTATACTCCTTTTTGCTAACAAGTAGTGAAGTAAGGGCTGGTCTTTTCTGAAACCTTGGGAGGTTAAAGCAATTTTTTAAAGTTGTCACATAATCAGAAGGTCTATAAAGAAATAAAATTATTTTCTTACCAAACCTGCAGAGAAATCCTAAAGTAGTCATGTGACATAGAAGTGTAAATACACTATGAACTTCTGTAAAACTGCATTGCTGATCAAAGGTTTGAAACTGGGTTACTGGGAAACATTGCTATACATAAAACCTATCTATCACCATAATACTGATTACTACTGGGTTTTATTTCTTAGCAACTAAATGTTACACTCCAGTGTTCACTCCAGATAGTGAATTAACAACAGAATGCAAACAAAAATGTAACTTTCTCGTACAGAAGATGCATTGAGGTGTGGAAAAAAGCATATTCTGTAAGAAATACTAGATTCACTCAATAATTTTCCTGTTAATTCATATATTAATAGTTTAAATGAACTGTATACTTACCTAGAACTTCTGTTTTATACTGTCTTGTAGTTTTAGTGTTTCAGTAATCCTATTATTCTTTCATGCATCTTCTTATATGGAAATAGTAAATGAAACAAAAAGCCTCACCTATAAGAGAAAGTATCTTGTTAAAATTTATAGTTGCACTTGTTACATTTATCATTAGCTTATGCTTTGGGCAGGTATGCCATGCTACTCTCTTTAGTAGGCCATAATGTTTCTTTTTTGACTATTTTGTTGACTATTTGTTGACTATTTTCTATGCCATATAATTTGATATCAAAGACACAGCTTTTGAGTTTCTTTGCAGAAATCCCCAGTTCTATGAAAAAAAAAAATATCATTTTGGTGATGCAGGTGGATTATTAGTCACCTTGTATCTGATGTGATCACTCATACCACTGCAAAATTCTTGTAAAATGTATATTTGATGACTCTTTTCCTACTCAATGAAGACTTAATGGCACATGTAGAAAATATATCACATATAACATTCTGAATAGGGTCAAAAGTTTGTGGGTACTTCCAGTGCTGTGTCATCAGGTCCAAAGAAGAATTGTGGAATCTGATCTTATCTCGAACCCTTCAGCTGGCCAAGCACAGGGCAGCTCCTCCCAGCAACCCTCTGCCAGACATGGGATTTCTCCCTAAGTTTTGCTTAAAGAAAGATTTTTTTCTCTTCTTACTTAATGCGCTGGCACACCACGTTTTTTTACAAAATCATGTAAAAGTACTAGAGGCATGTTCATTGTAAAAGCTGCAAGTCGGTGGCCGATTGGTAATTTGTATCAGTAATGATGGTAAACATCACTAAAAGGCCAACTACAGCAGGAGTCACCTGAATGATTAGTTTTGTGTGCAAAAAGTTGTGGTACAGATCATGCAGGTTGTTGTAGACTTCAGAAGGTATGGAAGCTGTGTTAGTGAATATAAATGAGAACAGTGGCAGAAAGGCTGACAGTGAGGTGTTTTTAAAGACTTCTGACATGATAACAGTGACAGAAAGTAGTAATGCTGAACCAATGCTTTACCCTGTAGCCGAAAAAAACCCCTCCAAAAAAAAATCATTAAAAAATCTGGGCAGTGTCAAAGGCAGGAGACAATAATAAAGTGATTTGCATTGCAAATAGCTTGGAAATATTTTTAGCCATATAAGTGGGTTTTATGTAACTTTGGAATTTAGGAACTTCAGAGAAATAGTGTGAGAAATACACTTAAGGCTTTTTTACTCAGAAATAAATGACAAATGACAATAAAGGCTGGTCTTACATTACAATGGAGTGTTATTTATTCTTATTTACTATTATTATTCTGTGATATGTATTTTTATTGCCTGTTTTGTGAAGAACAAACTTAAAGCTTTTCTGCTCAAATACAGATATGTTAATGCAGTGTTAATCTGAATGTACCCCCAAAAAATAATGTTTTATGTATTCAAAAAATTATAATATTTTGAAGGAGAAATATTTTAAAATTTTATACATTAAAATATGTTATACTAAATAAACTTTCAATAAGTTTCATCTGGTAGTGCTGTTAATTTTTTTTTTTTTTAATGGAAAAGACTATGAGCATTTGTTAATCAGTCCAGCTATACTGACAACTAGTAGGTTTAATCATTTTACCGAGTTGGTGAGAATGTGGCACTTGGACTCCAAAAATGGAACAGAATTATTCAGGCTGACAGGAAAATAAAAGCATCATCTAAGTGTTTGGCTAAAAAGCCCTAAAACTGTGTTACTGTGAAGTATTTAATGTAATGTGCCTTAAGTATCCAGAGAAATAATTTTTTTTTGCACAAGGGTTTTTTTTTTTGCGTAATTCTGTTGTGCCAGAGAATTGGAATATGTGGCCATCAGAGCTCATGAAAGACCATGTCCTCACCACCAGCAATCCTGTCCACACCCATGACACGGGGAGTATCTCTGACAAGCTACTTCTTTTCTGCTTAGCTTCTGAGTTTTACCTGGAATCTTGCTGAGAGTTACCCCAGCTGCCACCACATACCCTTTTCCTGTTTAAAAATCACTGCATGGCCCCACATTTTCCATGGCTGTTGTTCTGCTGTGGGTTTTTGGTTTGTGGTTTTGGTTTTTTTTCCAGCCAGTCAATAAAATGGTCTGATATAGTTTTTATAAATACACTGTTCTGCATGCAGTGAACTGGGAAGGGTGACTTGACTGAACAGTAACTGACTGTTTGATCTATAGATACATTTGCATCCTCCTCTGGGGGGAAGCACACGTTGCTTAAGGAAGAAATGAGAAACATTAGGGTCCTAAGATAAGCCTGATTACCATGAATTTCGTAGTGGAAACCAGGAAAACTAATCCTTCTCCCCAAAAGCCACGAAACTAAACCTATGCACATATACAGACTCATGCTTTCCAAAAAAGCCCATAAGAAAATAATCAAGCATAGAAGGATTGTGTCTATAGTATTTTTCAGTTGTAGAGACTTAGTAAATTATGTTGTTTACTCCAAAACTAGAATAACTAGAATAAGCAAAGTATATAGGACCTTAAAATACATACCTAAAAGAAAATAGAAAGTGCTTAAAGGCTTTGTGTCTAAGGCAATGTTCATGTAAGTTTTTCTTTTGCCTATCATACAAAAATATTTTGTCCACTTATTAGCATTTTTTCATGTGTTGAAGCTGAACAGTAACCAAGCAGAGCAGTCAATGCACGTTTCCCATGCTGAATTCCTGTCATTCAGAGTGTTGCAAAGTAATGGAGCAAAGAGTCAGAAAGTACCTTTCCTTTTTCTGCCAGGAGCACCAAGGCTAAAACCGAGCTGCTTTTTCTTTTCCAGCTGAGTGGATGTGACCAATAAAAGCAGGGGACTAGTAGGAGGAATAGCAATAGGAGTGCTTTCCTCTTATTCCAGAAATAGGATCATGGTACGGTTTCTGAATCATAGCTAGAAACCATGTTTCTGGCTCAATTTCAGAAGTGCCTTCAGTGTTGGATTCTGAACCTGGACTTCTTTTACCATAGTTTGCATAGAAAATAAAACTAGAGGAGGAAATGTACTGGTATTTTCCATAGTAAGAATACTAAGAATTATTACACAATAAGGTGTGTTGGTTTGATAGGCATCGCCTGTTCTGAGAGCACAGATTGTGTCTCTGTAGATGGGTCTCCTGAACATCCTGTATAAATTGTGATGATTATTGGAACTGGCATGGATTTTCCCTTGATGAATATTAAGAAGCACTGCTGAAGCTTTCCCTTACTTCTCCTCCTGCCTGTAATTAATTTGCTGATTTCATTGAACATTTCAGGCATAATCCTAGTAGTTGTCTCAGATCTAGATCATACTGCTTCCTTCTTCTTGATTTGCTAAACACTGGACCAAGTAGAGGACAGTACTACTACCTGGTATTTAGTAAATGAGGATGTATTGTCTGGAAGTTTTTAGTGCTGTCTTGACTAGCTTTTAGTACTCTGTATAACTTCAAAATTCTTCTCAGTATAGCTTTTACTGTCTGAAAGCCTGAATTTGTCAGCTATAAGAACATAAATGTAGCCCTCTACATCAGCTGATAAGCCTATGCTAATTAGATATCCTTCAATATCCTGGAAATATTGTATATCAGCACTTAAAAAATGTTTTTCTTTTAGAGAAAGATATAGTCTAGACAAAGATACAGTTGCACAGAAACAACTTATTAGACTTGGAAAAGAATAATTAAATGGAATTATTATAATTACTAGGCTAGCACAGTATTCGCTTTATTTTATATAAAGCATTTTCTCCTCACAATTTTTTTGTACATTGTTCATAAATTTGTAAGGCTAGAGGATTCCCTGTTATTTATGTAACATTTAGTCATATAGTCTTCATCACCAACAGCATCAGCTGATGATGTTGAGAGGCGGGTGATCTACCTGCAAATTTCTTTTTATTACATCTGTCTTAAGGCAAGGAAAAAAGCAGGTGAAGACAGACAATGAAAAATACTTGGCATATTGAACTGTCCTATGATTGAAGGCAAGCAATAAAATGCATGATTTTAATGGTTTTAAATAAGTTGAGATGTGAATAAACTTTTTTGTAGTAGCCTATAGATATGTCTGTTTTGGGTAAATTACTCTAATAGAAGCATTAAAGTAAATATCCCAATTTTACCTTGATTCATACATTGTATTCTTATTTTGAATGGAGTAGCATTAATACATATCACGAGATTTTTAATACTAAATTTCTATAGTAGTGATTTCAGTAAATTTTATTTCGCCTCAGCTATTCCTGTCTAGTTCAATATTCAGTTGGCAGTTATGCTTGGCATAACATTTATGGAGGACTATAAGGCTAGGATTATTTTGAAATGACAGCTGACATAATTCAGTTGATATTGTGATTCACTCAAATATGTAAACAAATGAGAAAAATATGGATTCAGTATTTCCACTGAAAGAATTAGAATTACTGATTCATGGAAATTTAACTGATCTGTTTTCATTTTTTCACTAGGAGGAATTATACAGTTTCACATGACTAAGAGTCTTTGTTCCTATGAAATGCGTTATTTCTAGTGATAGGTCTAACAAAGTAATTGTGGTTTGTTTTGTGTTTGGGTTTGTTTTTGGTTTTTTTTATTAAGTATTCTAATACTGCATGCATGGTGGTGGCACAGTGTGAGGAATGACTTTGTCTACACAATCAGCCATAACAGTGTTAGTGCTGAGCAAAGCCAGAGTGGTGAGGAGATGCCAATGGCACTGAAAATGCATTGACAGTGTGATTACATGTAGAGATACGGTTGTGCTATAAGCCTATCCGAGGTGTAAGGGAAACGACTGGATCTGGATTCCTGTGCTTATGTCTCCATTAGTTAGTAGTGTGGCAAAATAAAAATTAATCTCTAGAGCAAAAGAGGAGGATCTGATGCCTGTGTCATCCATGTTTGTGGGCCAGGTAGCTTGTTTTGGAATAGGTCTAGTCAGGTCCCATTGGCTGAATGTCCACAAATGGATGGAAAGTGTTAGATGCACTCTCAGAGATTATCTTTCAATTTCATTTTGTCCAGGAGGGATCCAGTTCAGGCACTCTGCAATCACTTCAAGATGCAAACCAAAGCCAGTTGAGACAATGGAGAAATTTGCTTCAGACCTCCTGATGCAAACTAAAACACTAATGTAGACTTGATTTCTGTAATGGCAGGCTCTGATAAACAGCATTTCAGAATAAGGGCGGAGTTCTGAGAGTCCCAAATCATGTTTTGGGAGAGTGTATCCATCTGAAGGAGTCCAGAAAATAAGCCTCCCTATGATGAGCTAATCTGTGTCAATATAACTATATTGATAAAGACTATGTTGACTCTCTAATGCCATAGTCATTTCAGATTAATCTTTTCAAGGCATGCTATTTGCAGTGTGTTTTATAATTTTCCTAGGACTGTATCACTAAAGTAAATATTATGTGGAGAAAATTATTATTAGGATGTTACATTTCTGAGCAGGCAAAAAAGTATTAATATACAGTTTTGATGAAGCAAAGAAAAAGATTTTTTGACATTGTTATGGAAAGCTATTTTCTTTACCGTAGTTGGTGTCGTGGTTTTACCCCAGCCGGCAGTGGGATGGGGAGGAGAATGGGAAGGAAAAAGACAAGACCTGATGGGTTGGTATAAGGACAGTTTACTGGGATAGCAAAGGGAGAGGGGAAGACAAGACAAAACAGTGCTTAACAGAGTATACGAAACTGGTGATACAGAATGCAGTTTCTCACCCGAGGACCGTACAACTCAGACCGCACGCTCAGACCTGTCCCGAAACTGGACTGTCCCTGAGCCACGCGTCCTGGAGCTGCTGCTGCCCCTCCCCGGCTAGCCCCCTTTTATGCTGAGCATGATGTCACATGGTATGGAATACCCCCTTTGGCTAGTTTGGGTCACCTGTCCTGTCTGTGTCTCCTCCCAACTCCTTGTGCACCCCCAGCCGTCCCGCTGGCAGGGCAGTGCAAGAAGGAGAAAAGGCCTTGGCTCTGTGTAAACACTGCTCAACAACAGGTCCATAGAACAAAAACATCTCTCTATTATCAATGCTGTCTCCAGCACAAATCCAAAGCATATCCCCACACTAGCTACTATGAAGAAAAATCAATCCTCTCAGCTGAAACCAGGACAGTTGGGAACCTGAATTCCAGATTGGCTCTGTGGACAGATTTGATGTCTTTCATAAGGTTTGAAAACATATACGGCCTCTGTTGGCTTGAAGCATTGGATGGCTTGGATAGCACTGTAATGAACAGTGGAGCATAAAGCTAAATATTTGCTAAAATGTGCTCAGGAAAAGAATGAAATTAGTAACTTACACTAAACACACACATACACACATCTATTGGTTGAAAGAAAGCTGTCAACATCAACCTTTGTGCTTGAAATAAAGACCTGCTGACAGTAGTGTGTATGTTCTTCTCCCCAGCCTGGGAACATTGTAGCTTGCTTGAGATGGGCTGTGAATTTTGATCTGGTCAGTAAGAGAGACCAAAAGATTTTTAAATTTGAATAAACCAAGGAGTGATATTAAAACCAAACTTGGAATTCTCCATCAGCTTCCAGTTTAGGGAACAATCCTCTCTCCTTTTAGCAGATATAACAGTCACCATCATGTTTCTCACATACATAAAACTAACACAGCTCACCTACAAATATAAGTGAATGAAGGAAGAATGAGCAGTTTTGGAACAATCTCAGAGAGGTGATCCGAAATAGTTTGTTGTTTGTTTGTTTAATTTCACATAATGGTATAAAACTCAATGCATTTAACCAAACTATTAATCAAGGACCAAAGGAAAATTTCAGGTCTGTAGGGAGCATGAACACCAAACTCAAAGTTACCCATTGACCTAAAGAATCTGTCAATTCTACATAGATTGTCCCTCAAGAAACATTGCTTCTATTTTAAACATGGTATCTTTCCGAGCACACACAAAGCTTCTCTACTGATATCACTTGTAAGACACTTCTAAGAATTCCTAGAGGTATGATGGGAAGCTGTAATGGGTTCATTATGGAGGAGTGGTGCTTTGAATTGCTTCTTGGAGTTGGATTGCTGGCAAGTAGTTGAATAGCTATCCTCTTTTAATCAAAGTAATTTTGGAAGCATCAGTCATGGTTTTTAGTTAAAGCTTAATTGGATTTTGCATTTACCATAGTATAATCATGTTTAGTACTCAGTATGGCTTTTTTTTTTTTTTTCCTTCTCTCTCTTAGAAGTCACTACTTGTTGTTGCATCCTTTTGAATAGTAAGAAAACAAAATGTAAAAGTTATGTTGAAATATTTTCTACTGTGTTCCTTTTTTCTAAGGGTGAGTCAGTGAATAATATGCAGAATACAGCTCCTACTGAATGCAATAGAAACAAGTATCTTTTCTTCAAATGCTGTGCTCTACCACAGCACAGCACAGCACATCTTGAGTGACTAGAAGACAGAAAATACTTACCATAACTAATATGAGAGCCTGTCCTCATTTGTACGGACTCTGAAGGAACTCTCACTTTTGCCGAGCTCTGCCGCTAAAGAAGTCATATCTGAAGTCAATAACAAGTCTCAGCTTTGTCAATATTCGCTATTTACTGGTGTTAATTCCAGTTTTCCAGACCAAAATAACTTTAGAAATCTTACCTTTCAATGGCTCTCTAAAATAAGTAGATGCAAAGTGACACAAAAATCTGCCTTGATCAATGAACAGAATTCATTCAGGTTTTGTGTAGCAAATTAGTCTGGCAGTTTTTAAAATAAATCAACATTTGTTTTCTCCTGACAATACTATTGTATTACATAGTGCTCAGCACCTTTGACATTTGTGGAATTAGAGCTCCTGAGGGTAATGTCCCAAGTAGACTAGAACTGTAATGTATTTTAGCTGTTTAAATATTAAATAAATAGATATACTTTTTACATTTAGCCCAATATTAAAAAACTCCTAGTCTGTTTTTGTTACCTGTTAAAGATACCTTTAATTGGATTCTTTATGTACTCATTTTCAACACTTTCATTATGTGATTTTCTGAAAACACCACTCTTTGTGGTGAAGTTCCCCGATTATTGTAATATTTAGCCTCCTCTCTTATAGGCCATTTTCTTGTCATAGACTTTTAATAATTTCAAGTTACACTTTAAAGCCACACACTTTTGGTCAGTTATTAGTCAAGCAGTTGTCAAGTATAATTTTGGGAGTTAGACAGCAGATAGGCCAAATAGCCTTTATGCAGGATTACATTCTTAAGCTCAGAGTAAATCAGCAGGGACCATGAAGAAAAAACAAATCAACCAAGACAAAACCAAAACCAACCAACAATAAAACTATTGTTGGAATTTTCTCAGAGTTCCCCACTTCCTTTCTTACTCTTCCAGGAACAGCAATATATGACAACACTTCACAGACTGCATCTTATTTCCCTATTCTGACCAGCACAACTCCATTGGAGGTTTGCGATTCAAGACAAGTTTCATCCTCTCTCTCCCCCTTGGCTTGTGAGGAGATTCATAACAGGTCTCTGAAACCAACTCTCCCTCCGTTACACGTGGTTTTTTAATATTAATAGGCTATTTATAGAGGGAAGCTTAGTCCTCTGGAAGCACAAAAGTAGCAGTAATGTATTTGTGTCAAATTTAGTCTCTAATCTTTGTAAAACAACAACAAAGAGACTAGTCAATCTTTTTTATTCAACAAGTGGAGAATTTCATTAGATGATTATCTAATTTTAAATGCCCTTCCCTCTTAATGTAGGTGTCTTCTACTTAAATGTAATGCTTATCTGTAAGAATTTTTAAATGTGATTGCTAGAAGTGGAAAATAAAGGAAATATATTCCCCCCTTTAATCTATGTTTTGCTGCAATTTGCATCAGCTCTTTGCTTTCTGTATAAACAGAGAACTCTGATGTGCATTGAAATCTTCTAACGCCAGCTCCTGGTCCTGTTTGAGTCTCATTGATGTTAATTGGAATATACTGAGAACTCTTCTAAACAGCTCTGGACCCATAGTCCCCTGATTTGTGGGCATGGGCATCTTTAATTTAAAAGCTATGCTAAGGAAATGTGGTGGCATGACCCTGAAAATAGACAGCATTAGATCTAATAGTTACACCTTTAGGTTAATTCTTATCTCTAAACTAAAATGAATGTGTTTTTTATCTCTTCAAACAACTATGACTTTCTGGAGAAAGAGCAGTTTGAACTTTTCTAGTCAATCAGAATCACTAAATTAAATTATCATGACTCCAGCGTGGTCCGTGACTGTCTCTAGAGTAGCAGTGGTGGGCTTTACTAGAACAATAGTATATCTGGTGTATTGTAAGCATTTAAGGAGAAAAGGAAATTCAGAAGTTCAAAGGAAACGCTTATGAGAAAATCCATGCTTTTATCAGTCTTTCAAAATGAAAGTTTAAAGGAGGAATTAACTGTCCATTTCTGTTATAAAAATCAATTGTTATACTAACTTAATAAAGATCCTAACTCTGTGAAAAATGTAAAAGAATATAAATCTCCCCTTTCTGTATCACAGACCATTGATTTCAAGGGAGTTATTCCTAATCCATGACTATAAGCATCTGTGTATCTTCATAGGACCAAAGCCTGTCTGCCTTGTAAATTTGCTATCTGTCTAGCTTATCCTAAAAATGATATGCCATGTTAAGTGAAATCAGGAAGATTGTTGAATAACAATGTTGAAATCAACTCTCAGATACTTTTTTAGAGAAGTTGTGCTTGCATGTGTACCTGTAGCTCAGTTTGCATAGTCACTGTGCTTAGCAGCATAGTGAAACATTGCTGCTCTCAAATGTTTCCTGCTTTCATTGCAGGCTTGTCCGCTATTTTAATTGTTTGGGGTTTTTTTGACCTGAAGTACCATAATGATGTTGTGAAACTTCAGCACCAAGTGTTTGGGAGCACTTTCTAGGTCAATGGTAAATTAAGCCGTTTATGTCTTCAAAAGCATTGACTTTTTAAAATAATACATATTTTTTATTTTAAGGTAAACCACATGAAGTAGGTCCGTACTCCCAGCATGTCTGTGAGTTGATATTATAGAAGATTTATTTTTTTCCAACATTTATTCTGAAATATCTTGATAAAGCTTTAACCCACAAAATTTGCAAAATGTACTTGAGAAATCTTTCTTCGGGCAGTACTTATGCAGTTGCTTTTTCACTGGAATATTTTTCCCCAGTAATTATATATAAACTAAATATATACACATGAATTTTAATACTGCATATGTGCACAAATATATATATATTTCACTATGAAAAAATAGCACTTTGGAATCTGATATAAATGGCAGGACATCAGAAATCTTTGGAGCACTGAAAGAATTCTTAAGACTAGGGGGGTTTTTTTGTAATTTTGAGGGATTCCAGCAGTCAGAGTTTAAAAATATCTCTGAGAAAGCATGAGCTTTTACAGCTATGCAGCTGTCATTAGCTGTCACAGACCACTTAAACATGGTGTTGAGTATTATTTAATTGCTGACTCTATTCATGAAAAGTTTTGTGTTTTTCCAGATAAATTTGAGGATATGGCAGTCTAGTCTTGCTTTTCATAGGTGTAATCAGCAAAAGGGTTATTGTGGGGCCTCTGAGTAAAATTGTACACTAATAAAATTCTAATGTCCTGGTGGAAATGCAACTGAAGTGTCTGATATGCCACTGCAATAGAGTCCAGGATGGGACCTTAGTCCTGTATGCTGGACTCTATCATACCCCTAATCCTGTGGGTAGGAATATGATATATGTGAATTTCTTGCACAGGTCAGGATCTGCTTTCCATGCTGTGTGACTAGGTGGGAGCTCTGTAAATAGAACTTTTTTATTCCTCAGCTTTTTGACTGCTTTTAGAATATCAGTGGGTAAGGCTGTATAGAAAACTGGTCAACAGAGAGAGAGAGAGAGAGCTTACCTTCCATTTCTCCAGAAAAGACTGTCCAGGCAATTGTTTTTCATCATTCTCATTATCTAAATGAAGCAAACTTCACCTTAAGACTTTTACTTCTTAGAGACTCCTGGCCTTAAGGAAGCTGGGGAAAGTCAGCCTGTAGTAGGAGCTGATAGTTCCCACATGTTTGCATGTTTGCCTCTGTGATTCATTCATAGAATGCTGGATTTCAGAAAACTGCTTTTGAAAACTTGATTTCAGTTTCAGGGAAAAAAATGTATTAGTTGATCCCCCATCAATGAAGAATGATTTCAGAGCTGTGAGATGAGGAGCCAAGGGCCATATGCACAAGGAGATATTGGCATGACCCTCATTTTGGCTCACAGCTTTCACTAAAAAAGTAGGAATGCCATTGTATCTAAGTCTGCAATTAAGCAACAGAGAGAAAATTTGAATTAACTATACAATTAAGCACCTGTAAGACTTTAAAATCACATTTAGCCTATCATCTTTTTTCCCCAAAGGTAGCCAGAACAAGGGAATGAAGTATGTTGGCCAAGACAGTTCCCTCCATAAATATGTCAAAAATAAATACATTTGCTTTTGGCAAGTCAGCATTTATTAAATCATCCCTGGTAATTCCCTGTTCAGCAAATAAAATCTCCTAGATTTCTGCAATTGAGCAAAGGGCTAGAGTTAGGTCTTTTAAAGGTCACCAATTCCTGTAAGAGGAAGAATTTAGAGATATGAATTGTTTTTATTAAAGAGGATTTTACCAAGGAGACAATGAGAATTCATTTCGATCTTGAGAAGCTTAATTGAGAAAGACTCATAGTGTGGTTGAAGAATATGCTGGAAGCTTTCCTATGGCAGCTGCAACTTGTGAGATCCAAATCACAAATTGGATTGCATTTCTCTCACACACAAAAAAGGATATGGATATTTTCAAATTTAAGTCCCACTCATTTCGTGTACCAGCTGCTTTATCACCATTTAGTCTCCTTTTATTCCATTTACAGTTCTGATATAGTTACAGCTCCTTTAACATCTCATTGAACATGACAAAAATATACATACAGATAGCAGCTGAATATACAGTATGGTATGACTGGATGGTATAATCTACAAAAAGAATAATAAAAATGTTTTCATTCCATATGTTCTGCATATTTGGGAAAACCAGGCATGTTAGCTCTGATTCGCCACCTCACATTTGCATGAAACCAGTGTAAGAGTGGAAAGTCAAACCCATTATTTTCTTCCACTTAATTTCTTCCAAATAACAGTGTTATATTACTTCCTGACAGGGTTTAATTAAGAGCTCTGGAGATTTTTCCTAAACTAAGGTTTAAGATTCTTCAAAAAACTCAATTGTGAATTTATCTGACCAGGAGAAAGCTAGAAGGCTTGTTGTCATCATTATTTTATTTACAGTGTATATGTGTCTTTGTGTATGATGTGTGAGAGTTAAAATCATTTCAATTTCAGAGCATTCAGCTCTGGGCCCCCCAACATAAGAAGGACATTGAGCTGTTGGAACAAGTCCAGAGGAGTACCTACAAGACATCTGGAGAGGGACTGTTTACAAAAGCACATAGTGATAGGACAAGGAGGATTGGCTTTAAGCTGAAGGAGGGTAGATTTAGATTTAATATAAGAAAAAAATTCTTCACTGTGAGGGTGGTGAGGCACTGGAACAGGTTGCCCAGAGAAGCTGTGGAAGCCCCATCCTTGGAAGTGTTCAAGGCCAGGTTGGATGAGGCTTTGAGCAACCTGGTCTAGTGGAGGGTGTCCCTGCCCATGGCAGGGGGGTTGGAACTAGATGATCTTTGAGGTTCCTTCCAACCCAAACCATTCTATGATTCTGCAATATGTACAATTTTTTTTAAATGGGTGAGCACAGCTAAGACCCATTTTTTGCTAAGTGAAGGTACAATTCTACTTTTTTCTTTTCAGAAACAAATTTGGATTATAATTCAAGGGAAATACAGATTTCCTCCATTTGTCTGTTTTGGCGTCCTCTGAGGACTCATGTTTCTAACACAAAAAATTCGCCTTCACTTTCAGGGCAAGGTTCATCTCACTTGATAGTCTATATCTGTACTGTGAAGCTTTACCCAGACTTCTAAACCTACTTGCAATTCACCTATCTTTTTTCTGTGTACTATGTAAAGTTATAAACTACTCTAAAAGTACCTGGGGTACTAAATCTAAAAGATTCTGGGGTCAGCTGAGAACGGTTATCTTTGATATTTTATGTGCTGATATTTAGTCAAATCAAACTTACCTGCAGTGTCCACAGGCTTAAGAGTGAATATTGGTTTTGTTTTTAAACTTAGCTCATATTTTTACATTTTGAAAATTTAAGGAGTAGGTTATTCATCAAAATTTAATGTATGTGTTCGCTGTATACTTACTTGGAGGAAAGCAAATCTGAATATGAAAAATGTGTATTCCAATCACCTTCTGAAAATTGGATAAAGATAAGCTGATAGCAATGTTTGAAGTGTGGTTGTCTGATCCTTTCTTACCTAACATTATTTTAGAGACATTGAAAAATTACTACTGAAATAAACACCATTCACTGATTTTTGTATCAAATGTTATGTATATAACCATAACAAGACTGGGGTTTCCAATGAATAACGGATGTAGTTTGGGGTTTTAGATCAATCTTTGTTTAAAGAACACATCTAAAAATACTGTTTACTTACATTTGTAGTAGAATTGGCTATGCTTTCAAATTTGAATACTCTCTCTACGATATGTTTACTTTGCTTATATTGCTGAAGGAAATTTCTGTCTGTTTAATATTCAAAATAGTTTTGATATAATCCTATCTGTCAAGAATTGAGAGACAGAGCAAAACAGAATGAATTATGTCAAAGTTTACATATCAAGAAATCAATCTTGACTTAAAAATAATACTATGCTTTATATGAAACATATATTAAAATTGTCAGTAGACCTGCAGCTTTTTTTTTTTTCACGATTTCAAGTTGTTTGTGATGATCATAGCACTGATCTACAGCAGCTTAGGAAAGCTATGACCTGCATTATAAGGTAATATATGTATGGATATACTAGGTTCTTGATATCTTTTATTTTTTGGTTCTAGAGTAGTGTAGTTAGGCAGTTTCTAACAAACAAATGCAATGGCTTTAGATAAGCAGCTGTCTGGAAAATATTTTACCTGATCTGGGAAACAATGACTGTTCTCTAAAGAAACTAACTCTGTATAACTGCAGGGTCTAAGGACTTCTACGGAATCTAGGAACAACAGATTACTAAAGAAGTTAGAGAGTTACTCTTGAGAAAGAGAAGAACCGATCAGTGACTGTCACAGTCAGTGCATTGATCCCAGATTTTCAAAGTCTGAGATGATATGAGCCTAGTAATACTAACAAAAGATAATCTTTTTTTTTTTTTGGTCATTAATGTTGAACCTTTTCTCAATATCTGAGATATTTTTAAATCCTGTATTTCAAGTGGGCTGCTGTGAATGGAATTTTTTAGGATCCGCTGATTGAGAAGGTGCCACAGTCTGTTAGCCAAGGATGACTTCCAGAGGGACTGAAAATGCAATTCATCGTCAAAGGGATTCTATGGAATTTATATTTCCAAATATCAGTTGGCTCCAAATCTCCCCAGCTTAAAGCCAAAACTGTCTGAAACCCATATAAGACAGAAGGAAGTGCAGGGGGGTTTGTAGGTAAAAATATATTCTTTGCCTTCAACATGCAGTGGCAGCACTTGAAGACTCACTTCAGGGGATAATTAGACACGAAGCAAGATTTGTAGCTGTGACACTCCTTATATACAGTTTACTCTCATATAAAAATCAAGCACCTTGAAAATGGTTAAAAACTGAACAGGATCTGCTATAATATCAAACATTTCATGCATTAAAGCTGTAGGTGAAAGGTTTCTTCTGAACGTGCTATTAGATAAAAGACAAATTGATCACTGTCATTATCTAGGGTTTTTTCCAACCTAGCAGGTAAATCGCTTTCTTTAATGTAGTTCTGAAAACATTTAAAGAAGCTGTTTTGTGGAAGACAGTAATGCTGGAGAATGGAGCTTCCAAAACAAAATAATCATCTGTTCTTGCAAAGAAGGTATTGAAGTAGAATTATTTTGGTGTTTAGACCCACAAATCCAAGAAACAGTATTCATTGCTGCCCCTAGCAAAACAGATGGAACTCTGTGCTTCTCAACTTGCTAATTAAACACAAATTAAACCTTGTTTTGTATCAGCTATTGTTTGTCTTTCTCTTTCTTTGTTCAGAGCAGTGACAAGAAGACATATAATTCTCTTTACTTTCCCTCTCATCTTTTCTTGCTTCTGCCTACCCTATGTGCTGATTTCCTTAAGAAAAGCTAAAATTTTGCATTTTTTTTTTTAAAGAGATAGAAGGGTAAAATACTTTAAGAAATTTAAGCTTCCTTCACAGCCTAAAAATTTTTGACATTTTTGTGCTTTGTGGGGTAGAAAGAACATTTCCATTCGAAGTCCCGCTGTGGTAATAATAATGAGAGTTTTACCACCTACAATGTAAAGGTAGCTCTGTTGCAAGTTCAGAATGAACAACTTGTGAGCTGGCCTTCTCCATCTCTCAAAGGAAGGATTAACGATAAAGGCTGGCATGTCTTGTTCAGATTGTCAGTGCTTTCAAAGACTATGAGCCCCTAAAGCTTTGCCACTTTTGTGGAGCTTACTCACTGTGTGACAAAAAATGTTACACAAAAAAATATTGCTCTGTAGGAAAGCTGATGGAAATACACAAGATCAATGACTGCCTTACAACAGCTTCTGAATATTTTTAATATGAAATTTTATATGAAACCATATCCATATATTCCATGATTTAGTATCCTATGAATTATTTGTTATTGAATTTTCATCAAATACACATTAAAGTATATAGTATCTTTATGCTTTTTATGAAAATAGATATTATGTTCTGGTGTCATTATCTTTCTATTTTAAAGTTATAAAGCTTTAAGGGTTAACTCTGTCAGTCTTAAAAATGCTGGAATTTGATGGCAGTATTGTGTCTAAATTATAAAATGTATGAGACACCTTAGCTTACATAGACCATAGCTGCAAAGGTCCACAAATATATCATTCTGTTAATTCACTTCTATGATATATTTCCTTTAAAAAATTTCCATTGTCCTGTTATTTACAGTTGTTGCAAATTAGCAATACTAAAGGTATGATATTAAAACCAAATAATGTTTCTCTAACTTTCCACATAATCATGCAGAACCTCTGTTTCCAATATTCCCACAACACTAAACACATACTTGCTTGGAGGTATTAGAAATGATCCTTATTATTTGCCCTTGCCATGGTGCATTTCTTTCAGTATCAGTTTACATATCCTATCTGTAATCTTTCTAGATGAAAAACTGCAATGGACTTAAGTGATTGTCTAAGAGCTCCAAAATAGGCTCTTTTTTTATGTGTTTAATAGTGCTATATTACGACAATAAAACCAAATAAAAAGTTAACAAAGCTACATTTTATTTACTTTCCCAGATTTATAGGATGTTAAAATGCTAAGGAATGTAATTTTCACAGATTTTCTTTATACTGAATATTATAAAAATATATTTTCTATAATATTATTTTAAAAAATGAAAATTTGTATATTGTTTGTATACTGCCTTTTATCAAAGGCATTCAGGGTTTTTTTTTCCCCTAAGATCTATGTCAGAAACATAATTTTATCAAAACCATGTTTCAAATTATTTTTTTTCAAAGAAAATTTAATGTCACAAAACACTTTGTATTATTCACATACAGAAATAAGACTAAGACTCTCTTTCAGAATACACTACATAGTATTAGCTAAATGTGCTAAGCTTTTCTGAATATTTCTGCTAGAAAAATGGAAGCGATGCTTTGTTTTGTGGTGTGCCTCTTCTGTGAAGAACACAAATATGCTTGACACTGGTCAGCAGGTTGAGCAATACTGCTATCACACACTTTCAGGAAGCTTTATCTGAACTCTTTAATTTAGTGAGAAAAAACCCCAACAAAAACTCCTCCATAAGACAGTATAATTACATGTATATATAAATTACATGTATATATAAAATAAAATTCAAAATTGTTTTGAAGATCGATAAAAACTGGGCCATTATTAGGATATAAGTGAAGACATTAACAATTTACATTAACAATCCAGAAAGAAAAGCAAAACAGAAAAAACCCAGAGTCTACGATAATTTTTTTCCATTCATAAATTTGGAAGAAAATATTTTCAAATGTTACTAGACAGAAAAAAAAGATTTTTTTTTCCTTACGCCAAGCTGAGCTGGTGATCAGAGATGTAGCCATTAAGTGCAACTGCAACTATTACCTGTAAAGGTTTTGAGAAAAGACTAGATCTGTTTTAAACACTGGCGGGTTTTATTCCAGTCCAACTTGATATTTAATAGAAATGTGTCAGCAGTTCAGTCTAGAGGCATATATATGACGAATATAAAAATAGGAAGGATAATAAACTTGCTGTTTATCGCCAAATAGCAAAGCCACTACAATAAGCAAGCGGCTATGACCCATACTTCATTTTCAACACTGTTGGGAGCTTACTGGTAATTGAAGACTACTAGAACTGTTGAGCAAAATAGCTCCTTTTCCTTTTCCAGGAGAGGGAGAATACATGCAGGCTAGTGTCAGGGAAAAAGACAGAAAAAGTAGTCAGCATGGATCTGTGGTTTATTGACTTTCTCAGCTACCTCTTCCAACTTCCACTTTCACTCTGTCAAAGGATGGCATCCTATGGATGGAAAAAGAAATAAAAAATAAAAGTCATGGTCATATATACAAGATAATGTCTGCCGCAGTTAGTATTACAGACTAGATTACTTCCCCTTAGGGGGCCTTTGCGATCCCAGAGCAATGAAAGGGTTTTGTTGTTTTGTATCCCAAAAATACAAAACAAAATATTAAACAATATTAACCTCCCAAAAAGCAAAGTCCAAAGTCACAATTTTTTTCATAATGCATTTAATAATAATATAGGACTACAGAACAAGTCTATGACATTTTTCTGGTTACCGAATATCTCTCTTGCAATTTTGTCCTGCTCAGAACTTGTCCAGTTTCCTTCAGCACTTTGGCTGTATTATGGAAAGTAGTTTAGATGAACAACCCAGAAAGATCATATTTTGTTCATTTTCCCTCTCTGTCTGTGATTTGTGAATATTTTATCTTTGTGTAAGATAGTTTCTTTATTATTGTGAGTTTACAAAATATATTTCTGTAACTGTAGAGTTAAGAAACTTTTTTTTCTTGATGTTAAAACATACACTTATAATTGCACACAGAAAATATGTCTTAGTCATGGCCTAATATGCCTGACTTCAAAAATAAGTCATTTTTTTAAAAAAATTGCAACATTAATAATACATTAAATACAACAAAACTCTCCAACATTTACATGGAAAGTTTGAAAGCACACCACCAAGTGTGTTTTTTCACATAATTCAGCATATGCAACAAAGCTGCCCAGAATAACCAGTAAAACATTTCATCTCAATTTTGATCACTGTCTTGTATTTTAATTTATGCATGAATATTATAATTCATTGCATTTTATCAGACTACTAATTCAAAAATAAAAAGATCTATCACAAAAATAAACACTTTGATCTATGAGAGTACTTTGAATCTTGTGGAACGAAAAAGATTCACCAGTTCTTCTCAATCTAAACCTTTTCACTATGTTAGTTTCAATAAGGTTTGTGTTGAGGGAATAGTACAAAGCAATCCAGATCTCCTCGAACTTTATTCACGTCACCAATTTTTCCCACTATGATCCTTATATGCCCTCCTGAGAACAGATATTTTGGAAAGGACATTATCTTTAGACTTATCCAATGAAACATTTTCAGTGGGGTCGCAATATGAAAGGGCATGGGAATGTTAGAAGTTTTTAGCCAGGGGAATATTTTGGCATCATATGCTTAGCAGGAAGTTTTGTTGCCAGACATTGATGTTACAGCTAAGTTAAAACTAAGCTGGCATGAGACTGATGAGACAAAACTAATGTTTTCAAGAAGCTGAAGTTACTCCATATTTGGAAGCCTAGCTCTAGGTAGGAAGCTTTTTCTTGTATTAGATTAGAAAAACAGAAGCCATTTTAAAAAATATTTCCTCCTTTTCCTTTTTCCTACTTTAGATCACGTGATGCATTTTTGCCTTTGTTTCTTTTTTTCAAAATTTTAACTAAACAAGCTTTTTTTGAAGAAAGTAATATACATCAGATGCACAGTTTTTCCACTGCTTCCCATCTTTTCCTCCCTACTCCGGCCTCCTCCTGTTTTAGAAGCAGAAATCTGCTTCAGACGAATTACTCTACTTCTACGCTTCTCTCATGTGCATGGGCTGACCCTGTGTTACCAGCAGGCTGGGTAGTGGAGAAAGCTCACAGCTTCTCTCCCCTTCTTCTGCACTGTTCAGTCGTTTGAGTAAGGGACTTGCAGAAAACTGGTGAGGCACTTCAGAAAGATATGGAGTCCAGTGTGCAATGTGGACCTCTGTATTAAATGTGCTGTGATTGAAATGCAAGGTTTGAAGGGAGAAAGCTCCATGGTGTAATAAATACAGAGCCTATGTATGCTAGACAAACTACGTGTGGAGCTGTGCACGGAGTCCCATGGAACTCTACCAGCAGTGATGTCCATTCATGCTATTTTGCATTGTTAGACCTGAAGAATGCCCTTCAAGACAAGATAGCTCTGTTACCTTGGAAACATCCAGCTGTCCATGGATAATCTGTCCAGCACTTCTGCCACTTTTCATAGCTTTTGTCAACATTTACTGAAACACCACCTTTGACTCAAACTAAAACTTGGTTATGTTTATGGAAAAATCACCATTAGCCACTCTGGTTTTCTGATTACGCTTCAGCAGCCTGACTGGAAAAAATGAGTTTGTTATACAAGAGCAGGTCTTCCTGTCTACCCAAAGCCTGAATGTTGTCTCATTTACTCCTTCCTTTCACCCACAGAAACTACCATTATTGCAGTAGTTTGAAAAAATTAGCCTTTTCCACTTCTTGAGGATGGCCTCAAAAGGGAGCATCATTTTTCTGGGACAAGTACCAGGCACTACTATTGTTATTTCAGGTGATTACTTACTCCCAACTTACTGTTGAGATCCGGAGTTGTGTGTCTCAACTCGTAACACAGTACAGAGCACGAAGCTTCTGGCTGCTACTGCTGTTGCTGGTCTCAGTTGCAACACGCACACAAACTAAACTGAGGGACATCAGACATAATACAATGTTCTATATTTTTGAGAAAGCATCGAAGGTATCTTAAATAAAGGGTCAAACTTCATGTTTTTTCTTAAACAGGCTAACTTCATGAGTCAGTTAAATTGATGTGTTTAGATTGAAGATGTGAGGGAAAGGGAGTAAGGCCATTGATGACATGACTTTCTCTTTAAATGTCACAATTTTCATTTATAAACAACTTCTGATTAGCCTTCCCGAGACATACCCCCCCTCCCCCTCCATGTACTAGAACCAAAGATGCAATTGGCAGAGCTGCTGCAACTAGATATCCATCAAGATGAGAAGGAGAGGGAAGGAGAGACTGATGACAGGGCCAAAGTGCTTCAGAAAGACCTGATGGCCCCAAATTATTATCTCCAGTAGTCTGGTTTTGGTGACTTTGGGGGCACTCTTTTCACCTGGAGTCAAGAGAAAGGTGAGTTGGCTGTTGAGCAAGTATTGTTCTTCATAATGCATGGAGCTTTACTTTGAAATACCTGTAACCTTCTCGCAGCTTGCGAATTAAGTGTGCTTTCTCTCTTGCCAATCTAACAACCTACTTCAATGGCAGTGAGAAAACTGGGTCTTTAACCTCGCATTTGGCCTTTAAGTACCATCATAATTAACGACAGAAGAAGTTTGCCCAAATAAAGACTAAATACATGTTAAAAAGAACCTGTGGAACTGTCCTGTGTTGTATTTTTGAGAAAAGAAACTTTACATTCAAAGTCAGCCTCAAAAGCCATTCTTGGCTTTTGAAATGCTACTCATTTAAATTTTAAGATATTCTTCTCCTTTTTCTTTTGACATAATTTTCTAATAACATACCATATTACATATATTCATGAAAAAAATGAATGCATTACCAGTAGTATTAGGTTTTGCTTTTCTTGAGAATGTTTGTATTTCTTTTGAAACATAAGTAACAAAAACAAAAAATAAAGTTTCAGTATAGCATTTAACCAGAGGTGATTTGACATATGAAGTGGCATTTCTCATACATCTCAAGATGAGAAAATGTCAGTAGGATCAGTCTACTAAAACTCCTTAGGATGCTGCAAGGTGTTGATGATAATGAAGTGGAGGGATTTGGCAAATTTCCTCTGGGAAGGCAAAGCTTATCACCTGCCTAAGACTCCTATCAAAGCTACTTCACAGATAAACTGCAGGGGTGGTGTGGCTTAGATGAAGAAAGATCAAATCACCTGGTTTGATCAAATCCTACAGAATAGAGGCTGCCTAAGGAGACTTTCTAATTTGGATTGCAAATGCAGTTATTTATTTTTAAAGATAATTCTCATACTAAGCAATAAAGGAAGTTCAAGGCAGAGAGTTCAGATTGTGTTTTTGCTCCTTGCTATGTGACATATTTCATCTTTCACCGTTACCATGCTTAGTTCATCAGATACAGAATCATAGAATCATAGAATCATAGAATGGTTTGGGTTGGAAGGCACCTTAAAGATCATCTAGTTCCAAGCCCTCCTGCTGCGGGCAGGGACACCCTCCACTAGACCACGTTGCCCAAAGCCTCATCCAGCCTGGCCTTAAACACTTCCAGGGATGGGGCATCCACAACCTCTCTGGGCAACCTGTTCCAGTGCCTCACCACTCTAACAGTAAAGAATTTCTTTCTAACATCTAATCTAAATCGACCCTCCTTCAGCTTAAACCCATTACCCCTTGTTCTGTCACTACACTCCCTCATAAACAGTCCCTCACCATCTTTCCTGTAGGCCCCTTCAGGTACTGGTAAGCTGCAATTAGATCTCCCCAGAGCCGCCTTTTCCCCAGGCTGAACAATCCCAACTCTCTCAGCCTGTCCTCATAGCAGAGGTGCTCCATCCCTCTGATCAGCTTCGTGGCCCTCCTCTGGACTCGCTCCAACAGCTCCATGTCTCTCCTGTACTGGGGCCCCCAGAGCTGGACGCAGTACTCCAGGTGGGGTCTCACAAGAGCAGAGTAGAGGGGCAGGATCACCTCCCTCGACCTGCTGGTCACACCTCTTTTGATGCAGCCCAGGATACAGTTGGCTTTCTGGGCTGCAAGCACACACTGCCGGCTTATGTTGAGCTTCTCATCAATCAATACCCCCAAGTCCTTCTCCTCGGGGTTGCTTTCAATCTATTCCTCGCCCAGCCTATAGTTGTGCTTGGGATTACGCCGACCCACGTGCAGGACCTTGCCCTTGGCCTTGTTGAACTTCATGAGGTTCGCATGGGCCCACTCCTCAAGCCTGTCCAGGTCCCTCTGGATGGCATCCCTTCCCTCCAGCATGTCGACCACACCACACAGCTTGTGGTCGTCGGCAAACTTGCTGAGGGTGCACTCGATCCCACTGTCCATGTCGCCAACAAAGATGTTGAACACTGCTGGTCCCAGTACCGACCCCTGAGGATCTCTGGGCACATCTCATATTTGGACCATGTCACATCATGCAGTATCCTAGCAGGTTTGACCAGTAAAATGTAAAGGGAGATTTTTATTTGGTTGTTTTTGTTTTTTTTTTACCAACAAATTCTGTATGTAACAAGGTGTGAAAGCTATGATCTTATATGATAGATTGATTTTCTAAATTTCAATTTGGTTTCTCTAAGTTATTTGGTGATAGCCATAGTGAGTGTCAGGTTTAAGAATCCAGTATGGGATGAACAGAAGAAACATGGATCACTCTGCAGTAATTAATCCTTTAGGGAACAATTTTACTTTATTCCTGTCTTAATAGCAACATAGTTTTTAAGTACAAGTTTATATTGAGTTTGTATATCATTTGACATGTTGAAGGTTTTTTTGTAACATTTTATATTGTAGGTAAACTATTGTGTAAGTAGGATAACAGCAATGTACCCCCTGAAACTGAAGTATCACAGGGTCAGTTACAATAATAATGCTATTTATTAATGGACTGCTTGTAAAGTCAGGGAAATAAATAATCCAATGTAATTAAGACTGTCAAAAGGACACTGTCAATCCTTTAAGTCTATAAAACTATTTTATACAATGTGATCTTCATTCTGTGTCACATTTAAAATGGATAACCTTGGGTTTTTCCTTTTCAAGTTTTTGGTGAAACTAATCCCATGTAAAAAGACTGCTTTCGCCCACCTTATGCTGTGACAGATTCCTTAGGAAATGCTGCCAAGTAATTTATTTGTGACTTCTGGGTCAGTAATAGACAAGGCATTTTCCTTGTACAAAAGAATAGAGGAAAAGGTCTGAAATAAAATGCTCCTCCATATAAGCTCTTCTGGGGACATGAGACAGAATGGCAAAACTCAGCATAGAAGAACTGCAGCAGTCTTATTTTTAAAGTCACTTTCCAACTTTCTGGAAAGAAGATACATTTTTGTTGATGATTTTGAGGATGAAGCACACAAAGAATAATCAAAGAAAATATTCTCATTCTCTGGACGGACTTGGAGATACGTCGCATATTGCTGTCAATATCAATAGATGCTGGGAAAAATACACTAGCCTCTAGAGCCTGAGCTTTAGAAATGCAGTAAAAGATACAAATATGTAGGGGACAGTCAATTCTAAGGTGCTGTGGTGGGTTGACCCTGGCTGAGGGCCAGGTGCCCACCAGAGCCGCTCTATCACTCCCCTCTTTCATTAGACAGGGGAGAAAAGGTACAATGAAAAAAACTTACGGGTCGAGATAAGGACAGGGAGAGATCATTCTCTAATATATCATCACGAGCAAAACAGACCGAACTTAGAGAGGGAATTCATCTTATTTATTACTAAGCAAAACAGAGTAGAGGAATGAGAAATAAAACCAAATCTTAAAAACACCTCCCCCCACCCCTCCCATCTTCCCGGGCTCAACTTCACTCCCGGCTTCAACCTCCGCCCCCCTCAGCGGCACAGGGGGACGGGGAGTGGGGGTTACGGTCAGTTCCTCACGCGGTGTTTCTGCCGCTTCTTCATCCTCAGCGGGAGAACTCATCATTCCCCCGCTCCAGCGTGGGGTCCCTCTCACGGGAGACAGTCCTTCACAGCCTTCTCCAACGTGAGTCTCCTCCACGGGGTGCAGACCTTCAGGAGCAAACTGCTCCAGCGTGGGTCCCCCACAGGGTCACAAGTCCTGTCAGCAAACCTGCTCTGGTGTGGGCTCCTCTCTCCACGGATCCACAGGTCCTGCCAGGAGCTTGCTCCAGTGCAGGCTTCCCACGGGGCCACAGCCTCCTTCAGGTGTCTCCACCTGCTCCGGCGTGGGGTCCTCCAAGGGCTGCAGGTGGAATCTCTGCACCCCCTCATCCTTCCTCCATGGGCTGCAGGGGGACAGCCTGCCTCACCATGGTCTTCACCACGGGCTGCAGGGGAATCTTGCTCTGGCGCCTGGAGCACCTCCTCCCCCTCCTTCTGCACTGACCTTGGTGTCTGCAGATGTTCTTACATTTTCTCCCTCCTCTCTCTGGCTGCAAAAGCTCTCTCTAACTGTTTTTGTCTTTCTTAAATATGTTATCACAGAGGCACTGATTGGCTTGGCCTTGGCCAGCGACGGGTCCATCTTGGAGCCGGCTGGCATTGGCTCTGTCAGACACAGGGGAAGCTTCTAGCAGCTTCTCACAGAAGCCACCCCTGTAGCCCCCCCGCTACCAAAAGCTTGCCACGCAAAACCAACACAGGTGCATTAGAGAGACAGTATAGGCACCTAAATTTAGAAAAAACAGTAGGGCATGATGATGTGGGATAATCTGGCATTTTTTTCCTTTATATGGTTATTTTTAGATTAAATTTTCAGAGATCTACATCTTGTGATTAAAAAAAAAATCATTCATTTAAAAAAAATCTCTAAGAAAAGGATATCAGTCAGATTTTTAATTATGATGAACTACTTTGTTAAATGTTATTTGTAGTTTTTATCATGTAAAAGAGATGTCTGAGCATCATGTTCATGTACATGTAACAGCTCAGTAGGTCAAGGCATGTCAGGCTTGCTTGGCATCTTATGTATGCAGATCATGTCTTGTAAGTTTATTATAATTAAGGCGGGTGATTGTTTTAAATGATAGAATTACATGACTAAATCTCATTGCGTTGCTATCACAGGAATTGAATTCAAAGTCCACTGTAGGCCTAAGGGAGTTGGCAGTGTCCAATTAAATGAAAAGCATGTCTAATACTAAGTGGCTAACAGAAACATAATTACCATGGATAACTAGAAATAACAGGATTAGAAATGAAAAATTACACATTATAATTCTGATCCTGAATTTATTGTGCATGAATTCAGTAGTGAACCCATGCATAGCAAATGTCAGGATTGGGACTTAAGTAAGAATGGATCAACTTTTATTATTGTCTTTTGAGGAAGTAGGAAAATATGAGACTAGCTGGTACATACGCATTCACCCTCCTTCTACTACCCCAGCTAAAAACACTCCCATAACTGGCTGTAACATTGCCAAAGTCTTGCTACAGGTCTGCTTAGACCAACACAGACCCACACTTTAGTATGGTCTAATTCACAGATCTGTTCTTGCTGATAGGTGCAGCTGTGGGGGAATCTTTTTACTGCTATGTAGGATTTTTAGGGGATATTACCAGCTTATTGAAACAAAATTGCTTTTGGTACAAAACCAGGACTACGTGAACTAAAACTGGGATGATTTCATTGTGTTGCCAAAAATACATGTTCTGATAAGGCCTATCGTGTGCTGTCTGTATGCATGAAGAAGCTAATAAGGAACAACATGTAGGTAGTGTAGTATTAACAAAACAATATATCTTGAATTCCCTTTTAAGAGGAGAGAGAGAAGAACCAGACATGAGGATCCTTTCTCTTCTGCCAGACAGAACAGCACCTGGCCACTGACTGGTTTAATTAGGTTAATTTGAGGGTGGTTTTATTGATCAAAATCAATTTATCTGACGTATCAAACCAGTTATAGCTTATTTTTTGCTATGCTTATATACTAGGTATCCTTATTAGCAATGGGTTTTAATGTACCTCATCTCTGTCTTCCACAACGGCCTTGATCCCCTAATACAATTCCTAATATAATAATTTTGCTTTCTTCCTTCCTTCAAGTAGTTCTGAGAAATCATCTACTATTCCTGAATTTTACTTCTAAATTCATCTAGTCTTTTTCTCCTAGACTGTTCAACTTTCCACTGCACATTACTTAGATAATCCATTATAACACTTATGCAAAAGACCGTATAATTTGATCTTGAAATGTTTCTATTTATACTGAGCTTATCCAATTAAAAATAGTAAAGGCTTAATTAATCCTTACAGCTTTATACAACATGGTTTAGTTACTGCAATATAGTATTGGCAAGAAAAATAGTAGTTATATATCTGTAATATACCTACAGGTACTAATGGATTCGATATAACTCTTTTCAGACCCAGATGTTTCTCTCCTTATTCTGAGGAAACTTGTATCAAAGACATCAGTAGTTTTAATATGTCCAGAGGCAAATCCTGTAAATAAATTCTCTTCATATGCAGGAATAATTAAATCTCAGTCTTGAGATTCTCTGTGCATGGATCATAGATCAGAATTTATCATATTAAGGAAAAGTACATCAAGGTTGCAAAATCAGAACATTAAAGAACTTGCATGTTTCACAAAGCAAATCTCTTAGTTCACCTTCTCAAGGATACATTACTATTAAAAGGCATCATGTACTTAGTTTTGTTTTGATTCTTTGTTTATTGCAGAACATATGAAGCATTTTTAAATATGCCGATACCTTCTATTTCATATTCACCCTTCTCTTCTTATCCTGTACATTCTGAATAGTTTTATCATTTTGACAACTGGTGTGATATTACCAATACAGCAAATGAGGCTTCCCTGATGTAACAAACTCAAAAATATTACTGAGCTTCCTAGTTTTGCATCCATGAGCCTGTAGTAAACCATCTGTGTGTATAACTTTTAAAAGAAAGGTGTTTCATTGAAGTGGACTGACCTGGACATTCACCCAGCATTTGCTGCTAGGTTCAAGTTTTATGATGTTTGGCCTGAATTCGATTCAGCCTCCCCCAGGCTGATTGGGCTGCAGCTCTCTCTCTCTCTCCTTGCCCTTGCCCTTGTCCTTGCCCTTGCCCGTGCCCAGCAGGATGCCTGCTTTCCCAGTGGTCCAGCCTCCTCGGAATGGGTACCAAAGCTGTCCCACGGCCCCTTCGTCCAGAAATGTTTGCTCTTCGGCACTCCAGCTCGGTCATCCATCTATCTGAGCATACATACTCAGATGTCATGCAGGTATTCCAACATTGATCGTCTCTAACTTTTGCTACCCCAAGAAAATAATGATTTAAGCAGAAAAACACTAGAGTTGGATGTATTTTCTCACAGCAGATAATTACTGCTAATTAGACATTCTCTGGACTTGGAGGCTTATGATTTAAAATTCAACATCCTTCTTCCCTTTTCTTCCTCCAGCATCTTTTACAGTATGGATCTCCAGATTCTCTTCTCAGTAACTGACTTTTTCTTCTCTTATTCTGAACAAATGGAGTCTTCCTTTATAGCTTCAACCTTTTTCAGATAGTCTTTTCATTAGTTTCACTCAGTCACCTTCCTTAGGTATCTGTTGCCTGGCTCCCGCTTCTCTGACACTGAGTTTTGAAAAACTCATTAAATTCAGAGGATTGTCTATTTATAGTTTCAGGATATTACTGTTGCATCATTTCATACAGAAGTTAAAAAGGAAGCAGGTAAGGCTCCACATTCAAATGTTAGAATTATTAAACTGCACCCTGACAGGCTTCCCAAACTATCACGTAAGTGAGGAAACGGGAAAAATGGAATGCTATAGGAATTTAAGATCTGTACCAATACAGCCTTTGAAGGTCAGTTTTGCCTTGAAAGTCACTTTTTGTCCCTTATATCTGACTATTTATTTCTTTAAGCCACACAATATACAAACATAATTCAGTTAAACGGTCTTGTATATGCACACCTTTGCTGCAATCCCCAAACCTCTTATTCTGGCACTCTTAACATTTGAAATAATCAGGGGTATCTACTGCAATGGGCAAAAGTGTCATGAAGATAAAGAGAAAGAAAATGTCCAGGAGGAGAGAAAAAGAGAGTTATGGAGAAGAACATTAAATACATCACATGTGTCCCTGCTTGTAACTTAGATGCCAAATCAAATTTCACCACCAATTAAAATGCACTTAAGTCCTAAGCCATGGACTGGCTGTCAGGGGAACAGGTAAATTTGAAAGAAGAGGGAGACGTGTTAGAGGGCTGCTGCCAGGCGTAGCAGGCTGCTTGGTACAGAATGTGACGGGAAACCCAGGAGGCTTTCCTTATCTCACTGGCTTACTGAACCATAAAGATGAAAATGTTCAACTTGGGGCAAGACTGAGTAATTGGTTTTACCTTTTTTCTTGCCAAAAAGCAAGTTGAAAAAGAAGCATAAAATATGTTTTAAGTTGAACTAGGTATTTCATTAGACAGCTACTTTATTTCATTTCCAGGTTTGAAATACTGTCCCATAAAAGTTAAATACATAGATTTTTTTCAATATCTAAATTATTATTTTGAGATAAAAATCCAATTAATTTTGAAGACATCAAAATTTAGCAAAAATATTAGTAAAATCTGTCATCTGATGAAAGTAAATTTGTAAATCATTTTATTGACCTGAATCTCTGACTGTTTGGTGTTACTGTTAGAATGAAAAATAAATTCAGTTCCTTCCATTATTTTTCCCATGACATGACAGTAAAATTATTTTTATAGGAGGCTGCCATGGAACTACCTCTCTAAAAGTTTACAGTCATAAAAAGTTGCATTCTTCTCATTGCTTGCAATCTTTAAATACTTTTTTCAAACAATCTCAAGCATGTACTTTTTGTCTCATAAAAAATTACTTCACTGAAAGATTTAAATGATAATATATGGAATATTGTTAAAGTGTATAAATTTGTATTAGGAAAATATGTTTCTGTATGTTGTATCATACAACATAGTTCTTAATCACTCAGCTAAGCATTTTGCCCATCTCTTCTTTTCATCTTCATATCCTCTCTCTGGCTTGACGCTGCCTCAGAAAAAACACTGTAGCATGTACACAAGTGCTTGGCATAGCTGATCAAAGGTGGGTTTTCATACTGGCAGTGAATACAGTCATCTGTCTTAGCTGAAGTCCCTGTGTTCAGCAGCTCACATATAGTATAGGTCAGTTTTTGGGCCATATCAGTGCCTTCTCAAGAAAGAAAAAAACAGATACTTTCACCTTGCAAACCACTGGGCCCATCTTTCCTTTCTACATCTGATTCGTGCCTTTTCTACACCCATACTAGAACCTCAATGATTTATTTTATTTTATTTTATTTTATTTTATTTTATTTTATCCTGTTGGTAAAACAGCTATGGGCTCTGTCTGAAATCTTTCAGGCTTAGAGAGGTCAAAGGGGCACCATCCAGGCACCCAGTGAATAGGGTTGCTTCCCTGAATTGCTGCCACTTTTTGTTAGCTTGTTCTGCTTTTTTTTTTTTTTTTTTTTTTTTTTTAAATGGCGTTGTTTGTACTTCAGATAAGGACACCTATGCCAATTCATTTTCAAATGTAACATGGTGACTTTTTTGTGCCATTTAGAAGTAATAGTGATTACTACTACCAGAAGGCTTACATCTGAGAAAGCTCTCTGAAATCTGCGTAATACACTCTACCAACCCACAGTACTGTGTTGGTGAGGACTGAAAACCTTCTTGAAGCTAACTGTGTAATCAAAGAATATGAAGGTAGTATTTATGTTTGTGGGAAAAAATTCATCTCTACTGATAGCTGGAGCTAAGACTGTATGCTACCAAAAACATTAGAAGAGAGTTAACTGACTTTCTGTATATAGGCAGATTAAAAAATATATATTTAGCCTAAACACAGCTTGTTGGTGGTCCACAGAGTCTTTAAGAGTCACTTACTCTGAGGTGTATCTCTCAGTAGAAGAGCCTGTTACTACCCAACCATGTCTACAAGCAGCTGCAGCCGTGATTAAGAAGAGAAATATAGCTGTAAAGCAATTTACTTACCCACCGCTGCTGAATTTAATTTGAACATTCCTTATGGCTTTAGTAATCTAGTTTTATCATATAGTGTTTTATTTGATCTGAATATGCTAATGAAGAAGACTGAAGTATGTATGAAGACAAAGGAAAAGTAGCAAAAAGAGAAAAAAATACTCGGAGAACATAATTATATGTTGGCTATATTTCCATGATGCTTGTGTTCGTGGTTTTTAATCCTAAAACAGCTGCATAAAGAATGTTGAAATGTTTTTCAGGCTAATTAATAACATAGTGAAGTCACATTTACTATTTATTAATTAACACATGGTTTTGATTGGACAAATGAAGCCACTGTTTTGTTAGTGAATTATAAAGATTGAAGCTTTACGTTCGTCAAAGTGTATTAGACTTCCTTACTTGAATGTGATGACCTTCTGAAGCTGATGAGATTCCTTGTGCTTAAAATTAAGCACATGGTCTAGTAATTTGCAAGATCAGAGACCTTGAAGGTTGGCACCCATAAAAAAAGTGAAAGAGGAATAAGTCTAGTGTGTCAAGAAGCTGTTAAAAGTATTCCATTTTTAGCAAGAATACTTTTGAGAAGCACAGAATATCCTAAATGAACCTGAGATATTTATCTAACTGACTTCACATAATTTACAGAAAGCCTATCCAAGTTGAACTCATTATCAGTGTACAAAACAATTAATTAAAAAAAAATAGAAATTCTGCCTATAAAAAGTAAGGCAGAACTAACCATGACACATCTTGGACAAGTATTAAAAAAAGCAACTGGTGGAGAATGAAAATAACCTTCATGAAAGAGTAAACATTAGATAAACAAGATAAAATTAGGTATTTTTGATTCAGGTATAATAGGAGTTTTTTTCTTTCCTTACTAAAATACAAAATCTAAACCAATTCAAGTATCTTCTAAATGAGAAAAATTAAAGCAAAATTATTTGAACAATAACAGTAAAATCTCTTTTTAGAATGAATATAGTATTTTTAGTTCTCATTGCATATTGACATATTTCTTATGTAGCCTGTACTTGAAAGTATTTTTCTCTCAGATTTCTCAAGAAAATAAATTACTCAGTATCTTCCATATGTTGTTCCTTCATTGAGTAACACCTACATAGTTTGTGCAGCAATGCTATAGACTTCAAGAATGCCCAGCACTGAAGACAAGTGATTTGACTTAAAAAGAGAAAAGAGGTGCTTTAAAGAAAAGCCCGAATACCTTTTCTTTCCTCACATGCAATCAGTTTCCAGGTAGTTTGGAAGAGATGGGCAACCTGGGCTAGTGGAGGGTGTCCCTGCCCGTAGCAGGGGGGTTGGAACTAGATGATCTTTGAGGTCCCTTCCAACCCAAACCATTCTATCATTCTATGATTCTATGATTTTGGTTTTATTAACTGTCTGTTCCCTTTGCCCAGGAAAGGCATTTGGCTACTTGAAGAAAAGATCAAGTTCTCCGTGCCGATTCTTTCTGGGAGCACTCTGCCATATTTGTCTTTTTCAGGGTGGACAAACACTTTTCTTGACCGATGCACATGGCATGGCTCTTCACTCTACTCTGCAATGGCTGAATAGTTTGATTTTTTTTTTATTTTTTTTTCTGATGCTTAAGTACAAATCAGTGACTCGGGCCACTTTCTTTCTTCAACTGGTTTGTTTGATCAGTTCCAAGAAGAACCAAGGTTTTTAGGTGCCTCTCAACAGTTAGAAATCACTATTCTGAAAATTTAAGTGCTCCCACATGTTGGTCAAGTGTGAGATTTGACTGGTTTAAGGTTAAGTAAATGCTGCCCCAGGTCCTCATTGCATTGAGGAGAGGAGTGAGATTTTAGTTTCTGGACAAGTCCAGTGTTACAGGGGTTAGGAGGCTGCAGCCATGGTATGTGTATGGATTAAACAGTTTCTTTGATAGCAGCAGCTAAAAAAAATAAATCCTATAAAAGCTTACTAGACACCTAGGAATTTTTGTGGTTTGGCTTGATTTTTTTTTTTTTTTATTCTTGTTGATGTTACAAAATTAGAGAGCATGATAGTGCTACAATCACATTGTGGCCTCCGGGGCAGGTTATCTGAAGTACCAAAAGCTGCCAGGCTGTTGTGTAATTACATGAAAAAGCACCAACAGACAAAGGTTAAAGTTGGCTGGTGGACCATGAGTTCAGGCAACAAGGTTAAGAAATTTTAGGTGCAGCAAGAGATATCTTATGTCCATTCTGATCCCTGAGGGAATTACAGTTTTTTCCTTACATGTTTATGAAATACAAATGGTGCTTTTATGGCCAAGATCTGCATATGCACCCCTTATGCCTGGTTATTATTATTTCATGTGTGATTCAAGAGAGCCGTGGCCTGTCATTTAAGCCTTGCCCTGTATTTGTGTCATGCTGCTTTGTGTGTCTAGGCCAGTTCAGCATTTTCAGAGTCCTTATGTATTCAGCTGAAATCTGAGTGAAGCCCTCTGGGATTGCTATTTATGATTTTGTTTTGGTGTGTCCTGCTACTGTTCTGTGCATGTTTGTTTTCTTGTATGAAATGCAAAACTCCTTGTTTACTTTCTGACAAGGGATTAGCTTCATCTAGAGTAAAAAAATGCTTTGAATGAGCTTCTGCTCCTAACAGTGAGGAGGATCCTAAGCTCCGAGTCTTTAAACCTTTTATGCGAAGGGATCAGTGGGGATTTTTAAGTTGACTAAACTGATGGAGATTACCATACCGAACAACCCTCAAATAGCTGAAAAGGTTAGACATATGTTTCAGACGAATGTACTTCAGCTGAGTAATTGGAAGGCAATGCAGTGTTGAAGAGTTACAAAATATCATGAAGAAAGTTATAGCAAAAAATGCATAGCATTTTTGCATAGATTTTTACCTGAAATGTAATGTGCTACCTATAATGTAGCTGTTACAAATGAGAAACAACATTTCTCCTAATGTCTTTGGAATGCCACTGTTTAATTATAAATAATATAAAGATTTTATGCATTAGATAATTGGATTGAGCTGTAATTGAAAAAAAAATAAAAATTGCTGCTAAATTATCTAAGTAGCTAAAATAAACATCAAGATAGTGGTATGTTCATGTAGTAAAACCAATCTCAGATTTTAGGAAGACAGTTATTATGAAATCCTAATGTACCCCTCTTTTTCTAATGTATTCACATGGAATTTCCTGTATTCAGGTACTACTGCAGGACTTTACTGGCAGTGATACTTTATTCAGGCTTTAAGGTGGAACGACCAATGGAAATTTTTAATAATGACAAAGGTTACTTATGCATTCTTAAAGGTACTCAAGGCCTTTAAAAAGTATACTCTACTCCCGCCCGTATATTACAATGTTGCTCAGACCATACTCTGCCTCTTCGTTGCATTGGGATTCGGGACACTAAAATTGGTTGGATAGAGGTTCTTAAATTTTGACAGGGTTAGATTCAAGTTATTAATAAAAGTGGTTTTCTTCACCAAAGTGCAACTATATTTTCTAGAGAAAACTGCAAGATTGAAGTTGCAAACTATAAGTGTATATCTGAAGAGTTTTAAATTCTTCAGAAACAGCTATATTTCTCAATTTGAAAGGGATTTTCTTTTTTTTTTTTTCTCACAGAATGCAAAAATATATACCGGAAAGTTTTTATTGTATTTTGAGAAGTTAAAATGAGTTTTGCTATATACTATCAGAAATCCTTTTTTCAGCCTCCAGAACTTCTGGGACGCTCATGTTGGCGTGTAGGCTCAGATGGGGAGGGGAAACCCAAGGCTGCCCTCTAACGGCACTTTCTCCAGTGATCCAGTGTAGCACAGCTAACCAAACCTGCCTGGTAATTACCGTACCGTAGGTTACACAAACCATTTCCAGTAATTATAGCTCTTCTTTACTTCTGCAGAACACCTGTAAGAAAATGTACTTTTCATCAAATGAAGAAACAGTTGAAAATGTCTGTGGCAATTTTAACATTGTAGGGTTCACAGAGGGGAGAATGGTTTTGACTCTTCACAAATCGCTTCTGTATAAAAAAGAAAAGCAAAGAAAAGAAAAGAAAAGAAAAAGACAGAGGTACTCAATTTATGAAGCAGTAGGCTCTGCTCGTTGCCGAAATGAATTTCATTTTGTCAGTGCACTGCAATTAGAGAATATTAGGAGAATGATTATGACTCTGGGTTTTTTTGTATCTTGATGCATGTTAGAGCTGTTAGCTTCTATCAGCTGGATATCATCCCAAAATTAGGGAAATAACATGTTCTGGCAGGACTCCAGACATGCTACTGCCAACTGATGCACCTGTGTGCTGGGTGTGAGCTTTACAAAGGGTCCAGAAAGCAAGAGACAACTTAATTCACTGTAATTGTGGTGGGGTTTTTGTTTGGGGTTTGGAGGGTTTTTTTGAGCCTCGTGAAGAACAAATTACCTTTTGATGGGAAATGTCCCTGCAATATGAAATAAGAGGGCTGTGTTCTGCTTCAAAATGAGCAAAACAGTCTTATTTTGCATTATTACTCAAAGAAAAAAAGGGAGGAGGTGAGGAGCATTCTCATTGCTTCTGAGTACCTAAAAAATGCTTTATAAACACCATTCTTTTTAGGTACTGTCGGTTGTCTCTGAGAGGTAATTTCTACTATTGGAATATACACAAATATATTCCTGTGCTTTAAGTGCCTGTGTCTTTGCACAGTAAATTCATTTGATCAAATATGACTTTTAAAAAAATCACACTGATGCTGGCCAATAACACTGGGGTTTTTAATTTGTAGACCTTTCAGCATTACCTAAGAAAATTTCAAGTATATTACCCTCACTAAAGCTGTCTGTTGGTCTGGAGGAGGCATGCCAGATTGAGCCGAAGCTGAAACTCAGGAGCAGCTGTAAAATGTCTCATGCTTCCTCAGAGAATTGGCAGTATTTCTAATGAAAAGCTGCACTAGAATTTAGTTAATTCACTTTTTCATTCTTCCAAAGGAACAAAGGGCACACAGTAATGGAGTGGTAAGAGCTGTGTTTATGCTGATGCCTACTGCAGAAGCAGTAAGATGACACAAAGTATAGCTCAGAAATGTGGACTCTCTCATGAGTAACCCTATAATTTTGTAGGCTTAAGAGAACCTTTCCTATAAGTACATAATCCTGTGTGGGGTTTTCATGCTTTTTTCATGCAGCATCTGGGAGATTATAAACCTTGTCATTATTAGGAGAGCAAAAACTGCAAACTCCCTGAACTCAAAATCATGAACTGTGAGTAATTTTCTCAAAACTTTCCCTGTGTGAGGATATGACCTAACTGTTGGAAACAGGTAGGAGGATAGGTAGAAGGTAGGTAGATACGTAGATAAGGAAAAAAAGTCTTCAAGTGTACTGAGATGATAGCTACTCTCTTGGATGTCTCTGTTTTCCTATGTTCTCCTCCAGCCCATTTTGAAAGATGGCATGATTTCAAAGGATGTTTCACTGTGGGACCTTCTTTCAAATTATTATTTCTTAGAAAGTAGAAGCTATGTAAATTTCTAATTTGTGTTGCACCAGTTGGACAGACAGCATAATAGGAGTTAAGAATAAATTTTCAACTATGTTAAAATAAAAAAAAAAATTGTCTATAATGTTAAAATAAAAAAAAAAATACTGAAACAAGGGCATAACAGAACCTTGCAAGATCATAAGCTGAAATGTACTTATCATTGGCAAAGTACTTTTACAAAAATATTGCCAGAATAGGGGCTACTTCTGAGATCATGGAGACACAATCTGACCATTGGTCTGTCAAGGGCATTAGAACTGAGAAGGGAGATTTCAGAGCTCATTAGGAATATTTTGTGTCTAGGAAAATTAGGCACCAAGTTCATGCCAGTTCGATTTCCACAAATATCAGAGAACTTCTGAGCTTCTCCAGTTTTCGTGGCGGTGGAGTTGAGGTTTGATTCTCTCAGTGCTTTGTGTTGACAGTGTTTCAGTGAGATAGTGGGGAAGTTATTTATACTGCTTACTCTGTGTGATTACAGTAGCTTTCCTGATAAGGGAGACAGAGACGTTCTTCCACAAGACCAAACTTTGGACCCACCTGGCCTGAGACTGTGATTATGGAGACCCCTAACCTGACACACCAGCTGCCTGCTGTCCATGGGGCATGGTCCCCTGTTCTCTCCTTCCATTTCCAGGTTGTGGCCACAAGGGTCTGCCTTCCCCTTCACATTGCCAGGACATTCACTAGATGATTTAAATCACCCACGTGGCAGCTTGGGTTTTTTGTTTTCACCCTGAAAATTTCTGGTTTTATTAAATTAAGTGATCTCACAGAGGAGTCAAATAAGCTGCAGAGATGCATGTGGTCAGCATATGGAAATGGGACCTACCCTTTCAGAACCTGTAAACTCTTATGTCAGCTTGTTATGTCTCTTGAAAGTGTACTGTGAATCACCCCGGCGGAAATCCACCCTGCCCACTGCCTGCTGGGGATGTTGCTGGGGCAGCTTGACTTCCAACCTGCATGCCTCAGGCAGCATTAGTATTCTCTCCCACCCCAAAAATCGGCGAGCAAGTTGTTTTGATTTTCTGTTTGGCAGTCTTGCACTCTGCCACTCTCTGAAGTGGATGACCTCTTTCTAATCTACATAGAGTCTTGAACTGCTAAACTTGTGTAATTTATCATGTCATTGCAGCTGCCCTCGGGGATGTTGTACAGGAATTTTGATTATTTTAATCACAACATCATTTTAAATGGCTTTATGAATGATACTCTTTAAAACTTAAAAATAATTACAGAGCATAATTTACATTTAGAAAGAGCACATAGTTCATAATAGTGAATGAATAATACATTTACTTGACCTGAAGCTTTTTCAGTTATGGTACACTAATACAGACAGTTTCTAATATCTTTTATACTCTACGTTAATTCTTAGAACAGTAGGTTTTGAGATTTTGGGGGTTTGGGTTTGTTTTTTAATGTCAAGTCTCCCTAGAGGCTAAAGATTAAAAAATTCTCTGAGGCATCTCTCTGTAAAATAACGAAATAATCTCCTTGCCTAACTCAGACCTACAGGTCTGCAATTAATATGATAATATAACTATTCTGTTGGTCTTCTCCATATACAAGCTAATTTATTTGTTCCTGTATGTTTATCAGTGTTGTCTAGTAGAAGATAAACTGATAAGACTTTGCTAGTTTGCAACTTAACTTGAATAGATATATTTAGTGTCAAGCCAAATCATGAATGCTGCTTCCTATATTAAAAGTATCATTGGAAATTGCCAGTTGTAGAAAAATAAAAGAATAAGAAAAAGCTTTCTATAACTAAATACTATCTTTTTCTGTTGTAACAAGACCAAAGAAAATCAGTAACTTCTCTTCCCAAATAAAAACAAATAGTCCATAATTAGCTCTTCCTAATACCCCAGATCTGCATGGGTATACATGCTTGTGATATTATTTCACAGTATAAAGCCTGGAGGGCCTGTATTCTCATTTCCAGTATTTAAATAATAGAATATTATTCTAATACTTTCTTAGCCTGCTAAGAGTCAGTTACACCTATGCATAGAATCTAATTAATTATTCAGAATCATGAATATATTTTATGCCTAAGGTATTGTAAATATTGGCTATGGTGATACTTCAGGGACATAGGGAAATTTTCAATTAATCTAAGCAATTTTTTTAATTTTCAAGATAACAACTGATTTTTTAGTCTGAAAATACTTGCCATAAAATTTGTTCTACATGTTCATTCTGTGCATTTCTCTTAAATTGGTTTTGGAATAATTGATTCCACTGCAGTGGCTTTAAGGGAAACTTATAATTGGTAAGCACAAAGTCAGATTTTATTTTCTGTTGCAAAATAGATTCTGTCTTAAACTATTCATACATGGAGTATTTATGCAATTACATAATAATCTGCCCAATTTTTTTTAAAAAATATATTCTGAGATAAGGTTAAATTAAATTTTAGGTCAAATTATATTTCAGGAGAAAGCTGAGAGACAGATCTTTCTCTGCCCATGTATGAAGCGATAACAATTTTGTTGCTTATTTTCTGGCTATGTCATAAGAGTTTTCATTGGAGAGGGAGCGTGCTCACTGTACCTGCATAATACATTGACACAGTTGTACTGCGCTACTATTACCCAGAGACTATGTTGGACACACTGTGTAGTTATAATGCAAGCTGCTCTCCAGCAAGCTTCCTTCTATTTCAAAGTCATAGTATTTTTGACCTTATTTATCTCTGAGAAATCTAACCTGGTGCAACTATATTGAAATTAAAGCTGATTTTTTATACACTAAACTAACTTGAATTACATGATGAAGGGGCACTCTTGTAAATCCCACTCTACAACACTGCAGTGCTTCCATGCTAAACAACTAGTGCTCAGTTTTCATTACAGTGATTCCATTTTCTCCTAATAGAAAATTATATTTGGGATTTTTTTAGTTCTTAATCATTGGATACAGCCTCCTTTCCCAATAATATTCCCCACTCTTGCCCCCAAACCCCTCCATATTCTAAAGTAGTATTTTTTATTTGTAGGTAAAATTAGCTGGTAGGAAGTAGGTGTTGCTGTAGCTTAACTGTCAAGACAATGGGAGGACAGACATGAATTTATATAATCTCCTTTATCTGATACTAGATAAAGATTAGGCTAATAATTCTGACATTTCCCCTGTTTCAGTGTCTGTAACATTAATACACTATTGGCCTTCCTATTACTTCCATATGCTCTAATAAGAAAACAATAGCTAGGAACAAGTGCATGTGAAATGTGTTTATTAATATAGCATATGAAAGCAAATAAATATTATTTATTAATATTTGCCTCAGCATTTATTTGTGGATAGAGTGGGAACAAACCAAAGGTATGTACTACTTCATAGAAGTTCTAAGGTAGAATGTAGTCATTATTAACTTTAGTAAGCGTAGTTTGGCCACCACGTTCTTTCCTTCATTGTTACCACCTTGCCCAGATTTACCAGAATTAAAAATTTATTTATATTACAGGAATGCCTCTGGCTAAATATAAAAAGGGAATAGGACTCTTGGATATTAGGACTGGACTAGAACAGTGTACCCATGAGAACATTAATAGATCTGTTATGACATTTCTTTTCCTGTTAGAGGGGTGTCGTCTATATTTATAGATTCCATCTCCCATGGATATATCTGTTTTGAGACAGATGGGTGAGTGGGCACTCTGTACCAGCTGTAGGGATACAGGCATTAAGCAGCCACAACTTGGCTCCACTGTTGCTTGCACATCTTTCCTCCTCTTAGAAGTTGCCTTTATTAACCACATATTTACAATTGCTAGTTGTGCATATAATTGTTTTTCTGAAAGTACTTTTACACTTTCCTTGTTAGGCATTTGTTGTAGATGACCATTGTTCGCATACATTCATAGCAGCAGGTATAACTGGATATTAAAAATAATATATTAAATGAGGCTAAAGATGCCAATACAGAATCAGTGATGCCTGCGTACAAAGCTACAGCAGGATGCAGGATGGTTTTAGAGCATAATATAACCTTTAGTTCATACCATTCATAATACACACAAAGTGCTAATTCTTCTAATTATATTTAGATACTGTTGTTAATACCTTTATATTCTATATATAAAGATATTCGGCATCAACGTTGTGTTGTTCAAGTAACACTGAGTTACTTGTATAACACATGGGGACTATGGGAGTGACTTCCGTACAAAGGTATTTGCTTTGCTTTCAGCTGAGGAGATGGAAATAGCACCAAGGAGTGGGAGTCTAACAAAATGTCCCTTTGCAATTCTAAATAACAGTGCAAGCATGTTTTATGTACTGTCACTCCAATCTACATGTGTATCTTCTTGGTCAGGTAGCCTGCAAAATGTTCTGTTAAGCAAGTAAATAATGCTTAGGAAAGGAGGATATGTATAGGGACTCACAGCGCATGCATTAAGTCAGTGATCCATCCCATTTCACTTGCAGTATTTGTTTCACTGCAAGAAAAACTTCTGAGTACTAGGTGTGTCACTGTAATAGTGGTAAAATTTCTTCTTTAACACATTTCTTAAATGACACATCTCAAAATTTCCTGCACAAACATTTCCTCTTTCCTGCACAGCATGTACTTAAGGCTAAATTTAGGAAACTGGTGCTCAGTATATCTATCAGGTTTGATATTGTGAATTTGTGTGTCATCTGCTGAAAGTTCCCTCTGCTACAGACGATGTAGGAATGTGTTTAGGACTCGGGCTCTCAGACTTCCCTGATGAGTACAGATGCCAACCTCTTCTGTAAGGAAAAAGTTGGTTTAGTTTTAATAATCACAGCGAGTGCTTTAAAGAATAACAATGTCTGCAGAAAGCAAAAATGGAATGATGGCAGGAATGATTCCATTAATCCAGATACGTCCTAAATTTCACTGGCAGACCTCTACCAACGGTATCCCAGTCCTCATGGTCAGTAGCTCATCGTGGTTTCAGTCAGAGTATTTATTTGATAAGGGAACTGGAGCATGAATCATCATCACTTTGAAATGGACTTTAACTGGTCTTGTGGTGTAGAGAAAGTCAGGGACAGATTAAAAAAACCTTGTGATGCTTTTTGGAAGCTTTTTCATGCATCCTTGAAACCCAATTTAGATATCATGTGTTAGGTGTGATGCTGGAGTTAATAGGACTTTGCTGTAATGAGGCATTTTTGGAATAGCTCTTGAGCAAAGTTGATTTACTTCTTGCCAAAGAAAATCCAATAGATAGAAGCAGGTAAAAAACAGGTTTAGGAATTTGTTTGCAACAATAAAAAGGGCAATAATGATAAGGAATCAAGCAGCAGAGGTGGAAAATTAATAAAAGAACCAAGTGCTGCTCTATAGCTCCTAATGATAGTGTTTACCTCTACCATATATTGTCATGGCTGTTAAGCATCTACCACCCTAGTAACCTTAGTATTCCTCTGGGACTCCAGACAATTGACGAGTCCTTCAGACCCACTTGAGCTGGCAAGTTCAGGCCAACTTGAAATCTTACATATGGTGAATGGAAAACCAAATAAATTCGCTACTGCATGCACTTATCACATATTTGAATGCAACAATTGCACTCAGAGCATCTCAGATGTGTCAAAGAACAGTGTTCTGCTCACTTTGTAATCCCTGGGTTTTCACTGTTGTAGGCTGACCTACAACACAAGGAGACTGTAAGTGTGCAACCTTACTCTGGTTGTGAGATCACCTTAATTTGGTTTTGAATAGGAAGGAACAAGGTGCCTTTTTTCTCCTCCCTGATGTGTTTGTGCACATAATTGTGTGGAAACTTCAACATAAACATTGCAGGCTTTCTGTGTCTGCCAGCTGTGGCCCTTACAAAGCACAACAGCCTGGCTTTCTGTGCCCCAACATCTCTGTTACTACAGTAGTTGACTCTCCATGGTGGTATGAATCTGCAGGTGACATGCAGATATTACTGTGGAGTCCATCTAATGGAAATATTAGTACAAATGACATTCGTTCTGTTTCAAGAGCTGGTGCTGGGTGTGGTAGTGATGTCGACAAGTGAGTGCTCCAGAGGTAGAATTATGCTGTCCAAAATTTGATCTGATGTTGAATATATCAAGTCGAGCGTTGTTTAGTGCTCAGATTCTTCTGTTTGGCACAGGTCTGATGATAAAAACTTGGAAAACCAAAAAGACAAATAATGTCTGTGAGAGAAATTATATAACTTCAGACCAGTAATAGCAAATAAAGCCCTTCTAGCTTCCAAGTTTAGACACAACAGAGTTCCATGGCCATTGACAGAATAGCCTAATGAGTACCTCTGAAATAAAAGCAATTTTTATCAATAAAACAAAATAATTGATTGTAATCTGCTATTAAATAAAAAATGTTTACTCAACCTCCTTTTGAATATTATTTTACTGTGATTATTTTTCTTTTCTCCTGTTAATACTTCTAATTACCTGTATCTTCTAGTTAATAAAATGGATTACTCCAAAAACAATTACTGATTTAAAGAATAACTTAGCTTTTGTTGAAATAAGCAAAGCCACTCAGTCTGAGAAGAAATTCTGCGAACAATGCAAAAATAGGATTAGCTACTTTTACACCATTATTTCCGCCGGTTCTCCAAACCATTGGTATCAAGGATCTTCCATGTGGAGATGGGAGCAAGAGAAGTGCAGTACAGCTCCCTCAAGAGGGAATATTACATGGAAACTAATGCAGAGGGAATCATGGAGTCCTAAAAATAGACCCAGCTTTATAATGAATGTCCTGTTACCATCATAACTTTCCAACTATGTTGTCAAGCACCTGATACCGACAGATCAAGAGATTAGACAAAAGGCTTTCTGTGTTAAAACCATACAAATTGCACTGAATGCTTGCACATTTATAATTAGGGAGTATTATTGCATGTTCCTGAGGGTGAAAATTCACATGAATGCACAGCTATTTAAGCAGAAAGATAAAGGGAAATTCTTCATTTGCAGCTTGAGGAAGCAAAAGGGACAATGAGGACCAAAATTGTTAGCTAAATTTGGCCTCTTGCTCTCGCAGTGTTACAGTCATTTTGTTTTTATAGTTATAATTGAAAATAATCTTGAAGCATCTCTTCCCTGTAAAGGAGCTGTGTACAAACAGCACCTTCTCACTCCACTGATCTGTGTCTTGCACACATTCTGAGTCATTCACATGCACTTCAGGGACAACTATTTTTTCTCTGTTTTTCTCTCCTCTGTAGGATTCTAATATCAACAGCACTCTAGGGAAGGGAGGTGCAATATATTCCACCTGGCATATCATCACCATTAGCACTGGTTCCATTCTGATTATAAAATGTTAATTGTTCTCGGTGACCAAGATAAAAATAACCATTTCTGACTTTCAGATTCTGGTGTTAACTTGCATGCAGTGGATTTCTCTATGCCTTTTAACTGAAGTATGTTTTTCATACTAGAATTATTTTTTCAGTAATTTTTAATAGTAACCATGTCAACTGTTGTACCTTTAGTGGAGAGATTTTTTGTACTTTTCTTTGTGTTTTTCAGAAATCAGTGCAGAGAAAAAAAGCCTCAATCCAGCGTTTATTTTGAAGAGAGCAGAATTTTAAGTAGCTTTCATCACCTTTCTCCTTTTATCAGCAAAATCATTCTTGCCAATTTGTTCTTTAAGCAGTTTTCGTAAGAAATGCATGAGATATAAGTATATAAAGCTGTAAAGGTTTGTAGCCACACATATGTACATATTCTGTATAGTTTAGTTGATATGAGTAGTCTTCAGTATTTACAGACTTTCATACAAGGTTTAAATTATTTTTGTAGTGCTGATACAGTTTCATGTTATTAGACTTCAGAAATTCTAAAGAAATCTTTAGGAAGACCGCTGTTGGAGAAGTTTCATAGTCAAATACAAAAATTCAAAAGCAGTCACCAACCTGAAAATGTTTTGTGTTTACTTTTCCAGCTGCAAGATGATTTACTAGAATACCTGAAAGAGAACTGAATATGCAGCTTGTTTCTTATTTTGATGTTTTGATGCTATCTGCGTTAATACCAAAATAAAAATGGATTAGAAGTTAAACCACAGAACTATTTTCCTTGGGAATTCCTGTAACTATATTCCTATTTACTCACTTATTTCTGTGTTTAAATGAAATAGAGATATAAAACTGCATTCATTAGTAGCTTATCCCTTCAAAATCTGATGGAATAGAAAGACTTAAACGATTACAAAAGAAGGATGGCTAGGAAAAGGATTGTTATTAAATATAAAATCTAAATCTATGTCATTTTGTTCTAAATATAAGAGGGTTAAGTAGGCTGCCAGCAGCACTGTTCAATTAAAAATGGCTTATATCCCATAGTTCTGCTATTAAAGTGTGTCTGTTTGACTTAATTCCACAATAAAATTGTTCTGTTAAAAATTCTTGTAACAGCATATGGACAGGGTTTTATGTTAGTCAAGCAGATGCACACAGAATTCTAATATGTACTTAAGGAGATACCCTTTTAACAATATAAAGACTTAACCTATATTTACAGCTGGGATTTGCATGAAGGTTTATTCTGTGAGGTATTAGTGGCCACCATCATACTACACAAGCAATTTTTTGTGGGGGTGGCGGTGTATTCAAGTGGGAAAAACGCAAATCAGCACAATGAAGATTATGTCAGAAATACCTTTTACTTTCGATTTATATATATGTATATTTATATGTGTGTATATATATATAAAAACCCTAAATCAAACACAGGCTGTGAACAAATACTATGAATGCTTTCTGACTAATTCAGCACACTGCCAGCTGTCAAAAAGCCTTTAGTCTGAAGTATGTTTCCCAGCGCTGCTCTAAAAAAAAAAATCCAAATAGCAAGTGATGTGGTTTTTAAAAGTGGCTGAGATGCCTAAACATCTTACAGTACACAGTTGTCAAACAAGATGACATTCTTGAATCTTGTGAGAAGGAGATACAGAGAAGTGGTCACAGGACACGTGACATTTATACGTTGACTCCCCTTGACTTGAACTTTGGATGTTCCTATGGGCTCCAGGTCAGTATGTGGTTGTGTATTGGACACGAAGTGTGTGCAACCCGAAAGCCTATGCAGGTTAGGTTAGGCAATTTATTGTGGGGTTAGTTAACACAAAAAGTCCTGCTTAGAAAGGCAACAGGCAGTAAAAACAGGATAATGGAAAGTGGGCAGGGTACACTACCTTTCAGGCCATTGGTAAATGACTTTCAGAGGTTACAAGAGAATACTAAGTGAAAGAGGTACCAAAGCATAAGAGCTGCGAATCTAAGTAGGAGACTTCTCAGGTGTTTAAGTTGTTTCTGGGCAGAATGATTTATAGTATTTGAGGACACGGTGGACTGATACATGACAGAACAGCAACTGCTGGCAGATTAGAAATGAGAAAAAAGGTTAGGAGTATTTCAACAAAAACATGCCAATGAAACAAAGACATAGCTACATAAACCCTTCTATCATAACAAAATGAAATTATCATTTTGATGATAACTCTCTGTTCATGTAGAAAAACCTGATGCAGTGAAATTCTGGACATAATATTTTGGGGTTAATTTGTAAAATAAAGTAGAATGCAAGCATTTTAGTTTACAATGTTTATGAATTTTTTAGTTTAGATTAGTTGTGAGTTCCTCTGAGCTTGTATGTGAGCCCAGAGAAGGTACTGGATATGATGGATAGGCATAGTACATACAACATAGCAGATATTTTTTATTAATGTACTTGAGAAATAGAGAATCACTCTTAGAATCCATCCTTCTCACAATGTTTGTGAGTTTTTTTCTTTCATAAAAATCATTGTGTTTTGTGCTGTGAAGTAAAATGACACCATTCAGTATGTATTCCCTGGTTTAACCTAGCTGTGCAAAGGCTGCAGTTCAACACATTTCGATTTTTGGTGGCGGAAACTCTTATCTCCAAGCTGGATGCCTATACAAAGGACCCTTCCTCTTTTTGCACCTGTCCAAACTCATTCTTCAGCTTTGCAGTTCTTTTAACTCCTGCAGAAATGCAGAAGTGAAGCTTGCTAAAACGGGCAGTTGGCCAGCAGTAATCAGCCGTGTTCAGAAATGCTGCCTGCTGCTCCGCTTCTGCCTCATGATTTTACAGATCGCTAATCCACAGGATTCTTCTTAATCCATCCCTTCTGGCTTTCATTTTTAAGGTTTTATTATAAGGTTCTACCTCATGTAAAGACCTTGAATTAACTATAATGATTGTAAAGAACATTTTTAGACATTCATCATTGTGACATATAACATCTGTACTCTTCAGAAATATTGCACCTGTTTTTAACATCAGGACTGTTACACGCTCTGTGTAGTGTATGTACTCTTTAATATTAGTGATACTACTTAGTCTAATTAAGGGTGAGGTCCCATTGTTCCAGGCAGGGTAGAAATGTAGTCATGGCTACAAAGCGCGCACAATGTAATAATGTGATACACCAAATTAAGGGAAGGCTGGAACAGAGGTGTAAAAGCAGAAAACAATACATTACTGCATAGGACATGTAATGCTTATTGTACTTGCAAATAATGTTTGCAAACTTCCAGGTTTTTAAGGCATTTTACATGTTTCACAGCTGGGATTTATCAGCAGTGGGTGTCTCTGTTTCTAGAACTATAATGTGTACTCTAAAAGCTCAATACTCAATAGTAATATACAAAAGAGAAAATTCTATTAGACAGCAGTGACAGAAGCATGTAGTTCAGAAGATGAAGAATAACAAAAGTCTTAAGTGAAGTATTCAACACCATAACAAAACATGAGCAGGTGAAGATGTGACATTTCATTCCCATCCAACAAATGTTAAAATCTAGACGTCGCTCCATCTTGCTTTCAAAGTGTAAGTAGGTTTTTTCATGCAAGTTCTTTCATCTAGTGTCAGGAAGTGACATGAAAAAAGTCTGCATGGAAATTTGTGGATATCACAGAGAGATATCTGAATTTTCTTCAGTTCAAGTTCACTTGTAAGAAAGTGATTTTGTTGTTTTAAACCAGCACATTCTCCTAAGTGTGGTTTCAGAATGCTGGAGTACCGAGTACAGCACAGTATCCTCATGTGGTTGGAAAAGTATCAGAGCCAAATAAAATGCGGTGGTTTTTTTTTTTTTTTTTTCATCACCTTCTGCTGATAGCTTTGAAAGTTTTGGAAGTCTAGAAATGATAGTGTATTGTTAATGCCAGAGAAGGGGATATATTGGTCTTAAAAAAAAAAAAGAGGTGAGCTGGCAGTAGCGGTCATTGTTCTGACAACAAGGTATCTGTCTATTAATACATCTTGGGCACTAAAAGGCTATGAAATCAGCCTCAGTTTGGAAAGTATTTGTTAACAGCTTTTCATTTGCCTTTACGGAATAGCAGCATTGACTATATCTATTCTACCTCCGTTTGGTTGCAATAATGTGTTGAGCAAAAGTATGCACTTGTGATGGCTTAAAATGTTAAGGGTTATTCTTTTAATCACCCAGGTATTTTGGATATTTCACAAAACTCTGTTTTGGAAATTTTGGAGAAAGGTTAAATATGTTTTATCTGAAATTCCCTTAACATGACTCCCAGCCATTGAAAGATTTTGAGAATATATCTTGTAATTTATGTTGACCTAAAGCTGGAAAACAGGTTTCAGAACACATTTACAAGAGTAATCTTAAAAGATATTTATCAAGAAGTAAAACTTGCAGTTTTTCTGTCTCTTATGTGATTGGAAATAGATAAAAATCTGAGGAAGAAGCTCTGATAATAGTTCATTCATAATATTCCCAAAGTTACCAAGAGTTTCTTGTTTCACTTCTCCAGAACTGGTGAACTTGCTCCTGCTGATCTTGAATATGAAATGGTTAAAACGGAAGCCTTGTACTTAAAAATAAATACAAGCCTAGATATAAAAGTGAAAATCACCATTGCATTTGATTTCTCATTGGATTAGTCAATAGTATTTATACTAATAATCTGAATGATTATATGAGTTGTAGTATGTTTCAGAACATAGTGTAAGATATACAACCCTAAGAAGCAATGCTGGAAACCTGATAAAGCACGTTTAAAATTTAAGGACTTCGTGTACTCTGTTTGCAGTGTTGACATTTTTTTGAAAAGCTTTACTTAGGAATCTCTGGCTACATTTTATAAAATGCAAGTTTCTGTCTTTTTTAGTTTTGAAGGTTATAGTAAGCATCAATAGAGTCATCAGAGATCTTAGAAACAACTAATATGAGGTGTGAACCATTTCATCTGCTCTTTTGGAGCACCGTGAGTTTACATATCTGCCTGCAGTCCCAAGGGAGCTAACATCTCAGCAGGTCACGGCACAGAGCGGTGTAGAAATGCCTGCTTTGTATGCAAAAGCAGGGTGTTATTTTGTTGTTGTTCCTGGGTTATTGAGCGTTGCTTCTTCGTAGGCATCATGCCCCACTCGTACGGCGCTGTTGCTTTCCATTCTGGGGTTAGGTCATTCAGGACTAGCTCTGGGGTCTCCCGTGCCCGCAGACTCTGTTCTGTGCACTGTAGATTTTGAAATGGCTCCAGTTTGCTTAAAAATCCCCTTTTTTCTTTTTTTTTTTTTTTTTTAAATTGCTGGCATGTTTGGTTTAGAGTCAGAGTCTGAGGCTGGTTGGGACTGTCTGAGCTGGGCTTCTTTTTGATTCGTAATCTTTGCCCGTGCTTGTAAGGAATAAGTCATAAAACGCACTTTTTGTTCTGTGTGCAACTCGCACGTACGCCCGGAGAGCAGGAGGCTCCAGATGAGCACACTGGGGAAGTGTAGTCAGCCTGGAGAGCTGAGCAGCACCTGCAGCTTGGGGGCTGCTGGCACTGGCTACACATACAAGCCATTACTGGTACGTACTATTCCCAGGGTACCTAGTGATAAAAACAGATCAAAACTTAGCAATTTCCTCTCCAAAGCTTGCTGATGAATACTGCTGCATGTGAGCAGGGTATTCTTGGTTTTCTGCTGAGAGAGTTAACAAAATTTCAGCAATGTGTAGACACTGTGCAAGAAAAATTAGTTATCCCATCTGCTTTCCTTTGACTAACATTTCTTCCATCACATGTTTAAAACTAAGCTTCTCTGATGGAATTAAAAATAGATAGCTACAGAGGAGCCCACATCTATTCATTGACAGTCTTTGAAACTTACAACCATAAAATCACGGGAGTAACAGGCTCAACCAAGCATATATAGAAAAGCCAGATTTTCATTAAATGCTCCAGTTGCATTGTTTCTGTATCTCAGCCTCTTGGGAAAATAATGTTGGGAAGTTCAAATATGTAAATAAATTGATGAGGCTTACACAAACTGGAAAAGTGAAAAGGGTTAATTTTAATTCATCAGGATGGTGAAAGGCAGAAGGTTTCATTTATTCTGGCTCTCATACCAGCCCAACACTGCAGTATCTGATCACCTCAGAGTTACTGCAATAGTGATAGGGAATAATTGATCTTTTTGTTTGACAGCACAATACACAAACGGAAGAGGATAACCGTTCCACTCTGAGCTTGTCACGACCTAAAGGGTTACCTGGCCTGCGGGTGCATAGAGATCGTACCTGTGGGTTCATAGGACACGGAGGCTTTATCCTTTAAATTCTCTACTTTATTACAGATTACCACAAATACCACAAAAAATCACCACTCACAAGTATACCTAAGATTAATAAAGTGAAGATATATATAAAGCTATTGCAAATTATTATCAGCAATCAATAGTGTAACATCGATCAATAATAGCAGCACCCAGTAACAGCAGCAAATATATGTGTAATATTGCAGATACTACAAACTTATTACTAGTGAAGAAAAGTTATCAATGATATAACAGCAAATATACTTATGATAGATTACTTATATGTGTGTGTGTATATATATATGGTACCAAGTACATTAAACAGATTCAGGAAGGGACCAAACGATCCCAGAGAGGAGGACCAACCCATCCCAGAAGGGGACCCAACCATCCCAGAAGTGGGGGGACCAAACAACCCGACCCCAATTTTTATTTTTCTAGACTGTTTTCCTGTTCTTGCAGTTAAAGCAGCCAATGGTAGTTACCGGTTCTTTCTTTCTCAGGATGTTTTCCCCTTTTTCCAGACTATTTTTCATGCTTCGATGGTGTCTCAGGATGTCTCTGGTTTCTATGTACCCAGCTGTACTTCAAAGATGCCAGCTGCGCTTCTCAGGAATGCTTCTGGTTCACAAGCCTAGTTCCCAGGCTAACAGTTCCCAGGCTGGCAGGCATCCTCTCTGTCATTATTTCAGCAGACATTTTCTTCTATTCAGTAATTTTTCCTTCTAACCAGGTTGCTTTTAGGGCTGCTTACATCAGAGTTATAATTGCATGTTTTAATTTTTCTATGAATAAGAACTTTGTCAGAAAAAAGTGAGATATTTGGTTACAAAGCTGATGATAGTTTAGGAAGGTAATTTAAGTAAACTAAGAATATGTGATGGGATCCTCTCTTTTACCCATTGTTTAGTAGCTGTCAGGATCAGACATTAAATCCAAGCAGCCTTTAGATTCCTTCTGTATTTGGGAAGATTTTCCTCCACTCCTGGAAGAGGGTGCAGCAGCCAGGCGATCCCCTGATCTGTGCCGATCTCCTGCTTGGTGCCGAACCATCACGTGTAAAACGTTAACAACCGAGTAGGGGAGGCACAAAAGTGCCATTACTGCGGGAGGTGCCCAAACTGGTCTGAAAGTAATTTTCTCTTCTGGAGGAGTTAACCGTTTGTAAAGGGGAATAACTCCAATAGGAGAGATCAATATTTTGTGAACTTAATCCTGTGGACATTCACCTGAGCAGTAGCAGACCTTGGTTCATATCCACATTCTGAAAATGACAGAGACTAAATTTGACATGAGTGTCCTGTCTATTGTGTTACTCTCTTAGCTATACTGTGCAATGACATGGGGGTCTCTGTCGTATATTGGAAATAGTCTTAGTAATTAAGAGAGAAGTAAAAGAGAGTCTTGCAGGGTGACAGTGGAGGAGAGGAGACAGGCAGCTTTAGTGCCTCAGTGATAACTAAACTCCCACTGGAATGTCACATACATAATCTTTTATTTATTTTGTTTATTTTAATTTTTTTTAGTAACAATATAGTACTTCCTAACATAGGATTTCAAAGGTATTGAAACTTTTGAATATTAACAGCAAACCCAGACTATCGGCATTGATATATGGCACTGAAGAAGATGCATAACCACATAAACTCTCTTAAAGAAACAGGCATGTAAAACGTTTCATTGTCAGTTTCACTGTAAATGTGCAATTCTGTCTGACCCTGTCCTGCTAGAAGGATAGGCTCTGAGAAGGCAACAGCTTCAAAGATGATCAAAAGATGGATAAATAGAGTATGTTTTTAAAACAGATTCACCTGAAATCACAGCTATGATTTCCTTCAAATTCCTGTCTTATTGTAGGAACATTGGAGTAGTTCTCTCACTATATGCTATTGAATTATTCAGTAACACATCGGGTTGCAAAATGGCTCGACAATTATTTTTTCCTTATAGTTGCTTATCATTAGTCCCATCACGGCGTCTGAGATATCTGGATGAGTAAAACCATAAAGCTGTTAAAATTGCATCGAAAGAGGCAGAGTTGTTGGTAAAAAGAGTGGGATTCTGAGTTAGAAAAGACGGTACTTCTGTTAAGTAAGGTTACATGACACTCATAACTAAGACTATCAAATGAATACATTATTGATATAACGTATGTATCTTTGTTCCACAACAAATGTTGTGTTAATGATTAAAACTGCCACACTTCTGACTCATATATTATTAACCATGTCTTCTGCCAGTGTTAATCATGTATTCCTTTGATGCGCACAAGTGCATACACCACGCCATTGTCTGGAGAGAGGGTTAGTCAATATACATATGGTGAAATTCTTCATAGGTTTGCTTTTTTATATTGTTGAAAGCTAATATACTGTATTTAAAACATTATTTAGTCAATTGCAATATTAAATTGCAATATAAAGTACTGACTAAATGTCATCTTTTTGGTAACCATTTTTTCCTAAGCTTATTTCCTGTGACTACTGCTACAATTTTAAGTAATGTTTCTAACTCCAAAAAATGTAGTGTCCTGTTTTAGTGTCATGCACCAAAGTGCGAGCAAAAAGTAAATGGAAAAAAACCCCAGGAATTAGTCATATTTTGAAGTCATGTGGATGGATGGATGGATGGATGGATGGACATGAGAAGAAATTCACAAGTTCATCCTAACAAAACACCTTTTCCGTATACAGAAAAATTATAATGATTAGAGAAATACACCGTAAAATCAGTTATTACTAACTGAAGATATTTCTTAGTTACATAAGATGCTCCATTGCACTAAGCCCTTCATGTCGATACCAATGAGACTAGCTTCAGGAGTGAGCTCTTTGCAGCATTCAGGCCTCTACAGAACTGTCATCCTTTGAGATGTTTTATTATAGTCAGAGGCAACTCGCCTGGGAAACATCTGCACATGTGAGTTTTGAAATGTAACTGTCCCGTGCCCAACCAGCACTTCTTGAGCCTTTCCACTTTTGGGAATGTCATGCTGTGGGTCTCCCCAAGGGATGGACATGACAGCTGTGCATCAGTTACCAACAGATACTGCAAGAGAGTTACCTCTGTTTCCCATCCTGCTCCCCCCTACCAAATGCGTGAGCTGTTTTCACTGCTTTTAAGATATTCCTTTTAAGACATTCCTGTGAGTTAGCCTAGCCAGGATGACTGTTTGTGCACACTGTTAACTTGGTATGCACAAGCTAACGCAACTTATTTTAGACCACGGTCTAAAAAAAGAAAAAAGTTACTTGCATCATTTCAAGTTCTACTAAGGCAAATTACTTTGCATTTTCCACAGGCCAAGAGCAGCGGTTAATCTACAGTGCCTCTTTTGGTAAATTTACTGTCATCGGCATATTTGCAATTATAATGCTTTCTGCAGTATCTTAATACCTATGAGATATATTTTCTTTTATGTTTTATGTGGAATTGTGATACATTGCAGATTACATTAAAGTTATCCTTTTAACTCCATTTGCAACAGAAATACAGAATATCTTGGAGTAAGGATTTAATATTGAGGAAATTAGTTTCTTTCTGAGTGTTCCCAAGCTGGAATAAGTTTGCTATAGTTGAAACCCATACCATTGTAAGGAATTTTTCATAGAAAATATTGCTGACACCATTCCTCAGCAGTCTGATTGTCTAGATATTGTCTTGGTCTCTGAATGCCTCCTTTACAAATAGTTAGCAACTTGTTTGTGTTTTGCTTGAAACGGGAACTGAGCTCAGCTTCCTTCTGACAGAGATGTGGTAAGCTTCAGCGCCAACCAGAAAATCCAGTGTCTTTGGCACCTGCTAAAGTTTTCCTTTCCTGTGCTTGCCTGTGGGCAGCGATGATGCAGCAATGGTGAGGAAACAGCTTTTCATAGCAAAGTGTTTTGCCAAGAAAAATGGAATTACATGACAAAACACCTTGTCTATGCTTGGCATTACTTAGGAAGCAAGACTGGCTGAGAGGACTGCGCTATATTCAAACCATCTAACTTTAGGCAATTTCCTCAGATGTGAAGAATCACCTTTGAAGGTACCTGCCTTTCTCACTTACAGGTCAGGAATCTTGAGCTTTTAACTTCCAGTACTCCAAATTACATTTAATTTAGATCAGATGTGCAATTCCATTTCAGCTTTCTTGGTACAGATTCTGGATCATAGTTGCTCTTTATTGATCTGCGCTCTCTCCATTTCTTCTCTGTAGGACTGGTCTTTTAACTGATCAGGGTATTTTGATCTGCATGTTCCCAACTATTGGAAAACTTGCCCTATTAACAAATCTGAGATCTTCATTACCTCATGATGGTTGGCTGTGTGTTTTATGGTGATTCTTCTTCTGGGGGCTATTAGTTCATATCTTTCTTTTCCCTTTCTAGCTATGTTTTATGAACACCTTTTAGTTTATAAAAATAATACTTGACGTGTACATAACATAGAGATAAAATCACATGATAATTTACTAAGTTGTTACAGTTGCCAACTTTTCAGTAACAATATGATGTAAAATTCTGATTTTTTTTTTTTTTTAATAAATATTGGGAACCTGTATTTCTTTTTTTCTAGTCCCAATACAATGTTCAGAAAATTCTATTTATTATTAAAATTACAAAATATTATTAGTGGTGTTGTTAGACCCTCATGGTTTAAATTTGGATTTTTACACTAATCAAGAAAATACCTCTGTTTTTCAAACTAGATTCTTTATTTTTTTATATATGCATTTGTCTATATCTGCAGTTATGATGTACTCAAAAAGATTGGTTTTGTCTGGATTTGCAGCCTTTTGTGTTGCTGTGTGGGTGAGTCTGAGAAAAAATATAGCCAATATTTATCCAGTGATGCTTTGATGCTAATTCTTGGGCTGTTTGAGTAAGTGTTGCCAGGGTAATGTTTTAGTCTTTTTATTATATCCTTTTCATTGTAGTCAGTGGAGTGTGCACTCTTGAATTTAGCATTTTAAGCTGTGCTATACTCTCAGTTTTATATGGGCATGATAATTATTGTTATACTTTAAAATCCTGGTGGTTAGCTATGTAGAATAGCTGTTTGTAGAGAAGAAAGATCATGGGTATCAGGAAACCTTTTCTGTCCTGGACCACTCCTTGGTCAGTGCCACAACATCAGGGACTAGCAGCAGCACAGCAAAGGAAAGTGGCCTGGTGGACATGTCCGTGACTTGCTTCACTTACCTCAAGTCTCCTGGCATACACACAATTTAAGTACCTCTTTCATTATTTTCAATGGATTTTCAACATCCATTTCTGTACATTTTCATTAAAAAGATGTAGCTCTTCCAGCATATTCTGTTAGGAAATTTGATCTGATTTATACTTCAAGCAGCTGAAGGGAATATTGCAGGTGGAGAAAATAAACTACTTAAAGAAAAGCTCCTGAAGCTTATTTTTTTTCTTGGAGTATTTTAGATTCGGGCTTTCAGTCACTACAGTGTTATAAACCAGTGTCAAAAATGACAGTTGAAAAAGTTTTAAAAAGCTTTTGTGAATAAAAATACTGTTTGAATACACAAAGGTACACAATCCTCAGTTTGCTGGTCTTCACCTGCAAAGTTTCGTATTTAATTTAAATCAGAATTATTCCAGTTCTGTCCTTTACATTTATAATTTCATTTCATCTTTGAATGTGCTCTTCTGTCATGGTAAGCAGGCAGCTAAAATAACCATGCAGCCATTCCCTCGCTACACAGGTGGGATGGGGGAGAGAATCAAAAAGAAAAAAAAAAAAAAAAGAAACTTCTGGGTTGAGATAAAGACAGTTTAATAAGACAGAAAAGGAGAAGGAGGAGGAGGATGATGATGACGATGATTATAAGGATAATGATAATGATAATAACAGAAGAATCTACAAAACAAGTGATGCACAGCACAATTGCTTACCAACCGAGGACAATACTCAGCTAGTTCTCAAGCCACCCCACCTCCCAGCCCACCCCCCAGTTATATAGTGAGCATGATGACATCATATGGTATGGAGTATCCCTCTGGCCAGTTTGGGTCAGCTGTCCTGGCCACGCCCCCTCCCAGCTTCTTGGGCACCCCTACCTTCTCGTTGGCAGGGCAGTATGAGAAGCTAGAAAGTCCTTGCCTGCTTAGCAACAACTCAAAACATCAGCATGTTATCAACATTATTCTTATGCTAAATCCAAAACACAGCACTACATCAGCTGCTAGGAAGAAAATTAACTCTATCCCAGCTGAAACCAGGACATCTTCTTATCATAAAATGCTTTTCATAAAAACTTTTCTGGAAAGACTGGGTAATCTCTGTCTCCTACCTAGCCAACTTACCAAATGTAGAAATTACATTTGAGCTATAGTTAATGGAGAGGAATAACCAGTTTTATGTGCATTTCATCCTAAAATAAATCCTGACATTGGTCACATAAATTTTGGTTTTATTTTGATGGTGTAGGTTTTTTGGGTTTGGGTTTTTTTAACTCCTAGACTCTGTGGTTGAACACATTATTTCCTGCCCTGGAGCAATACAAGAGATGGAACTGTATCTGAGGGCTAATGCAAATAATCTTTTGTTTTCAATCACATATACTTCTTTTCATATTTTTTTCATGAGATAGTAAAAAAGAGGCTTCTGGTTTGCCTCTTCCTCACTCACAGCTTCTTTGCTATTTTGAGTGGAAGTGCCTCCACCTCCCCTCCACTGATATCCTCCACCTTTGGGCTGTCTTTCCAAGGTGCAGTTTCACTGCCTGCATCTGCCACTGCTCATAGCTTTTTCAAATGATATTAATGTGAAGCTGAACTGATTTCTGACATCTGGCTGTTGCCCAAAGGGTTATGGACAGCTGAGTAAAAGACCACAAAGTCTTGTTAATTTGTCTTTGCTGCTGCTTGGCAGCATCATAAGCAGCCTCAGTTCCTGAAACTGTGTAAATCATGAATGTATCACTGCACTGCTGTGTATTTGTTTGGTATTTGGATGTCTTTTGGTATGTCAAAGGACTGACTGGATGGTCTTTAATAGCAAAGAAGAATACTGCTGCTGAAGTCTGTGACTTAGGCTTCTATACTGACCAGGAAAAGCAAATAAAGCAAAACCACCAAAGTGCATCCAACCAATGCACATGAATGCCAAGCATACATTGTTTATACACACATGAAACGTTCCCTTCTGCCTTTTTCCAGAGCAGAAAAATTCTCAAAGCTATACTTGCACAGTGCCTAGCAAACATGGTGGCAAGTTATAATATACATTACTTTCAATAATAATTGCTGTAAGACAGGAAGAATGCATGTGAAGGCCATCACCTATTCAGGACCTGCAGAATGTTGTGGCAGTCATCAGTGGGACAGGGAGGGAGAGAGCCAGATGGCTTGGAAGCTGGCCCAACAGAGTAGCATTAAATCCCCCAGGAATTAGCTCTATTCCACTTGTATCTTCAAGAGCAAGCTGGATTTTTTCAGCAATGTCTTCTCTAGAAGATAAATATTTAAGACAAACCACCAAACTAAGAACAGTTCTACCAAAACACTTTGCAGACTGCAGATACCTATGTATTTGTACATGTTTTCTCTGAGGGGACAGGCTGTGAGAAAAATCAGTGTGCAACAGTGTTAGCCATATTTACTAGGCTGTAGAATTATAGTTATAAAAGTGGTACTTGTATAAAAATAGAATAGGAAATTCTTTTTGTGGGGTCTAGGATTTGCACTGATTAACTCAGCAGACCTGGAATTAGAATTGGCAGAGCTTTAATCAAAAAACCTCCTTCTTCTTGCATCATCAGACAGGAGAGAGAGTGTTTTTATGTACTTTTTATTTTCCTCTTTAACTTTCTCCAACTCTATAGTTTTAAAAACATAGATTTTTCTATTCTCCAAAGAAAGAGCAGAAATAAATTCTCTTAATCACTACATAGCCAAATGCCAAAAGGCATGTCTTTGTTGTGGATGCCTTTCCAAAATATATTTAAATCAAAGGTGAGGAGATGGAAGAAAGTGTATGTTCTTTAAAAGCTTTTTCATATAGTATTTTCTCAGATAATGTTCAAAAATCTCTGTCTTGGTAGAAACTACCAATGGTGTGCTGATATCTAAGATTGAAGCTTGTTGTCTGAGATGCTGGTAATCGTACATTTCAAAGCTATACCAAGACAACTTTCAGTTATACACTCAATTTGTGCAAGGTTATTATATTTTGCTGTGCATTCACATCCTTCATACTTAAAATTTAATGAACCATCCAAGAAGCCTTAAATGTGGCGTTTCCTATATCCCCCCTCCCTCAGCTGTGTTGCAGAGTCTGGGATGGAGGATGCAGAGTCAAAGTCAACCTCACCCTTGCTTTGTCCCTGTAGTGGCTGAAGCAGTTTTCTGAACTCTCTCTAGGTTTCGTACAGCTCTCTTGACACAGCTGCGCTGAACACAGCAGTGTGGTGGGCGTACGGCCACTCCTTCTTGACTGGCATCCCTGGCCGCAGGGGAAGGACTGTGTCAAGTCATTTCTTTTTCATCCTGCACCATGGGACTGAGTTCAGGGAAGACATGATGTTCCTTTTCCTTTGTAAGAGGAGTAAAAAAGTAGTTTTTCACTCCACTGTCTGAAGAAAGAACTTCTCCTCATTACCTCGTATGCCTTCTCTTACTTTTCCTAGAAGGAGTCGTTGGTCTACATTTGAAGTCTGGCATATTGGGAATTCATAAACCCACATAGCATAGACGGTACGAGCTCACGAGACAAAGCAGGCAATGACTTGCAGAGGGGGTACAGTAGGAAGTTCCCAGACAGATGTAGGAAACTTTGAATTAATACAAGTTGGTTTTTTATACTGTAATGGCTATTTTTTTAATATGAAGGTTATGAAGGATAAACCATCATGGAAGCTTAGCTATCTATGATTACAATTTCCAGATAGACTTATTTTGAGAATGCTACTGAAGGACCACTTTGCAGTTGGTCAAAATAATTCAGTGTATATTCTGACAATTTGGCTTGGTGAGGATATTTCAACTGATTAGGCACAGCACAAATTCTTTTATGTATATGTATGTACAGTTAAATGATAAATGTGTGTTAAGTGCCTATAAAGAGTATCCTATCTAACTTGTACTTTCCTAAGTAAATACACAAGCCAAAATTAGCAAACCACAAATCTCTTCTCTTAAAATAGAATTAACTTACCCTCAGTGTTGATATTTGAGAATTTATAGTGGTGGGAATTTTTTAATGGTTTTCCCACCATAGGAACACTTATCTAGTCATGAAGCCAGATAACATGCTGCTTAAATCAAAAGTACAAGCATTGATTGGCTCTTTCAGGGAAAAAGACATTCACCTCTTACCTAGTGGGAATGCTTAGTTGCAAAATTCCTCAAGACTGTCTTTCAAGCTCTTCGTCATTTTTCACACATTCATACTGTGATATTTATTTTTAGTTGTTCTGCTACTGGAAAATTACAAAAAGAAAAAAAAAACTTCATTTAGCCTTTATGCTATATTTTTCCTGAAAAAATATACATAATAAATGATGTAAAAACACTGTTGAGAACCTGACTCCTGTTTGCAGGCTGAAGTACCCTGATAAGGACATAAAAAAAATGAGCACTGAGGTGATCGACATGATCACAAGCCTGAATGAAGACTTCTGTACTTTATCCCTTACTATCTTCTGCTTGCACTTGTAAACTGAGAGTTGAGGTATATCCTTCTGGGCCTCCCTAATGTACATGGGGGGTTCGTACCGGCTTCTCCTTTTTGTTTGCTCACACTTGTACCAAACAGGCATTTCCTAGAGTCCATAGCCCAGGCAGAGCAGAATATCTCTCAGGATCTCAAGAAGGTGCTGCATTCTGCACTCAGCCAAGGGCACATTTTCTCCTGCCTCATCCTGCTTCCAGGAGATTAGAGGGCAAATTGTCCCTCTGCAGGAAACTTGACATGCTGGCACATGCATTCAGGGAAATGAGGGAAATATTACTACACAATAAAACTGATTCTTTCTCCTATTTTTTTCCCTACATAGAGATCTGAGGACTGGAACAGGAACAGCCTTTGAACAGGCTTCACCTGACTTTTGTGGGACAAGCAAAGTTGTATGCTGTTGCTGAAAATGATTTAGGCATTCTTTTGGCTTTGCTGCCTGCTGTAGTCATACAGTAAGAATGAGACTACAAGAAGTAAAATTTTCAAATTAGAGCAAGTATTATTCACTGTATTTTGAACGTGTGTTCAGAATTTTGGCTTCATTTTGCCTTTGTGAAAGCTCTGATAGTCCCTATGACCCATGTCTTGTTTTTGAGATTTCTCTCTCCCACAAGATCTGTGAGGTTTTTGAAAGCTGTACAGGCTCCTCAGGTCCGCTCAAGCTCTGTCTAACCTGGATCTGTCAGAGGTCTGATCTCCTGGGACCCTGTGCACAGTTCAGCAGCATTCTTAGCATGCCTTCCTAAACAACACTTGTCTTATTGCAGGGCAGTATGCAGACACGCGGGAACTGCTGGATCTGCCTTCCCCGCAGCCTGGGCTTCGGTGACAAGAAAGATTATTACTGTAGGCCGGGGACCGCTCTGGCAGCTGGGTCATGAGAGGAGCAGGGTTTCAGGGAGTGCAGGAAAGCACTGTAGGTGTAGTCAGCTGGTGGGTTTTTTGGTTTGGTTTTCTTTCATTTTCTTTTCCTTCCTTCCTTTAGTCCTCGATAAAATGACTTGGAACTGGATGTGGAATGTAAATATCAGACTCTTTGTGCTTCGTTAGACAGAGCAAAAGAGCAGTCAGCATGATTTCCACAGACCTAGTTTGAAAAGCAATTAGTGTAACATTCCAACATGTTCTTACAGTTTCATATTTTTACATGGTATCAAAGGAGCATGTCCTTTGTTTTCTACACTTGCAATAAAAAAAAATCTTGTAGTTTGAAAAGGCTTTATGTGAAGGAAATTCTAAAAATTAGGCAAGGAAATATTTTTCGGTTTTGACTAAAAACTCTTCAGACAGTTCCTTTCTAGACTTTTTATTAACTGAATTTTTAATGATGGAATATATGCCTGAATTAGCTCTGTGCCTCGGTACAACACAGAGGCATGATCTTGAGTTATTTTAATGGCTGTATGAACTCAAACTCTGATTATCTGAGCACTGTTCCGAATCTTTATTTGCTATAATAAATTTCTCATAAGTTCAATACATTTAAATCAATATTTTATAGTGTAAATGTAAGAAGTTATTTTAACCATGCTGATTTTCAGCATTCACATCTCAAAAGATTTTTAAAATGAAATTAAAGAATAATTAGACAGCTCAGTCACTGTGATACAGGTAAACAAATAAATATGAATCTCACTATCTCTTTAAAATGATCTTTTAATAATGTATCTTTGTATCATCATGTCTTTCTACATTTTAGGTTTTAAGGGCCAGATCTTGCAAATTTTTACATGTATATTTAATTCTACAGAGACAGCAAGTTCCATGTAGCTCAGTGGAAATACTCCCATGTACAAAAAGTCAAGTATGTACAGGTTAGTGTACATACCAGAGAGCCGCTATTGATACAGATGGTTGTAGAGGGTGGTTTTTGTTATTTCTTTTTAGTTTTTTCTGCAGCTTATCATCATCAAGCATAAAATAATTATTAATTTATGTATCAACAAGATCAGGTTGCTCAGAGCCCCATCCAACCTGGCCTTGAACACTTCCAGAGATGGGGCATCTACCACCTCTCTGGGCAACCTGTTCCAGTGCCTCACCACCCTCACAGTGAAGAATTTCTTCCTAATATCTAATCTAAATCTACCCTCTTTTAATTTAAACCCATTACCCTTTGTCCTATCGCTACAGACCTTACTAAAAAGTCTGTCCCCATCTTTCTTATCAGCCCATTTTAAGTATTGAAAGGCCACAATAAGGTCTCCTCCAAGCTCTCTCTTCTTCATGCTAAACATCCTTATATACGTCTTTGTATATATTGCATTTTATAGATGCAAAATTATTATATATTTATGTGTACACATACATGCACAGACACAACAATTCTGGTCATACAAATGATACTCCTTTTGATTTCCTTAACTTCAGAGTGTGGACACTTTCAACTCTGTTGAGTTAAAAGCACTAAGTTGATAATTTAGGACCATTCATGTACTTCCCATCTTACAAAGTTATTGCACATAACTGAATAGTTAACTGAATGAGAAAGTATAATTAAAGAACAAGGATCTTATATTAAAGGATTTTTTTTAGATGGGGGAAGAAAAATAAATTATGTCTATTTTAGTTCAACAATAAAAGATGACTTTCTGCACAGAACCAGCTGGCAGCTTCAGATAAGAGGCCCCTCGTGAAGACAACTTTGATATACTAAGAGCAACTGATAGGAAGATGGGGCAATATAAAGCATTAGATTTAGTGAAAAGGTTATTGTTGATGGGTTTGTTGATTTTTTTTGAAGAAAATATCTAACATTGTTTTCTAGTACAAATGATAAAAGAAATCACAGTGAGTTTTTTTTTTTTTTTGTTTAATTTAGATGATCTAATAAAAGCTCAAACTCATTTTTCAGGGATAACTATGCATTTCCATTGAATAATCAGTTTCCTGTCCAGTCACGTTTTGAAATGGTCTTCCATAAACGAGAACACATGGGTGGGATGATTGTTACTGATAGGTATTCAGTACTCAGTCTGTGAATTTTAAATATATGTTTGAGATTATTAAAGTACTTTTTGCCAACATCTGGATATAACCCTTTCTCTTTAGAACAGGCAATATGAATGGCACCTGAGAATATATTTTGTTACTACGAATTCACATGACAACTCAAAGTAGTACTATCAAAGATATCACACATATATGCTGTATCTGTGGTGAGATGTGCCACGATATGCCATGATGACTTTGCGGTCTCCAATCTTAACAGGGGAATATTTGTTTTGTAGCGTTTCTTCTAGTCTAGCCCACACTTAAAAAAAAGCCCCGAAACCCAAACCAATGGATTCTGCATTAGTGTACGTTTGTGTACATGTATGCATCAGTGCAATACAGATTAAACTGATTTCAACTTCAGTTGAAGGTACTGGTTGTTGAACTAATCATTTAAGGTGTGGGGGATATTACATGGAACAGGCTTCAACTCTGGATAGGCTTAGCTGAAGCCACTTTCCTAGTCTGAGTGCAGAGAATAGGCAGTGAAATACAAACTTCTTGAAATATTGTACCTATGTATTATGGAAGTGTTCTTTTTGGTTTTGTCTTGCTTTTTTTTCTCTGACTACTAAAGTAACAAATAGAATACTTTCTACAGGAATCGCTTTAGAAAGTAGCTAATGGGTCCACTCCTTTGGGGCTTTTTACCTTGATGACTGTTCCGACAGCTTGCTAAGCATGACCTCAGTTAGCTCCCCCACAAAGAGATGACATACAAGGGAAGAAATGGTTCTTTTTCTGACGTTGCCTGTTTTCACTAATTAATATGAGTAAATAAAATTTTCAATAGACTAAACCATCTCAATAAAATTTTGGACTGTGGTGAGTGATATAAGACTTGTCACCACAAAATTGTTGTCAAGAAACACCAGGTATTGCTCTGAGGGAGAATTTTTCTGAGAGCAGGATTATTATTATTATTTTTCTAGTAAGTAGGTTCCACCTGTCAAATACCTACATTATAGAAGTCAAAGAGTTGGGGAAGATTCTGCATTGGGCTCTTCAATCTATCAATAAATTAGATGATTGGAATTTGTCAGCAGCTTTGGATACCACTGATTATAAAACCTGACTTCCTTTTTTATTCCATTTCCTTATTTTGGACATGGCCTTGAAATTAGTGCTGTACTGCTCACATTATAACTGAGAGCAGGAGTTCCTGCTTTACCAGAGCTTTGAGTGGGGACTTGCTAAGAAGGATTTGATTATAACAACAACAATGTTGGTATTTAGGAAAATATGTCCTGTTTCATGTGATCTGAACAGCACTTGAAAGCCCAGTGTAACTAACCAGTTAAAAAAATGCAGTTGCTACATGGTGTAAACTCAGGAATATGGATGTTAGTCTTCATGAATTTTCACCTGATACTCGTAGGTTAACTTACAGATTTAGCTAAAACTTTGTTTAATTTTAGTGGTTCCACAGAAGCTTGAAACTGTAATCTCATGTATCCTTTGTCACCATTTCCATCTAGCTGTGAAATACAGGCCAGTTTGGTGCATATGTGGACTGTTATTCGTGATTATTGTCTGATGCTGTCTTGGAAACTCCAGGAGGTGTAGCTTGGCTGTCTATGTACCGAGAGGGCTTTTCATAGGGGATACATTTTCTGAAAATGTTTGCCAATGTGCCACAGCCTCATACAAGGCTTTGGTATGGGGGAACCCAAAAGAGGGAGGAGAAGGAGCCTGGAAACATTTCTGGGTCTATCATTTAGGATACAGCTTGAGAATCTGTCCCCATGCATGTGGTTCACAGCAAATAGTAGCTGAAGTGCTCATCCCAAGCAAGAATTTATGCATGTTCAACAGCTTCATTTTAAGAATTTTTCTCTCCCTGTTGACCCTGTTTTCTCCTCTGATAAATTTTAATGCTTATGCATTTTCTCAAGGAGGAAGACCAAACTGTAATAGAAAGTTTCATGAATATTAATTCTAATAGGTTATCGTTACTAGGGTACAAAGTAATAAGTAGATGCTATAATACTGGATGCACTCTGCAATGGAATAAATATTTTATCAACATGCATGAGATGGGAATTGCTGCATTACTTACACTGCATAACTCACTCATGGATTTTGTATCTAAAATGATTGCCAGTAAAATGTTCATGACAATATGATGTCTTTGCCTTAACATGCATGGTTGGAAGACAAACAATTTTAGAATTAATGCACAAATTTTATACTTTTTATTAAATATTTTTCTTTCATTTCTCTTCTCTTACACTTGATATTTTAAGTACTATGAGTCCAGTTAGATATGTAAGGCTATAAGGAAATAGCCTTACAGCATTGAAATACCAGGAATCACTGATTTCCAATTATGTAAAATTTCCGATTGTAGGCCTGAAGAGTCAAAATAGTGGACCTTAAACCTATCAGCTGCTAGAATTGAACACTGTTCATTTTATACCTTTCATCAATAAGCCTTTAATCACAGTTTTACAAGAGGAAAGAGGGGGAAAACTGTTTACAAAATAATTTGAAAAATTAGGCTGAAGTTACTGAGAGATTATTGTTGTTAACAGTGATGGACAGTAAAGATGAATTAGTTAACAGCGCAGATGCAGCAGTCAAAAGTATACAGTAGATCTAACTTTTCACATAAAAGTGCAAAATTATCAGAAAACACCATATATGAGACATACATAAATTAAAAATGTGCAAAAATATGTAAACGTAGTAGTTGCATATTTATAAACATTGAGATTAAATTCAATAAGCATTGAACTATTACTAAATAAAGACATGTGAGACTGAAATAATGAAAGGATGAAGTTTATAATGTGTATGTTTTCTTGTGCTGAGATATTGTTTAATGAAGACCCTGTCATGCTGACATAACGTGGGCTGTGTTTTCCTTAAAAAATTCTGGAGCAACAGTGGTGTTAAAGATCCATCTAAACATGATACATGAATTGACCATGAAGTTACTTTGCATGGAAATGTTCTTTTCAAAAGTAGCTGTTTTGTATGAAGTGAAATCTCCTTTTAAAAAAAAACAAACAATAAAAAAGCATTATAAAAATGTTTTCAAATATTTAAGGGTATAAATCTAAAGAAGGGAAATCTGACACAAGGAAGTTAAGAACTTCCAGCATACATGGAGAGTTTTGCTTAAAATTCAAGATTTACTCTTTCTGGTACCACTAATAGCATAACTCTTCTTTGAAACATTGAAAATTTAAAACTCTTTCCAATATTTAAAAACTGTTACAAATCACAATGTGAAGTTCATTGGCAATGTGTGGTTTGTAGATAGATGAACATGTCTGTGGCTGTTATTAAATACATTGATAGTGTGCACATTTTTGTTTACTGCAAAAGTAAGTAATAATATACAGTCAGGTTTAACTTCCTCATAAATTATAATAGTAAAGTCATTATAAAACACATCTTGCAATATGTTGTATTTTCCAAATTTTATATTGTGCTATTAGAAATACTTGAATCCAAAAATAATGTCTTTTTTGTCAGTTCTGAATACCAGGTTTACTGAATTGAGTTGGTAAACAGTCACAGATATAAAGCTTAGGTCAGTATTTACTTTGAGAGATGATGAAGCTCAACTATATTTAGCATGAACATTGTATGTATTGTTACATATGCTCTCAACAATGGACAGAAATTGTTTAGGGGTTTAGTCTAGAACTGTTTTTTGTTTGGTTTCGGTTTTGGTTTTGGTTTCTTAAATGGCAGTCAGGATAGATTGAATCAGAGGTTTAAAAAGTACTTCTAGAACTTTTTGAAAATTTCTGTTGTTAATTTCCTCTGAAGTAGATATTGCGATCTGAAGAAATGTCAACTTGTCAGATTGCCTACTAGTTGATGTCTTTATAAAGAAGAATGTTTTATGTTGGGCTCTGCAAAAATAAGTGAAAAAGTCATGAAAAAGGAGGAAAAACAGCATTCAATGCTAAGATATATTCTTCAGATAGCTGAAGGGACTTCCAGATTTTTATCCACACATAAGTTTTTTCCTACTATTTTTCCACTCTTATGATTATTTGGTGCAACAGAGAAGTCTGAGACGGCATGAAAAAAAATATCAATTTAATAGGTACATTTTGCCTAATAATTTAATAGGTTTACTTATTTTGATTTCTTTCTATAAGACATTTTAATTTGGCAGAGAAGATCCTACTTTCTTCAAACCTCACAAACCTCTGGCTTTATGCAGAGACCTCAGATTAAAGTTAGCCATGGAGCTATGATTATTTCTCCATGGTTATCTGACTATATGACAGTGCTTCAGGGTTCATTTCTGTGAACGCAGTACAGAACACCAAAGTGACTTTCTATTTAGTTGTTCTCAGTGTCTCATGAACCAGGAGATGTAACAATACTTTCAATTTTTTTATGTGAATTTCAGTTGAGCCACATTTTTATTCTCTTAGATCAATTTGCTTGAATGATAATAGCATTCATCTTGTTAGCATGGTGTAATTTAAATATACTGTAGCACTGTACAAAATTCTGTTCCATTCAGCAGAATCTCTTGCCCCCTTTTTCAGATGACGGTTGCTGCTGGTACAAGCATTGAGAATAACATTCAAAGGACCATATCCTGCCCTAATGTATGTTCAAAATATCTTGGATTTTTTTGTAATTTAAATGCAAAGCCTCCTTATGTGAATTTGATACTTTGTTGCCCACAGAACCTTGTGCATTTTGGGATTACTTCACATTGTATATTTCAGAGTCAATGAATATTGTACTACAAGTGAGGTCTCAGCCTATCAAAATTACTGAATTACTGTCATTTTTTTCTATATGGTTTGATGGTGCAGCTAAATAAAGATAATGATAATATATTCACAGCTCCTTCTGCATTTACCTTGCTTCCCACCTAGCTCAATGCTGCTGTCAGTTGAAATCAGTAGCATAGCAATAGGCAAAAGGAGGAAAGCAATGAGAGGTTATATTTATTCTATTTAACCTTGTTCTGAATTGGATTTTGATACAAAGATGTGTAATACTAAATTTAGAAGGAAGGTAATTTCATTTTTCTTGATTAAACAAATATATCCCATGACTTGAAATAGAATAGGGGAGGAGTTACTATTGCTCGTGAAAGGCAGAATAAGAAATCTATTTTGTTAATAAAAACATATTATTCACTTGTAGTATAATAGGTCATTTATCTTTTTCTACTAAAACTATTCAGATAATGGAAAGTCATTGGGCCAAAATTGAACTCTTATGCATTAATGGGGAAACATTAATGAGAATTTGGGATGTACCACTGAGAAAAGACTGTGGCTCTGCATTGTATAGAAGCTATTTTTTGTAATGTAATGTGTTTAATAATTATTTTTGTTTTCAGCTGAAGATTATGTTTATAGGGGAACTAGCAGAAGGAATTCTGGATAAACATTTCCATCACGTTAAGTTCTTTTAAGATATAACAAATAATCAAAGTACACGCAGAATATAGTTAAAATAGCTAATAGCTAAGAGAAAAAATACTGTCATTTAATATTGGCAAGAAGTGAGATCATCATCCCAGTTTGGGAAAAAAAATTCAACATCTTAAAATACTGGAAAGTTTGTGCTCTTAAGGGAACATAGAGAAATTTTTTACACCGCATTCTTAGAAGATACTGCATCTGACTGTCTGAATCATTATGGATTTCTGAATACATTCCTTGAATGGACCAATATTATAAATTCTTGGCTGTGATTTGTACTGTTTGATTCCAGTTTCAGACTTGCTTCTATGCAGAGGAAAAAAGCTTCCTCAATACATAATGTATGATTAATGTCCAATCTCTTGCGGATTTTCAACATGACTTTAACTTCTCCAAGGCAATTTTAGTGTCTCATTCTGCAAGTAGTACCATTTTTAATGGAAGATAGAAATATGAAAGATGATAATATGACAGAACTGGCAAGCATGGAAAAATGCAGGATTTCAGATTTAGTTCTGGAAGTCCATACAATTACTTCAAAGCTGTTTGGGGTCTTTTAGTTTGTTTGGTTTTGGTTTTTTTTTTTTTTTTAAAGTACATTAAGACAGGATCTAAATAGATGCTTTCTTAATAAAATAAACCAACAACTCAAGTGGTTACCTTTTATTCTTTGGATTATATCTGTTACCACTAAAATCAGTAATTCATTAACTGCCATTGAACAAGAATATCTTTATTCTTGTCTTGAGAGATTACAAGAGCTGTCATTGTAAACTACAGGTCTTAATTATCCCATATTTTTAATTTTGTTCCTTCTCTTTGGACTTCTGTGAGGATTTTTTTTCTCCAAAAAGAAATATATCAACCTCCACAAGAAAGGGGAGGAAGAAATTTAGAATTTCTTAAATGCTCTTCTAACTTCATCTCCTGATTTTCCTGCCTAATGTTGAATTTAATGTTGTTGTCTCTCCTCTAGAGACAATGGAGGCTGGAGTCAGTCTCACCTGTTGGCTCTCTGTTGACTAAAAGGAGGACCTAAAATGCCATCTTGTCTTAGATACCTTGCTTATAAGTGATTAAAATTAAGAAATACAAACTCTGTTTTTCCAATTTAGAGATGATGTTTAGGGTAAGAATTACCTCACCAAACTGCAGCCTCCTAAAAGCCTGACGTTCAGTTAAGCTACGATGCAGCCACTTTCAATGAAGGAAACAAGGTATACCATCTGAAGAATCATCCCCTCTTAAAATAGCTTGGATGGATTGTCACTGAGGGGTCTTTTTCTCTTAACTTAAGCAGTAGATTAGGCGAATAGCTTAGCCTAGACATTAAAGACCATTCTCAAAGCTGAAACTTGGAAAAAAATGTAATTCCTGTGTAGATAATAGTGAAAAAATCTTGCAATTCAGTTGAAAGACTAGGCTTTAATAGTTCCCTCTGAAATCTCCCCATGAACTAAAAAGAATTCTTAAATGGTCTTTAATAAAAAAGTTAGTTCCCATTCTAGATTTCACTTTTAGTGTAAATGCACTTAAAGTAAAAACTTTCATTTTTAAAACTATTGTTTATTTCATCCCCAGGGGACGATAACACAGTTCAGTCACAAAGGGTGTGAAACAAGTTCTTGCCACTATTATTTACTTATACCCAGGTCATGAGGCCTAATTTTAGATTCTCACTTTATAAATAGATACAAAGTATCAACTTCTTAAAAGGAGATACAGTATTTGTTCAGTTTTAGACTTCCAAATAATTCTTTATGAAAGCTTATCTTACGCAGATGATATTTTATACTTTAATTCCTCAAATTTCTTTTCAGTTTTATCAGATTTTTGAATTTAGAATTAATAATGACCAAAAGTCCTGTTAGATAAAAGGAATCCTGTTCAGAGACAGAATATAAACCCTACCAACATCTATATGTCATCCAAATGCACAAAACCTTCAGCAAGAGCGAGGAGTGGAAATCTGCACTCACCCTTTCGCCCAGCATCTTGCGGGGAGGATAGGAAGGGAAGGCACTTCTGCTGCACGGGCACTTCTCTGGGCACAAGGTCTTCCTGTGGCACTGGAACAATTGCGAAAACAGATCCAGCTTCAGTTTAAAGAAATACTGTAACTGAAAAGAATCATCCAAAAGTTGATGAATAATTGCAAAGTGTTTTTTTCATTTCTAAATCCTCTAGTTTCCTGATGATTGGAAACTGTTTATGCAGCTATTCGTTACTGAATAAAACCCAGCTCCTTAGACTTTTTCACAAGTACACTTTCATATTATGACTGATTGTTCTTATGCTAATTAGAAAAAAATTGCTAAAGGAACAACTTAATGCACTTTGTAATATATCAGAAAGAAAATTAATTAAATCATTTATTTTATTCCATTGAATTCCAAACCTGCAATTACCTGTGTGAACCATGGTTTTAATAACTGGCATTAAGGCTGTCAAATCTACAGCTGAAACTGTTTGAATGCATCGTAACTTTTCAATTATTGGGCTACATTATTCTGAAATCCTTTCTGGGTTCTTGTAATTACTGTGAATTGCACAACTCTGTATTTCTACCCTTTGTAAAAGGGATAGTTGTGGAGGATGTTCTCAGAAGCATAAAATTTTCAGTCAGTATATATTGCACTGGTTCAGCATTTTAATTACATAGCATTAATTATACAGTTATAATTAATTATAAAACTCAGTTATTTAGTCAAAAAAAGTCACAATAAATTTGATTTGGCTTTTCTGGCTCTTCTGGCTTCTTCTGAGACCTAAAATATATTTCTAGAAGTACTCATGTAGAAGCAGGGTTTGAGATGCTAAAACTGTACAGAAAACATAGAATAGATTGTTTATAAGACATATATGCTAAAATATTAAAAAAGGCATATTCAACCTGAGGAACATCTCTTAATGGTATTAATAACAAATGTAAGCAAGTTTTTAAATATAAAGGGTGTATAGTATATAATTTTGATTAATAGAAATACACTGCAAAGCTCACGATGAAACTGAAACTCAGGAAGAAACTGCAATATATTAAAAATTGAAAACTCAGATATTATGATGATTTTCAAGGTACAATTTTGTGGGTAATTTCCCACAAATGAAAAAAATCAAATTTGCATGCTGTTGCTCTATGAAGTTTACACCTCCACGGTCTTCATTATAGGCCTCAATTTACATTTATTCCCACCTAAATTTTCTGGTTTATATTTTTCATTATTATGACTTGTTGACATGACAGAAGCTGAGTGAAGAAATTGATATCATATACAATAGTAATATGCTATTGCAGATTATTCCCTTCTCTTACGTATTGTTTTGTGGGATAATAAGAGGCACTTAACTGCTAAGTTTGCTCTCTTTCATGCAAGATATCCCAAATCTTGACTGTATCTATATATATATATGTATCATTTTTATAGATTAGTCTTTAAACAACCACTACAATTGTTGTATGCTTTGAAAACACTGTTTCTTCATAAGAAGAAATCTTAGTACTTAAGATTAAGTACTTAAGTACTCTTAAAGTATACATGTGTTCTAATATGCCTGGATGGACATTACTGATGGATATAGAGTTGTTTAGACAGAACAGTCTATCATACTTTTATATCTCAATGCCATTACTTGATGTCTGGAAACAGTGCAAGCTCACGGGCGGAACAAAGACAGGACATTTGTATGCAGATCCAGTTGCTGTGGTTGCATGACCTTGAGCTTCTGCAAAATGGCAGTATAAATACTACTTTTTTTTACAGTTCTTTAAGATCCACACTAAAAAAGTAAATAGCAAAATAGAAAAGAAAATGGTAGCGGGTATTAAGCGTGCTGTGTTTTCTTCATTCGAAACAGCAGAACGGAAGTCTGAAGTTTTTAAAACGAAATTGCTCTACATAATAAATGAAAACTTACTTCACTGCATATAACTACAAAGAAAACTAATTATTTAATCTTAGTCAAGTGCAAAACCAATGCGTTTTGTTATTGCACCATCAGCTGTTCCAGTGCTCCTTCATGGAAAAGCCACATATATTCTGTCTAAAGGGATACATACCTTCAGGAATTCTTCATAGAGCTTCTCACAAGTTTCAGAGTAATTTGAAAATGCAAGGTTTTTTAAATTCCAGCATATGTGATTCATGCTGTTTTGTTTGGGTAGATGTTATTATTAATTACATAGCTTACTGTGTGTAAATTTTTAACATCAATGTTTTTTATTATCTTATGGCTTTAGACAAGATATGGAGCATTTTCTACAGTAGTTCTGTAGGAAAACAGCAATTTGCTTATATTTTATAAAATTCAGCTGTTATGCAGCATCTTATAAAATGGCTGGGTTTCATTCATTGGCAATCTTGATTCTTTACACCATTTCAAAAGGTGTTTTGGGAGGGTTAGAGTAGGGAGGGGAGAGAATGAGAGAGAGAGAGAGAAAAAGCTTTGGTAATATACAGATACCTTAAAATACCAGTGTATTTATTTTTCTCCCAAATGAGAATGAACTGTACTTGCTATGCTTTCCAGATACTTCTTTTTTTTTTCTATCAAAGATTAAATCCTGCTTGTTTTCGCAAGTTTGTTCATGTGAATAAGCTGAGCATGTTTTTTTCCTTAAGTTTAAGCCAAATGCCTTTATTCTCAGGTGAACTGAAGCAGAAATCATTTTTTGTATCCTGGGAACATTTCTGAGATTGAGAGGAAAAACTAATCCAGAACTATTACAGATAGGAACAAAAAGTCAGCCTAAACATAATTGCAAGCCTCCAACCTTTCTCAGGTTGCTGTGAAAGATCCCTGAGCTTTCAGCTCAATTTCTTAGGCTTTTTTTCAACCTTCATAGGATTCAGGGATTTACCAAATAGTGACCTACCTCTTGAAGTTACAAACACATTTTATGTGGTCACCTGACACTTTCAAGCACCAGACCCTTTTGGCACACAGATGTCTTATTTTTGTGCATGGAAGGAAAAAAATTGTAGGGAGGTTTCCTTTTCTCAAGCATTTACCCAAACTCCATAGCTCAGTCTTCAGAAGTTGCTTCATTAACAAATAAAACTTGCAGATAGAAAAGCAGTTCCAGTTCATTCTCACGGCCAATGACTGTGCAGCCCTGTATGTTGAGCATGGCACTAATATTTTGGCCCTCATCTCCCATTTCCCTGCTGCAGGGCCAGCGAATCTCACTGTGCAGCTCAACATTTCTGCCTCTGCTCCAGACCTGGTGACAGGCAGATCTGCTGCCTGACCAGCTGTGCCAAGTGTGTTAAATCCTAAGGCAGAAAGAGATAGCAGCAGTGTGCTGCAACTGGGGAGATGTATCACAGGCAAATGTATGTCTTAGCACCAGCGTGGCATCCTGGTCCTCAAGCGTGTGGCTGCACACTCATGGTAACGCTGTTACGTGCACAGCATTGGTGTCCCCGCATAGCTTTGCAAGCACTCTAACACTTTTCCATGGCATTTGGACTGACACAGGCCCAATGCATCAATTCCACTCATTTGAGAGATTGAAAATTGCCGAATGGAAATCAGGAATTTTTAGGAGTTGTAGCAGCATTAGCAAGGGGTTTGCAAGGAGCAATGTTCAGATGACATGTAAGTTTTTCCACATCAATTTTTATATATGCACTAGGAACGGACACAGTACCACATGGTTAGCTCTGTTTTCAACTACAGTATGCCAATTTATAGGTGCTTATCTGTTTCATCCTGTGAGAGGAAACAACTTTAAAATCGGTACATCAATATCATGATGAAGAGGTTTGTATGGAAAAAAAAAAATAATCTTGCCTGGGTTCACAGAAACTAGATGTTACTAGACAGCTTTACTGAGCAGATCCACTGGAGTGAAATACCCAGGACCCTTCAGCTTGGCATTCCTTGCTGTGGCCCACATGGGCTGACACCCACCTGGCTGCTTCCTCACTCCTCAACAGGACAGGGGGACAAGAATGGATGAGAATGCTCATGGGTCGAGATAAAGATGGGGAGATCACATACTGGTTACCACATGGGCAAAACAGACTCGACTTGGGGAAAATTAGTTTAATGTATTGCCAATTAAAATAGATTTGGATGGTGAGAAATAAAGACAAAACCCCACAATGACACCTCCCACATACCCCCACACTTTTTCCCAGGTTCAGCTTCATCCCTTCACTCCAAACGCCTCCACCCCCTGCCCCAAGGGGTGCCGGGGAATGGGGAATGGGGGTTGAGGTCAGTCCATAACAGCTCCTCCCCGCTGCTCCTTCTTCCTCACACTTCCCTCTCCTGTGGCATGGGGTCCTCCATGGGCTGCAGTGTGGATGTGTGTTCCGGTGCCTGGAGGTTCTCCTCCTCCTCTTCCTTCTCTGACCTTGGTGTCCACACTGTGGTTTCTCAATCGATTTTCTTTCCCTCCTCCTTTGTCCATGTGGCATTTTTTTTACCCTTTCTCACACATGCTTTCCCAGAGGTGCCCCCACCTTGGCTGCGGAGCTCAGCTCTGCCCTGCAGGGTGAGGGGTTGGAGCTGGCTGGATCCGGCTGTGTCCAGCACGGGGCAGCCCCGGCCTCTCCTCACGGGGGCCACCCTGCAGCCCCCCTGCTGCTTGTGTACCTGTGCTCTGAGCCTGCCTCGCACATGCAGATCTACACACTGGGGTGAGCACTGCCCGTGTCCATCTAGTAACTGAGATGAAAATGTCCAGCTTTCAGACTCCTCTATGAGCCACCGTCTGCAAGAGCACATGGAGAAAATTCTATCACCAGAGGTTTTCTCCCTCTTCAGCTCATGTCACATCTCAAACCAGCTTCCATGTGCTTTCAAGAGAGGAACTGAAAAGAACAGAAGAACTTACCTTGCATTTTCTGTTTTCTTCTAGACCTCCCCACTGGTTTTCTCTCTTTTTTTTTCTTCCCCTCCCCCCCGCTTCTGAGACACATCTTAAGTAAGGAGGCTTTCAAGCCACAGAAGGAAGATCTAGATTTGGAAAGAACTATGCTTTGCCTGACTTTTAAGGGAAATCGATGCATGTGAAAATGTTCTTTGAGGATAAGAGCAGATTTTCATTGGTTTGGTAACATTTTGCCTCTGTATTATTACTGAGAAAAATCTTAGTCCTTACCACCAGAAAACAGATGGGAGGAAATCATTCCATGACAGAGATTTAATGCATAGGAAATTTTTTTCTAGATAATGGTGATACTCCTAGATACTTTCAGTTACTGCTCTTCTGGAATTTGCATTTGTCTTGGAACACAGATACCGAAGAGCCACTAGCTGTTAATGACTGAGAAATACCTCATTTGGCAAAGGCCAATTGGCAAATCCCTTTGCAAGGATGAAAGAACGCCATCCATCCTTTTTCTGTACCCTCCGACTCTGGTCCAAATGTTACTGCTGACGCTTTCCTGAACACTTTCTATGCTGAGGTAAGAGGACTGGAAAGAGAGCTTGGCTCTTTGCCGCAGCCATTAGCAGGCTCAGTCACCATCCCCTTCTAATAACGTAATCTTAGTTTTATTCATTTTCAATGAGCTGTATGCACTCTGACACCATCATGAATCAAAATGAAGTTTACATCCCAGCAATCTTACTGGTCCTTACAAAAAACCCCCACCATCAAAGGTCAAAACTCTCCCCTGATAAATGAAACATTGGGAGAAACTGTCCGCAAAAGATGACTAGTCTGCTGCTTGGCAAATATGAGCCTAAATGGATTTAGAAATTCCTTTTGAATTTTTATTTATCTGTCTTTACCACATGGCTGTCAAGTACTGTGATTTTGTTAGCATTACAATGTAAAGTCATTTTTAATCCATTTGAGGCAAGGATAATTGCCACTCGCTATGATCAGTGAAAGTCTGATAAAATGTTCACTGCCTGTCATCCGAGACTAGGATTTAGATTGCTTGGGATATCTAGCAGTTTCTTAGTGATAATCTTGTTTGTTTGTTTTAAATCCTCTGTGTTTATATGCTGATATTCCAATTAAATTGAAGTATCTGACTAAACATCTTTTAGTAAAAAAGAATTAACTCCGTTTACTTATAGATGATCAGTGCATCAAATTCCAGACTTACTTTTCTGCAACCAGTAACAGTACTCTTTCTTGCTTTGGTTACATGTAAAATTTTTATAGCTACCAAAGATGTTGACTGATTCCTGGCAGTTTCAATAGTTGATTATTGTGAAAATAACATTATTGAACATTTGCAATACTTTTCAATCTCCTAAAATAAGTGATGTCCCCAATTAGCAGGCCATGTCACTCCCAGTGTGTCTGAAAATAGGTTCACATGTTTCTGTTTTGTACTTTTTCTGCACTACAGATTTGGAAAGTTGTACTAAGTTAGGTTCTGCTCTGAGTTAGTGAGTGAGAGGGGGTTTAAGATAGAAGCACAAGTGTCCTGGTCCTGAAGAATTAGGTCCAGGACCTGTGCAAAAGATATAAGCTCAGATTCAGTTTATTTTTATGTTTAGATTTCAAGGAATCCTTCAGTTAAACTAAGTAAGAAAACTTGAAATTCGTTATTTTCATAGGGCTTTAAATGACAACAGCAGCAACTTACAGGTTTTTTTTTCCTTCCTAGTATATTGAAATAGTTGATGGCAAAGAATATCACTTTAAAAAAAGCAATCAGGTCATTTTCATGATAGTTTTATAATATGCTAATATGTACAAAATAAATACACTTTTAGAATCAGTGTCCAGTAGGTTGAAATTGTTTGAATTATACTAAACACATCATTCAAAGTCTAAAAATGGGATTCCTCAAAATCTTAACAATTATGACAGGTTAAGTTTACATAAACTGATGGACGTGCTATTTTTTTTACAAATTATGATAATGAAGGTTTGATTGAATCTTCTAACATATTTTAAAGCTGAAGTTAAATATGCATATTAAGGGTGAACAGTCATAATCTAATATGTGTTTAACCAAAGCTTAAAAAGCCTTTTATTTACACCTATACAGAAATCTTTATTTTTTATTAAAATATGTGCCTAAACTGCATAATGAAAGTAACGGAACAGCCACAAAATGACAGCAAACAATTAGTTCAGACAGTATCCGTATTAGTCATGTTTATGCTACTTACTTTTAATATTGATGTTCAACAGTTCAGTGCTGCTATCCTGATCCTAAACCTTCACAGAGTGGCGAATTGTGACATCTATGAACACAAGGATTATGTCAAAATTGCATTTCAGGTGTTTGATGGATCACTGTGTCCACTCTGTGGTTCTTGTTTGCTGCTCATGGCTGTGATCAGAGCCCATTGCTGTTCCCGCCTGCCCTGCCTGCTGGGGTCTTGTTCTCCCCAGTACAATGGTTACAGATATAACCCACTCTGATTTACCTGAGAATGTGCCTGGGGCGAGTATCTTTTCCCCAACATATCTATAGCTGAGGTGAATATGTTGCCAGGCAAATTTGATTTTAAATGGAATCAGTTTCTAAAACTATTTAGAAATGGTTTCTAAAAATGTAGCTATAACCTATGTAAATGCATCCAAATTCCTCAGAATATGGTGGAAGGGATTGTGTGTGTGACAGATAATGAGACAAATCAGTTGTTTTAGTGGGTTAAAACAGTGTTCCTTCAACCTAAATCCCATAATGTGAAACTTCTGTAATTTAAAATGGCAGTGGCTGCTGGTATTGTGGTTGCTAGCTGTAACAGCTGTAAGCATAAAGCATAAAATATGAGTTTTGAGGACAACATAGCCCCCATAGATGCTCAGAAAACCCCACTCAAGCTTTGCTCCTATGCTTAGTGTTTAGACCTACTCATAGAATTAAAAGTAAAATCACTGTAGACTCTAAACCAAAGACATTTGATGGATTATACAATCAGATTAGTGCTAGGACGTCAGTACTACTACTAGTTAATGTTGATTGACACTGGAAAGTACTTTTGGTGTTGGGGTCTCATGGTCTGACTTGCTTTCAGTGTATAGCTTTTGCTTAATGAACCTGGAAGCCTTTCTCTCTCTTGCTGCTGTGGTGCCTTTGCTGGAACCAAGGGGAGACAGAGGAAGCTCTCCCATGCAAAGGGGAAAAATCCTGGACTAGAATGAAATAACGATTAGATTGTAAAGGGCAGCCAGGTACTGGACGGGGGAAAATAATGATGAATCATTAAGCATGGAGTGTGGGAGCAGATGGAGGATCAGAGACACCCGTGGGAACAGGGACTGGTGGCTGTGCAGGAGGGACATGAACTGAGACAGATGAGAAGTAAGAGCAGAGAAGAAAGTTTTCAATGACACAACTCTCCCAACTGAAAAAGCAGATCATTGGAAAGAGAACTTTTCATGGAAATGTATCAGGTTTTATAGGAAAGATGTCTCTGGTCTAGAGACTGAGAAGGTGAAAGCGTGACAGAGGTGCCCCCTCAGAAGGTATCCTGAGTTCCAATAGACAAATCTGTGAATGATGGTATAATAGTGACTTCTGTGCATGAGGCACTTCTGTAGACAACCATAATCCTGGTACTGGCACCTAAATAACACTCTTGCACTCTTGTAATATAGCTCTTTTACTGTAATTACATATACATACAAATGTATTACATTCTGAGTGGTGAGACAGACATTTTGTTGTAATTGTTTCCTCGGCCAATAGTTCTGGTGTATTAAATTGCTAATAGTTGTCTGCTAAGAAGAAACAAACATGCCCCAAGAAAGAAAAGGAGTTATTTTAAAGGTCAGTATGACTTTAGTACTTGTTTCATGCTTACAGCAGATTGGAGTCAGAAATAGTCGGAAAGCATATCGATATTGCAAGTGACGGATCAGAGGAAAAAGCTTACACCAAAGATTATGTTTTGAATTTCCTCAGTGCCTCAAGGAAGTTAGTGGCTTGGAAATGCATAAATACTTTATACAATAATGATTGATTATAATACTAAGGCAAGGATTAAAGTTGATTTCAGTTTCCTAAAGGAGATGCCAGGGAAAATAAAATAATCTATACTGAGAACTCTAAACTGTATATCTCAAATATAGCATATTTATTTTCTTTATCTGAGGAGCCATGATGACAGACCATTAAAAGAAATTCATTAAGAGAAACTCTCCCTCCAATGTTACATTTACATTCTAATGCTGCTGCAGTGTGATTTAGTTTATGTTTGCAAAAAGATAGAAGTGGGAATATGATCTTTCTGTAGAGTTTGAATTTCACCTGACCTTTGAATTGCACCATTACTTTTTCATTCATATGTAGTAAGGCTATTGAAGGTTGCCTGGGTAGTGATACAATGAATTTTGCAACTCATTTTTCTGACTAAATTGTTGGTGCATTGTAATCTAGGTAAATAAAACAAGCACAAAAAAACTTTAGAAGAGCTTCTCATCTGCCCATTATTTGTTGTCTGATCTTTCTTATATCTAATTGTTGTATGTATGTAAAATATTTAATTTTTGATCTAGATATGTCCGTCCTTTGTATTTACACATCTTAGAGAGACAACAATATCAAATTATTGGCATCAACTGGCTTCTTATCTATTATTCGTTATCTTGTATTTTACATAGTAAAAGGCATAATTATACAGTAAGGCATAATTATAGGGTAAGGGAGAAGTGTGAAGAGACAGATGATTTGAAATAATGGAAAATATTTAAAAATTAAACATAAAGAAGAAAAAGAAACATTGTTAGGGACAAGTGAGAAGAAAGAAACCTTATGAAGATACTTCTAGAAAGGCATCCTGTGATCTACTAAATATATTAAACTTTATCTCTCTTAAACATATAGTTCTTATATATGAATAGATTATTCTGCAGACAATTTAAAAATTTTCCTACCATGATTTCTTGATTTTGAGGCATATTGAGTTACTTCTTAGCTTTATTATTCTTGCAATTAGACTTAATCCAAATTTTATACAAATGGAAAAAGAATCCTTTTCAGATCTTAGTTTTAAAAACTTCTCAGGATTAGTCTGTCTCTGGCTAAATTTCTGTTCTGAGAGTAGTATTAACATAATTCTGAAAACTGAGAAATCATAATACATTTTACATAAAATAAATAGTTTCTCCATTTTAAAAAATACTACTTTTGAAAATATCTTTGAAGAAATAACCTTATTTTTTTTATATAAAATAAAAAGTCGAATGAGTTCTCCTGTCTTCTCTATGTTCATATCCTCCAGGTCAGGATCAAAAGTTATTAACAATTTTTTAAATTTTGTCAAGATTTATGGAATCAACTAGTACTGCATTTGAGGAATAGATAGATTAATTTTGAGATAATTGAAAAAGAATCAGTTGAGGATACTTTGAAGCATGGACACCCAGTTAGATTTAGGTGTGGAACATGTGCTGGGAGGCTGGTTTCCTGTCATAAGTCCGTAATATTTTCTTGTCATGAGGTCATTCTGTGCCTCCCCTTGAAGGGCATGATCTCTACAAGGGAGAGGAGAAAGGAGAGCAAGAATGTATTTGGTTTCAAGATTATAAGAATAGAAGCAGAACCGCTTCCAATTTGCAAAATAATCAAAGAAATGAAAATAGGTTGTGTATATTGTGTAAAAAGCCTTGCTGGATTTCAGAAATTATAGAAGTACCTCTTGAAATGGTCTAATTTTTCTGGTGAATTAAGTACTTTACTATTGACTTCAATATATCTTGCTCATTTTCATCACATGAAAATCTGGCACTTTGTCTCTTTGATCTACTATTTTGCTAAAGCACAATAATTAGAATATTAGTGAAATATTATTAGCTCAAGCGTACACTGGAAATTATTTCTTCTTGCAGTCATGCAAAAGGAATTTTATATTTCCATTTAGTTTCAGAAAGATTTGGGGTTTTTTTCAGGCAAGTATCATTACTGAAGCTTTATTAGGAACTATTAGCTTTAAATTAGTTTTCTTTTTCAAATATCAACCTCGAATTTCATAATACATTTTTATTTGTTCCATAAACACTGTCTTTGATATTTCTCTTGAAGCAGATGAAAATAGATACAGAACTAACCACTTGTTCAACTCAATTGATTTTAAAATATTGGGTAAGCATCAATATTTATGTTGAAAAGGAATCAATTTTGATTGATAACTATATGTTTAAACAACAACATTGAAAAGATGTCATTTCTCAAGATGTATTGTTTACTATTAGATCCAGTTAATCAATATGTGAATTACCTGCCTGACTGTTTAAAAGAATATGGTTTGTCATAAATTACATGGACTGTTGCTGGAAAGTCTGACACAAGCCTATGCAGTCACACTGGTAGTCTTTCCTCATTTTTATTTTCTTACACATTTACACCTGTTTTAACTCAGAACCCAAATCCTAATGAAGTTGGTAAAAGCAGATGAAGGGTAAAAATAGGACTAAAAGTTCATAATCTGTTTAGTATTTCTAAACTGAGATATATAATGTGATCTATCTGACATAGCCTTTATCAAATTGCATTTTGCAGTCACAATTAGTCCATGGTAGGTGTACTTTTCCTCCAAGAAGCAGGAAAAGACTGGAAATGGTAGTGAGTTTCAATCCCGTGAATTACACAGTCACCAGAAACAAGCATACTGCTCACACATAGGAACGACACTGCTTCCTGGGAGCTACTGTAGGTAAAACCCATGTACTTCCTAGACACTGTTTAACCTTTTTCTCCTGTAGTAGAGTCTGGTCTTATGGCCTCCTGCCCACAAACAGCATAAAATCCCTGTTAGTTTTCCTGTTCATACATCCCTTCGAGGACGAGTCTGAGCTGTTGCAGTAGTACAGTTTCAAGATCTCATTTAACCTCCAACTTCAGGACCAGCTGTCCAGGTGGCATACAGTTGGGGGCAGTTTTAGCATTCAATAGATTTAGTTACTTCTGCAAAGAAAATATGCCTACAGGGTAAGGAGACAGGTTTTCAGGGACTATCTTGTGGTATAATTCCTTTTTGGTAACTGTAAATGTGTGACCTGTATCTATATATTCTAGCTAGTCCAAAATCCTCTAAAGGTATCCCAGGAGGCATGTCATTCTCTCCACTTCTTGGTCTCCCCTTAAAATATTCTATTCTCACATGACAAAAATTATGACCTTTTTTTGGTTATTCATTTATTAGTGTGTCTAAGGAACAGAAAAGGTTTGTACGGGGTCCCATGGAAAATTACATTTTTATGAAGCTCTGACCTCTAGCAAACTATGTGCTTTTATTCTTCACTCTAGAGCTGCACCTGAGGATGAGGTCTTCTTCAGACTGTACCTCTGTCACAGCTGGTGATATTATGCACTCTCCAGCTGTCAGCAGAGGAGATGAGGTTGTTCTGATTGTATAAATGAACTTTATTTGGCCTGCACAAAAGCATTTGCCTGAGATCAGGAGCAGGAAGGAGAGTGATGTGGCAATGCTACGGCAAACACTCAGGAATTCCTAGCACAGTCAGGGAGTCAGGGACTGGAAGCCGCTGCAGGACATCTTGAGCCTTAAATCTCAACCATATGCTGCAAAGCCATCTGCAGATTATTTTTTCATTCTGCCAGCTGTGTGGACAGCTCACGTTGCAATTTGGGAATTGCAGGCTGTGGAGGCAGACACCTCTGTAGCTGGCATAAATGTGCACTGCTGCTTATCCCAGAAGGCACCCGAAGGGAAGGGAAGCACAGAACAGTTTTTTTCTTGTTGTTCTATCCTATACTTTTCTATCCTTGGATGCAAGGATCTCCTAGCCTTTGTTTAATCTGTCTCCAGAAACACTGCAGTAGTGAAGGACAGTCCTGACTCTAATCTACTGCTACATCGTGGAGATTCCCGGTGGCTGGAGGTGATCACCCATTGTTGTAAGCTTTTAGAATGGTCCCAGCACAATTTATCCCCAGGACAACTAGCTGTCACCCAAAGTAATTCCCAGGTTTGGTTTGGGAGTTGTCGTGAGCCAGAGACAGTAAGCCACTGAGCAATTTGCCAGTAGTTACCCTGTTTTCAAGGCTGAGGAAATGTAAGTAGCATAGGTTTGGCCAGAGTAGGTAATTTTGCCTTTACCCTTGAAATGTATCAAGTTTCCACTTGCAGCTTTTGGTGGGCTATAGAAGAATGTATGGCTGTTGCCTAGGTCTTCATAAACACAAACAGGTGTGGTTAATTCTCATGCCTGTCAGAAAGCCCATATGCCTTGCAATAATATATTTGTTCTTATAGTCGTCACTGCTATTTTTATATACTATTCTTTTACTCAAATGTTACACATATTTTTAATTAATTGCTATGTTGTTCCATTGTAGAAAATTACTGAAATCTGGAGGTTACTTCTGCCTTGTTGAATTTCTTATCCTGGGATTCATTTGTAATTTTTTTTCCACTTATAAAACTGTTAGCTACTGCTTACATATTTTACTTTTAATTCCCTTCAGTTTAACTTACTGTTCATATTTCTGCCATTATTTTGTTAATTTGCTTTCCTGCTTACAATTTAATGCACTTTTCAAAGCTGCTTCATTTTGCTGAAAAGACTTTACTGTTAATCAGAAAGAGAAATGTGTTTCCAGTGTTTACATTCACAATATTATTTTGACATAGAGATGAGAAAGAGAATGGAAATGAGAGCTCCCACTGAAAAGTGAGCTGTGTCAGAAGGTAGCATGGCCCATGTTGCTGGCCCACGACTCTGTAAAGGAAGAGTTAGCAACCAAAGCACTGAAGGAGATCACACACAATACCGGCCCATCACGCTCTAGATTCTACTGTATGAAAGTGTCTAACTCAGCTCTCCCCTGGGATTACTGTTTGTTTATCAGCCCAGGTGGCTGTGATGGCTATCTTTTCTCATTTCTGTTGATTTATCAGGAAAATTGATTATGCAGTATGTAGCTGAAGCCAATTATCTGTCATGTTGTCACATTGTCTCTGACTTGTCCCTCGCAATCTACTGCCTCTTTTTTTTATACTCGGATTGTAAGTTCCATATCTTTCTCTGGTTTATACCACATTGTACAATGAAGTACTAGACCTTGGGGTAGCACTTCCAGTGCAAATTTATAAAATGATTTAATATGAAATAAATTTGTTGTGTGTATGGAGTGTTATACCATAAAGACTGAAGGAAAAGTTATATTACTTTCACCTGCATCATCCAGAGATGATGTCCAATATATTTGACCTTAATGAGAAAGTGTTTCCAAGTATTGTATTGCTAGCGGCAAATATTTCCAAAGCTATGTGTGCATGGGATGATATATTTGGGTTTATTAATATTTTCAAATTCAAATTGTCCCTTCAAAAGAAGTTTACTGGTTTAGACTTCTAAGCCTGACTGACTTTTGAGAGAGACATCTGAAGTCCAATTCATAAGTCAGGATAGAGGGATCCCAACTGTATAAATCCTTGATAAGGAATCCATCCATTGGATTTAGGTTTCAAGATGCAGATTACTTTTTGGAATTAAAAGTTCCCAAAAATATTAAGGTATTCTTGGGATCTAGCTTAGCAAGAGTTACTGTGAGGGACTAACTTTCTGATGTAGTTAGCCTTGCCACATTAACAGATCCGATGGAGGGTATGGCTGATGATGCTCATCTCTTATCTGGGTCCCAGCATGATTTTTTTTCTTGACTGAAAATAGTGCAGTAGGTGCTAGAGGCATTGCCACCTGGTACTTTTAGGCCATGGGGAATCATTTATGACTTTGCAGCTACCATAGAAACCTATTTCAACTCAACAGAAATTCAATTCATGGAAAAAGCTTTTGAGTCTGAATCATTCATATGTTGTTGCTCCTAAGGGGTTTGCCAATGCTGTCGAGACTTCTGGAAACATGTCCAGTCCCTCGGAGCAATAGTTTTATTCAGATGCTTTGAAACACTGACTGTATCCACAATGTGGTCCCATGGTCTGTCCTTTTAGTAAGGCCCCAACAAAAACTAACATTCTCCACACATGCCTACATAATATCATCAGTTTCTAAAGACGTGAAGAAATCTGAGAGAGCTATTGAATTTCTATTGCTGAGTTTTCAGAATATCAGAGCCCAATGCTCTCTGACCAGGTTCTTTTAGCTATTACATATGAGGAAGGTATAATGTTTAATACTAAGTTTACTTGTTTGAAGATATTTGACATTACCTGGGATTTTGATTTAGAAAAGTGATACAGCAATATTCTGAAATCACAACACAAGCACAATCTATTAATCACACTATATGGTGAAATCACATAATGAACATAATTCTCTTTACCATTGTGTATATATTAGCTGTGATGGCACTGGGAATTGTTGATTGCTGGGAAGGAATACATAGGTTGAAGTCAGCTCAAACCTGTTGCTTCTTCAAAGTCAATTTTGCTGTTTGCTCAATATTTATACTCTTTGTTGGGCTGAGCCACATAAACCCCTCCCCCATGCTGGTCTCTCTGGCTCAGGAAGATAATGTTTTCTATTGATTATTTTAGAGAAGGCCATTGACATAACCAGTTGACTCACTCAACTGATACAGCCATTTATCTACAATAAAGGCCACTTCCAGTGTACTTCATGTTGAGATACGTTCAGCTTGCTTTATGACTGCTGTGGCCACTTCCAACATTCGTTTCTGAGCTTCATGAGCACATCATCCTTGTCTGTCTTCTCTGAGCTTTATTTCATTGTACTGGTTCACTGATGGATCACACAGAATGAGCAATATTGCAAATTACAGCAGATATTCTTGGAAGAACAAAAAGAACGTTAAGCAATTTGTATGTGCAACTCCTTCTTTCCTTAACGAATCCAAATGACCACTTTCAGACAATAAAGCTGAAGTTTGTCAAATTCACCTTTTTGGTCCAGTCTTCTGTAATACATAAGTCCTAATATGGAAGTTGCATCCATAAAGAAACAGAAATATGATACTGCACGTAGGAAAGGTGAAGAAGACATCAGTCATATGAGCAATTCTTTTTATTACATAATTACTTCTGTAATACCAGAACAAAGATTTGGTTTTAAATGTTTTATAAAGATATCTATCAAATACTATCCAGTTATTACAGAGAAGGCCTTTAGAGAGTATTTTAAAAGAAATACAACTTTTCATTTATATTTAAAAATTGATATGTGTAAGTTTTTAAGCAAACTGTTGTTTGAAGATCTAGTAAAGACTGCATACATATATCTTCATACAGTTTTACATAAGCTACCCCATAACAGACAAATAAAATTATTTAAATCTTGACATAAATTGTAGAAAAAGTTGAATAGGCATCCTGAGGCAAGACAGAAGATACAACTTTATGCAAAGCTCAACATGATCACAGGGGAAGAATATTTTCAAGTATTTCTATTTCAGCAGATACGGGCTTGTGTGTCTATGGATATAAAGTACAAAAAAGGATAGGTTTTGTTATCCCCTTTATTTTTGCAAAGCAGCCTCGTTCAGTTCTCATATTTCATTTTTTCCTGTTGAGAAAGTCTTTTGATATGACTGCAATGCTTGGGGTTTTTGTTTGGTTGGATTTTGTTTTGTTTTCCAAAAAAGTCTAAAAGGGAGTAATGAACACTGAAATGTTGTCACTGCATTTTAATTCATTTAGTCTTGTTATTTTTGGTCACTGAATGCAGTTGAAAAATAACTCCAAAATTTAAAGAAAGAACTGTACTGTTCTTAGATGTCCATTTACTCTCTCCCACACCAGATTACATTACTTTCTTAGTGTATAAGGTATATATATTTCACATTAAATAAAAATATTGTATTAACTTATTCTGTAGCTCAGTGGCTTATTCATAAAGGTGGTAATAAAATTTTGATTAATAAAGACTAGAAATGGAAATATTAGATACCACACAGCTTTACAGAGTATTGAAACCTAGTTGGTTCAAAAAAAGATGAGAAGGAACAGAGGTGCCTCGAGGTGCCACCTTCAGTTCCGTAATATGAACTGATTTTCTTGCACTGCAATAGTGCTAAAATAGATGTCTACCTATGTAGATATCTTCAAGACTTTTAGTAAATTCAAATGTGATGATTATATACTAAATATAGCGCAGGCAACTAGCTTTCTGTCTGACAAAGAAGTCAGATTTCCAGTCCATCAGGGAGGTCAAGGCACAGACAGGGTGCTCTGCCCAGGTATACTGAGGCATTACCTTTCCAAACCGTTAGGTGATTTAGCACCCAGGCAGGGACCCTGCCTGCCAGGTTACCCGCGGGAAGCGCCGTGAGATAGCTGGGGTACCTGTGAGAGAGCTGAAGTGGGGCTGGGTTGCGGGCTGCATGGCCACACCTGGGACAGGGTTTTTTGGGCAGCTAGGATGTAGACTTTGGCACGTAACAAGAACCTCTGGAGTTATCTTCTGCTTTATTTCTGATGCCTGGGATTCTTTCATCTTTTACCTCCTCCTCTTCACAGCCTTTGTTAAACAATATAAACTCAGAAGTGCTATGTCTGCCTGAAACAGATATATTAGATTTTTTGTGAACTAATGAGTGATGGCTATATACTAAATATATTCCAGGCAATTACTTTTTGTGATCACAGAGATTTCAGGGCTTCAGACTGAGAGGATTGCGTGTCTCTAAATCAAAGTTTACAAAGTGTAGTATAGTATGATTGCTGTAATTATTAGTTATCTTCACTACACTTAACTAAGTCCCACTGCTTTTTTTTACAAGTAGCAAAGCATGTACATTCCCTAGAGAATGAGGAACTAGTGAGGTATCATTTTCTGCAGGATTTATGTTCTCCCTGTTTACAAAAATCTTGCTTTTATGACCAGGAAATTTATTTTCATATATGACTGGCATGATGCAATGCTGTAGCCTTAATTCATTATCTACTTTTTTTCCATATCAAAGGTACCAAATCCCATTTCTCTTCATTGAAATATTTCTCTACAGTTATAAGAAATTTTCCCCTTTTACTAAGGAACTAAAAGGTAAATGTTTAACATAAATGGCTTACTATAGAGTTTTGTTGGTAATTTATGCAAACAAGCAACTGTTGAGTTTTACCAACTTAAATTAGTATAAGAAATTCTCTTCTGGAAATAGTGTCATCTATTAAGTTTTGCTTTTCAAGGAATTTTAGTATCCTCTTGATGGGAACGATCATTTTTTTCTCAGCTTTCTCACTTGATGACTATTTTTTTTTCATAGATACACCAAATAGTTGATGAGTGAGGAGTTCCTTTATTTACTATATTTACTTTTATTCGCTTTCTGTTTTATTCAAGAGATATTTCCAGATAATTATTTACAAATTTATCTCCTCCTTTTGCTCAGTTACCCATCAAATAAAGCATTAGCCACATTCAGAAACGTGACAGAATAAGCTGTTTGAGCAAGTTAATTGCTATTAGCTATTAATTGCTTATCAGTTTATCAGGGCAAGCACAGAGTTTAATACAGGGCTACCAGCATGGATACTTTGGTGATACTTAAACCCAACAATCTTAATCTCATTTGTGAGGGCTGGCACTTAAAGTTCTATTGTGGCATTATGATGTCATCCACTGCTACTGGGCTGGGAAAGGTACCAGAGTAAGTCATCCTGGCCAGAGACAGAGGAAAGAGTGCCTGGGTGAGAGCTGCTCGTAAGCTCATGGGCTCTAACTGTGGCTTTCTACTCAGCTACAGTAAAATTTTTCCTCAAAAGTTAATATGCTTTTCAGTTGGCTTCAAGTAAAGTCTAGGGATTGACTTTTTAGAAGCTAAAAGTCCTTCAAAGTTTTTCCACTGTTGTGATTCAGTTTGATTTTTCTGCACCCACAGGCATCAAGAAGAGGGGTACCAGGGCAAAAGGAAGAGAATACAGCCATAAGGTTTTGAAGCACTCTGAAGTGCTATGGCAGCCTAAGCTTCAGTTGTATATTGTGTTTGCTGTCTTGTGGTTGTCATGAGAAGTATAAAGAGGCAATTTAGGAAAGATAGAATGTTATCTGATTTAACAATATTGCATGATAATATATAGTTAGGCAAACAAATTTGGGAAGATTTATGAGGTTACAGTACTAATGCATTTAAACCCAGCTGGCAATAATGAGCATGCTCTGAAACAAGTGTTCCACTTCTATTAGATTTCTAGTGTTTGTCTTTGGATGTTTACTTGTCATTTTTATAATGGTATTGTTTCTGGAAATATACTGTAAATAAATATACCCAAGGAAAAATATGTATTTAACATACAAATTTTTACACAGGTTAGCTAGTTTGGGGGTTTTGTTTTGGATTGGATTGCGTTTTTTTAATTTCTGAACCTTGGGGGTGAACACATCTTAGAGAAATACAAATCATAAACTGAATATTATACAGTAAAATGTGAGAAGTTTTTGAAGTATTTCTATGCCGTGAATCTGACAGATGTATCTATGGGCAGGTAGGAATGAGTTGGCATGCATTCTATTTCACAGGGGAGGCGTAATATAAACATGGTTTGTTTGTGTTGCAAAGACACCAGGATTTCTGAGAATCAGTATTATTAAACTCGTGTTTCCCATTTCTCGTGATGCTAGCTACTGCAAATGCAGAGTGATAAAGAAGGGCTAAGCTATAGTCTGAGTCTGGTGGGTTATGAAATTTAAACATATCTGGTGAATAGGGCTTTAAAGTAAGGTTGCCAAGGGAAGGGAACCTCAGTCCATCTCATTCGTCCCAGTTTTATGCCAGTGCCAGCAACAGATGCCCAGAGCCGGGAGAAGGATCACAGGTCAACAGGAGAGCATCTGAAGTTCAGCACAAAGCAATTCCTTTCTCCTGTAGAAGATCAGGTTCGAGACCATCTAAGGAACCTGAAGGTGCACAAGTCCACGGAACCCAATGAGGTGCATCTATGGGTCCTGAGGTAACTGGCAGATGCAGTGACTGAGACACTCTCCATCATATTTAAGGAGTCGTGGCTGTCCAGCGAAGTTCCCACTGACTGGCAAAGGAGAAACATAACCCTCATTTTTAGAAAGGGGAAAAAGGAAGACATGGGGAACTACAGACCAGTCAGTCTCACCTCTGTGCTCAGCAAGATCATGGAGCAGGTCCTCCTGGAAACTACACTCAGGCACATGGAAAATAAGGAGGTGACTGGTGACAGCCAACATGGCTTCACTAAGGACAAATCGTGCCTGACTGACGTGGTTTAGCCACAGCCAGCAGCTGAGCACCACGCGCCACTCGCTCACCCCTCGCCTGGCAGGATGGGGAGGAGAATGGAAAAACAAAGGCAAAGCCTGTGGGTTGTGATAACGACAATCTACTGGGAGGGCAAGGAAGAGGGAAACAATCAACAGTACTGGTAACAGATATTCACAATGGGTGATAACAGATATTCACAATGGGTGATAACAGAAAGCAATTTACCGATCCCAGGACCAACTCACCAATGCTCAGCTCCTCCCGGAGCCACACTGAACCTGCCTCTCCCTGACTAGCCCCCTTTTATGGTGAGCATGACATCACATGGTATGGAATAGCGCCCTGGCCAGCTTGGTTCACCTGTCCTAGCTCCTTGTGAAATTAACTCTATCCTACCTAGAACCAGGACACCGACTAATTTGGTGGCCTTCTACAACAGAGTTACAGCGTTGATGGATAAGGGAAGAGCAACTGAATGTCATCTACCTGGACTTGTGCAAAGCATTTGACGCTGTCCCGCACAACATCCTTGTCTACAAATTGGAAAGCCATGGATTTGACAGATGGACCACTTGGTGGATAAGGAATTGGCTGGATGGTCACACTCAAAGAGTTGTGGTCAACGGCTCAATGTCCAAGTGGAGAACAGTGACGAGTGACATTCCTCAGGGGTCAGTACAAGGACCGGCACTGTTTAACATCTTTGTTGGTGACATGGACAGTGGGATCGAGTGCACCCTCAGCAAATTTGCTGATGACATCAAGACGTGTGGTGGGGTTGACATGCTGGAGGGAAGGGATGCCATCCAGAGGGACCTTGGCAGGCCTGAGAGGTGGGCTCATGCAAACTTTAGGACGTTCAACAAGGCCAGGTGCAAGGTTCTGCACAGACTGGGTGGAGAATAGATTGAGAGTAGCCCTGAGGAGAAGGACTTGGGAGTCTTGGTGGACAGGAAGTTCAACATGACCCAGAAATGTGTGCTTGAAGCCCAGAAAGCCAACCATGTCCTGGGCTGCATCAAAAGAAGTGTGACCAGCAGGTCGAGGGAGGTGATTCTGCCCCTCCACTCCACTCTTGTGAGACCCCACCTGGAGAACTGCATCCACCTCTGGGGGCCCCAGTACAAGAAAGACATGGAGCTGTTGGAGGGAGTCCAGAGGAGGGCAAAGATGATGAGAGGGCTGGAGCACCTCTTCTATGAGGACAGGCTGAGAGAGTTGGGATTGTTCAGCCTGGAGAAGAGAAGGCTCCGGGGAGACCTTATAGCAGCCTTCCAGTACCTGAAGGGGGCCTACAGGAAAGCCGGAGAGGGACTGTTTACAAGGGCATGTAGTGACAGGACAAGGGACAATGGTCTTAAGCTGAAGGAAGGTAGATTTATATGAGATAGCAGGAAGAAATTCTTTACTGTGAGGGTGATGAGGCACTGGAACAGGTTGCCGAGAGAAGCTGTGGATGCTCATCCCTGGAAGTGTTCAAGGCCAGGTTGGATGGGGTTTTGTGCAACCTGGTCTAGTGGAGGGTGTCCCTGCCCATGGCAGGAGGGTTGGAACTAGATGATCTTTAAGGTGCCTTCCAACCCAAACCATTCTATGATTCTATGAAATTATTTAATAGTCTATATATGCATGTTTGTGAGTGTGCATGTATTTCACTAAAACACTACCTTAGAAGTGTAATTTTTATTTCCTCTCCCCTTCATATGACTCTTTCAGATCTTGTGGTGATAACTGTAATCCTACACTGAGCTTTCCTGAATAGGAAAGCTCAAAGCTGTCACGTATACTCTGTCCTGAATGTTATCATCTGCGTTTATTTAGTTATCTGGAGACACAACATAGTAAGAGGAGACAGATGTAACACTGAATCAGTAGTAATATAGTAAGATAATGAACTTCAAACAGAAACAGTAGATCTACAGCATCTCAAAGGCACCTGGGTTTGTTTGAAGTGTAACTTGCATTTAGAGCACTAGATCTGGATCAGCAAATCTGATTTAGTTTTCAAAGTGACAGTCACACTTCAAACAAGCCCAACTGCTTTTGAAGTGTGTGTGTGAGGATTAGGCAGCAAACCTTTCTGTGATACACGCTTGTAGTAAATATTTTAAACATAACTTCAAAAAAATTCTCTGTGCTTGCCCATTTCTGAATTTTCCTTTTTATGGAGAAACATGGATAGTGTTAGGTGGAGTCATCTAAGTTATGTAACTGAATTAACAAAACTTTCTTCCAGTTCATATACTGTGTAAAGTTTATGTGAGGTGATCATATACATACATGAGTAGTTCTGGCAAGATGTGCAACAAAACTCAGGAATGTGCATACATTTTTCATCAGAACAGATACTACACCATTTTTTAGAAGTCACGGACTAGATCTCAATTTTGGGATATTGTCCTGCTGGTAGTCTTGCTGTTCTCTGGCATTGCAGAGGCTCTACCCATGCCTGAAAGACCTAATAACAAGATGTGGACGGGGAGGGATGAATTGCCTGTGCTCTGAGCAGAATCAGCCTCTGGACCACCTGTCCAGTGGGCAGCTCAAAAATTTATAGCTAATGAGGCCTTATTTTGATGTAAATTTCTTATTTATTGAATGCAATCACCAGAGTCCTGCAGAGCTCTTGATAAGCAGTATTTTTTCTTCTATATTGAACTGCTTCTCATACCCAAGAGTAGTCCATGTATAGAGGATATAATTTATACTTTTTTTTCTCCTTTCATGAACACAGCACATTATTGAGCATCAGTGAAAATGTCCTTTCATCAAAATTTCTGATTTAGTGTCCTATTTTTCTGAAATCAACAAGACCCTTTGTATTATTTTTGCTGACTCAAAATAAATAAAATTCTTTAGGATAACAAATATTTTTATTATTATCATTATTAACTACCGGGCTTTATCAATTTCTTTCTTTAGAGGAAAAAAAGAGGAGCTTACACATTACATTTTCAGAATTGAAAAACTGCTATGTGTTTTACACCAATTATCTTGTATTCTTAGGGGAAAAAAAAAGAAAAAAAAAGAAAAAAAGCTTTAAAATACTTTAGTAGCAGGTGACAGCATATGAATGTGTGTTGGTTTTGCGTGGCAAGGTTTTGGTAGCGGGGGGGCTACAGGAGTGGCTTCTGTGAGAAGCTGCTAGAAGCTTCCCCTGTGTCTGACAGAGCCAATGCCAGCCGGCTCCAAGATGGACCCGCCGCTGGCCAAGGCCAAGCCAATCAGCACCTCTGTGATAACATATTTAAGAAAGATAAAAAACAGCTAGAGAGAGCTTTTGCAGCCGGAGAGAGGAGTGAGAAGATGTAAGAACATCTGCAGACACCAAGGTCAGTGCAGAAGGAGGGGGAGGAGGTGCTCCAGGCGCCGGAGCAGAGATCCCCCTGCAGCCCGTGGTGAAGACCATGGTGAAGCAGGCTGTCCCCCTGCAGCCCATGGAGGGAGGATGAGGGGGTGTAGAGATTTCACCTGCAGCCCGTGGAGGACCCCACGCCGGAGCAGGTGGAGACACCTGAAGGAGGCTGTGACCCCGTGGGAAGCCCGCGCTGGAGCAAGCTCCTGGCAGGACCTGTGGACCCGTGGAGAGAGGAGCCCACACCAGAGCAGGTTTGCTGACAGGACTTGTGACCCCGTGGGGGACCCACGCTGGAGCAGTTTGCTCCTGAAGGTCTGCACCCCGTGGAGGAGACTCACGCTGGAGCAGTTCGTGAAGGACTGTAGCCCGTGGGAAGGACTCACGCTGGAGAAGGTCGTGAAGGACTGTCTCCCGTGAGAGGGACCCCACGCTGGAGCAGGGGAAGGATGAGAGGAGTCCTCCCCATGAGGATGAAGAAGCGGCAGAAACAACGTGTGATGAACTGACCATAACCCCTATTCCCCATCCCCCCTGTGCCGCTGAGGGAGGCGGAGGTTGAAGCCGGGAGTGAAGTTGAGCCCGGGAAGATGGGAGGGGTGGGGGGAGGTGTTTTAAGATTTGATTTTATTTCTCATTCCTCTACTCTGTTTTGCTTCGTAATAAATTAGATGAATTCCCTCTCTAAGTTCGGTCTGTTTTGCTCGTGATGATAATTAGTGAATGATCTCTCCCTGTCCTTATCTCGACCCACAAGCTTTTGTTATACATTTTCTCCCCTGTCTGGTGAACAAGGGGAGTGATAGAGCACCTGGCCCTCAGCCAGGGTCAACCCACCACAGAATGAAATTGCCAGTGTCTGAATGTTAACATCATTTTAAGATGCTTTATTATTCCTTTATTTTTAACATGTGAGGAACAGAGGCTAGTCAGATCTTTGTTGGTTGTGTGATTTCTGATATAGAAGATGCCATTCCTTAATTTGGTGTTCTTTGTAAGTACATTGTATATTTTTCCTCTGGACAGTCTATGTCAGTAGTTATAAATTCATCATATTTCTTGCTGAAGAATGTTTGCAACTAATTATCTTGTTTTGTCTACTGAAGTTTTTAAAGTTAATTGTAATAGTATAGACCAAATGAAAGGTTACTGTTAAAAATCTCAGTATATAAAACAAGGTTTGAGCAAATTTTAATGTTACTTCTATTTTCATAAAGCAGCCAAATGATCTATTAGATTGCTGGAAAGAGCAAAGTTGGGATTCCTTCCTGAGTTACATATTTGTGCTTTGTGGATGTTAGATAACTGTTTAGACTAACTGGAAGGAGAGCAAATCAACATAAGAAGAAAAAGTCATTTGTTTTTGGTGAAAAGATCAATAAAGCATTTCTACAAAACAAACCACTTGTATCTTACATTTCTTATCAAACAGAACATAAGTTAGTGAAATCCATGGCCATAAACCCTCACAGATATTTGTCTGAATTGTCACTGAAAGCATATTACTGCACAATTCCTGTATAGCCAGGTTTGTTGCCTAACTATTCTGATAAAAGATTTTCCTAATGCCGCCCTCAACTGCCTTAGCTGCAATTTAACCTGATTGATTATTTATGCCCCACTCTCAATGCACACGGAGAATAATCATGTCCCCAGTTAAACTTCTCTCTTCTAGAGAAAACAACCTGTCCTTTTTAAACTGTCTTACAGACGGCCTCTCCCTTACATTTCGCTATATTCTCATTTGAACTTCCTGGTACTCATCCTGACTCTGGTCACTTGTCTTGTTATCTTCCCCAGGAACCAAACCACCCCATATGGCTCCAGTTGAATACTAGCATGTAGAAGACTTGGATAATTACTACCATTTTATATTTGTTATTTCCACAATTTTATTTTGGGGAGTAGGATGGGGGAGGTGATTGCCATCAGTGATACCAACTATAAAGTGATCCCTGATAGCTAAAGTTGCAAATTTTATTTTATTAACAAGCTTTAGTTATGCTGGGACAGGTCAGACCAGAAGCAGACATCCATAGAAGCAGACATCCATAGTGTAGAAGAGGTAGTTTTCCCAACTGCCTTTATAGAAGCCCTATATAGAAAAATAAGGAATTCAAAGGTGCACTTCTTTTCACCCCAGAAGAAATATCTATAGCATGTTGGGTCAATCACATCCTAAAAGTATCTTTATTCCCCTTTGCTGCTCTTGGGTGACCAGTTTGGATATAGATTTTAATATAACATGCCTTTCAAATTAGATGAGATAAATCCAACCCCAGAAAATCTAATATTTGCATAGTCAAGCATCAGTTAGCACCCATTCTTGCCAGGAAAAAGATCAAATATATTTTATGTAAAGAGATCATTTCATGGATGAGGTCAGTTAGTAGACTTGATTCTGCTTTTAGCTTGAGAAATCTTTTCTGATGAAAAGAAGAAAAAACCCAGCTTTTTAACTTAATGATTTTTTTGTTAGAACCAAGTATGTGTAATAATCTGAAGTTTGGAGGTTGTTATTAAAAATAATAGAATCAAGCATGTTTACATTTTCTTTATTCTTCTCCTTTTCTATAATTTTTTACCCACTGAGAATATTCATTAAAAATGCGAAAATAGCCTTTATAAAGTGATGGAAAATATTTTTAAGTATATTTAAAATATTGAATGATTTAATGTCAGTTATTTAGTATGATATTTCAAATTCTGAAAGGGGAAAAAATGTGATTTTACTGTGGAAGGAAAGATGTGTTCTGAATCAAAACAGCAGACTTGTTGACCTATTACTAATAACTGAATGAGTGACCATGGATAAAATTTACCCAGAGACAATGCTGAGGAAGAAGGGAAGGAAACAAGTGTCAGAACAGTACGTGTTCCCCAAAATGAGGGAGAAGGACAGGTCACACTGTATTTTGTCAAGTTTGCCTGGAAGAAAACAACAAGATGCTGTGTGGAGAAAGAAGTCGAAGCGAGAGAAGTAGAGTTTGAAAAGTGAGTCAGGCACACTAAAAATCAACCAGACTTGTAAGCTGGAATTGGCACCAAAATAAGCTTAACATTCCTTACCGACGTTATAAGACAAGGCCTATTCTGTTTACTGGTAAGTATGTGTTGCTTCTTACAGTCCCCCTTCATATATCCCCTCTCTGTCAGGATTTATTTTAGGTTATTTCTCAGGGCCATGTACTGACCTCAATCTGCCTTATAATGAGAGTTGTACGTGTGTGTGTGTGTGCTGAAGCCATTGTACAGTCTGTAAAGTGCTTCAATAATTCGCATCTTGTCCAGGGTGATTCCCTTTATAACTTTGTGTTTATTTTAGTTTTGAAAAAAAAAATGTGGCATAAAATAAAACTCTGTGCTGGCAGGGGGAGGTTGTAGTCTTGTAATTCAATACAGTAATTTATTCTTCGATTATGTTACTGCTCCGAGACCATTTCACATATTTAAATATCTGGAAAAAATATACTTCTGATTAATTGGAATAAAATCAATCCCATTTTCCTTAAAATTATTTTATAAATTAGTCCTAGTCTGCAATTTTAGACCGTATTTTGCTCTTTGTCTTTATTGATAGATGATAAATTTCTAGCTGTGGAGTAGTAAATTGTCATCAGCTGGATGCAGTACAATATTTAATCAATCAAGACATACTGATAGAATTATCTTTTATGTTAAAGAGTGTCATTTGAAAATAATGATATACTCTAGTCTGCAACATAACTATACCTGCAAATTATTTATATACTTTTAGAAGTGAATACAAATATCTGTAAAACAAAGGCATTGATTATTAAATGGAAAAAAAGTTAATGGTGCAGTTTCCCTTATTATATAGCTAATTCACTTCCATACTCTGGTAGTATGATTTGAAGAAAAAATCATTACAGCTCCAACTAACAAGACTTTCATCCCACTTCTGAAAAGTGTGCTGCCATACTGTCTTACATGAGTAATACATCTACAAAATAGAATACAGTATGTATAGTAGAACATTCTGAAATATGACTAATTAAAACACATTGTAAGCCAGTCTGCAGTTTCATCCTACACTATCTATAATATTATGAGCTGTTTAAAAGTCACCCACCTGAATTATAAATTCAGCTTTATTATATTTACAGATGTTTATAGCAGTGATGTTTTATCCCATCTGGTTTCAGTAATAATCCAACAGCTGTTTTATTTGCTTACAGACTCTCTGTGCCTCAGTGTTCCCATCAGTCAGGGGCAAAGCACTAAAGACAGAATTGTTGTTATTTTCAAAGTGACAGAGTGGGCTGTCCTTCACTGGGATATCTGTTCCAAATTGAACCAATCTAGTTAACATGAACTGCAAAACAAGAGACTTTAAATTTTCCATTTGTCTTTTTCAAGGGGAAAAAAACCCCAAAACCCACTTTAATTTCATTCTTGTTCATAAATATGGGAGAATGACTCTAGTTTGGTATAATTACATTTGCTAAAGAAGAAGAAGAAGAAGAAGGCGGCTATATTTTTATAATCTTTAACATTTACTTCTTTACGGATGGAAGCTGTCAAACCTTTGAAGCCTCAAGCTCTTACAGCTTGATCCTAAGGATGACAAATAAGGAATGTTGAATTTTTAGCATCTACTCAGGCCTTGTGCTTGAAATCATTATTTTTAATCTTTTGTGAACTCATATCTGCTGTCATAATCTGAAGAGTCTCACAGAACACAGGAAATTTTACATAAAAAATTGAAAGTCTGTTGTCGATTTTATCATGCCCTTTATCCCTTGTCCTTCTATTTTATTATTACTGTAAGTGTGAAACCTATATTTGTTTTAATAGACCCATACCCACTTGGTGGACATTATTCATCAAAAGCGTAAAGTTTAGTGTTGTCTATACAACAAATAATACTGAGCACCAAATCTAAATTATTTAAAAATAGAGGGAGTGGGAAAAAATTATCAAACCAGCAGATTCCATACTTTGTTCCGCAGTTTTCCATTAAAGAGCAATCGACTGTGAAAAAAAAAAGGAACGTCAAATGGGCACTTTTTATCTGAAGTTGTGTAAAATTCACATTTTTACATGACAACTTTGCAGGCTAATTTGGAAGATAATGGAACACGGGTTTGTGTTTGGTTGTTCGGTATTGATCAGAGAGTTAGACTTGGGTCGTTGCTTGTGGATGTATTACTTTTTAAGAGTGATTCTAAAACCACATGAATTACATTCATGTTATTATTTCCCTAGTTTCAAGTGAAAACTATCGTGGCAGATTTGTGCAATGACAGTAATCCTGGGTGACAAAATCATTGTCAAAAATTGAGCCATTTTCATAATACTCGTGTTGCTGGGGAGATTCGCTTTGGCTTCTAAAGGCTGTAGGAATTAATATTTATATGGCAAGTGTGTAGTATAGCAGGAAAATTAGGCAGAAAACATCGCAAGTCCTAACAATGGTATTTCCTTCCCATTATCTTTAAATCTATCTAGAAGTACTATCATGTGGACTAACATTTAAACAGATAACATTTAAAGTTTCTTTCCGTTTGACTTCTGAAATAATAGAATTTTTGGTACTCTTGTTCTTCTAAAAAATCATGAAAGTAACAGGATACAGCTGTTGAATTTAGAGGACATTTATGTAAAAGTCAGGTTACATATGCTGCAAAGTTAAACCAAAATATGTATATCCAAATTCATTCAAGTTGTTCTATGGCCTTAATCAGACATATAAATTTTGTCTAATATAATACTTAGTTCTCTATTCTTCTTTTCAGGTGTATTCTAGAAGCAAGTTTGTTGTTTGGGGTTTTTTGAGGTACTGAAAGAGAATTTGGGGGGCTTTATTTTTTGCTTAGAAAAAACAATTACATCTGGATTAATTTGGGACCAGAGTCATAATGGTAAATAATTCACTCATAATAATAGGCCATCCACAGAGAGGCAACACTAATTTGAGATGATTTCTTCTATCCAGAAAGGGATGGCTGAAAAAGTAAATACTTGCAAGACTTAGTTCAAAATCTGATGTAGATTCAACTGAGTATTTAAAGAAGGAATTCCTTCTTGATGGCAGTTCTCCATTTGTCCCATTTCTGTTTAGTGAATGTATGGGGTTTATTATTGTAGATGTTAACATTGGCTCAGAGTCTCTGAAGTTTTTTTCTTTCTTGCAAGGAGCCTTGACTGTGTGCTTATGTGTGGGTAAGTGTGTGCATATTTCAGAATTTCAGTCAGTGCCCACATTGCTAAAAAAAAAAAAAAAAAAAAAATTTAAAATATTTAAAAATATGGAGTGTGAGGTCACAAGTCCACTCTCTCTTACATAACAGAAATCTCATCCTCTACCTTTTTCTCTGTGAATTGATCAACTCTCACATTGTCACATTTAACCTCACTTTCCACATTTTAAATGTCTTGCAGACTGATAAATAGCCCAAACCCGTGTTGCTGATTCCTTGATAGTTTGAAGCATGTTTAGTGGCTATGTAAGAGCCACTGAGATCACACCTGAAGAAAAGCCCCTTATTCCCTGTGGAAGCACGGTGTGAGTCAAAGTAACAGTTCAAATTAGAGATTCAGTAGTTCAACGTGATGTGGCCCATCCACATCATATTATTTATTATGTAAATTACTTCTAGTGGCCCATTTTCTTGAAAGGGTAAGAATAAATACCCACTGTATAAAATTGGGGAAAAGGAGGACCAAATCAATTTTGCTTACATTTATTTGTGGAGAAGTACAGAAAACTCTCCATGCAAACAGCATCATAGTGCAAACTGATCTGGTAATATTTTTAAGAGATTAATTCAGAGACTACTCTACAATTTTGAAAGTATGGGTTTTTGTGTATGAAGAGACCAAAATTTTAGTCCTGAGATCCAGATTTCGTGTTTTTACCTGGGTCCTGTTACAATACAGTATTTCAGGGTACATTTTTTTCAACTTAAAACTTGTGTGCAAATGAACTCTCATTTTTAGCAGAAATGTAACAATAAATATTTCAGAAGATTGACACCAAACCCATATATTTAAATCTTGCATTCAGCCTAATCTAGAATCTAGACTATTATTATGGCTCTTTTGTAGTAAGAAGATAAACAGTGAATTATATTCAGAATTTTGTAGTGTTTTGTCATCAAGGTTGAAATCTGTTTGCTAGTAATGGCAAAATTGCTAAAATAAATCCTTGGTCATTTAAAAAGCATGGAGAATTTCCAGCAGTATTTCCTATGAAGAAATAATAAGAAAAGAAAGAAGGTACAAATTTTTTTACAAAATTGGATTGGATTAAAACACAATAAATGAAAGGTTAAAACTCTGAGAGAATTGTAGTAGATAGTCATTTCCTATGTTAAATGAGTTACATCTAAATTTGTAAAGCAGATTGGTTGACATAGCTTGTGTTGAATGTAAAATAAAAATGATAAAGCCTTACCATTCTTTCTCCATGCAGAGATTAGTTCACACTTTCATTCCTGAAAGGAACTGTGGTTTAAAGATGGAAAATCCAGAGGAGATTTTAAGCTGAATCTCCCCAGTGTCTCTGAAATGAAATTTTATAGATTTTTTTTTTTTTTTACAAAATTTTTCCTATCTTTCAGTAGGCTTTTTGTTCATTCGTTTGTTTGGTTTTTGTGAGGATGATGAGATGCTGTTTGTATTTTCATTTCAACTCGATCTGTACTGGACTGTATACACAGGCTGAAGAGTTGAGCGTTGCAGCTAGGAGGTCTTGTAATTTCTGTGGCATACCCTCAGCTTGGAGACTAGTTATATAGGTTTTCTGCATATTAGGTCATAAAAAATAAACCTCGCAGGCCTTTCCTGGGAACAATAAGCAAAGAAAGCAGCATTTGTTAAGCCAGCCCCTAGAGGCAGAGATTTAATGGTAAGGGAGCTGTGGTGTGCCTCCTCTGCACAGTCCTGCTGCCAACACATCTGGCAGCGCTGTCAGCCTGCCTGTCCCGACGGCCTCTCGCTCTCCCAGGCACCCTCCAGCCTCTGCTCTGACTGTATCTACCTCAGCTGCTTCACCAGGGGAAGTCCTTGACTTTATTTATTTATTTATTTATTTGTAACCCCTAGTAGTCCTTTCCGTGGCTACAAATTTCTGTTGAATTTGTTTTCAAGGCTTCTGCCCTCTCTTCAAAGGTAAACATGGTATAAATGAAGAGCTGTCATTTTGAGTCAGCTGTTTTTCAGTGAGACTGAGTGTTATACCCCAAGTATTAAGACAAAAAGAGAAATGGCAGATAAGATAGTCTCTGAGATTGTATTTATTCAGATGGCAAAAAATAAAATGCTCTTTCTTGGGTTGTTTATTGTGAAAGAATTTTGTTAGTGCCCTGATATCATAGTATAGTATAAAAACAGTGCAATCAACTGAATAATTTTCATATAGTTGTAATTCACTTCAGTTCTTAATTAGCTTTATGACCATAGAACTTCTACATAAGCTTTAAGACTGCAGTTGTGCCTGTCAAATCATATTAGTTATGCAACAGATACTACCTTCAGGGCTCCCAAAGTATGACTGACCATGCAAGATTTCTGCTGCAAATAATAATTCCAGACGACAGTATTCCCTTGATCCCTGTATATATAGGAGGAAAATGCAAGAGCAGAGGTTGTTATCATCACATTATTTATTACATAACTGGGTAAAACAAAAATATGCTTTGCTTTGCTTCTAACCTGTGGGAGAAACACATTCCCTGAAGCATTACGTTGTCATATCTCAGGGATACTTTGGACAAAAAGTGTATATTTAAAATGAGTTTACTTGTACGTTTGGAAGCATGAATTAAAAAGCAAGTTGTTGTGAGGTTTTATCCTAGTTATTAATTCATCAAAGCAGATATGACAGAAATAATGATTTGTAAAGCTCTAGGGCAAACTCAGTTTTACTTTGAGACTTACTCTGTAAAAACCTTATGATATAAACAGCAAGAAAAAACCCTCCTTCTGTCATCATTCGATTCAGAGAAGTCCAAGCTCTTGACAGCTGAGGAGTCAAAGCTCAATGACTGAGCAGTCTCTGGTACTTCAGATGAAGAGACAAAGCCAGCCACTTTTACTCCAGAGGTACGAAGAGGTGACTGCTTGTTGTGAGTGCTAGTACTGCAGGTATGGCAAGAGCACAGAGGAATTTCAGAGAGCAGCAGCACCGGAATAATTAAAAGGCTTGAAGAGGCTGTGTCAGTGACTCAAGTAAAAAGGTCTGTAATACTGGACACAGGTAGCCCAGCTAAAGTGGATGATTCTCTGGCAGCAGAATTTTGAGTAATCATTTGTTTTTAAGCAAGGGAAAACTGAAGCTGATGACCAAAGAAAATTTCCCTAAGAATAAGCTCCATGCTGCTCAGCAAACTAATAGGAACTCCATTCCTTAATTATTTGAGATTATATTGACCAAACCGTTAGGTATTGTACTGCTGGTAGCAGGCTTGCCTTGGCACAGGAAAGAATGTACAACTTGATAAACTCTTATCTTTTTCTGTTTCCAAGCAAAGCAGCAAAAGCATGTTACCAGACTGCTTTGCCTTAGTGTAGTTAGAAACTGGAACTGTAAGTCACCAGATGATACTTGTTATCCTTTTCACCACTTGTCACCCATCCGGATGCCCAAGCATATGCCAAAATTTTTATTTTAATTCCAACTGAAACAATACAAATGAGAAAAAGTAAAAAATAATTACATACTACATAGATTACACAGCAAGTTTTTTGTGTGAGATTCTAAAACTATTATGGATACTTATCCATGTGTATAAACTGTATGTAAATTGGTTCCATCTTGTAGCGCTGTAAAGTTTCTCTTAGAGGAACGTGAAGGAAAAAAATATGTGTGTATGTAAGGTTTTGTGCCTCAAAATTCTGACTCAATATGACTTGAGATCGTTGGCTTTCTATTAAATATGATATTTTCATTTAGTATGGATCATCAGTTATAACCTTAAGGACAGGAGTTTTTTAAAGAAAATTCTGGAAACTCCTGGACTTGCAGTTTCTGAATCCTAGAGTAAGACCTACAGGCAGAAGTTTTAATGATACTTGTGAAAAGTGAGAGAGGAATTTTAAAATTTAAATCTCATTTTCAAAGCTAAGTTAAGGGCTTTAACATCAAAGTTTGCTGGATAGCCTTACAAGTTCTTGACCACTAGGGTGTAAAATGAAATACCAATTAGGAGGTATGACACAAAACATCACTACATGGTTCATGTGATCCATGTGATCAGCTGATCACTAAACCAAAATCCACTGAGGATGTCAGAACAACACTTTCCTTACTACCTTGAAATTTGCGTGGAGGTTTACTGTGAATCCAGTTCCAGCTGCTGAAAAATGGGGGGGGGGGGGGGGGGGGGGAAGAAAACAGTTTAGTTACACATTGTCAGATTATCATTTGAAATCTTTTTGAACATTTTTTAATATATTATTAATAATATCATATACCATTAACTCTTTAGAAACTTGATTAAACCAGACTGAGCCTAAGAATACCTACCAAACTTCTGTTGAACAGCACTTTAGTTCTGATAAAAGCGGCTTTCAGCAACTCCAGGGGAAGCAGCAAACCACGGCCTTTTGAGATCATTGCTAGCTTTTCTTTTAATAAGTAGATTTAGCCTCAGCTTCATCCTACTGGCTGATAAGATAAACCACCTGGACATGTTTTTTTCTTAAACTGCTTTCTTTTTAGGGGGAGGGGAGATTAGGAATTATTTCAGTTTAACTCTGGCTGCTTGCGGGTGGTCTTAAGCACTGACTATTTTGGTCAAACTAAAATTACCTTAATATTTCAAAATATGTATATATCTTTGTTAAGTAATGATGCTTTTCATCAAGACATCTTTTTTTTTTTCTGAGTCATGATCACAATTTTTAAAGACTTTTCATCCTTTGCCTCACTGTTTTCATGAGACATGTAGCATCTTTTTGCTGTAAAAGATAAAATTTACCACCACGGTTTACTATATGTTGTGCCTGTGGAAAATAAACACATATGGACTGAAACCTTTTCATTATTGAAATGAATGACAAATCTGTGACTGCCCTTTGTATAGACAAAAAATTGTGTATATTGTTGAAAAGTAACAGCAATGGTAAAATCAAGACATTTTAATAGGAATTTTGACAAATGAAAAATGTGTTTTTCAAAAGAAACTATTAGTTGCATGTATAAAACTTAACATTGGAGCAACTTAAAATTCAGTTTCATTTTATGTTGTTATTTCATAGGAAACTCACTCCAAACTAACAGACATGAATATTGCTCTGACTCATCACAGCCTTTCACTGTAATGCCCAAATACATTTTAATAGTGAAGTTCAAATATCAAGTAAAAATAATGAGCGTATTTTTTTCACAATGCATGTATTACTCATGTTAATCTGATATTAGATAGATGCTGATCAGTGAATACCTTAACTTTTTTCTCCCATGCCATATTGCAACAGCTGCCTTACAGAGAGGCAGGAACTCTCACTAAGTGGATATGTTGTGTTGAACCTCATTATGTGTGAAATGTGGTGTCTCTGATGCTATGAAATAGGCCAATTCCGTTCTTCTTCTGGTCTGGTTCTGATAGCTTATGTATGGGGGATGTTGCCATCACCTTGAACCTTCTTTTGTTTCTAAACTGAAACCAGTCTTTTCCATAGGCACTCCATATTAGATATGCCGAGACTTTAAATGGTTTTGGTAGATGCTGATGCTTACATATGCTATTTTAGTTTGTGTTGATGATTACTAAATATTATTTAAATCCTCAAACTCTAGTGTGCGTATGGATTTGATTATTCTAGTGCTTACATCTTGAGTAACTTCATATATAATTTTATTCCACAGGAATTTGCTGCACTGACAAAAGAATTAAATGCGTGCAGGGAACAGCTGCTGGAAAAAGAGGAGGAGATTTCAGAACTGAAAGCTGAAAGAAACAACACAAGAGTAAGTATACAGCAGACCTTTTCTGGATAGCATGTGTGTGTAAAGCAGGAGGAAGATACTTATATATGAATTTAGATCTTCATTTGTATAAATAAGAGGACAAAATTCCAGCCTTTTAATAAGTACATGAGACTTGTAAGGTTCTAAGTAACAGATGTACCTACCATGCCACAGTCCCAGAGGAAATGACTGTAAGGGTTAGCAAGACATAATACAAAAATAGCAGATTTTGTATATAACATGGTTAGTACATTCAGTTTAAACGTTTTCTAAAGCAGGGGACTCATGCAGCTTTCCAAGCCGCAGGGCCTGCAAAAGTAGCCTGCACATATCCTCATCTCTCATCAAGGCAAAAGGCAAGGTTACAACAGACCCAGCTTTCTCTTGTGCCTTGGATTTGATCTGAGTAAGGATGAGATGAAGGCTGCTACACATATCACAATGAGTCTGCTGTTTAGTCCAGATGCAGCCATGTGACCCTTGAAGTAAATGTCATTTGACATACAGCTGAGTGAGGACAAGTTTTCACCCTTAAATTTACTATGTTCTGCTTCAATCAGCAGATGTTATTCTGTCTGGGAACAAAAGTATGTGATAGCACCTTCTGAAAATTCTCAAATGGTGCACAGAATGGTTTTCAGAATACAAGAATTTGCACATGCAAGTGTCTGGGCAAAGGCAGAACTGATCAAGAAATGAAAGAGGGTATCAGAGGAGGCTTTATGGGGTGTGGAAAGGTGTGAGAAAAGAGATGGAGTGGTCCCAGATCAGACAGGAGTCAGGCTAGTAAAGAACGTATGGAATAGATCTCAGAGAAGTTGAACACCAAGGATGTTTTCTTATATCCGTATTTCATTCATGTGTGATCTGGGTACTCTTCCTGTTTTCCTCCTCTCGCTAAACTAATAGCACTTTGGCTGCTCAGATAACATCTTTCCTTGGTCAGCTAATTTGCTTTCTGAAGGAAATCTGACAATGTAAATGACAAAAGAACTGAGAGAGGGTCTTTCTCCCTCCTTTCTTCTGTTCAGGGTGCCATAGACTTCAGAAATCCAAGGAAGGGCAGATGATACAGATGCCTACAAAGAGGCAAAGCTGTCCCATCTACCTCCATGCTAGCTTAGAGGTGCAGGACATGATCACATTTACCACAAAAGTCTTAGAGGTGATGGGTTTGGGAAATGTGATGGGAGACAATAAGTGAGACCTACTTTTTCTCCCATGATTCTCATATATTCTAAACAGTCCAAAATGACTCCCACAAACATAGAGTTAATTAGTGGAGAAGCACGTAGGAATTGCACTGCATTCTTTAGGTTTAGCAAACCATCTCAACTACAAATCTGAAGACTTTCTAAAGCTGCTTAAATTGTCAGTAACTGCTACATGTACCAGTTATTTTAGTATTTAAGGTAAAAATAGCAAAGTCAATTAAGAAAATAATTTACGTAGAATAAAGAATACTTTGTGCTAATTTCCAGCACAAACTTTTGAATACAGAGATGTAGTTAAAATATACACTCAATTGTACCTATTCAATAATCTACACATACCCATTCCTGCACAGAATATATATCCATTTGCCTTTCTTTACAGAAAAAATACCATATTAACTAAATTGGAAATATCATTTCCTCAGTTGTCCTAAGCTCTTCATAAGTATGCGCACAATGCTTTATCCACTTCACTACAAAGCCCATTGAGCACCGGCTTTGGTATATTAAAACTGTAGTGTACCAATACTTACTGTGGGTCTGATATAAGCAGCACAAACTAGCAAAAATCCCAAGACAACCTGGTAGCCAAAGATAGTCACTTGCCAAACGACTGCGAGAGAGAAGGAAGATGAGTCAACTGCAAGTCATCATCTAAGTCAGACTGAGCTCTGTCATAGGCACTTTCCTCGCAGACCAAGAAGCTTAAAGATCATCCATCTTATGTTTCTTGTGTTATGTAAAAGAAAAATCGGTAAGAGATTTTCCAGGAGAACTAGTACCCGCAAATGAGAGTTATAGAGTGTGGCAATTCTTGTGAGAAGTCCTTGCAGTTAAAATTAGTAAACTCTACCAGTGTGTTTTCAGAATGAGGATGAAGCTACGTATTGGAGATGAAAAGCTTAAGGCAATGAAAAAATACAGGAAATGCAGGAGATGTTACAGTAAACAAGAGGGGAGGATATAGTTCAAGTGTTAATGGGGAAGGAGAGAGGAAAAAAAAAAAAATCAGAGATGTGCCTTGCCCTGACCTCTAGCCTTTTCATTAATAAGTTATCAGCCCATCACATCATATATATGCCAGGCTCTAAGCTGCCATATACTACATTAGTTGCCGGAGTTTGCTGTAATAGTAATACTGTCTTCTATAGACTTCTGTACACTTTTTATAGGGAAAATCAACATTTTAGATACAAAACTGTTGTCTTCAGAATACAGTCTTGAGGACCTGCTAGTGATGAGATTTCTAGGAGCATTCATTGAGAAGGCATTTCCCATAAAGAGGCACCTTTGCAAACTGAGATGTATGCTGTTGTTAATGCAAAACAGCATTAATATTTTGTACAAAAAAGTTGCTCTAAAATTTTTCTGTTAATTAAGCAAAGATTCTAATAAAGTAATAATTTTTGGAGGACCACTGATACACTGTTGCAATGAGGAAATTTAATGTATTTTCTAATATATAAAGTTAGTCCAACTAATGCTTCTTTCTTCCATCCCACTAGTGTTCACACTTAATCCAGCTCTAGCTTGGCTACGCTGGCAAGGCTTACCTGCCCTCCCAGGACACGCTCATGCATAACCACATGTAGTGGAACTACTCACTACAACCACTTTTGTCCTAAGTAGCACTTCCTACTGCTTTTAAATAAAGAGCCTTAGTTCCAAGTTCTCAGATTGCTGTTTCTGAATTTTTTAATCCAACCTTTTATCTCCCTTGGGTAACAGCATAAAGATACTGTTTAAAGTACTTACTGCTTCAAACTGAAGGTCAGCAAGAAGAAATAAAAGTGGCAACTCTGTCAGGTTCTGAGTACACACCAGACTTCTAGCTCCCTTTTACATTTTCAGTTATGCCTAACTGGCACTTTATTCTGGACCCGCACCTATGTGTTCGTTTATTTCTTGGCAACAGGCTCATACAGTTTTTGCCAATCTTCACAAAAACAAACAAAAAACCACCCCAAAACACCACCACACATCCTGATTTGCCACTCTATGCCAAGCTGCAGTGGCAGACCCTGACAGTAGTGTGTATTAGAGAGGGACCATGATGGAACTACATTCTTTGGGACCCATATATTTCAGGTCTTAGCTTAAATACCAGAGCTTAAACCTTACCCCACTATTTAATCAAGTTCCTACCCAACCCTTCTAGCAGCATTCTTAAGCAAAGATTCCTACTGGCCTTTTGCTGTTGAATATGTATTTTACTGCCTATGATAATTAACTTTTTCTGACCTATTACAGTAGAAATATTTTCATGTCAAGAACTTAGCTGGCAACTTAATCTGTCACTACACGAGGCAAAATAGAAAATGCAGGAGCATACGTATATGTATTGATTGGTGTGGCGTTGGTGACAGGAAGACAAACAGGTTCTCTGGAAAATCATTGCATGGGACTTTGAAAACATATACAAAAATATCTTAATAGAAACTGTTAAAGTTATTTCTGTGGATATTCTCTGTCTAGAATGATGACCTACAGCATGTGGAAAGACAGCATCTTTTCTGCAGCTGGAACACAGGTCAATGTGATCTAGCATATTATTTGATGGAAATTTTAAAATAATACTAATTTGGCTGTGCTAAGTTTAAATTAAAACTGAAAGCTATTTTTGTCTCAACTTGTATTCTTCAAAAGTAGAAAAAGTTTGTAGGATTAACTTATTAAATCAGAATATGATTGTGAGGAGATTCGGGGTTTGGTTTGGCAGCTTAAGCAAAAAATATATTACAATACTGGATGGATTAATCTTAATGTGGTTTTTTTACTACAACAAAAAAAACCCAGATGCATACATATATTTTTATATGTAGCATGAATTGTAACAAATTCGTCTGAAATATTTTAGTTCAAGCAGTTTTAGAAACAAGAAAAATTAAACCTATATTCATGAATGAAACAGCAGTAACAAAGACAGTGTCATCATCTTTCTTTTACTTAATACCTCAGGAGCTGAAGCATTTATTAAAGTGAACAAGGCTGACCTAGATTAAATTTTATTCATATTTTATTGTCTCAATTTCTTAGTGAATGGTTTATGAAACATCTTCAATTAGGCACTGCAGTCTCATAATACCTATAGATCACAACTTAACCCTATATTTTATGATTAAATTTCCCTTTTGTTGTGTTGGACAACTCTAAGAATATATTTTAAAGTATATTTTTAACTCCTTTACTTAGCTCATTTTTTTAGAGGTCCTTTTACTTACATCAGTTTGATGGGTACTGAAACTAAATCAGGCACTCCGTTTTCTTTTTTAAATATGATAACATGAATTCTTACAGGCTTGAAAGCCTTGTACACATGAAAATCAGTATAACCTTTTCTAAAGTTCTGTAAAGGCAAAAGCATTATTTCACTAATGTAAATGACAGTAATTGTCATTATTTTTGCCTCAATGTTATGATCTATCTTCTAGACTCATGTGCTTCTTCTTTCAAAATAAGAGCTTCTGTCACAGAAAACAGCATGACAATAGATAGTAAATGTAATATATAGTAATTCAATACCTGTATTTTCAGACACTGGATAATCTAATAGTTATTATATTTGTATTCACTATTCTCATAAAAACCCTCTTCTTCATTTCTATTACTTTGTATCATCCTGATTATTAGATTTTCTTTCATAATTTTGCTTCATATATGTGTGTTTCCATTAATGTTTTAGGATGCCAGTATTGTATTTTCTGTCTTGGATGTACAGAAAGACAGACATGGGACATACGCTGTAGTTAGGCTCTAACTTTGTTTTTTCAAAGAAAGATTTTCACCAGTAATTTACCAGTATAGCTATTTGAGGTCACTCCAGCTGACCACAGGTGCAAACTGGTTTCCACCACGGTGGAACAGCACTGAAGAATATGACTGATTTCTTGATTGGTTTTAGAGAGAATCTTCAACCCCATGTCTGCCTATTTTACTTGTCGTCTTTGCTTGCACCAGAGATGGAGATTCACTAAACAATGTGCATTCTAAATATAGACTGAAAGGAAATTCAATTTTGCCTGTGCTGGTGAGAAATTTTAAGCTGGACTTCGAAAGAGAATGGTCTTCTTAGTGGGTTGCCCCATTCCTCTAAGGAATCCCTGAAGCTAAATCTGTCTGATTTTAGTAAACCCTTATCTTCTACATTTTTCCCCTGTATTCTCTTATTTATACCTCTGTTTTTCTCTCCATCACCCTCTCCTGATTCTTTAATTTCTTCATTTATTATCCTGCTATGAACTTTTTTTTTCCAGACAGATTTGTTGAAAATAAAGGAAGTTAAGATAAAATGTTTTGTATTGATTAAAAGCCAGGTCTTGTAGTAATACAAACTCTACTGAGTCACACTAATTTCAACTTACTGAGTCATCATTCCTAAAAAAGAATATTTTAACTTTTTTTCATTTTCCATATGTAAATCAGTATCCATGTAGTAATAATGGTATAGTATAATATAGGTAGGTTATGACCTACATGATGTAGTTTATATCACTGAATTTAAACATGTATTTCCATTTTACAGGAGTCAATCACTTCCATAAGTGCTTTGGAAGTGATTTGAGAAATACAGGAAGCTGGGTATATTCTAACAATTTTCTCTATTTTTGTTGATTTAGTTCTAATTAACATTTTAAAGATGCTTTGATTATTTTTAAACATTCTTTAATGCTCATGAAGAGCCCAGAGCTCCAGAAACCTTCGTCCCATTTAGCTAAGATACAATTATCAGCATGGCATCTTGACCGTCCTAAAATTTGCCCAGCATATCAGTAAAATTCACTTGTCAGATTATTCCATAATTCATTGTCAAGCTTATGTTTTCCAGTAGGAAAAGCATAGCAATGATGCGTGGGTGATTCTGTCCCGCCTGCTGCTGTTGATCTTCATCTTCTTTTCTCTGCGAGCTGCCTGTCCCTCTGAGTGCTCGACAACTGTAGCAGCTTGACACAGTGTGAGGGAGCAGAAAATGCTCAGCAGCACATGATCTTTATAATGCCAGAGGTTAATTGCAACATCCTAAAATACCTAAAGCTGTTTCTAATAATTCTTTTGTAATTTAAATGAACTACCAATATTGTTACAATGTTATTTCAAATGAAATCTCGTGGTGTTCTCACAAATATTTGGAATAGTAAATCTTGAATTATATAGGGAAGAAAGTCCTCAGCATGCCCCCACACCCACAGGATATTGCCCTTTCCTTCAGTCATTAAACTTAAACATTGCTTGGACACACCATTATCTTCAATGTCAATTTTTTATGATGGTATGTCCCTCCCCCCCATCATTCTAGCAATGGGACACTTCATAGTTCTGTCAGTGTAGTTATGTTTGCTCTTCCCAGGTGTCATGGTTTAAACTGGCTTGCAGCTCAACCAACCACACAGCTGTTCGCTCACTCCCCCTCCTCCCAGTGGGATGGGGGAGAGAATAGAAAATGAAAAGAAAAAAAAAGTAAAACTCATGGGTTGAGATAAAGGCAGTTTAATAGGACAGAAAAGGATAATAATAATAATAACAACAACAACAGCAGCAACAAGAAAAGTGATGAACAGCACAATTTCTCACCACCTGAAGCTGATGCTCAGCAAGACCCTGAGCTCCCCCACCTCCCGGCCCACCCCCCAGCTCTATACAGAGCATGACATCTTATGGTATGGAATATCACTTTGGCTCAGCTTTTCTGGCTGTGTCCCCTCCCAGCTTCTTGGGTACTCCCAGCCTCCTCACTGGGGGGCAGTATGAGAAGCTGAAAAATCTTTGACTGCTTGGCAACAACTAAAACATCAGTGTGTTATCAACTTTATTCTCATCCTAAATCCAAAACACAGCACTATACCAGCTGCTAGGAAGAAAATTAACTCTATTCCTGCTGAAACCAGGACACCATGGAAGTAGGGAAGATCTATTACACTTTTTTCAAATATAATTGTAGTTAGGGCAAAGATGGATAAAATAGCAGTATCATTTCAGCAGAGCAGAGGAGCAAGGATTTGCTATCAGGTGCTCAGTCATAGTCAGATGTTCTAAACCTTGGATTATACTTCCCTTCCAGAATGGCCAGGAGTAATGTGGCACTGGGAGATCTGGTTAATAATACTCTCTGCTCAGCTGGATTTGCTGCAAGCAGTGCTCACAGAATTTGTGGAGAAATAGAGTTGACTTTTGTTGAAAAGCAAAAATAAGAATTTTTTACAAGCCAGAAACCTATGTCAGCATGTCTTCTTGAGCATTCTTAGGGATGACAGTAAGGAAAATTCTAGTGTTCATAGGTAGCTTGAGTGAATAAGAAAAGAAAGAAAAAGCATGAAATATTCGTAATGTGCACAGTAATTCTCCATGAGTATTTTGACACTTAACTGTGATGTCAGCTCATCTGTCTTCATACAGTAAAATAAGCAAAACAATATTTTTCACTTGATTTATTGAATGACTATGAAATATAGGCAGATATTGAAATATGGTTTTGTCACCTCTACGATGGTAATTCTAAGCTAAAGGCAAAATTAGTTTTTGTGTATATTAAATGGATAACTTTCATTTGGTTTAGTTTTATGTATTATAAATGTTTCTAACATGGCAGTAACTTAAGGTAAAGTTAAATATGTTTGCTGGTAGTGTAGAAAGGGTAGGTGCTGCACTGTTCATCCCACATAGTAAACTCCTCCATGTTCATCCCATTGGAAATTCTGAGTTCCTACCATTCTACCCTCTTCTTATACATGGAATCTTATTTAACTTTTTTTTTTCCTCTTCATCACTCTCTTCAATCTCCATTCTTCCTTCTCTTAATAAAATTCTTGTCTTTCTTCTGTCCATGCTGACTTCAAATTCCCTGTTGAGATTGTCTGTCTACACCAGTTCAAAATGGGGTGCTGGATGTATATTCTTTTTTTTCCTGTGTTCCTTATTTATCTCTGTGCTATAGGTTATGCGTAATTCATTCTACCACTAAAGTTTTTACCATGCCAAGAATTCTGTGTCACCATCATTTTTCATGTCTCCTAATGGTTTTCTCTATTTTCCCTTCCAACTAAGACTTGTATACAAGCTCTCAGAATTCTCCTTTCCAATCATCACAGTGTTTGTCTGGGAGATAAGTTGTTTAGGATAGTAGGGCATCAAATATAATATATTTGTTCAATGTTGGCCAAAAAATAGTTACCAAGGTCTTGTTATTCTGGGATCTTTTAGTGGGTGTCAGTTTGAGCTTCAGACAACTACTGACTTATGGAAGGAATGGCCATGCTGAAAGCTCAGCTGTGGTTTGACATTTTTATTTTTTTTCCCAATTTCCCCAGAATTTCGTAGCATTTTGACTGGATTTAGATTGTCACAGAGGTAGCTATGATGGATTGAAAAGTTTCTGCGTAAAGAAAGTCAGACAAGACAGAAAACAGAGCAGGATGAGCCAGGCTCTAACAGGATCAGCCAGAAAATGGGAATGACTGTGGAGAAATGTATGTCCACAGCATAGTTCCAGCAGGGTCAGGGCTACGGAGGGGGCTACCTCAGGGCTACAGAGCGGGGCAGAGTCCGGCGGCAGAGAGGAGGAAATGTTGCAGCCGCACAGTCTCTTTCAAGAGATGGGGCAGAGAGTAGGCCGTAGCATTAGAAATCAACTACTGACTGACTTTCCTCCAGCTATCTCCTACATAACTGTGGCCTAAAAAAATCACGAAGATGTATGAATTTAGACCAAAATTCAGAAATTAATTTCTATTCATGACAGCAGTTACCTGTGTATTGAGTACTGCTATGAACAGAAATACTCTGTGAGTATTTGGAAGCTATTCTGAGCTCATCAAAGTGACAACCTTACCACATCCCTGTACTGAGTTCCTGATGCCTCTTTGATGAAGAGGTCTCTTCAAATTTGCCTGATACTTTGGACTGCCTCAAATAATTAAAAATCCACATACATCTGCCGTCAGCCCTGCAGGGATCAGATGACAAAGCTTGTGAATTTCTTGCTTATTTGCTTTTGATAAATATGGGCCATCACTTGTATTCAGAAACTGTAGAAATACCCTCCTTTCTTGAACTACACGGAGTCATTACAATTCTTAATGTATTAATATTGTTTGCATATATGTTCGCTATTTTTTGTGAATAATACAGTTATTGTAACATAATAACCAGGTGCAAATCCAGACACAAGAGCTATGTTTGAAGAAAAGATAACATCAAACCCTAATCATTCCTGACAATAACAATGTACTACAACTATAATGTGATTACAGTCTGGTTTTGCTCCTATATCGATTAATTTATGTGACAATAAATGTCTTTATGTGACTGAGAATAACTGTGGATTACAGATAAATACATATCTATACTAATAGTAGCTATATTAAGAACCACATCGAAGGAGACATAATAAACAGTTATCCATGTAACTTTCAAATTTCCGGTTCAATGACTTAGATATAATCGTATGTTGTAATTATAATACATTTAACATGCATTGTGATTCATGAATTAAGCTGCCCTGCTTTAACCTTACAGCTAACCAATTCTCTTCTATGTTCAGACAGTGAGAACAGCAATAGCAGCCTTATGAAAGTATAGACAAATGAGGAATTTTCTATATAGCATCAACATATCATTTTAATTTTTCATTTAACCTCAGAGTAATAATGAAAAATAATTATCATATGTTTTTACACTAGGTTATTTACAGGTTATTTTACAGATATTTAGAATAGTCTGAAATTTCTCTTTATGGACCTTTTTGTCTTCGATCATGTTTGTAATACAACAGAAACAATGAACATTTTAGAGCACATGCTAGTGAAAAATGCCACTATCTATGGCATTTAGAATGAATAGTCTAAAAAGTTAATAAAATATACTGTTTACTTTTACATATTAATTAACTTCCAGTATAAATTAAAAATATATGACAGCTGATGTGAATTAATTATAAATTTCTTTAGGTTTTTTTGCATGATGCTTTAGACTGGCTTTGGTTGTTATTTGGTTGCTAATGCTCATCAATTACTATCACAAATAATATTGTAAATATTGTAAATATTTGTAAATTTAGTTAAATGGTGACCTTATGCTAAGTTATTTGTTGTTCTTGCTTTTCATAGCAGATTTTTAAGTGAAATCTTGAGTAAATTTCCTAATTTTTTTCTTCTATCTGATTTAGAATCAAAAAATGTCAATAATTCCAGCAATCTCTCCCAGAATGAGGTTGCCATGAAAAATGTCATTTGATAGCATGCACATTGTAGCTAGAATTTCCATGGCATTTAGGTGCACAAAAATTAATAACCTTTTATATCAAATCCAATAGCTGTTACTGGAGCATTTGGAGTGCCTTGTCTCAAGACATGAAAGGTCACTGAGGATGACAGTGGTGAAACGGCAAGCACAGTCTCCCTCAGGAGTTTCCAGTGAAGTTGAGGTCCTCAAAGCTCTGAAATCTCTGTTTGAGCACCACAAGGCTTTGGACGAGAAGGTACAGTATGGAAAAAAACCTTACTGAATACACTCTTTCACTTACTTAACTCTGCCTTATGATGCAGCAGAGCAACAGTATTGTTTATTTACTTCTTGGAATATGTCTTGTACTTTCAGCATTTACAGGTGTCCAGAGAAATCCATAAGAATGTATGACCAACAGCTGTAATGCACTGCAGGTCACTTTAGCTGTCTTTTGTAGACAATAGTACTGACTTTTCAAAATAAGCAAATCTCACCTGTACCAGACATGCTTCTCCTATTTAGCGCTAAATAAACATGACACCATGGAATTTAGTGTCTGTACAATATGCTTTTAAGTTATTGCTGAAAAAATGTAGGTATCTCAAATTTTAAAAACATCCATTAAAAAGGCAGAATGAGATGTTTATAACTATACAAAGGAACTTGCCTCTTAAAAATTTTTAGAAGGAAAACCTCCTAAGTTTCAGAGATGTTTTTAGCATTTACTACATAAGGACAGTGTTCCATTTACAAGAAGGGTAACCTAAAATAAGTAGTAGATCCTTCGTTATCAGAGGTAATGAAGGGCTTGCAGAACCAAGATAAAAGCCACTGATGATAACTGCATCTAGTCACGTTAATTAAGGGGGTCTTTCCACTAGATTCCTGTGCTGGAAAGACTCCTTTGTGTGAATGAAACTTTGTGCAACTATGCGGTATCACCTTGAGCATTGCTTTCATGAATTCAGAAATGAAACAGTATGCTCAGAAGATGATAGACCCGAATTACTAAGCGCCTTAAAACAACACATGTAGGGAGCACATGAGAACCATTGCTCACAAGCAAAGAACCTAGTTCCTTGGGGTCTGTCTTGGCTGATTTGCTTGGGCACATCACTGCGGCTGAGTTGCTTCTCTCAGCTGGATGGTTAGGTAAGCACGGGAGGCGTGGTGCAGCACAGCATCTGAAACTGTTGAGCTGTGTTGTGTAGAACTCATTCACTGGTCTCACAGTAATAAATAAACTTTTTTAAATTCAGAAATATACTCAGAAAGTTAACTATATTTAAGGAACTATTGTTAAAAGAAACAGCTTTATGAAAGGATAGCTGTAGTTATATAGTAATATTTATTTTTCATTGGTAATAAAGGTCTGAAACACTGTGGGTTATGAGTCATACTGGGTTAACCGTCAGCTTCAAAGTTAAATCAATTTAAGGAACTTATGCCAAATCAAAACTTATTTTGTGTTTAGGTATATCTCTTTATTTATATGTTCTATTCACTTGCATATCATGAAAGCATATTTAAAGAAAATCTAGAAAAGGGAATATAATGACTTCTAGCTGTAAGCAATTAATTGTAATAAGCTTTTGGATGTCATTAAGACTTACAGAATCCTGTATTATTAAAAATATCTTTGGAGGATTGATAGAGGTTATGGTCTGAGCTTTGATCTTTTGTCTAACACTTTAAACATTGATAAAACTATAGAAAGAGTAGGGAGCTCTCCTGCTTTTATACTTTGTGTTGGATAAATATGAGAAATAATAAGAACTAAACTTTAAATAGATTCTGATTATTCAGCAGTTATGTACTTCTTACACATTTTCTTTTGTGAATGTTTTAGTGTTTAGATACTATACATTTTATTTTACATCTCATTTTGAAAATTATTGTACAGAATTAGATTGAAGCTAAATATAATATTTTTACCTATATTCTTGAAAATTCTGGTTGTATATTTTTCAGTGTAACATGTTAAAATCAGTCTTCAGTTAATTTAAAAATTTTGGAGTGACACAGGTCTCTGTCCCAGTGCAAATGGTAATTATCAGTGTAGAAAAATCAGCCATCTGCAATCATATTAACAGGAGATTTGTTACATTATAAAACAAGTTTTAAAATTGATTGATTGGCCAAAATTAATTTTTCCTTTGTGCTATTCATCTATGTGTTGAACCTTTTTTACTTTTATATAATAAATCATATTTTTATTATAAAACATTCAAGATCTACCAAGAAAACAGTTTAGTAAATGATTTTAAAATAATTTGTTCTAAACCTAGCACGCATTATTTTAAGGTACAAATCTTGTATAAAATTATGTGTTCATGTTATAATATCTCTCTTTAGGATTGGATAAAAGATGTTTTATGTATCATCCAGATACTTGATAATATAATGCTATCACATTATACCACACATTGTCAGCATTATTGGGATTTTTATAAAAAAATAATGGAAATAAAAAAGACTCCATACACCCAAATGTGCTAAAAAACCTTTATGGCATGAGTCATCTATTCTACACTTTCTTTGACAGAAAAATTATATAAGTTAGATTTGTTTCAGACTCTTCAGAAATAAGATGTTAATCCACTTGTGAAAATTCATAGAAGTAATTCAGAGATTAGTAGAATAATGTAGGTTGGATCTCCTAGAGGACACCTGGCCCAACCTCCTGCTCAAACCAGGACCGACTTTCAGGTTGCTTAGGGTCCTCTCTAATCAACTTCTAAATATCTCCAAGGAGAAAACATATTCTGATGTTTCACTATTCTCATTGTAACTTTTTCCCATAATACCTAGCTGGAGTTTCCATTGTTGAGTCTTGCACCTGTTCTCTCTTGTCCTGTCACACTGCGTCTTCAAGAAGCTGGCTTTGTTTTCTCCACATCTTCTGGTTAGCTAGTTGGAGACAGCAATAAGGTCTCCCATGAACCTTCCCTTCTTAAGCTGGACCAGACCCAGCTCTCTCAGCCTCCTCTCATATGTCATGTGCTCCAGACCGTGACTAACTTGGTGGGCCTTCATTGAAGACTGTCAGTGTCTTTCTTGTACCAGGGAGCCCAAAAGCAGATGCAGTCTCAAAAGTCTGGAGGGATATAATCATTTCCCTCAACCTGCTAACTGAATTGTGTGTCTGGCCTTATTCACACCTAGGTCTTTTCTGCAAAAAAAATGCTTTGTTTTCCCCAAGCTTGTCCTGTTGCCTGGAGTTATTCCATTCATAGTAATGGGATGCCACTTGGACTTTGTGTCACTGATCACAAACCTCTGAGCCTTGCAGTCCAGCCAATTTTCTATGCACTTATCCAATTCATGTCTCACCCTTTTCTCTAGGGGTAAATGGAAGATCTTGCAGAAAGCCTTGGTAGAGACAAAGCTAAAAACATTCACTGTTCTCCCCTCATCCATGGAGCCAGGCATCTCATCACACAAGGCCGTGAGATTGGCCAGATGTCATTTGCCTTTGACAAAGTCCTACTGGCTCTTCCCAGTCACCATTTTGTCCTTTATGTGCTTGGAGATGGCTTCCAGGAAGATTTGCTCCATAACCTTCCCAACACTGGCCAGCTTATACTTCTCTAGATCTTCTGAGGATAATTCCTGCCTTTCATGATGGTGGATGCAACATTTGTGGCTTTTCCACTTATCAGGAATCTCCCCTGACTGCCATTACCTTTCAGAGATGAAAAAGGCCCCGCTATGACAAGTTAACCAAGTCTCTCAGCACCCTTGGATACAGCCAATCTACTCCCTTTGACTTCTGTATGTCTTCCCCTCCTGTATTGTGAGTTACGCTTCACTCCCACAGACTTCCACTATGCTCAGGGAGGCCTGACGGCAGAACTTTGCAGTAAATACTGAGGCAAAAAACCATGTTATATGGTTTATAAACCATGTTATACTGATGTCACAGGAAATAAACACTGCCCCATCAGAAAATGCACCCAAAACCGACGGTTAATGCATAGAGTAATGAAAACTGTCAAAAGTGCATTGAAAATGTATCATGACCCTTTGCAAATGAATATGGAAACTTTTCTTTGATTTTTTTCTTCCCAAAAATGTTGACATTGAAACCAATAATTTAGCCTTACACCCCTCAAAAAGCATAACAAGATATTTTCCTAAAAATGTTTGCTTTTTAAACTTCCAAAAATCCCAAGAAAGTCTTTACATTCTTGTAAATACAAATTTTCTTTCATTTTTTCACTTCCTACACTAAAACATCTTGAGGTGTTGTAACAAGCTCTGCCAGAAAACTTGACTGGTCATGCAAGGATTGCTATGTACACAGTACAAGAACTACAAAAACATCCTTATTACTATAACAAAATTCAATGAAAAATACAAAACAGACTGGAAGATGGAAAATAAAACATATCAATTCAGGGCTCATATTTCCAGGGAGGCCTGCTTAAGTATAAGGAGAACCAGGAATGATAACTTAACTTCTTTCAAAAAGCCTATTGGCTCTCTGTATATTACATGAAGTCTGGGATTTGCATTTACCTTTTGTCGAAAAGATAAACCACCATAGAGAGATTGTGATTGCATTATTCAGAGAAAGCATGACTATCATTGACAGTTATTTCAGTGCCTGACAGCTCCTTCAGCATCCCTTCACTCCCTGTAGAATGAAATCTTGTCATGAGCTTCCCATGCTAGACAGCCAGTCCTGTTTGGCTGAACCCAATAGGTACATCCAAGGTGAGTAGAAGGTAGTAAGAGTATGCTGTTATTCTTACCCTATTATCTACATGAGATCCTAGCCGTGTCAAACAACAGTCTTCACAGTCTGTTCTTGCATAGTTGTAGTGTATTTTGTGAGAATTTTCACTTTAGGACATGGGGATAATGAAAGTTAATTTAGTTTAAGAATATTTACTAATTTGTATGTTTCTTAAAGAAATCTCATTGTGTCCCCTTGGGTAAGGGAGTTGTGTCGCAGCAATTGATACTGCACTAACTGTATTATTATTATTTAGAAATTTAATTTGACAGAAGCTATACATATTTTCAAACATCTTTACATACCGAATTATGCTACAGTTTTTAGAAAGCTGAAAACACAGGACATGGGCAGTTCTGTAACCAATTCTAGATTTTCTTCATGTTAATGTTAAATTCAGTGATTGTTTTTTCTAAGGTTAGATTATGTCCCACAAACAATGAGCATTGTTACAAAAATGGAAAGTTTTAAACATTAGAGGTTAGGACTTACTATGACTTGGACCGATGTGAAATTCTGACTTAACATTTCTAATAGCCTTTGTAACTGTAGCCTTGCAACTGTATTCAAGCAAAGGAGGCAGGAGACCTGCATAGATGAGCAAGGAGCTTCTGGAAAAGCTCAAAAGGAAGAAGGAAGTTTACAGAATGTGGAAGAAAGGAGTGGCCAGTTAGGAGGAATATGGGAATGTTGTCAGATTATGTAGGGATGCAACAAGGAAGGCTAAAGCCCACCTGGAATTAAATCTGGCAAGGGATGTCAAGGACAACAAGAAGGGCTTTTTCAAGTACATCAGCAGCAAAGGGAAGACTAGGGAAAATGTGGTCCCGCTGCTGAATGAGGTGGGTGCCCTGGTGATGGAGGATACAGAGAAGGAAGAGTTACTGAATGCCTTGTTTGCTTCAGTCTTTATGGCTAAGGCAAGCCCTCAGTAATCCCAGACCCTGGAAGTAAGAGAGAAAGTCTGGAAAAAGGAAGACATTCCCTTGGTTGAGGAGGATAGGGTTAGAGGTCATTTAGGCAAACTCGACATCCACAAATCCATGGGCCCTGATGGGATGCACCCACGAGTGCTCAGGGAGCTGGCAGATGTCATTGCTATGCCACTCTCTGTCATCTTTGAAAGGTCATGGAGAACAGGAGAAGTGCCTGAGGACTGGAGAAAAGCCAATGTCACTCCGGTCTTCAAAAAGGGCAAGAAGGAGGACCCAGGAAACTACAGGCCAGTCAGCCTCACTTCCATCCCTGGAAAGGTGGTGCAACAGCTCATTCTGGGGGTCATTTCTAAGCATGTGGAGGAAAAGAAGGTTATCAGGAGTGGATTCACCTTGAATTCACCAAGGGGAAATCATACCTGACCAATTTGATAGCCTTCTATGATGGCATGACTGGCTGGGTGGATGAAGGAGGGCAGTGGGTGATGTCTACCATGACTGCAGTAAGGCTTTTGACACTGTCTCCTATAACATCCTCATAGGCAAGCTTAGGAAGTGTGGGTTGGATGAGTGGACAGTGAGGTGGATTGAGAAGTGGCTGAATGGCAGAGCTCAGAAGGTTGTGATAAGTGGCGCAGAGTCGAGTTGAAGGCCTGTAGCTAGTGGTGTGTCCCAGGGATCAGTACTGGGTCCGGTCTTGTTCAACATGTCAGTGACCTGGATGAAGGGACAGAGTGTACCCACAGCAAGTTTGCTGATGATACAAAACTGGGAGGAGTGGCCGACACACCAGAAGGCTGTGGTACCTTCTTTACATTGAAGGTGAAAAAAGAGACTTCTTTACTTTGAGGGTGACAGAGCACACGAGCAGGCTGCCCAGAGAAGTTGTGGAGTCTTCTCTGCAGATATTCAAACCCCATCTGGAGGCAATCCTGTGCAACCTGCTCTACGTGATCCTGCTTTAGCAGGGGGGTTGGACTCCAGAGTTCCCTTCCAACCCCTACCATTCTGTGATTCTGTGAAGATAGTCTGTATGGAAACTTCTCTTCAGTTAGTCACCCCTGACCTTCTTAATGCTTCAGATCTGGATGACTTCTCTTACTGCTGCTAAGTAGCTGATACCTTTCTTTGCTTTATTTCGTGCAATGAAAAGATGCAGAAATAATGTAAAACAGAACTATGACATATTTTGGGATTTATATATGAATATATAATGAATAGTTTATAATACAGCAAATGAAGACAAGGTTTACTAGACATTATTAGAGTTGAATAGAAAATAGAAGCTTAGATTAACTTAATGGTTAGAACAGATACTGAGTATAGAGTAGGTCAGGAAGTACATATCATTATATGCAATTCAGGAAGAATAAAAACTAGAAAAATGGTTATTTTATTTCTACCATTCTACAGATATATTTGACTTTGAATATCTGTCTGAGCATGTTTATTTTCCTGCAGACATTTTTCCTATTTTGCTTTAAACTTTGGGTTCAACATTTAAAATGTTGATTCAGAAAGAAGAAACTGTTTGAAGCAACTTCTTTGCCAAACCTATTTTTTTGTCATTTATTTTTTTAAGAAAAGCATCCAGCTGATCTTTACAGAGGAAAGCAACTACCAGGTGTTATTATCCTAGCTAAGATTCAAAAAACACTGGTTCTCTTAAGATTAATTCACAGCAGAAAAGTATACCTAATATTCTTGCAAATAAAACCAACCTATTCATGTCAACACTATCACTATTTTTTTATTCATTAGCAGGTAGCTAGGAAAGCTTTTGTTCAATAGACTGTTCATTAAAAAGAAGTGATTCAATTCTAGTGTGTGCAAGTGTTTTTTAAAAGCTCTTTGGGAGCTGCAGATCTGGAGAGAAAGAAGAAAGAATTTGACAGCAAGGAAAAAAGTGGGAAGCAGTTGCTAAGAGACGGAGAGAGATGGGTGATATTTTGCACCGACAGCAGTGCTAACATGACATTGACTATGTTACATTTCAAAATAATGTGGTTGCATTTAAAAGCCAGAGGAATACCCAGTCATCAGGGCGCGTGTTGGATACAGCCTGTAACGTGTAGAGAGCTACCCTTTTCTGCCGTGTCTGTGGCACTGTAATGGGAATCTGTCCTTTAAAAATGCGTATTATGGCATGTTCTGATAGATCTGGTGACATCTGATTAGTCTTACTTTATGAAACATTATTTAGTAAAGCTTTATGTCATGTCCGAGAAAATAGAAATACATTGAAAGACTATATGAAATTATAGTATTATGTTATTTCGTAAGTGATAAACACAATCTCACTAAGATAATGCTTACTTCTGTGAACTATATTACTCAGTTACTGTCTTTGACTTCCAGAAAAGAGAAAATGATGTAATATTCTAATCATTAATTTGTATTCATCATATGAAAAAAACCCAAATTATCAGATAAAAATAGTTTGCATTTGTTTCTGTTCCTTTGTCTCTAACAAGATAATTACCAGGAACAGCAGCCTTTCCTGCATCTCTCAGAAATGAGGATGGTTCTGTACATTTTGTTTGATGTAACAGAAATTTGAAAAGGGATTCCAATACAAAATTCTTTGCAGTATATTTGTTTATTGCTTTTCAGAGGCTTCGGCTGTTGCCCCATATTTAGAGCCAAAGGTTATTCAATATGAACTTACAAAGTTCATGAAAACATTTACATACGTTACTATGGCATTTGTAGCCTGTATTCTTTCCTGGAATGTGAATGACCAAACCTAAAACTTTATTCAGCTTTTGTGTTCTTCTTCAAGTTTATTTTGAAATGAATTGAAGACTGAGAAAGAAATTTAAAGTGGGAAATAAAGTTACAGTTTCTGGGCTGTAAATGAGAGCAGATTTGTCCAGATCAGAGTGCAGATGTAGCACTTTTCCTTTTTTCCACTGGTAGAATCAAAGATTTCCCTCAATTTTAACAGCCGCTATGTATGTGGTTGAATATGAAGAATTAGTTGCAACTTTTCCTATGTCACCATGGCAAATGTGAATCTGAATTAGTTGTTCACTGGTCAGATGAAAGGAAAAAAGGTCTTCCATGCCAAGGCTGAGTTGCTTTCAGTTCCTTGTGCAACTCTTAAATTCAGAGAACAAAGAAGGGCCATCAGACTGCAATTTTGGTTAGGTCATTATAAAAACGACAGTGCATTAACTGTGTACATACAAGGGAGGCAAGGCAAGGCAAGGCAACACAAAGCAAAGGAAACAATTTCCAACTGCTAATCTGTGTCACACTGATACTGTTCCATGTTGTTACTGACAATGGGACAAGAATGAAAAGAATTGGATTTTAATATAATAGCTTGATATTCAGAGTAAAGACATTCATTCTCTACCTATTTTTTCTGAAGTGCCACGTAAAAAATGTGTCTCCTAAATTTTCTTCAAAACAAATGCCTATTATTTCCAGGTAGTGTTGTTTTCAGGCTTTAAAATATCCACAGGATTCAATTCTACAGTACCACAGTGTATAAAGGTCATGAATGATTTTTCAGATTCCAATTCCTTGTGTAGCTGTGACCTCCTCAGTAATGTGGCCTAGTTGGTTTGCAAATTCTAACACCATTCAAAGTTAATGCCAGTGTTAGACATCTTATATTTTTAAAACATGTATTCTCATTTATAAAAAATTTAGGCTTGAATACGAGGAGGTTTCAGAAAACTTAAAGTAAAATTGCCAACTTGTGGCATTTAATTTCAACTATTGACAACTACCGTCTTGTGAATTTTCTCTCAATCATCTTGTCCCTCAGCAGTGCTTACAGCCAAGAGGACTGAGGCCAGGAAGATGACTGTCATTTTTCTATATATTTTTTACATCTAGGTTGAGCTTTCCGTTAAGAAATTGTTGTCTTTGTAGAAATTGAAATCAGGCCTCTCAAGGCAGGACTACACCCCTAATAATAGTGGAGAACTAGTGAAAGGCAGAAATGGTAGTGGGAAGAGAAGCAAGATACAGAAAGAGAGTTTTGGGATCCACAGAGGAATCAGAGCCTCTGGGAAGGCAGAGAGTATGGTAGGAGTAGGGAGAGAAGAGAGATGCCAGTACCAGATAGTGGACTCATACTGCCTTGTTCTTCTTCTCCATCTGGATAGGGAAACAGCTCATTGAGCAGCCCTTGGAAATTGGTAGAACTGGTGAAATAATGCTGGTTTTTAAGCAGAATATGATTTAAAAATAGGAAAAAGGAAAGGTGAATGAAGAAATACTTTTTCAGCTATTTAAACAATTACAGTTTTTCAACTATAGCCAGAATAATTGATGTTATACGTTTGATGTGAAATATTTTTATGAAAATTACAATTAGATAGAAATTATGAATAAATAAAAATTAGAAAATATAATATTTCAAATTAATTTCACATATTTTACATGTGTTAGAATTGAATACTAAAAAATTTATGTAACATGACTGTGATGATAGCTTATGTACTACCATAAACCTGAAGCTTTAGGAGTATGTTTGCCAGAAATTATGTAGCTCATTTTGGAAAGCAAGCTTAATGATTAAAGGGTTTTACATACATCTTTGATGAAAAATAGTAAAAAAAATGTAATAAATAGGAAAAACATTTTGGGTTCTGTTGCATATTCTCCCTGTATGCTGTTGTTCTGGTATAAGAAAACAGTTGAAACATTTGTGAAAGCCTGTAGTATTTTCGCTTTTATCACTGCCCCTCAGAGGTGGCTCAGTCACTGCCACTTCAAGATGGCTTCAACTTCACTCGCATCAGGTGAGGAACAGGCAGAGTCAGCTACTGCAGCTCAGCTATTGATTAGTCATACCCAATTTAAGATACAATATGCATCTTTGGGAATGTTAACAGTTGATTTTTTTTTTTCAGTCTTACAGTCCTGAAGGAATAGAGGGAAATTAATAAATCAAAAATTGGACTATAAAATTGAGGATTCTTTCTAGTTTGGGGGATTTCTTATACCTTAACACTCTTCAGCTCACTTTTCTTTTGCTCCTTTGAGCACCTCTCACTCATGATTTATGTTCTGTTAAGGCTAGCAACATTGTTTAGTGTATAGTAAAACTATGGTCACCTGAGAGTATTCAAATAATTTATACGAATACATAAAATGCATTTTAAAATTTTGTTTCTTTTAATAGAGCTGAAGTATATAAAGAGGACCAAAACCTCAAAGTACTGCACAAGCAACTAGATTTGCATTTGTTAGAAAGGCTGAATAGTTTTATTTTTTAGTGTTCATTTCCTGAATATGTATTTGATCTTTAGATTTAGTTAGTTTTAAAGTTTACTTGGGACGAAATTAGTGTATATGCTGCTATAGTTTTGCAAATAAGTAATTTTCATCTATTAAACTCTAAGCCAATCTTGGGATATACTGAATCTATTTGCAAAATTTCACTTCTATCAGTAGTAATGGAAAACAAAGTATGTAAGAAAAGGTAATATTTATTAGATGAAGAGATATCACTGGGAAAAGTATGAAAGCATTAGGGCATACACATCCTGTTCAGGGGTGTCTTGTATTTGTCAAGGATCTAAAAACAATTTTACATACGTGAAAATGTACAATGTTTCATTGTACATTAAAGATTGATTTTTGTTTTGCTTTGTTTTCCAGCTGCATCTGTTGGTCCAATAGAATAGGCTAACTTTCCCTACAAACATTGCTAACAGCCTTAAATATCCATGGATCATCAGCTGGAACAGCATTACCGCAGTGTAGCTGGAATGGGGATAGAAATACATCCTGAATGTTGGCTGATTAGCCAGGTTACAAAGTCATTTACTGTGAGGTGCCTAATGCAGTTGTGTAGATTAGGAGAGGAGTTGCCATAGGCTCCCTTCATAGTCAGAAGAGAGAGGATCACCTACACACAGCACTGCAGATCACTTGAAGTCTCATTTGCCTTCAGTCATATTGGGAGGCTGGCACCTGCATTGCTACCTTACGTTGTCTACTGCTACGTGATGCTGAGCCAGGGCACTCAAGCAACAGTAAATATGTCTTCAGAGATATTAAATTACTATTTTTACTATTAATAATTAATATTGAATGATAAATTTAATGGTAATACTAATTTAGTAGGTCATAATCATCCTTAGAACAGACTAGGTCATCTATGAAACTGGTACAAACACAGCAGTCTTTTCTGCTTATGAGAGAATATCTTGTTTATGACTTTTTGCAAAACCCAAGCAAACTGCATGGTGATATCAGAAATCTTTAGGATGTGTGCCTGAGGCAATGCTGCAAGTTATTTTTTCAATGAATTTGTTGCATTCAATTAGTATGAACAGATTAGTTGTCTTCCATGGAGTGAACTTAAAACATTTGCAGATGTTTTTTTCTTACCCTTTGTAAAGGATACTTGTGAAAAACATTTTCTTTTTATGCCTAATGTGGTGTTAGAATATTTGCATTTGCTATGTATTCCATGAAATTATAGGCAAACTGTGGAAAAGCAGTATGGCATTTGAAGTTTGACACCTATTTTTGTGGGTTAACTCTTCCTATAGTTAGGTTTAAATGTTTACTACACAGTATGTCTCAAGAAAGGATGCAACACACATGCCTGCAAACAAACTGGCAAGTGCATATGGCAGATTATATAATCTTTAAAGACTGATAGAAATTACGTTACTGCACATATTTTGATTTTTCTTCTAGGTAAGGGAACGACTGAGGGTTTCTTTAGAAAGAGTCTCTGCACTGGAAGAAGAACTAGCTGCTGCTAACCAGGAGGTAACATAAAACACTTTCTCCCCTTTTGAGGTTCAATTTCTTTAATACTCTGTCCCATGTGTTCCCCGTCACTTTTCTTAAAACTGTCAGGAAAAAAAAAAAATACATTCTGAGTAAGCTGCTCAGTGAGGCTTGTTTAAGGTGGTTGTAAGATTACTACAACCTTCTGTTTAGTGATTTATTCCTTTCTTCTATTCCCTTGTGAGCAAGCCAAAATCCAAGAGCTAGTGACAGATTCCCAAATTTCTTATTGGACATGAAAAATGAGTGTAAACAATTTAAAAACCTGAATTTCCATTTTACTATAAGATTCAGTAAAACACGTACACACACATATATAAATGTTTTATATATAAATATATAAACACACACATTATATAAATGCTAAAATTGATGGATGAAATATTATGGGTGACATTGAAATTTAGATTTATCTCTTGCCTTTTAATTGCAATGTTTCATGGCGAACTTTGGTGCCATAGAACGATTGTGAACTTGGACAAGAGATTTTTTTTTCCTGCATGGTAGTTTGCAGGCTGTTCTCTTTTGTTTGAAAGTGTGAACGGCAACACATAATTGTGTTGCACACACAACTGTACACACATGTAGAAAGAAATTTTGCAACCCAGAGAGACTATTCTGAGGCCAGAAAATATAAATAATGGAGTCTGTTGATGGCTGACATCCCTGTCACGTTCTCAATCTCCACTTGACGTATGCTTCTCATACTTTTAAAAATAAGTCAGACAAGCAATAGAATTGGATTAAGGCTATTTTGGGTTATGTCCATTTACTGGTGTCATTTTACTCAGCCTTAAGGCAGAAACTGAAGACAGCCACAGACAAACTTAAAGTACTACCAAATAATTCTGGAAAAATGGAATACTTGCAATTCAGAATAAAATGTGATCATGTATAATAGAGATTCCTAAAGTAATCTTTTTCCAATATTAAGCTAGAAAAAGTTACTTTCTTAAAGTAACTTCTTAAAAATAGGATCTGCAATTAAGATATTAGTACTTCCTAAACCATGAACTAGAGATTTTGAATCATCCCTTTCTTCTCTGAAGTAACTACACATTATCTGTGCAAAAATAAAATCTCTCTTTAATTCTTCCCTTTCATACTGTCCAGAATACTTGTGTTCAAATGATTTAGTTACACCATGTTGCATAATCTGTTATTTGCAATAGTGTTTATTAAATAAAAAGCAGTCCTTTTGGTCAGTCAAGCCAACTGAGATGCATCCCACTCCCCTAATCCCTCCCAATCATGATCCAATTCAATCCAAGTTCACTTCACTGGGCATGGGACCAGGTCTTTAGAACATCGCCTTGTTAATTGGAGTTTTAAAAAAATTAGTGAAACTCATATTGACAATAAGGAATAAAAACATACACAACAAAATTAAATTGAAATAGGACTTTCATAGCTTTTCTTGACCCAAATCCTTAGAAATATCATGCAAACTTTGTGTCTATGTGATACTAAAAACATTTAGAAGGACATTTAATCAACGAAGCACAACGTGACCATTAACATAATTGGAATACTGTCATTCTAGTTTCCTATGAGGAACTGTTAAAGCTGAAAAATGGAAATTCAATATAATAATAATGAAAAAAGAGCTAGATGGGAAGAGATGTGGAAGAGAATGAGTGGATTATTTTCAGTTAATGCATTTAAACAAGAGTTCAGATAATGTTCACACAATGAGTTACTTAAACGAGATGAAATTAATTAGACAACTGCAATATATAAGCCTTTTTTATACTAGATTCCACAGTGAATGCACAGGCAATAAAGGGCTTTAAAAATTTATTGTACTGTGTATGAAAATAAATGGACCAAGTTTCCAAGGGAATTGAATATATGTTTTTCAGTAATTTCTGTATTCCTGTCACTCAGTGTCTGGTCTCCCAAGAGAATTCATATTTTCTTTCATATCCATTTTCTCATACTGATTGTAAGAGTGTACTACATATTCAGGGCTATATCTAAACATAACATGATGACAGAAAATTGGTCTCCTGATTAAACTAGTATATGATTAGGTATATAACAAGTATCAGATTCAGGGATAAAAAAATAGTAGAAATGTATCTGTTAAGGTAACACCTTTCTCTGAAAGCTTATGGCTGTGGCTTTGATGCAGAGCAACAATGAGAAACTGCAGACACCCATGAGTATTTATTGAAAGTTTCCTTGTATAAAAGAGAAAAATTGAGAGAGACTATAGCTTTCCATCATTAGATGGTAAATAAGCTCTCGTTTAACAGTCTTTGTAGCATATTACGTACATACCGAAGGGAGTGAAAAAATCTGTAATTCTGGCAAAGCTGATTTCAGCTCTAGTTGCCAACACCATCTCACAAAGCACTTTGTATTTGATAGGGAATAGTAACACACATTGACTTTAAACTGCAGGGACAATTGAGATGGACAGTTGGACCCACTGGGAGAACTTAGCTTGTGTAGCTAATATTTCTATGTAGTCATACAAGGGAAATAGAGAAGGGCTTTGGTCTGAAGTTCCAGTGGTGACTGTTGATATGGCATAAGTCACTGTCCTTGGTTCAGTTGAACTTTTCAGAAACAAGAATGTCCACCAAATGGTTCATTGCTGTTTTGATTCCTTGAAGGCAATAGTTTCTATAAAAAAGTGAATATGTAGTTTATCATCTCCTTTACACATAAATGCTGCACAGAAATCATTTTGATTTTATGTAATATTTTAAATATGCCAGTGATTTGTAATATTTTTAACAAGTTGATTCTCTCTGTAAATTACAATATAAAATATACATCAAGGGAATTGTTATGTTTACTACAAGTTTAACAAGAATGGTACAGGGGTAGAATTAAATCAGATGTGAAGTCTTGGTTTTAAGTTGTGTCAAGCTGAAGGATATTTGCAGGGTACATCAGCTCCTATTAAAACATGTTTACAAACAATAAATATTATACTGTATTTTACAGAGCACAGGATTCAGCTCAGAATTGGAACTCTTGAATTTGGGTGTCTACATGTGAGCCAGATGTCTGAAATTCAACTGTAGTCTGTGGAGCTCCAGTAAATCCAGTCTGCCAGCTAACCTGGTGGTCAATCTGCCAGGGCTGCCAGATACAACTCAAAATTGACAGGAGAGCTATTTCTGTCTGGAGCTAGAGGTGGGGAAGGAATACCCCTTGTCACTATGATGACACCAAATCCCTGCGTTAGGCAGCTGGCTCTCACAACAAGCCCGTATGTAGACACCTAATGCATAGACAGCTAAACTTAGGTGTCTTATTCCTTACAAACAGCAGAAGCTCTCTGAATCAGGCAGTGGGCTTCTAGATATGGGGGAGATGATACAAAATGGGCCTATATTATACTTAAAGAGTAGATGATTGAAAATTCTTGGCATATAGATTTCACTGGGAGAAAAAGTTATTTGACTGTATATTTTATTTTGCTGTAATAGATTATTGGCGGTAGCAGGGACCTTTAAACATAGCAGCAATCTGGATTGCGGTTAGAGAGTTTTCATGCAAACTGGGGCAAGATAACTGGCTACAGTAATTACATTCCATAGTCATAATATTTGCTTTTTAACACCCGTTATCACACAATGTACCCAAAATTATCACACTTTTTTCTTTTATGCTTACACTGGAAGCCATTATTTGCTCACAACCAGTAGATGTTGTCCTATTCATTGTCTGTTGTAGCTGAGTAGTAGATATTGTTAACAATTTTCTGAAAAATTTACCTCCCATATTTAGTTAAAATTACTGTAAAACATTGGTACATTTGCTTACCCCTCAGGTGCTTTTAAATTGATGCTGGCTTTCATCTGTTTCCACATAACCCATGGTCTCTACAAATTGTTTTGTTGCTGAAGGTTGTAATTTCCAGTTAGCGGTTAGACAAGCTGCAAGTGATACATCCAATACCAAAGCTCAGTGGTACAGTAGTGTCTGTATATGAACATTTCGAAGGCAATGTGATGTTTTTCAGTGAGGATATGAACATTTTCAAATTTCAGCAAGGTTCTGCTAACCAGCTTCCTTTTTACACACTAATTGGAGAAGAATGAGATTCATTTGCAAGGGAAGTGGGATGCGAATTTTCCTTCCTGGCTTTGTCATTTATGATCTTCATGGAACTTACGTTTAATATTAAAATTACTGACAAGATAACCACTTTTGTTCCACAGCTTTTGAGATGCTCTTACTAGTGTTATGAGTGTGAGCCTTTGTTAAAATCATGCTAAACTGCGGCATGTGCAAACACCACACTAAGATATTTCATTAGCACCATATATCACCGGGAACTCAAGTGCTAGTGGCTGCCACAGGGCAGGGCTACGTAGATTATAGACAGATGGGACCATGGCCCATAGTGATGTTTTTAAATCCAGTTCTGCTGCAATGCGCAGCATTAAATGACGACTGTTGTGATTTCCATTAACAGATTTCTCTGTTTCCCAGATGTCTTAACAAATAGTTTCCCAAAAGATGACCTTTAGAACTTTTTCCCATGGATTGTATGTAAAATTAAGCTTTATATGTAGTTAATACTATACTGGGAAAAAGTAATTTTTTAAATGGCTGCGCTTACTATGCACATGAATTTTCTCTTGCCCTTCTTAAACATTTATCCAGCCCTGTGTTAATCAGATTCATATATATGTGGCTTTCCAAAACTCTTTCTTCTTTCTGGTTAATATGTTGGCTTTTCCATCTTTCCTTATTAGTAGAAAATGTGGCATGGAAAATACAGCTTTAATTACATTTATTATCTCAAAGATAGGAACACAGAAAATACTGGGACTGTGTAGAATATGAAATTAGAGAAATTACTGATTTGAGTTTATATATCACTGTGCTACCATACGCTTTTCTTCAGCACTTATTGAAAATGCCAGTGCTGTTTGCAAACGCCAAACAGCATTACATTGCTTCTGTCAATTGAAACATAGATTATATTTAAAACACTCAGGCTTCCTTTAAAAAAATCATTGTTACAATTTCCACTTGCTTCTGCAGAATTTTCCCAACCTTTGAGGATAAATTTCACTCCTGGAACTATCAGAGAGATTGCAGGTGATTCGGATTGCAGATCTCTGCTTCATATAACTGCATGCATTCTATTTGGGCAGTGGGTTTCTTCCTGACGGTGGGTTAGTTTATTCATTAGGGTGCCCTAATGCTATTTTTTATAGCATCCATGAAAGCATTCATAAATGATTTACATCACTGAAGAGAAAGGATGATTTGTGATTTTTGATTCTTTATATTCTATACCAGAAACACCAGAAAATGTAGGCTCTTACTCACAAAAGAACTTTCAAATACCATGTTAATTGCCTGACTTTTGCTATGCAGGGCAAGTCAAGACACCAGCAAAAAATGCAGATACTTTTAACTGTTGAGGACAGTTTTGACTCTCACCATGAGGGATACTGCAGACATGATTATAGTATCATTACTGCTAATTAAATGTTCTGTAATATTTAATATATATGTATTTTAAAGTAAAACGTCAGCTAACTATGGTGTGTTCTTTTTACCCATGGTTGCACGTGAAAATATAGTTTTATCCCCAGCTGTTTCAGGTCCTATTATCTTAAGGCACTTTTTGCTATAGAAGTTCCTTGGTGGCCTTAACCTTTGTCTGTAACACAATGCAAAGTGGGTTTTGGAGTAGAAATGTTGTTAAAGGAATAGTTTGCGGAGAAAAATAGCATGTGTATTTCTTGAATGTATAATATACACAGAATTTCATCAAACTAAAATTCAGAAATTATGGATATCAAATCTCTGGATGAAATTGGGTGAAATTCAGTGACTGTTTTTCTGAAGAAGGCCAGGCTAAATGGATTATACCTATTTCTGATGACTTTAAGTATAATTTTTTGTGAAAAATCTAAACAGTCTGCATCTATAGTACCTCATTTTACAGTATTTTGTCGGAATGGTGTAACTGAAAGTTATTGCTTTGTAAACTCTGTCATACATATTAATTTTTTTTTTTCAAGCTATAACTTTACACAGGTTTAACTCTGGAGAGACCTTCTTTGTGGTCTGAACTTTAATTTTAAATGTCTATGTAATTGTGCCAAATTATATCTTTTCTGCAAAGATGCACGTAATTAAAAATATCTTGGTTTGAAATGTAATCTTTATGTGCTATACATAATTGCTTTTCATTCTGCCTTTAACCTTAGCCATCTAGTTAAATGCTAACTCTGCAAAAAGTTATTGTTGCCCTTAAGTTTTAAATGCACTAATGAAGCAAAATGTTTTTGGGTTTTTTTTTGTTTTTGGTTTTTTTGTGGATGTTTCTCATACTCCATGTTCCAAAGCATTAATTTCTATCTCTGCGCATTTGAATTAGGATGTGTGGCATGGCAGCTGAAGAGGTTGAAAACTAGTACAGCAGTACTACATCCTTTCATGCCTTATTTTTTTTACAAAGTAAAAAAGAAATAAGCACAAGAAATAATCAATTAAATTGCTATAGCTATTTCATTTTATGCCCTTAACTAATTCTGATCTAAGTTCTCAGAGGAAAGAAACCACTAAAATTCTTTGAGGGCAGCAGAGCTTATCTTTGCATTGCCATCAAAAGCATTTTTCACTAAATTCAGGACAGAATAGGTCTAAAATTCAATGTATTTTTCAGATAGTCACTTAAGAACGCTAACTCCTATTGACATATTTGAGATGAACATCACTATTCCACTTGCAAAAGTGGTTTCTCAGTATAATTTCTGTAAATATCTATCACAGAGAAAAAAATTCCAAACAATTTGGAGTACAAAAAGCTCGTATATTTTCTGCAGTGACAGCAGATAATGTTTTTGCACATATTTTAGTATTGCTACCCAAAAATCTTGATAAAAAATGCTTATAGATTTAAGTTGTCCTTTTATATACTTTCCTTAGTCACTTAGGCCTATTTGTGTGTTCGCCACAGTGTACTGTTGGCAACCCAGTAATATATGTTAAATATACTCAGCAATTTTGGTCTTCACTGAAATGACTTGGCAGAGCAGAATTGTGTGGCTGCCCAAACATCTTGGGGTATTTTCCAAAGAGATCCAGAAATGCTGTGTTCTCTTACCCCTCCGTTTAGCATGTAGCACCCGTAACAAATCCTAAAATACTGATAGCATCTTCAAATTTTGCACTGACTTTTCATCTGGTTTGAATGTCTCCTGTGTATTCTTTAGAAGAAACCAATTTGTAAGAAAGAGTGTGATTAACAGAAGGGATGCATAGTTGATGCTCATGTGTTCATGGAGAGCTTCTTTTGAGGAAAAATGTAGCTGAAGGGAGAACCTGTTTATTCCTTCACTTATCCGGTGTGTTTAATAGTTCTTCTAATAAAATCTTTGATATTGAGTGCTTGTTAACTTGTATATATTAGTCTGTTTTCAGAGGTGAAATTATTTCTATTTGCAAAAATAAAAAAGTGGCCTAATCTTAATTAAAACCTAGAGTGCTGCATAAATATAAATATTTATTAGTATATTTAGTAATAATATATTCCATCTTCACATTTATATTGAAATGCTTTCATTGCACATTTTTGCTATGATTATTATTGTATTACTACACTCCCAACAGAGCTCCAGTAAAGGCCTAGGACTCCATTTTGTTGTAAAAAAATAATAAAAATTAAAACCTAGTTCCTGCTCCAGAGCATTTTTAGTACAAATTTGCCTTGTTGTGTCCATTGCTCATACTGCTGTGGAACAGAGGGCATTAGTGTAAAGCCAAGGTAGCACCATGACCTGTGCAATATACGTGGCGGACATCACTTACCGTTTTTAGTATCACAGGAGCTCTGCGAATATCACTCACAAGACTCAGGCTGATCTGGTCCTTTCCGAATATTCTTGTTCCTAAAAGCATCAAAGTTATTTTAACTTGGGTGACTAGTTTACTGTTCCTACAGCAGGAAAACTAAGATGCCATCCAATAGAATTCATGGGTGTGATGATCGACTTTGGAAGTATTGAGAGATGAACTTGGCTAAATTGCATAATTTGATTTTTGGAAGCAGATGGCTGTAATGGCATCTACTCAGGAGAACGGTCTGCCACACCGCATAAATCCTGGTACGTGCTCACCACGTCATAACTGAGTACGTGCCCTCACCCCAGCTCCATGCCTGTTTTTTTAATGGCAGAGAGGCTGGGGCTGCAGGCATGCAGCCTCTATGAGGTCCTGAGTCTAAAGAACTGTAGGACATGGTATTCAGGGCTCCCTGCATAACACAACTACTTTGAGGGTCTGTGCAATGTTTTATGTTTATCAGTAAATAGGCATCATGGAGCATGCCTGACATTTCTGCTAAACGACAAACAAATGTATCAATATATGACACAGAGCCATGAAGCTGAAGATCATGTCTCAGAAAGTGATAAATGGATCTTCTGATATCTTCCCTACTTTATTCCAGAGAATTATGGAATAGCAAATCTCTACGTTTCTAGCACGGGTTTTCCCGTGCACGGGACCACATATTCCTCCCCCAAAGTAGAAAAAGGGAGAAAGAGGAGATGGGATGACAGCCAAAGAAATACAATCTAGGAGGAGAACACAGGGATGGCAGGAGCCAGACGTGTGGGTGAGCATATTTCACAATAGTTTGCTTACACACCTGAAAACTCCAGGAGATTAATGAAACCGGAAGGTTATTTGTGTATGGTTAGCTTAGGGATTGTTCGTAGTCAGCATGAGATTAGATACTGGGATAATTTCAGATTGTATTTAAGATCGTATATTTGGCAGGCTGTTTAGGGAGCTTACGAATCAATGGAACACAACTCTCACCAGCCCTGGTTTCGTAAGGTTATGTTAGCAAATGCCTTACTTAAACACACCAACTTGCTAAAGTAAAGAGCGTGGTGTATATTTAAAGTCATGGCGAGCTGATTTACATTGTAGAGTTCACTGTTACTTGTACAAAGGGTATCAGTGAAAATTTTAATGTCTATTGTTCCATTTGGTCACAGTATACACACAGTGCCTTTCATGAGACATCAGAAAGAATACCTCACTTTTCTCTGATCTGTTATTTTGGGATTCATAAACTTTGAAATGTATGCCATTTTATCCTGCATTGGAGGTATAAATTTAGGTTTAAGAATGTAGTTGATTATCTTTCTGTCTGTATCAGCTTCAGGGTCATTTGATATTTGTTTTCATGTGGAACAAGATAATTTCACTGCAAGAATTAGTCTTGTTGATTCTTTATCGTTAACAATCTTCTTGTGCATCCATCTTGATGAAAATGCAAAACACATGCCCATTATCCTTTGGTTTTAATGTGCTGGAACAATAGATTGTTTTATCATTTGTTTAATGTGCTTCTTTGGAATGAATATGCAATTTTGTGCATATTTGTTAAATATTACATGATTTGTTAGGAACATCTACATCCACTAACCCTTAAACGAGATTTTAAATAGCATAACAAGATCACAGTATTATGTGTTATGCCTAATACTCTCCATAATAAATTTTTTAATGTATGAATAGGCCTTACATGCTGCATTTGAAGAAAAGATATAAATTAATGACATGAGCCAATAAATAAAGTCAACTTTAAGCTTCAGTAGGTTCATATTTATTAATCAATATTCCCATTAACATATGAACCAAAATATGTATCATTTGTATTTTCGGATTAGATCTCGTCAACCCAACAGTGTGCGTGCAGGTCTAAGAGTATCCTACAAATTCATAAGGTAGTTAACTAGCAAGACAGTAAAAACTAATATCTGTGAGCATGGTCAGCAATAACATGAATCAAAAGTAATTTGCCACTCAAAGGTCTGTATTGGCCCTCCATTGTCAGGAGGCAGAGCAAGGTCCACAGGTGTGACAAATCAATTCCACATTTGTTACTGATACACTATGAAGAAAATTATTGCCATTTTGCTACTGCTCTGCTAATGCTGATAAAACAGCTTAGTGATAAAATATTTGTGAGAAAAATAGGAGCAGAGACTGTGCTGAGGATAAGCAAAGGATAGGTGTATCTTGGTTAATGCTTACCTAAGTAATCATATCAGGAGATTTTTAAAATCGGGTTTGTTTGGTTTTTTTTATTTTAGTGCAAACAAGTTCCCAACATGTCTGAAATAGATATAAACATAGAAGTAATTTTACTTGAGATCCAAAAATGTAAAAAATATCATGGGTTTGATGGGGCAAAATTAAATATACTTCTTTGGGATCTTGATTGGAAAATATCAGCACTAGGAAATATTAAATAATCTTCATTAATATTAGAAGGTACTATCAATCTATAGGTGGAATTAGTCCAAGAGGAGTCGTAGAGGGCTTGTTTTATTTGGTTCAGTCTATAGTAGATGATCCAGCTTGCTTGACATTGCAGCTGGAGAGTGTAGTTTGGACACCGTTAATCAAGTAGAATCCGTGGTTACTAAAAAGAAGAAAAAAAAGAAATCATATGTATAATTCCTTTTCCTTAGAAAATTACTATCATGTTAAATTATTTTCTGCAGTAATCCTAGAATAAAAACATTCTTTTAGAAGTTTCACTTATGAAGAATGTTCTTTATCATTAAAAATGTATAAAAATTGTATCAGTGAGGACCATATCCTTGATTTTCACAGGAGAAATCTGTGGGGGAAAAAAATGTCTCCCAGTAAGAATGTCATTGAGAAGTATTAAAAACTTGATTAAAGTTAAGTGGGTACCTTTGGTTTACTATTTAAAATATAGACTTTAATTTGCTCTACTGTGCTTTGATTTCAACAGACTGGGAGTTACACTTAAGTTGGAATTTCTTCAGTTTGTACATGCAGATCAGGGCTTTGATATTCTTTAATTGTAGTTCTGGGGTAAGGTTAATTTCCTTTCTGGATTTTTACTCATATCGTATCTGTTGTATGTTCATGTTTTGTACAATCAGTAGCACAGATGGTGATTTTAATACAGATACACTGTATAGCAAAATCTAATAAAACTACACATGCAGAATAGTAGGGGTTTCATAACAGATGTGTCCAGTCAAAATAAATCTAAAGAATCTCAAAGTGTCTAGGTGACAATATGCAGACAAAGAATACAAAATTTCATTTGGGGAAGGCTGTTTTTACTCAGAGGTAAATATATTAATGTAATGAGAAGAGGAAAATGGGTTTGCAGTGCAAATAGCTAAATAATTCATTTTAACCTGAGTCGGATTTTTTCAAACTGAACTGTATGTCTTAAGCATGGGTAGTTATCAGTTAAACGCTTATGTACTAAGAGCAATTACATAAAGCCCTGGCGGCACATTATTTTATTTATATTCAATGTCCTGGATACTGAAAATACTTTTGTATGTCTAAACATATATATCCATATATAATTATATCCACTGTGTCTGGGGGTGTGTGTGTGTGTGTGTGTGTGTGTGTGTATAAAAGGAGAATATCTGTGTATATATTATCATATATATCATGTATATACACACACTATGTATATATATTTCAATAATCAGACATTGTTGAAAGCAATGGAGATGGTAATGTTTCTGCCAAATACATTCTCAGCTCTGACCAGCTGGAATCCAATACCTGTACTAACAAAAAACTCTACGGCTTTTGTATCCTGGTTTGAGTAATTTACTAGTGTCTTTGTGAGAGTAATAATGAAAGAATAATAATTTTGCTACTCTTTTGCTGGTTAGGAAAAAAAAAAAAAAAGCAAGATAAATTAGTCAGCAGGTGTCAACTACATACTATAATACAACCATGTAATTGATATTTGTTATTGTTTTTCCATTGTGCTAGTCTTTGTAAAAGACAGTTCTTTCACTATATCATATTTCATACAATTTTTGTGACAAATTAAAAGTAGCACATTTTTGATTACTTAGATGAGGGTTTCTGAAAAAATGTACTGAAATGTACCTTGTAATCTTCTGTGAAAAATCTTGACAGATATTCTTTTTCATAATAGCAACTGCACAATTGCTTTAAATGACTCCTGTTCTGTTTACAAAGTGTTGCCAGTACACCATAGAAATAAATGGTGCGTGCTCTAGACTACGTGCAGTAGCACAAGACACTTATTTACACAGTAACACTTAATTTGGTTTAGAATGCGTAATGAAGCAGAGGAGACTAATACACATTTTGCCTTATTACCAGCCTCAAATGTTAGTGCATTATTACATGTAAAGTATAAAAATGACCGCTGCTCCAGGCACGTGGTGTTGAGAAGGAGTCAGGACTCAGTGGCGGTGTGCAGGGATGGCAGGGGGTCCCCTGCTGCAGCCACAGCTGTGGGCTACCCCTGGACCACAGGACCCTGTGACGAACAGAAGCGACCTTCGTAGGCACCTCAATAAAACACTGATAACCAGGACCTGTCAATAGTTATCACAAGCACAAAGCACCAACAGTAAAAGGTCACACCTGTGGTTAGTATTTTCATGTTTTACCAGTAAAAATTATGAACCTATCAGAGATTCAGAGAATCTTCAGTCATCTCTGCATGTTGTCATTCATTATTTGCTCTTCAGTGGCATGAAAGCAGAGCCTGAAAGTGCTGGCCACCATACAAGCAGGATCGCAGAGAGCAGTGCCTACGTCAAGATTACAGAAATAAAATAATCAAGACATACCAGAAGCTGCAGGGAGCAAGATGGTTTAGCTTTCTTTGACAGAACTTGAAGCATAGAAGGTAAAGACTTCCTTAAACCATCAAAGAACTGTAACCGAGGGCTGGAGCTCAGTGTACCACCTCCTTCTTTTGCCACAAGGTAAAGACTTTTTGTCTTTTACAACGCTCCTCTGATCAGTTGAAAAAGAGGTGCTGTAACTCTGAATGTACGTTCTCATGAAGAGCTCGCTAGCAACTGCTGGATTTCTCATAATGACAAGGCAACACTTCTTGGCCGTTAAGGAGTAAGAGTATAGAGATTTCCTTTCAATTTCTGCTTATTTAAACTCCATATAGCACAACCATACAAGATTTGCTTTCATTAGGCCTACTACTGTCTAATCTCCAAGGGTTATAAAGACTCCCTCATGAGGGTGATTTCACCTTAATGGGTATTTCTCCATAGGAATGAAAGCTAAACAGCAATATTAATAAAAGGTCAACAATCTCAAAGAGGAAGGAAGAGAAGAATTTATGATGTAAAAATGTTGAAAATATGCATTACTCATAACTCCTACAGGTTTTTTCTTTGAATAAAGTAGTATTTTTCTTGACACTTCAGGACGTGTTTTAAAGGGCTCAATTGTGTAAAGTTTCTGAAAAGCTCACCACTTAAATAGCAATAAACCATACCGGAATACAGGGAAATATAAAATAAACCTAGCTGAGGTTGTCAGTCAGACATGAACGTTTAGTTTAACAGTGAATTTTCAGAGTGCTACAAAAGCCCTACTTGCAAATTTGTCTGATTCTTTTTGTTTTAAGTAGTTGAATGGGAGAGAAGACAAACTGCTAAGTTAAAAAAAACCAAACATCAAAACTGTTATGTTTTTTTCTTCACCCAAAGTGAGCCCAGAGTGCACTATTAGTGCTGAAGGTTTCATTCCCCACCTTCCAAAGTTATTTTTGTAATCTCAAAAGGTTTTTTTCTTTTCTTTTGTTCTCTCAAAGTGTGGCTAGTGTTGATTACAATGCTACACGGTCCATAGTTATTTTAACTCCTACCTATTGTGAAAATAAAGCTCTAAGTCCATATTTGTGCTTTTAAATGTAACTAGTTGCAAAGCTCAGAACCTGCATTGCTGAAGGGAAAAAGTCAAGCATTACAGTTGTAAAGCTGTCTTCAGGGAGATTAATTTTTATCTGTTGTTTTAAGACTCTGTATGGATTTATGAGAAATGTGGTTTATGAAGTCAGAATGTGCATTTAGGATAGCCTGAAGAGCACCTTACATTCACTCTCTCAAATGCTACATATATAGCCAGTCATCAATCCTATGCAGTTCATTTGATCATGATACTGAAATGTACTGAGATTTTAGCTTCCACTTGGGGAAGAAAGATTCCCCTCACTGCAAGCCAGCACCTCACTTTTCCATGTGTATTTATTAATTTCATTTTATACATGGATAACCCCAAAATTCTGTATTTGCTGCTCTGTTGGAAAAAATTAAATTTGTTTCATGCCTTAATCCCTTCTTTATCCCATCTACCAAAGTCAGACATTTCAGTAGATGAGAAGGAATTTACATTATTAGACAAGTTTGTGAATCTTAGGCTTTCATCTGCTGTTGTCTAGTAAAGAATGTTGAGAAGGCGGCTGAGCCACACACACCACCTCTCCCCCTGGGGTTTCAGGAACACTTTGGTGGTCATATTTCTGAACCATCTCACTAGTGCATGTTTCATCACTGTTATTCACAAGTGAGACAAGCTCCCTACTTGGGCTCTTCCTTTGATCAATGTAGAAAATGAAGCCAATCAGAATTTGTGACTCAATCCCATTGATTGCAGGAAATAATTAAAACATTGTTGATCTTTATGACAGGCTAAGAAAGTCACCATTAGTGGATGACTAAGTAGAATTGGTTCGGTCATGTTGATTAATATGTAAGTTCTTACAGGGAAAAGGAAGTCTTATGAGAGTTTAAATGACAGGTGTCAGGATGGTATCTGCCAAAACCACCTAAGCCAGTTGCACTGCTTTACGTAGTAAAATTCAAACAGGTCTTGTTGCAATGCAATCAAGCTGCTAATCCTGAGATCCGTTGTAGTGCTCCAAGTGTGTCTCTTCAGGGCAGCTGGCACTCAGTTGGTAACTCTGCTTCTCACCACAAGAGCTTGTGATCCAACCGCTGTCCTGTGGGGCCTGTGGTTAGGTCCAATTCTGTGCTATTTACTGGAAGACCCCATAGCTTGGCATGTGCAAGGCTTCCTCTGGGATCTTGCAAACAGTGACAGCGTGATGTAACTTAGAAGTGGTTTCTTTCATGCAAAATATGCTTTATTGTGCCAAAAGGTGCTGTGTCATGATTTTGCCTTTCCTGCCTGGTGTCTTATCTCATTTCAGGGCACATAATACAACATAAACAAATACGCAGGGACATGTGCAATACTCATCTGTAAGAATGTAGGGGTTTCCCCCAGTTCTTCAGGGTGTATATTTTAGGCATGTTTGAAGATAGGACTGCTCAATTGGAATATGTTTAAAGCCTAGACATGGCTAATCTTCTTGCCAGAACAAATTTAAAATCTTAATAATGTATCTACTTTCAGACAAAATTTAATTGCTCATTCAAAAAACTTGCCACTACAGTGTAACAACAGACTTCCATTCGAATCTTTTCATACTAATTTGACTACTCATAAACCAGCAGATTACAACACCTATACAGAGTTCTCGGTTTTGATTTCCCCAAGTTGTCTGTTGTGCAAACTTATCAGTGATTTATTCAGTGATGAAAATATGTGTGAAAACATATGTAGGTAAGTGTATAGTATGCTATGCTGGAATTGCTATAATTTGGCAATCATGAGGCAGCAAGTGATTACAAAACAGTGGGACAAGAAGTATAAGCTGAAAAGTTAAGGGTGGAAAGACTTTCAGACACCACTGTGACAATTTCTTTTGCTTTTGGTTTGTAAATTGCATTAACGTTGTAGACTGGAGGAATCTGCTAAGAAATTCCAAATCCTCAGTAGATTTTTCTCTGCACTTGTATAACATCCCCTGCCCCTGTAACAGCGAATGTATTTCTGCCCCTTGGGTACCACAGGTACTGGTTTTGCATCCCCTATGAAACTGTGTTGAAGTGGAAACTTGTGACCAGCAGCTCCTGGGCACTTACTCATGCTGCTTCTGCTATTCTGCTGATAAACTCAGACTGAGAGGATGGAACCATGAATGTCTTAAAGTACTGAAGCTAAATCTGTCACACCTCAACTGACAGAGTGATTAAAATTGCAGTAAAAGCTGAAACGATCCAGTGGGATTCTAATTAAATATTGAAAGTCTCTTTTGAACAGGATTATTAAAAAATTCCTTTTTTACTTATGGAGAAGTACAATTCAAATTAATATTTTGGCATATCCGTGGGATTTATGTAAGTCCTGTTCTTACAATTTACAGCAGGTATCCAGGTGACCCCACTGAATGAGATGCAGCTTTTCTAAACCTGCCCTCAGGAGCACATAAAATCTCACATAATTGCCTTAGTTTGGTTAAAATGTCCTTCCCCTCATGAAAAAAATCTCATTTTGTAATACCTGTTTTTACTCAGATTCAAAAAAGGATCAATTTGTTTTTCCTGAAAAAGTTTTACAAGTGTGCATCCCATGCTGTTTTTCCTCCACCAAGGAGTGAAAGAAATATAGTCTATTGTTTGTACAAGATCCTGATAATACAAAATGCTGATTACAATTCCTTTCAAAAGTTACATATAAAATGTCAAGAAAATGTATGTGCATTTCTGGCCCTATAAATAAAATAAAATATTAAGAATGACAAGTTTATTATACAATTGAAACAATTTCAATCATCCTATTTAAAGATCTTTGAACTTTCTAACCAGTGGCTTCTGAAAGGCTGTGTTGAGGTTATCACAAATTAGAAATATAACTGGAAAAGGCTATTATTATGTTTATGAATCAGGGTTTAAATTTCCATTGAAGCAGAAGGAAATCATCTCAGTCTCTAAGCATCCTTTATTCCCCATACTACACTTAATATTTACCACATAAAATTTTAGACATTGATTAAAGCTTAACACAAGCTATCCCTGTCAAAATGAAGGCAAAGTCAGAAGGTGGACCCAGGGTCTGAATTATGTTCTTTGTAGACTGCAATCTGGTATTTAGCATTGTTTAAATATAGACTGTTATGATAGAATAACGTAGGAGGACATCCAAGTAGACGATTTCACTGGTCTCTGAGAGACTTACATAAATAAAAGCTGGATGGAAAACTGCTCTAATACAATCACAAGAAGTTTGGTTTCGCATACTGTCCACGTAAAAAGAAACACTTTCTTGATAAGAAGAGATTAAACAAAAAGCCTTCTAGATCTGTCAGCTGTAGCAAAGTGAAATGTGGTTATCAGTGAGTTTAATTGCCTAGGACAGATTTATTTCAATATTGCAAAAATCAAAGAAACAAGTTCAATGGTTTAAGGTAGGGCAAGTTTATATCAAATAGCTTTTCAAAAGCTTAAAATAATTGTCTTCCTTTAATGCCTTACAGTTTCGAAGTGATCCAGGTTCTTACTTGTTTTACGGGACTGTAACATTATATATTTGTGTTTAGAGCCTCTGTTAACAACAAGAAAAATATATTTAATTTGTTCTAAAACTATTTAAATTAATGATAAATACAATAAATTCAAAGTAGAAAATTTGTAATAATTAAGTAAAAAATATTTCTACTGTTTTAAATATTAGAAGGAAACCCGCAAAAAGAAACCTCTGTAAACATTTGGCCTTATATATTTATAAATTAAATTAAATATCTTTATATCTCTACATACTGTAATCATTTATTCAATGGAAAGCAAAATTAAATCAAGATGATTACAGTAATTACATTTAAATCCTTTACTGATGGATGATTTTAAAAACAATTTAAATAGCAAAAACATTAAAGAAAAAGTCAGTAGAGAAATTGATTAAGCAACAATTTTAAAAATTAGAATAAGATTTTATTTAGCCTACACAGAGGCTTTTGAAAACATATAACTAAATTTGGGGTTTTTCTCTGTACCATACTGTGTAGAGTACTCTGTACTGTATACACACGGTGAGAATGGAAATATGCATCCATAACGTAACTGGAATAGTTTTCCCCACTGTGCCTGAGAAGTGGGCAGGAAGGTTAGTGTATAATGCCATATTACAGGCATGGCTTTTACTTCATAACTTGAGGTATTTCTGGAATTTCTGCAGTCCTTTGCTGGTATTTATTTTGCTTAAATTTAGCCATTATAATGGGAACCTCTAGTTTAAGATAATCATCTGTTTTCCCTTCAGTCAGGAGAAAAATTATGCATGTCGTTCATCCCACCTATTTCAGACATAGAAGACTCACTGGTGATGTTTCTCTCTCCAACGTTTATAAAGCAATCAGATAAGCACTTTTTAATCTAAGCCTTCAACTTTTTGACTTTTCAGTTATCCTACTCTGTGCCAGCCAGATAAGTTCAAGATCTTCAGCTCAGTTATTGTAATTCTGCCTTAAATCACTGGGTGATATGGTGTGCCAAAGGCTGCAACTTAGCATTTTTGCCCTAAGTAGACTGTGCTCTGTGCTGGGGTCAGATACGGAGAATTCACTTTTTTACAGAGCAGCAGCACTGCGAACAAGGCCTCAGGAGCCAAGATTTCAAGCAAAATAAATTCTCATGTTTAGGAAAAGTACCCAGAATTCTATCCTTGTAATTTACAGTATGTGATATACATTGATAGTAACAACAGCTTCTCCCCGAGGATTTCAGAACACTTACAGGGAAAGCTTGGTGGTGAGGGCGTTATGTTGTCTGGTCCCTACCTACTCACTATTCTCTGATTCACCCAAAATCTTATCAGGTAACACCACCAGCAATCATCTCAGACTCCCAAACCCTGAGCCCCCCTGAGCTTTCAACTACAAAACCATTCTTCCTGTCTAGAGTTATCAGTTTTCCTTCATGGAGCTGTCAGCCCTACTTATGAACCAAATACCACCGTGATTCATAACAGAAAAAGGAATGCATTTAGTTCCTTTCCACCAACCTGGAGGGATTTCAACTTAATATTTGAACGGGGAAATATTTTCTTACATATTTATATCTTATATCTAAACTGTATCTGACAAGCTTCTTGTGTTTCGTAGGTTAAGTGCTGCTTTCTTAATGGACTTAAAGTAATTTGATCAGGAAGATAATTCAGGCTTGTACTTGTTGCAAAGTAGCAGTCACCTTTTGTTCAGCACACGCACACAGAAAAGCTCAAACCACAGGGCAAAAAGACATGTCTCTGAACAAAACCTTAAGGAGTGGAAGAATGCTGGTGCTTTGAGGGAAAGTCTGGCAGTGAGCCAGTTACTGCTCCTAGGAAATCTAATAAAAGCTTTTCCAAGCTTTTTCCAAAAGCTTTTTTAATGACATTAAACCAAACAGACCAACAAGTGCATAATAAAAAAATGGATCTATAGTAGGCAACTGTTAATAAAACAAGTGTAATAAATTGGTAGTTGCTTTTCATGGCCATTATAGGTAAGTATATTATTTATTAATAACAAAGTTCATTATCTGAAACCTCAAACTATAGTGAGGTAACAAATTGCCAAACAAGTGGAAGATAACTGATTAAGTTTTAACAGCAGAGGTACCCAGTCATTTATGATTTAATATGTTTAGAAATGAATTCTGACTTTAAACTTCTCAAATAATTTTAAATTAATTATTATTTTGTAAAATGCTGTAAGTAAACATGTGGTTGGAAATTAATTTTTCTGCTTCATTTTATGTCTTGCGAGAGGCTTGGCACTATGAATAAATCCATTGCATCTTCATAAATACTTTGCGTGTTCCTGTTTATTTTTATTCTGTCCAATGAATCTAGTTCAAATGTTGCCATTTTTTGTGTGCTGATTTTTCCGCTCCTTTTTTGGTTATCCTTCCCAATTTGGTGGTTTTTGCAACTACACTGTGAATTTTTTATTTCTTTCATTTGTATGTCTTAGTGTCCTACTACAGGTAGTAATGACTGTTTCTCTTCTTAAATAGATGGAATTTATGCTATTTTTTACTGATTTATAGTTTTGTGTAATCTTTATTCATTAAGAAACGATTTTATTATTTCATTGTCCTTTTTCACCAGCATGGGTGATGGGTATGGTTCTATAACATCAGGTACTTCTTCAGATCAGTTCTGGCTTACATAGTGATATCCTGCTCTGTGGTGTATTTTAATATTTGAAATTAATATTCCCTTAACACCTGAATTCCAACTAGTATTTTCAACTGTACAGGCATGAGATGTAGATTTGGTCATTTATGGAAATGAAGACTGGTTGTAATTTTGAATATGAATTCTTGAATCCTAACTTCATAAAAAACATATGATTCAGTGCTGTCTGTAAATAATTGTCCTGGTTTCAGCTGAGAGGATTGATTTTTTTTCATAGTAGCTAGTGTGGGGATATGTTTTGGATTTGTCCTGGAGACAGCATTGATAATATAGAGATGTTTTTGTTCTATGGACCTGTTGTTGAGCAGTGTTTACGTGGGGCCAAGGCCTTTTCTGCTCCTCGCACCGCCCTGCCAGCGGGACAGCTGGGGGTGCACAAGGAGTTGGGAGGGGACATAGACAGTACAGGTGACCCAAACGAGCCAAAGGGGGTATTCCATACCATGTGACATCATGCTCAGCATAAAAGGGGGCTAGCCAGGGAGGGGCAGTAGCAGCTCCAGGACGCGTGGCTCGGGGACAGTCTGGTTTCGGGACAGGTCTGAGCGTGCGGTCTGAGTTGTACGTTCCTTGGGTGAGAAACTGCATTCTGTATCACCAGTTTCATATACTCTGTTAAGTACTGGTTTGTTTTGTTTTGTCTTCCCCTCTCCCTTTGCTATCCCAGTAAACTGTCCTTATACCAACCCACCAGGTCTTGTCTTCTCCTTCCCATTCTCCTCCCCATCCCACTGCGGGGGGCGGGGGGGGGGAGTGAACGAGTGTCTGCGTGGTGCTCAGCTGCCGGCTGGGGTAAAACCACAACAATAATGTACACAAATCCTACTAAGATTTTAGAGGGAATTTATATTGGTAATATAGTAGCGACATTTACCAAAACTGTAATTCAGAAAGCTGGGCTTTAGGAAAGTTGAAGAGATTTTAGAGTTGAGACAAAAATCTAGAAGTTGTGTAAGGTTATGTTCAGAATGATTATTTACAGAGTGGGGCTTTAGAAATTGTGCCACTTGTTTCTATGTAACTTTGAAATCCAGAAAACAGAATCTAGATAGACTGAAGTTCTTAAAAGTTTCAGTGTTAAAAAATTGTCCCTTGTCAGTCACAGAAACTGAATACAAAAGTGAGAAGAATGTTGAAGACCAACATGTGCATGAGAAGAAAACAAGCTATAGGAGCAGGGTTTTTAGTTACAGGATATTTTTATGGACTTAAGCTATAAAAGTTAGAAAGGTATAACTAGAAAAGTAATACCATTTTAATCTTCTTAAATTCACAACTGTTTCATTTTTCTCAATCAAAAAACTGACTGAGCTTGGCAAAGTTAGCAGGGAGCCAAATTTAGACTTGCGATAGGAAGCTATCTTTAGAGTTAACTATGGAGAGACTAGCATCTCTGCAATTTTACACTCACTTCAGGTTAGAGTCATGTTCAAAAGTGTTGCTGTGGTCCAGGTCAAATCTTGACAAGTATGCTAAATAGGAAAAGAATGTCTGTGATTGATAGCAATTTAGAAAAGGAATCTAATCATTTGAGGTCCACACTCAGAAGGTGATAATGAAAAAAATCTGTGCTATACTTGATCATATTTTGGCGGGTATTATTTGGACTTAAATGTTTAGGCTGATTGTCCAGTTTGGGGTACAACAATGGAAAATACAACAATGATATTTATGCGCATTTATTTTCTATTAATCTGTCTTTAATTTTTTTTATTTTGTTTTGGTTTTAGCAGATATGACTTCATCCTCAATAATGTTATCCCTTACTTTTTCAAAAGAGAACTTTTGAAAACATTAATAGCATGAAAACATTAATAGCATGAAAACATTAATAATTATATCAAGAATTATTACCTTAGAGTGTTAAAGAGTATGTAGGTACTTAGAAAGCCGTCTGTAGACATGTTTTGTGGTAAATACATTAAGTTGGATATCATAAACATAAAAGCATCAATATAAGAAATAGGTATTTCTCAAAAGTAATATTACTGAGTTTTATCTATATTGAACAGTCATTTTCTTACCTAGATCTGTGCTATTACCACTGTCTGCTGTTGTAATGATCATTAGAATTTTAAGAAGACTCAGAGACTACCTAGGAAAAATATTTAGTTGTTTGTGTCTTCACCTTCACCTATTTCATCACCATCATCCATTCAGGCGTGTTTTCGCTATCTGTGTTGAAAGTTACAGAAATTGTTCAGTGATTAAATTAGCAAGTTTGCAATAATTTGCACATTATTGAAAGTTCAAGTTAAATAAAAAATAAGTAATAAACATGAGTGTGATAGCAGTTAAAAACCTTTTGCTTCAACAAACCAAAAAGTAAAAATTCATGTTTATTTGTAAGACACAGGAGAGTTTGCATGCTTCCTTAGGAGCATTAATTCTGCCTTAATTTATTCATTAAATCAAGAAGAGAGAACAAGTATGAGAGCAAGTTAGCTGTGTGGTTCTTCACAGCTTAGACCTGTTATCTGACAGCTACCCTAGAGTTGAAACTTTTAAGATGTGCCAGACTTCAGACTCCATGTTGTTCCTGTATATAGTTACTCTGCATTCATTACAGTAATAAAACCACTGACACAATAAGCTTTAACAATGATGGATTTTTGGCAAAGAAATTGTTCCCAAACATTCAAAACTCAATTGAATCCCCCAAAATAATGATACACAATATTGTATTGGTTTAGTTGCCTTTCACTTTGAAGGGATAAATTAATTTTATGTGATTATTATTTATTTATTTTGTTTAGAAAGTGATGATCCTAGGATTGCTAAAGACCAGCAGAGGCTAAAAAAATAAACTGCTGTGGAATATGTGATGAAATTATAAAATTTTGCAGTACTGTCTATAGAATATTCTTATTGTGATAAAGGACAATTAAGGATTTGTGTTAGACACAGATGATAACTCAAAATGAAGGCATAGTGAAGTCTGTATTTTAATGGAGCATTGAAAGATTATCATATGAAAATCCAGATCTATCGTTGGCTGCTAGTTAACATATCCTGTGATTTTATGTTTCTTTCACATAACCTATAATTACTCTCCATAAATCATGATTTTATAATATATACATTGAAGTATATCTCTCTTAATCTACCTGAAAGTCACTTTTATCACTAATTGATAGGTAATTTTGCTTGCTGGGAACCATAATTTCTTTAGTTTAGATTTGAGAACAATTTGAACCGTAAAGAAACAGACCTGAGTGAAGCTATTCAGAAGAAAAAAAAAAAAAAAATTTAAATTGCCGATTACTGTGTAAAAAGGGAATCTGTGCTAATGAGATTATAAAGACCTTTTTCTGTTATTTAAGACAGAGTTAATTCTCTTATTTAAGCAAAACATTTTAAAGATTGGTGTATTTGTACAACCCCAAAGACACTGAGTGTCTCAGACGGTTTTAATTCCCACTCTTATATTTTCCCATAATTGCTCTGGGTGAAATGTTGCCCTCAAGTCTCAGTCTTGGTACTGAAATCAGTGGGAGTCACACGAGTTCTACAAGGGCTGTAACTTGGAATTTAGTGAGCAGTAAATCAGTCTGACTCATATCACAACAGTTTTCAACATTTATATTAAGGAAGAGTTGTTTCAATTGGTGTGTCCCTGAGATCTCAAATGCTGGTCAGAGCTGATTCAAATGGTCTTTACAATCAGAATTTAAGCATAAGTTAAAATACACATTTGAAAAAAACTCTTTTTCAAACCAAATTATTCAGATCAAAGTAAATATATTTTAATGTAAATGAAATTAAATGAAATTAAATTAAATTAAACTAAATGTCCCACAAAATCATGGCTGCTGTACACTCCTACCAGGTAGTACTGCCTTAAATCTTCCCACTTACCCCATGCTTTTGTATTCTAGGACAGGACAGTGTTTTAGGGTGTTTCTGAGTCGGGATTTATGCAGACACAATACAGAGATAGAAGCCTTAAGATTTACACCAGCATTCCAAAAATGGCATCTGTACATCCTACCAGTGTTCTACTGTGTTTAATACACAAAGTTAGCCATTCAGTAAATCATTTATTATGATTTTATCATGAAAGCAGAACATTACAGAGAGATCTAACTGTGCAATTTATCAAAATAAATAAGTTTTATAGTAGCCAGATCTTTCAACTTACCATAGTATACCATGTAAAAAATATTTCAGGACCTGAATCTTTCCATCCTGTGTATTGTCTGAGAGTAAGATACAAAGTCGGAGAGAAAGCAGCTTATTTTCCAGTAGCTGCATAGGATTTTTAATAGCACTACCAATAAATAAAACAGTATTTTGAATGCAATAAAACCCACTTGTATATGCACTAAAATAGTCAATGAATATCACAGTAGAGGACTTTTATATACATATTTCTCTTCACAAAAAAACCCTTAAAATGTATGTTGCGGTTACTACTTTTGCTTTAAATCACTTACTTAAACTTTGCTTTACATCACTTGTTTTTAATTCCTAGCCTGTTGGCATTGTTTTCCTGTAAGGCCAGTTTGGCATCCATTGTGTTCTCCATGAAGGAACAAGTCTTGGTCTTGCAGTGTTACAAAATTGGTGCCTAAAAGCTCTTTCATCTTTCAAGCTAAGAAGTACCCAAGCACAAAGGATAGAAGATAAAACAAGACAATGTCAGCTATCCTGTTATTTATAGGTTTCTTTGTATCCTTAACAGCCTTTAGTCATTATTAATATGTTTGTGTTTTAAACCTCTCTCCATGTAGAGACATAATTTTGCAAATGCCAGAAATGGCCAATATAGGGTTGAAATGTTAATAGATTTAATAAATTGCCTGCTCAGTAGATTTTGGGTTTCTAAGGTATGTTGACCGCTTATTTTCTTTCTTTTGCAGATTGTAGCTTTGCGTGAACAAAACGCACACATTCAAAGGAAAATGGCAGCTGGTGAAGGGCCTGCCGAATCAGAGCACATTGAAGGAATGGAGCCAGGGCAAAAGGTTCATGAAAAGGTATAAAATGTTAGTTTTCATTGGATCACACAATCAATATGAGAAATAATCATATTTCTCGTGTGTAAGATTTTTGTAATGTGAATAATTTCTGGGACTTCCCTTTAGAATACTGTCTGCCTACTGAAAGTAGAATCAAAAAAATGAGCTTGTTTAAATGGAAAGGAAATGCAAATGGGCAGGTCCTTGCTTTTTGATACGGTATTGAATTAGACCCACAGCTTATAAGAAACTTTTCTTGGAATTTTTTATGTAATGCTACAGTTAAGGATGCTATATCCTGCTGAGTGATCCTCTGTATGTCACATACAGAAGAGCAGGGTGTAGTGGCATTTACATGCAAAGGGGTAAATATTCAAAATCTGCTGCCAAAATAGTCTTTAAGGGGAGGACAGAGACCTAAAAGCTAGAAAAAGTAATTTTCCTCTGTGCTACCTATAGATACTGTTCAAATTCATCTGTGTTCATACAGAGAAAAGTGAAAAGCATTTTACTTATTTAGCACTCGTTCAATATGAAATAGGTATGTAGAATTTAGGCTAAATATTTGCTGCTTAAGGCTGAAAGAGAAAAAAAAAAAATCTTTAGAAACAAGGTTTTCTTCCAAGTCTCAGTTTTCCAGACTGATGAAAAACAAGTTGCTTATCTTCCTCTCTTGCTTTACAGTTATTAAATTGAAGTGCAAGCATAACATAGCATTTGGCAGACAGCTGAAATGAGTAGAGTTGCTGCTTGGATCTCTAATTGTGCAGTTATGTCTAATGGCATGTGATGAACAGTGGCATAAATCATATTTCTAAAAAATAACACTTGTCATTACTTATTTATTTTATAGGCAATCCAATTTACAAGGACTCACTTGCACTGCAAGCATTAATTTTGCATGTTTTGTGGTTTATTTTCTGTGTGTATTTTTCTTTGAGTAATCTATGTGGTTGAGAAACATAACAGTAAATACTGTTCAGCTACTTTCCTGTTCCATGCAAAATCTTACTCTTTGACATATCTGTGAAATTTTGTTAAAACAGTGAACATCCCACTCGCTTGTGCTTTTAAATACAATCACACTGCTCAGCTAAAAATCACTTTTTCCACTTTCTTTGCAAGCTGTCTTCTGCTTTGAGCCATTGGGCTCATTACTTATAAGCAGAACTAAGTGGAAATAAGAATATCTGTCCTTTAAGAAATCTTCATATTTAAAAATTAGTGAAAGGGGAATGAAAAGACATTATTATCATTTTATATGAAGTGTTTCTAGAATATTATGTGCAGAAAACTTATATGCTTCATAGAACAATTTAAGTTGATCTTGTTAAGCTGAATTAAAGTCTTGTGCTTACTAATTTTTGCTCCTTATAGTAATGAAAGCATACTAGATAAGAAGTTAACAAGAGGCAATATTGACACCAGATCAACCAGTGCGCTCTAATTCACAATCTCTGCGCCAGCTGCTCTCTCCCTTTCTGCTATTACTTTAGTGCCCGCCATCAATTCCTCCTTAGTTTGTGAAGTCTCCACTTTGTAAAATACCTCAGTTTAAGCCCAGACTCTAAGCATTCATTTAGAAAATATTCCTTCAACTTCAGCAGTGGGCATGGAGAACAATAAGCTATAACATAATGGTTTGCACCCTCTTATAATACAAGAGGTCAAGGTTCCCTATATAATATGGGAAACAGGCTTGTAATAATTCTGCAGAGGTGGATCTGGGGATTAATGGGGATGATAAAAATATCATGGACCAGCAGTATAAAGGCAAATGCCGTGATAGGACAGCTAAACAGAACGAGAACCTGCAGGATGTGAAATGTTCCTGAACCTTCCTCAGCACTGGTAAGGCTTCAGCTGAGGTCTTGTACCCAGCTTTGGGTCCCACACTTGAGAAGAGAAGTAGACCATCTTGAGAAGAATTCAGGAGATAGCAATAAAAACAGTCAGAAACCTAGAGAATGTAACCTGTGAGAAGAATTTTCAAAATGTAGGCTGAAAGCCTAGAGAGGAAAAGACTAATGGGCACAGAATTATTATCTTCAAATATATAAAATGTAGCTTCAGATATAAAGGGAATCAGTCAAGGAGTCTTGAGAATTGGAAACTTTTAAGGATTTTTTAGGAGAAATAACCTACATTTGAGACAGGATACAGTGCTCAGAAGGTGGTGAGCTAGGTGGCTAGCTCTATGATTCTGTATTACAGGCCAGCCAGAGGACCATTTTAAATTCTATATTCACAAGCACTGTCCTCCGATTGAAGCACCAAGGCTTCCAACAGTAGTATATTAAATCCCAATAAAGGTGGTAATATATTCAGTAATTGCTACAGAACTCTGACTACAAAAGCAGTTTTATGAGATAATAAAGCAAGGCATATGTCCTTCTCATTGACAACTACATGGCCAATTCTTATGTGTGAAGGCTAAGAGGAATTTTAAAATAGAGAAAGCAGAGAAAAAAATATTCTGATGATAAAACTAATGAAACAAAGACAAGTAATAAATATGAGAAACAGTTATTGAGTGTGTAGAGTGATCCAAGAACATGCAAAACCCCAGACATAGCCATTTTGCCATGTATCAGTGTAATTTTTTTTAATGTAAAATAATGAAATCATATTATTTAAATCTGTAAGAAAAATTTCAAAGGATAAAGAAAATAAAGATATTATGGCATACCAATGATACAGTTAATGTAGCACTTCTTCTCAGTTCCAAACTGTGAGATGTTTTAGAGAAAATCCATCAAAACAAATATTTGGGATTATTCCTGTGCAAGATTTTTTTTCAAAGTTCTATTTTGTTATGTGTAGTATTATATCGGAAACATTTTTTCCAGTCCTATCTGAAGTCACTTTGAATAGCCTTATAATTCATATTATGAGCAAAATAAACATATCTAGAAAGAGAGAAAAAGAGATTCTACACTACCAGTATAAAACCCAGATGTATTTTTATGGAACTTCACTTCATCATTCTTTTTTTTTTCTTTTTTTCAGACAAATGTCTATACAAATGCCAATATTTTGGTTTGAAAAAAAAATAAAAATTGTACATATCAAAGACCAACATCAGATTATTTGCCCATCTAACTTACAACCCATTGTGCTGTTTCCTGTGTAATTTTAAGTCAGTATGATTCATTCTGGTTTTATCAAAAAGCAATATAAAAGCCTTTGTAAGTGTATGAAGTAATGATTTAGTTACTTGAGGAATCCAATGTCTCTACTTTTATTTGCCATTTTGAGCTATCAGTAATTTTCATCTATATCCAATCAATGGTCACGGTCAGACTGGAGGAAGGAAATATTTTTCCACAAAGTTTGAAGGATAATTTGTCAAGATACCCCAAATATAAGATTTTCCTTACTAAAATAGTAGTTAGTACATTTAAAGACAAATTGGGATGGTGAACCGTGGCTGAATGTCATGCACTGTCTACCATGAGTAACTGAAGCAAGAAATAGGAATGAGTCTCAGATCCTGATAGGAGGCATGGTGTGCTCTCATTTCTTGCTATAAACTGTGTCCCTTTGAAGTGGTGTTTGCTGGACCCCCAAATATAAGATCCCGAGAAAAAGTATTTTGTTTGCAAATAAAGTCATTATTTCATGCCGATACTTATTTCAGCTTCATAAGAGCTATGGAAATGTAATTATTCAATAAAATGGAATGCTTTCAGAAATGCTCATATGCAAATTGGGAAGAATTGAAGTCGCTTTGGAAAACATTTTTTGTTTGTATACCTTAAACGTCCACCATTAAAGGATCTCCTTCACTTACAATGATCTCTTTCCTTGATGGTTCAAAATTCATCGCCTATTTCTGGCCCATACTGGAGAATACTCCACAGTAAGTTCCATGCCACATCTTTTAATTCAAACACATAACAAATCATTGCTATAATTCTTCTGAAGTTAAGAGAGTTTTATCAGAGAAGACTTGGCCTGGGGAATGACTATTTTTATCCTCAAAGATGCCTTGTATGCAAAGGAGGATTCCTGTTTGGCAAAGCACTTGAGCATGGACTTCTGTTACACCGAAGACATGAAAGCTAAGCATTTAAGTGCAGCGTAAATCAGGATGTTTCTCCTTGGCAGCACACTGTTTCTGTTTTTAAACTTGATCGCTGACATTTGTAGCTGCAACTTGTAAACACTAGTAAAATACAAAGCCTATTTGTCCTTATTTGGTGCCTTTATTTTTTTTTAATATTTCATATGTCACTATGATATCAAAAACCTGCTAATAAGGGAACTCTTCCTTATTCCAAGATACATAACCGTACCATTAAAACTCATTCTAGTTTTGTGTTTTTACCAACTTTTTATAACAAGTATACCACCCTGGTCCTACCCATAGTAAGGGCAGTTTTAGCAGCATAGTTGTTCCTTTCCCCACAGAATGATAAACTAGGACATTTTAGGCATGTGGAAACAGATACGTATGCCAGGTAAAACAGTCCGATAGTTCTGGTGCAACAAAGACATTTTTCTCCTAAATAAATAATGGTACATTTCATGAGGAACTCAGAGCTGTATATAATTACTTTTTACATATATTAAACATAATGTACCTCGGGCAGTTCACATTCAGCTTATTTAAGAATCACGTTTTCTTCTTACTCATAACACTAACATATTCCAATAATTTAATCAAATGGCAGTAGTTTATAAATACTAAAATCTGTTAAAACATTGACAGCAATTATAGATATTGTATCCTGTAGGAGTAAAAGCTGTTTTGCCAAAGCAAACACAGTGGACTAAAATCCTCAGAGTGCAGATCAAATAAAATTAAAATGAAATAATATAATAAAAGTAACAGATCACTTTCAGAGCAGTGATTCATGAGAACCTGTTCCATTTTTGGACTTGACTGTTTTTGGATTTTTTGATCACTTTCTGTGGTCAGTAGAAAACTGCAGAAGAAAACCTTCTGTTTCAGTTTTTACTTATTAATTTATATCACATGTGCTCCTTTTTTTTTGAATTAATAGATTAAAAAATCTTTCCTTTTAACTGGCAGCATAGGGGAATGGCAGAGAATGGAGTGAAGGCAGGATATGTGGAGCCCTCATCAGAAGCACCAGTTTAAGAAAGGACTTAGTAAGGATCCATCAAAGACATGTTAGTAGCTTAGAGAAAGTTTGCTGTAAGGACTTTTTGGTTTGCTGTTTACTGAGTGCAGTCAGAATATATGATGTATAAAAAATAGTGGGAGACATGATCCTTGCCCCAAAGCATTCACATTCTGGACTAGAGAAATAACACACTTCAGACACAAAATACATTTGATAACCAGATGATGAGTTTGTTTCCAAGCAGCGCAGATATCTTTCTGGCTTTCTAATCATCTCTTTCTGGATTAATATTGATAAAGCTAATTAAAGAAGCATGTGCTGAGGGGGACTTAATGAAGATTGACACACCTGGGGAGGTGAGGAGTTTTCAGAGTGAGAGGAAAAATGGATAGTCTTCATGAGTCTAAGGAGTAAGTCTGGGAGAGTATGCAATATTTTCTCTGAAAGAGTCTAGGCAAATATTCTGTAAGTACTGTTCTGCTTAATAGTTGAGTATATCTGTATGACTATGAATTCTTAGTACTCAACACTATAGCATGAGGATTTTACTATACTGAAAAGCTGTATTAGTTATGCATTATTTACATGATAAATCAATAGGCTTCTCAGATCTGTAATTTTCCCAGAAATTGGCTTTAGGTCTGTTTCATTTAAATTAGTTTGTCTTTCAGTCATAAAAACTTCTTTTCCTTTTCACCTAATAGGAACCCCTATACACTTCTATATGTCAAGCCTGTTAAGGCACTGCTTTAAAAGTCTCATTACCTTTGCAGGGGAATTTTACACATCAAGCACTGTGCTAGCTGACAGCATTGGCTGACTGACTTTTGCTGAATGATTTACTGCAAGGACTTGCCAGGCCAGTCATTTCTAATAGTAGGCTAGTGAGACTACTAAGAAAAAGGAGTTAGTCAAGGCAGATAGGGTTTGCATGTATAATTTGGTTTGGGCAGCTAACTAGCCCTTATAATAAATAAGCAGGAGCTGATTTCTCTTTCTCCTGTGTAAGATCTCAGAAACTCTTGTAATAGTGTAAAAGAAAAATAGGCAGACATTCTGGAAGAGAAGAGCAACAGGAAGAGAAATACCCACCCATCAAGTAAACCTTTTTTTTTTTTTTTTTTACTCTACCCCATTTTGCAAAATGAGTAAAGTGTGACAGATGATTACAGGCATCAGAAAGAAGAATAAAAGCTGAAAGCTGATCAGGAAGCAGAGATATTCTAGATCTTTAAAGCAGTAATAAAAGCTGGAGCCTTTTGATGGCTTGGTAGAAAGAGCAAGAAAGTGAGGATGTTTAGAGAGCAAAGTGCTGGAGAAAGCAATTTTTACATCAGTATTGTGGTGGGGAAGAAATACATCAGCTGAAAGAATGTGGGCTTTGATAGTTGATTAGAGCTTGGAGAAAATTCAGAGTAACTAAAGAGGACACCTCTAATCACAGAATCGTAGAATGGTTTGGGTTGGAAGGGACCTCAAAGATCATGTAGTCCCAACCCCCCTGCCATGGGCAGGGACACCCTCCACTAGACCAGGTTGCTGACTATGAGACTACTGCCTGACACAGACCAAAAGATGTGGAACAGCCTAGAGAAGTAGCATAGCCTTCAAACCAACCATTTAGAAGTGACTGTGACAGCTTAGGTGTAATGTTATTATTTTTTTTATAACTTTTCACATTCTGCTTTGTGTGCTAATTATATGGGTGATCATCATACTGTTTTTACTTGTTTAATTGTCACTTGTGATTGGGCTATCGCATAGCTATGTATCTGTGGTAATATCATTTACTTTCCTGTAAACCTTTTACATGAGGCATTTGAATGGAATAGGGGTGGAGGAACTCTACACTGTAGTAAAGAGTGTCTTCTGGTAACTTGTTACTAATTTATTCTTACATCTCAAACAGTATCAGTAAATGTTACTCTATGTAGCATTTAATTTTACTCTTTCATAAAGTCAAGTAACGTGTATAATTTAGCTTCCTTTGGTGATTATTTTTCTTCCTTTTTAGTATTTCTATACTACAGAATTCAGACAAGTTTATTTGACCTGAGAAAATATACAGTATTTCTGTCTCTCCCCTGATGATCTGGCCTTCATGGCCAGCCTTTCTAAGTCAGAAGGAACATCTCCATCACTACAGAGCTAAAAATAATCTTTTTTTTTTTTTTTTTTTTTTCTGGGATTTCGGGCAACACTTTCCAATTTGTCCGCCTAACTGTTTTAAAAGCTTCAAAACAAAACAAAAAAGCCCTATCAAACAAAAGAAACAAAATACCTGTTTTTAAAGCTTTTAAACTTTATATGGCATTTCTTTCCTACTCTTCTTCATGTTGTATGTATTATTTGTATTATTTGTAGGAATTATCTTGGTTCAAAGAGAGTCTAAACATAACTTAGGTTTTAAAATTGGTACTACTGCTGATCATGTTGTGTTTCCAAACTATTTCTTCAGTGATTTATACCATCAAAATTCTGTATATTGCATACAAAGTACAGGAAAGCTTTCATATCTCAGCTGCCGTATCAGCAGTTGACTGACCAAAAGTCAGAGCAACTGACCAAATACATCCATATTTTATAGAGCAACAGCTGGCACCTGCCTTAGTAGAAGATGAAGGGTGAAGTCTCACAAAATCAAATGAGTCAGTGATGTTTCTTTAAGTTGAGATGCCATCCTAGAATAACAGAGAGTGAAAGAGGGATATCCTGGAGTCCAGTCACAATGAGTGCCATGACTTGGCATGTTATAAGATTCAGAGAGGACTTGCATAAACTTGTGTTCTTTGCTTACATGTATTTACAGTATTTATATAGGCAAATGAACCTTCACATAGTTAGTAAATAGAACTTTATGCAGACCTTTGAAAAGCCATTTTAATTTAGACTTTACGTTGCATGTCAAGAAAAATATGTATAGTCAAAAGGGTGTTTTTAACAAAAGTTTTCACGTTTTTTAAAATAACTCAGTTCTGACATAACTCTAGTGTAGCGTAGTGTCAGAAGTCCTCTGAGTTATGCTATTTGGCGAAGGTAGCCAGCCTAACTACCACAGATCATTGCCTTGAACATTAGGAGGAGAACCTGAGAGAAATTGGTTCAGCATGAACTCTCGAAAACCACAATGACATTATACTCACTTGAGAACATGGTGAGGACTTCAGTTTTGACACTAGGGATTTATGGTGCAATGAACTTGCCAGTGCTCCTTTGAAAAAGAATTTAGAGTGTCTTAGTAAAGAGTAGACATAAGGCACACACTTTTAAGGTTAAAAAACCCCCACAAACAAAACCAAAATACACCCAAAAAAGCCCCCTGTGCTTACATCATAAAAATAGTGGTTTGTTCTAGGAATTCTAAAATACTTCTGAATTTTAAGATTACTTTAAGTTATTGAAAGGTACCTGTTCTACAGAGCTTAATTTAGTCCTCAGGCATGGAAATGCTTATGCACACATGCATCATGTGAATCACCTGCGCTCGTATTACCACAAACTGAGAGGCCTTGATGAGGAGGAGTTCATTCAGGTAAATGAATCCTATCGCCACCGCTAACTGTTCAGAGGTAGCCCCATGAGATATTCTTTTTTTTTCCTTCTCACCACTCTCTGAGGTTAAATTCTAGCACAAAATATGTAATTAATTACTGATTGATAGTATTTAGACCAAATATATCTGTGCCACATGTTTTACAACTGGAGAGAAAATATTACCTGGATGTGCTTTTTACTGTTCTTGGGCTTTGCCTTTATAAAATTAGATCTGTGTGTATTTTGCCACTTAGGTAGTTGACTGTAAGGTTCTTTCTACAAAATAAAGTGGAGAAGTACTTTGCAGTCAATACCGTGGGACAATTTTACAATTTCTTTGCTAACTGTTGTAGTCTGGTGTCCTTACTCTTTTTTTTTTTTTTTTTTTTTTTTTAACTGACGTGTACCTCCACTCAGTTTGCCTTCAGTATTATTACTATGGCTTAATTGAAAGGGCAATATTGAATGGATTAACAGAGGCTACAATATTCTGGGTTAATCTTGTTCTACACTTTCTCCTGGTGTTCCTTTTAGCATTGTTCTTGGTTTTTACTAGTAAACCAGTCTGCAGCTGGATTTCCTATTATTATTTCATGGCAGAGAGAATAGGGGAGAGAAGCAATGATCTAGGGGGGATTTATTGTTATGTGTAATGCTTCAATTTGCTGTCCTTCTCCCTGCTGACACTCCTATACAAGCAGCAGATTGCCTTACTGCTGTGCTTTTTGGATCTTGAAAGAAAGAAAATCTGATACCAGGGATGTTGGTTTCCTTTTCATACTGTTCAGCGGTAGGGAACATGAACATTTATTTCCCTCCTCCATTTCCACAGACCATAAGCAATTCAAAGACTTTTTTCCCCTAGACATTTCTTGTTTAATCTGTATTGCCCTTTATGGCACTGGATCCTACAGGATATTTTTTGAACTTTGATTTCCTTTGTGGTATACCACCTCTGTTGTAGTTAATACCATCACTGTCATCAGATTTACCTGATGATTATTTCATCTCCTTTCTGTTTCTCCTGCTAGCTCGTTTTGCTATATTTGGGTGAGTGTAAAAGCTTTCTTTATGAAGTAAGAGTATCTCTGAAACCCTTAGTATGGACTGTGATTTCTCAGTTATTTATCTGGAATGTGGTGATATATCACAAAAAAAGCCCTTCCAAAAGCCCACAGCAGGCCTTCCTCTTGCCGTTGCTCTTTCCCTCATTCCCAGTGATGAGGAAAGCAAGTCCTACGTTGCTGGGTACAGATGGAGTTGCTCATTTAACTTTGTTTGCTCTGAACTAGCTCAAGCGAAGACATCTGAGGTTGTATTAGGTCTTTCAGGCTGAGGCCAACCAGATTTCTCATCTGGTTGAGAAACCTTTGGGAGGGGGCAGAGACCCTTATGGTGTGTGTAGCAGGCTGTGTGTACCTGTGGTGTCTGTAGAAAGCAAAAAAAAAGATGAAGTCAAGAATATATGATGATACCATTTCTGCAGCATTGTGATCTAAATAAGTAAATGTGACAGAAACAGATGGACTATATTTTATTGGATAAACTTGTTCGTAAAAATAAGCAAAGCCTTGGGAGCATATGAGCTGTGGCCATGTTTGGGATTTTTTTCCAAGGAAAAATAACCATTGCTAGTAGATACTTTTATGTGAAATTATTTAAATTAAGGAATGTGTTCATATGTAGCTCTTGCATGACCACATTTGATAGACAGCATCATGAAATTTCTTGATGGCCTTATCTGAAAGACCAACTTGTCAGCCAGATCTGCGAGCCATGTACATTTTTCATTTTCTCTGCTAGAATGTTTCAACCAGTTAGAAAGTTTGCTTTAATGTTCCTGCCCTCCTTTAAAGATTTCCCAATTGTTTCAGCTTACTTCCAGTACTTTCTTTTTCCCTCCTCTCTGTACTAATTTGACACAATATTTCTTGCATATATTGGGGATTTTGGGCAGTGTAGGGATATGACAGTTAAGAATTTCTACTTTGAAACTCTTTTTGTGCATGATCTTTTGACAAGATTTCCCTTAGAGCTTCAGGTAATAATTGACAGAGATCTATTCAAAACTGAGATTTCATTATTATAAACATTCAACTGATTGTTTATTTACAAATGGATTGTGATTAGTGCATTACATCATCAACAGGAAACTGAGTACCAGGAAATATTTCAGCACAAAAAATTCAACTAGATTAAAAAAAAAAAAAAAAATCAGCCAGATAATTAATAAATAGATAAATAAATAAATAGAAAGATGAGAGACATGGACATTCTTCACAAAACCTGTAATAGAGAAAATGCTGCAGTTCCATCCCTAGCTTATTCCGTAGGGAATTCCCCTGGGGCATGGGAGGTTCCTACTCCTTTCACTAATTGAGAAAATGCATTTGAATCAGTGTCATCTACAAGATGTCTTTTGCTTCTACCAGCATAGCATATTTTCACATTCTTGTTCAAGCTTTTTTTGTTTGGAAGAGAGGAGAAAGCATGACCAAAAAACTGTTGGTAAAAACCCTCCTGAGAACCAGAGGAATGTTATGTCAGTTGCTCCTTGAATTAATGCTTCATAACTTTCTACCTGTGATCTTTTGGAGTCATTATTCTATATGATGTACCCATATGATCGATATAGCATAAAATAATAGAAAGGCATAAAAGTGACAAAATGTCTGTTAAAATTCCTAAGTAAGCTTTTAAAGTATGCTTCAAAATTCTTAAAATACCAAATTTTAAGCTGTCTTTTATTTTTAAATATTTTAATTGGTAAGTTGGAAATTTTGAATACAAGACGGCTCGATATATGAATACAAGAATAATGTAAAGCAAAAGTGGACTATGAGTAAAATTAAAGCAGCTTTTACAAAGAGTTCATGAAAGAATTATGAGGGAAGTTTATGTATGTAAATCAAAATATATACATGCATAATTTGCCATCACAGCATTTGTCTAGTGGTGAGAGATTAATTCTAAATACATTTTTATTTGTCTTTCCAGAAATCTCAGATATTAAGTAAATTAGTAGAAAAAAAAAATCTTTTGCATTTAATTTATATGTGTTTGTGTTATTAATATCTTAAGGAAAAACTTATATTAATGAAACGAAAATATTTCTCTGCTAGTGAACATACTCCTAGATATCACAGCTTGCCGTTTCAAAATAACCGTGGCTTATATTACATGAGGTACATGATCACATGCCCTTTAGTGCTTTTCAGATTTGGTATTTGGCTTGTGTCTACTTTGGAACTCCTTTCGTGCATGATCTTTTGAGAAGATTTTCCTTAGTGCTTCAGCTACCTTGCAGCAATTCCTGGATGACTACTCAGAGAATTGTGGGGCAAATTCAATGCAGGGTAAAATTTGTTCGTCTGTGACAATTGCTAAAATTGCTATATGAGATTAAAACTGTAAAACAGATTATAATTAGCAAAGATACAAAATTTATCTCAAATTTGCAGAATGGAATAAAGTATGACAATCAGAAAGTTTTATCCTGTTTGAGTACTATTTTGTTTACATATGTGATTGCTGCATATTAATGGGACTGTGATTCAAGTAGACTAACTGAACACTTTCCGAACAACAAACTGAGTGTAAATAAGTATTTAAATTGCTGTTGTCATTTTACCATGGTGTTTTGAATGTAGATCATTGATGGCTCAGCAGCTAACATAAAATGTCAAGATAATATAATTAACAAGTATAAAGAAAGCAATTTTGGAACTGAGTTATTTGATGTAATGAATTTTTAGAGTAAAAGAATTTTATTCAATGATCCACAGAGGGGCAGGTGGTCTTGATCTGGGTTCATTTTATGGCTGATTAGGGAAAGAATGTTGTTAAAGCCATTAAGCAATGTTCTTTGAATTTGCTAGAAGATTTCTGTATAAAAATATTTTGACAATAATAATACAGAAGTATTATTTTCAGCCTGGAGAAGAGAAGGCTCCGGGGAGCCCTTAGAGCAGCCTTCCAGTAGCTGAAAGGGGCCTACAGGAAAGCTGGTGAGGGACTGTTTACAAGGGCAAGTAGTGACAGGACAAGGGGTAATGGCCTTAAGCTGAAGGAGGGTAGATTTAGATTAGAAATTAGGAAGAAATTCTTCACTGTGAGGATGGTGAGGCACTGGAACAGGTTGCCCAGAGAGGCTGTGGATGCCCCATCCCTGGAAGTGTTCAAGGCCAGGTTGGATGGGGCTTTGGGCAACCTGGTCTAGTGGAGGGTGGCCCTGCCCATGGCAGGGGGGGGTGAAACTAGATGGTCTTTGAGGTCCCTTCCAACCCAAAGCATACTATGCTTTTATAAGTGCTAATGAAAGCAAGCTTGGTTTTCTTTCAGATCTTGCTAGAAATACTCCATATATACATTGCTGTACACCCTACCATCTGAAGGACAAGTGCCTTTTAGGACTATTGTTCCTGTGTGATGCTCTTTGAGATCCATAACTTATTTAAAATGACAGTTACAGTGAAATACTTTGTCCCGATACTGCATCATATAAATTTAACCAATAAAGTTGCACCTAATCAAGAAAGTTCATGACAGGTTAGACTACTTTGGTTTTATTTTTTTTCATGTTATAGGTCAAAATCAAATCATTTTGGTTTTGCTTGTTCTTTTTGCCTGCTTTTTTGACATGAGATAATTGAATTTGTATGAAACCATTGCTTAGCCTATGCTGGAAAAGGTTAGTGTGACTATTATAATGAGGCAATGCCAGCAAGTCCTGCTAGTGAATGCACTTTTTTCCTAAAATCATTTATTTGCACTATAAATCATATTCCTGAGATCATATTCCAAATGCAATGTGAATTCTGGACTCTGGATTTATTATTTTTTTCTTTATAACTATATTCATACCAGGGCTTTCAGCAGCACACAAATTACTTCAGCAGAACTTGCTTCTAATGTAGACCTTACTAGTATGTTGACCAGACTTTCCGGTGTAGTGAATTTGTGATTTATTAGTGTTACTTCCTGTCAGCAGCATGGCCTATTTTGCAAATTAAATAGACTATGATGAAGTTTAAATGCTGTGTAAGTTTAGCTAAGATGTATGCATGAAGTTTCGTGCTTTTTAGGAGTAGTATTGTTGCAATTTGTACTTGAATAGTTACAATGTCAAACTAAAGCTATTTTGGTATAGTATTCTGCTCTTAATGCAAACGTTTACTTCTCTATGTGATGTTACCTTCTGGAATCCCTTGATATGAATGAATACTAATCTTTTGCAATTTTTTTCATAACTACACCTGTCTTATCAATCATGAAAATTATTGTGTTTTTTTTTTCTCTTCCTAGTTGCTTTTTTAATTTTTAAAATTATCTTTGTTTTAGAAATTCTTTAGAGTCCACATTACAAGATAATTAATGAATAATGTCACTTCTCTGTAAACAGCGCCTATCAAATGGCTCCATAGACTCAAACGATGAGGCCAGTCAAGTTGTTGAACTTCAGGAACTACTGGAAAAGCAAAACTACGAAATGGCACAAATGAAGGAGCGTTTGGCTGCACTGTCTTCCCGAGTGGGAGAGGTAGAGCAGGAAGCAGAGACTGCCAGAAAAGAGCTCATTAAAACGGAAGAAATGAACAGTAAATATCAGAGAGACATTAGAGAGGTAAGGAGTTCACCAGACTCACCTCCTATTTCTTGATTGCTGTTCCTGTGATACCCAATAAAAACTGATAGAAGCCAATGAGTACAGGAAAGCAAAAGCTGAGCACTGATGAAGGCCCTTGTACATAGGAAACGCAAAGTTTACTGTAAGAAATAGTACTAGAAATCTCTTCATAAAACTGTGTTCATAAAAGTGCATCTGTATATGCGCAACTCTAATAGGAGGAAGGCCAACACCTTTGTGTTTCAGCGTTACTAGAGTGCCATTTTTCAGCCATTTCAAGTTTTTGAGATGAACTCTGATAAATAGAGATGCTGGTCATGTAGGTAGTCTAAAGTACATTTTTAAAACTCCTGGGCTGTTCTATAAAATGGTGTGATTTATATAATCAATTATAATATTTACTCATGTGTGGTAATTTCATTTCTCCTGTTATAATATGCTATTCCCTTCTCTCAATAAGTGGAAATATAATTCAATTTTCCTTTTTTTTCCTCTTCTTAAATTTGTGGTGCTCCTTTGTACTCTCCAGAGTATCTTCTCTTATGTGGATGTTCTCAATATGTGTGGATGGTTGGCTCCTGGAATTTATTTTAGTATTTTGAAATTAGAGTAGTTATCTTTCTGTTACACTGCTTCCTATAACAGTATTTCATATGGATTTATGTGTGTGTGTGTGTATATATGCATATGTATCTATATATTTAACCTGTTATTTCTAGTTTTCTGGAAAAAAATGTTCCTTCAGAACTTCTGATGTCTGACAGCCTCAAAGCATCTTCACATCTTTGTACTCTGCCTCTTTTTTAAGTATTGTGTCATTCTTATCCAGTTACAGAAAATAGTTTGTACTGATATGTTCTTCCTTTTCCACCACTGCTACATTATATCACTAGGGGGCTCTAATACCACCGCTCTCATTTATCTGTTGACAAATATTACTGTTCCACGGACACTTGATTGCCACTTGCTCCTTCTCCCTTAAATACCACATTACACCAGCAACAGGTCGCTTGCTTTCAGCCCTTCAATTCCTAAGCAGAGTGGCCACCAAATATCAGCGCAAAATCTGCTGTGAAAGTTATTTGTAAAGGTGGAAGTGCCTGTCTTCATTATTTCATACAGCCACAAAAGATAGTCTTCCCAAACCAGAAAATTAAATACCTGACAACAAGAAGGGTAGTTTAGTATTATGTAACTTGGATAAATTATTGGATTTTTTTTCTGTGTGGTTTTTTGTAAAATGAATTACATACATAATTACTATTTTTATGGTGGTCTTTTTCCCAGCAATATGCAGAAGGATCACCTGGATATGGTCCACTTTAGGACTAGCTATTTGGATCAATTTATACATTCATTGTGTCTTACTTGAAAAATAATCTCACTTACTTCAACACTGCTTTCACAATGTAATATAATGCAAACAGCAAGACATGCTCATCAGTAAATACTTTCATTGTAAAGGATTATGTGGCAACATGTAAGTCTTCTCAAGAGTTTAAAACTAGTTTAAAACTAATACAATTTTCTGCTTTCCTAAAATTGATTGAAGATAAATAAACAATGTAATAGACATACTAATGAATAATCTATCTGAATTACAGCTATTGAATTTAGTGAGGCCGGCTTGTAATACATGAACAGATACAGCTCAAGATTTTAAAGAAATCCTTATCTGTAACGGATATGGATCACATACCCATATGTTACGGTTCTGTTATCTATCCAGCATTGTGGACACTTGTTTTCCTGAAATTTCAGGACATGTCACCTGCTGTTTGCTACATGTCCTTCAGCAGAAAATTTTAGCAGGACCTAGGAATGAGAGTAGCAATGTGCATATACATTTTTTTTCCCCACATCACTGCACTATGTTTTCTATTATTACGTAACTATAGCAGTCTTTCTGTTTTCTAATCAAGCCCACTGTTGTTTAAGAAGCAAACATGTAAAGGTGAGCTGCCTTTGCTGGTTTTTTGCATTGAAAATATAGAAATTAGAAAAATATACAAAAGGTGAGGATTGTTTCTGTTTGCTCTACTCAACAGCTAACACTTTAAATATCATATTACAAGAAATCCCAAAGGAAATAAATTCTCTTTAAAACAGAAAAATTACTGCTGAGCACATCTTACATCCCTGTGTACTGTTAGCATTAAAATTAAACTGATAGAAAATTATGTAACATTTTAATTGCATGGTTCTTGATGGGGTTTTTGTCACATTAGGCAATGGCACAAAAGGAAGATATGGAAGAAAGAATAACTACGCTGGAGAAGCGCTACCTCAGTGCACAGAGAGAATCCACCTCCATACATGACATGAACGATAAGCTGGAAAACGAACTGGCAAACAAGGAAGCCATCCTACGTCAGGTGCAGTATCTGCATTAGTCAGTTGATTTCTTCATACACAATGAAAATTAATGCAAGAAAGGGGGCAGATCTACTGTAGGAGGTTGCCATTAGGTTAATCTGTTCATTTTTAATCAACAGATCAGTTAATCCAAAAAACCCCAAGTTGTTCAGCATCTCTAAACTTCATGTCACCTACTACAACTGTGAATACCAAAGCAATGTGTATGTTCAACACTGTAAAACAGCTGTGTTTTCTAATAGTATATTGCATAAATTAACATCATCATATCCCCAAAGTAAAGGATTATCTTTGCTTCTTCTGTAACAATTTTCTGAATTTTATTTTTAAAGCTGAATGATCTTTGAATATCTTTTCTAAAAGAGTAAAACATGATTGTGCAGTTTTCTCTCATGGTACTTTGTTTCCACGGTGATTCCAAGAGCTGAAGCGTCACGTGAACAGAAAAAAAATGGTATGTAACTTCAAGAATACAATGTAAACTGAAAGCTAACATAAAATGAATATCATTCAAATCATAAAAGATGAAATTGGTCCTCAGCCTTAGTATCAGAATTCTGTATTTCTTTTCACCTATCGTGTCTTCAAACAATATAAAATGCTATATGGGAAATAAGCCTGTATGATCTGATAATGTCTGCTTCTATGATTGTATGCAGATACATTTACATACACATGCACACATCCCTCTGTATGTGTGTGTATATATATATACACGTGACTACCTCTTCAAGGAAATTAAAGCATCAGGACTCAGACTCTCCGGCTTCTGCCAGCTTCCTTTGGCTATTTTAAGAGGTATCTTCAATTGTTAGCCGGGGAAAAAAAAAGTACCCAACAATGGAAAAGTAAGGTACCTTCATCTGTCCTTCGAGTTTTTATTGCTGCCAATGTAAGTCATGCCGTGCTGCAGAGGTCTCCCACTCAAAGCAGTGAGCAATAGAACTAGGCTTAGAATATATACAGGCGGACTTAAAGCTGCTTTGCAGCATTGCGATGTGTAAAGCCTACCTTTTCATGCTTTTGAAGGATTAAAAAAGAATCTAAAAGCACACGCCTTTTTCATTATGTCTTCTATTACCTGGAATGAATGGGAGAGCAGGAAACACTTGTCAAGCTGTGAAAAACTTCTTAATCATGTGGTGCATGTCAGTAGGCAGGAAAATACTGCAGTTATCAAAAGTTTTCCTGTTTCTCTTTAATGGTTATCACAGATTAATCAGTTTCACTGCTGTAAAATGAGACTTAATTGTAGGTTCACAATGAAAAATATAACTGTAAACTTAAGCAAGTAGCAACCAGGATATGATCATGAATGAATTAGTTGGGCAACAATTGTCAGTTTTAACATTTCCTGATATATGATTGGCATTTGTTCAGAAAATTGCATTTGGCAATTTATGAATAAACTTTGCTGAGAATTCTATCATTTTGGAATTGTCCTTCTGTCCCATTTTAGCTCATACATAAACTTTTCTGTGATATGGGTTCAATATTTCCATTTAGAAAATTCTCATTTTACTAGAACTAATACTTTTATTTTGCTCAGATAAACAGCACATTGATCAGAGGAGCTTTTGGTTCATCTTCATTAGTACCATTTTACAACTCCTTTTCTTCACCTTCACGTGATTCTTGAGCCTCAAATCACTCATCATCAGTGAGACTGGCAGCCTACACAGTTCCGTGCTTGAGTTAATACCTTTCACTGAGCTCTCCCAGGTTGTGGAGTATCTATGCTTACGTAGTGAGTTTTGATCGCTTCCCTGATGTCTAAGAAATTGAAGGAAAATCTAATTCCGATTTTATTTTTTATACCTGTTTATCTATCTTTGGCCTTCAGTTGGAAGACAAAAACAGACAGCTGCAAGAGCGTCTGGAGCTGGCTGAGCAGAAGCTGCAGCAGACGATGAGGAAGGCTGAAACCTTACCCGAAGTGGAGGCTGAGCTGGCTCAGAGAATTGCAGCTCTGACTAAGGTACTACCCTGAGAAATAGGTTCACTGCAGAAGCCCCACTGTTTAACGCTGATTTCCGTCCTGATTCCTCACCTCAAGGACAAAACAAAAGTAGTGTCAAGCTGATGTGAAAGGAGGAAACATTTCCCGATAAATATGTGCCACAAGTTTAACCAGGAATGGTCTCAATGACGTGTTTTGTAATTCTTAGGATTTTGGTAATAGGAAAAGTAGTTATATGAAAGTTAGCCTAGACTATATTGATAAAGGAGTCATATATTTCTAACATGTCAGCATTACTTATCCAGGGAGGAGGATTCATTTTACTGTGTAAGGGTTTCTAATTTAAGGGGAGAGGGGAAGTCCCATTCCTAAACATACTTAGTTCTTCTGGACGTTTTCATACACCATGTATATGAAACAAGAATTATTTTCATTCCAATAAGTGCTATAAAATCATATCTGAAGGGCAGCTGGGATCATTTGTACAACACAAATGAAGACAACTTGCAGTACATACTTACAAGGTTTGTTTTGAATGAGTCTTTGTATCACCTATTTGCAAAAACAACTGTGAAACCCTGAGAGGACTTCAAACTGGGTTTTTTTCTGATGAATTTATTAAATGGCAGCTTTCTTGCAGAAAAAATAAGAAGATAAAAATAAATTTTCAGCAGTGTGGTTTTCATATTTGGCCTCTAATACTTTCAGATGTGCACGTAGTTAGTACTACAGCCCAGGTATTATCAGCTTCATAAAGACATATAATGATAATATGTTTATTCTTAATCTCTTAAAATCAGACAAATAAAGAAAAATTCATTTAAGAGGCTGTATTACATATCATTCTGATTTATCTCAGCTTTCCTTTCTCTATTGCCAAGGAATGATTCTAGCTATTTATGTGCCTAGCCGTTTTTATATTTGATGGATTTTTTTTCAATTCTCATGTTTTTTCCATTTATAGTGAAGCCTTAAGTGCTGAGCAGCTCACTAATGAAGTCCAATTTTTAAGCAATTTAGTTAAGTAGAAAGAAAGAGAAGCTTTGGGGGTATTTGATGGTTGAGGTTTTTTGGGGTTTTGGTTTTTTAATTTTATTAAGAGAAGATCATTATTCAGTAATCAAGATTTTGTGCTGTCCACTTCAGGCTTATATGAATGGGTGGGAATTTGAAACAGTGACTGAAAATGGTGGGAAAAAAAAGAAGAATCAGCAAGAAAGAGAGCTACATGAAATACCAAACAAATATTATTGCATTTTAATAAAAACTCAGGTGCACATAAGAGCAACCCCTTGGCATTTTAACTTTTTTTTTCAGATGTTTCTGATTCAACAAATAATCACATATTGTAATGCCCTCAGTAGCTTAAAAATATTGTTTTCTATTTTAAGAGGTTTTTTCCTGAATAATTTCTCCAGCAATTAGGCACCAGTAAGTATTTTGCAGTCTCAAGCATGTCTTTTCTTGCAACTGCATTTTTCCTTGAGCACATATTAATGACAAATATTGTAAGAAGAAATCCCATTTCAACCATGCAGAGCACTCAGGGACTTCCATGAGATACTGTTGTTATTGTGACCATAAAGCTGCAGTATACATCTCCGTTTGTCGTCTTACATTATTTCATGGGATGCGTTTAGAGAGCTGTGAACAGAGCTGATGCTCCACACCGTTTCACTTTGATGTACTTTATCGAAGCTTTTGCCAAGCGGGAAACTGTAAGAAGTCTATTAGACTGTAATGTCAGTTCTGTTCATTTCTCTGTAATTACAAGAAAACTGAAGAAATTAATTTTATTTAAAATTATGTCTTTTTGGAATACATGACATGAAGAAGAATGTCAGAATTTGACCAATAGGCCAAATAAGCCTATGTTTTATATATCCTGTATACAACATCTATGCAAACTGTAGAGCTTATTAAAGTGCTGGTTTGACAGCTCTGAAGTTTAAAGTCCAGTACTTTTCATGGATCAAATAAACGTAGCTCAGAACCAAGGACGACGTTGTAGTCACTGCAGCTTACTTGAGTGGTTTTAAATTAGCTAGCTGGTATACTGTTACCACACTAGCTATTCAATGAAAGCTGCAAGACCTACCTAAGGGGCTGAATAATGCTTAATTACCTTTGCCTTTGTTGAGCTTTGTGCCAGCATACACATTGTCAGGAGGGCTCAAATTAGCTGGCTTCGACTACCTTAAGTCTGCCAACCTGAGCTATGGTCACTGCAATGTCCATGTATACTACGTAAAAAAGAGCCCCCTGAATCAGCTAGTCTTTCTGTTCTGCAAAAAAAGTCAAAACTGATTCTCCTTTCTTTTGTACTACCTTTATGAAAGTGGCTTCTCTGAGATTAATGGGGTTACAATCATATGAAAGAGGTGAGTTAAGCCTAATATTTTACATGTTTGCTAAAGGAAAGTAGTATGGGGTAACTAGAAATGATGACTGCTTCACTGTGGGTAAAATAGGTCCAATTATTTACATGTGGAAACAGAATAAACATGTTCTGGATTTGGATGTGATTTTCCTCCCCCCCCCCCCAGTTTAAAATATGCATGTTACAATTCTGCATTCAAGTTATTTTACTCTTCCTCATATTAAATCTGGGTTGGGATTCTGCAAAAGAAGGATGTAGAATGAGATCCTTCTGTGATGTCAGTTTTTAAAACAAGTTGTTTTTCTTTTTTTTATATATATGGGCTAGTGAATGTCTTTTGCTACTTTTCCATGCCCAAACTAGTTCATAAGGAGTGAACTTCCAAAAGTTTGGACTGTACAGTGAACTCAGATAAGTACCCATAAATTTACCTGAATCATTTGAACTTTTCTTTGGCTTTGTTTTCACTGTGTTCTGCCCATTGGGTGAGCAACTGGAGGGTTAGTCTGCCGGAGGCAGACTAACCTGGAACAGCATGATCCCATGTACTGTGCTGTCCTGCCTGGCCGTCGCACTGGTATCTGTCTGGTCATGACAAGTAGCACAGCTCTCGGCATGTATTCCAAGATTTAAATTGCCATGACTCATTGAGCCACCTTGTACTTACTCTCACAGTATTGGTCTGTTTGCCTGCCCTGCACAAGAGGCAGTTGGTAGTAGAAAGAACCTCCCTCAAATATTAACTAAACCTTTCTTTATCCTGTAAGATGTTTGTTTTCCTCAGAAGAGACAGATATTGGAGCATCTAGAATCTTCAGATTGTTAGTCTGTCAAACATGGTTTCTCCTTGCATGTATTCAAGGAGGGGTCTAGTGGAGACAACCAGCATCCACCTACTTCCATTCACTCACTCCCACTAGTAGTCACTCTGCCCCTTGGGTGCTTGTGCAACAGAGGTACCATGTCACTTCTCTGATCACAAGACAGCAGTCAGCATTTTACTCCATCATTCCTGTATGCAGGTCACCAGAAATACCAACAGTGCTTTTTAGCTGCATTAGAGAAGCATTGACATGGAGAAGAGGAAACCATTATCATAATAAACCACATTTAGCATAGTAACACATTCAGCTTATTTTAAAGGTGATAAAAAATGACTTGAAAGTTGGAGGCACGTGGGACACAATGCTTATTTTGTGACAATGTGGGGATTTGGTTTGCATTAAGTAGGGAAGAAGTTGCAAGAAAGTGAAAGGAGAAAGTCTGCAGTGGAAAGGATGCAAAGAGGGGAAAGAAGTTCTCCTGCAAGAAGTGGATGTGGTTAAGGCAGAAAACTCTCTGATAACAGGAGAGAGAGAGAAGATGATGTGTTAGCTGGAAAAGGAAGTTGAAAATTTTCTGGGAGGAAAAAAAAAAAAAGAAAAAAGAAAAAAAAAGATAAAAACTTCTGTGGGGATGGGAGCCTAAGAAAACTCCACATTTGCAACACATTAGTCTCCTCAAACCACCTCTCTTTTTGTGCTTCCCTTTCACAGAAGATTTTGTCCAGATAGGAGGAAGAAATGAAAGAAAGAAGTTTGACAGAGCTAAATGGAAGGAGTTGCTTACTAAAACTAGGAAGTGGAGAAGGTAGTTGGGGAATGAAGAAGGGGCAGGAATGTGTGGATATCTAGTTACTGAAAGGTTGGGTTTCAGAAAAAGAGGTGACTTAAGCCATTTTGTCACACTTGAGTTAGTTAGAAATGAGCATGTGAACAAGTAGCTGATAACTGTGAGCTGTTGTGACTCAGCCACCATGATCGCCTATTTTCACTTTCAGTTGCATACCTCAATTCAATAATGCCTTCTTTCTTCTTGAATAACTCATTCAAAGGATAGCCAAAAGAATGTGTGCAATAAGAAGCCATTAGAAATCTGGAGACAGCAGGTGTTCCAAAGTCAAGGTCTCAGAACTGTGGAAACTGGCTTGTACCAAGGAAGAAAAATTATAGCACCTGTACTGTACAGGTGCTTTCTGCATCTGAAATTGGATATTTTATTTTTTTTCAACTAAGATGGAAAGACCTAGAAAATGTGCAGTGCCAACAGTAACAGATGATGTGAAAGCAACATTTTTTTTGTGGGCGCATTAGCAGCAGGAGCAGCAGCAGAGTTTTAACAGGGTTAGAGAGCAATAATACAAGCTGCTTTGGGACTCCCTCAAAGCAAAATTTTCCTCTCTATTACTGGCTTATACTGGCTATTTCTTTGCTATTTCATTGCATATAGAGTGCAAAGTGAGCATTAAGACTCATGCTGGTATCTCATAGGGGTCAGACATTGTTAGTTTTTGTCCATATATTTTTAATCCAGTCAAAAATGCACAATTTCACAAATCTATTTATAACTGAACATGCTGGCTAAATGCTTTAAATGCTAGTTGCTGAATACCACACTATGTGTCTTACTAATCCTCCTGTACAGAGTACTGGTGAACAGGCACACAAGTCATATATTAAAAAGAATGGTCTGCCAAGCAAGTAGTCATGCAAGTTCCACTTTAGGAAGTTTTTAACTCAGTTAACTCTTAGCAAAGCAAGTCAGAAGAAATCCAACTTCTGTTTATGTCCCTTCCGTCTCATGTGTATCTGAAATTCTGCTGGGGGAAGCTGACTAACACTGGTGTCAACCTCTGCCTTGTGCCTCAAACCACATTAATGTCTCAGTTATAAAAATAATTGGTTCTTTTAGAGTGACACAGAATAACACTTTAGGAAAAAACAAATGAAATGCAAATAGATAAAGGAAACATAAAGTATTCAAATACATTTTAAGTGTTTACAATAATGACATTTCTTCTGATTCTAAGGCATATTCAATTTTAAATAATTTTAAAGGCTCTTTATCCTACCAAAGAGATGTAAAGGGAGATGAATGTGGAGATCAGCTCTGTTTTCTTTTATGCTGGAAAACAAAGTACAGGTACTCTGTGAGTACCTGAATGTGAGCCACATTCAGGAAGGCTTTTTAACAAGCATGTATCCATCAACATTTTAATATACTTTGTGAAATACTGAAAACTATCGTGCAAAAAGGGTTATATATATCTTAAACATATATCTTACTGAATTATTAAAGCAGGAAGTTATGAAATAGCAGAATTAGATAGCTATAAGAATCTTGAGAGAACATCATATTCTTTCAAGGATGTTTTCTATATAAGAATTCAGATAACATATAATTCAGACAATAATTTTATTCCTCCTCCTCTTCCAAATAATAGTTAGGCCTAACACCACAATTATTTTATGCATTGAAAAGACTTTACTGCTGAGGAATAAAGTATGACATAGTTTGGACTGAAAATCTATTTTTTAGTTTGAAAAATAAATGTCAATCATATAGCCAGGTAGATGGGCTTCTCAAGGACAGGTTATAACACACAGCACCACATATCAGAAGACTTAAATGAGATCCCCTTTGAACCTAGAAGTATTAGTTTGGTTATCTTCATATTTTGCATTAATCTGCAATTAAGTGTATAGAAGCAGTGAAGATTAAGTATCTTGCCTTAAAAGTGTGCAGTCAGCTAATGAAATTTCTAAGTAGTTTACTTTTGTAGGATGATACCCCCAATAGGTTCTACATCTCCATGAAAATGGTTTCAAAGGAGGTAGAATTTCTTAAGCCTTTACCATCATCAGCTCATAGCTTTGACGATTTCAAATCTTCACCTGACCCTTAGAGACACATTAAGGGAAGGCCTAGAACCAAGAGTGCAGCCAAGACTCAAAAAGGTGAAAAGTCTGTCTTCTGCAGAGGAGGATGAAGCTTGGTCTCTTTATGAAAGTGATAGCAGGGTCTGGTTTTCTGCAATCACAAGGACTGAACTTTTTCAATCCTTTCTATTTATCCAGTTGGGAGAGGAAGCAGTGCATTAGGAATTGTGTGCTGAAACAAACCAATATGTAAACCTGAAAGACCAGATAAAGAAAGTCGTAAAGGGATTGTTACTGGTCCAAGTTGTAATAAATGGACAAAATAGTTTCAGATAATAAGTTCAAATACATACAATACTCCTGCTTCATGATCAGAAATAATAAGTGCACTTATTAAATGAGCTTAGTTACATAGTATACTGACTGTTCCTTAAATTTTGCAAGAATCTGAGTTTTGTGAATATACTTACTCTGAAAAGAATAGTAGTCATCTTCAAAGTTAAGCATTATTCTTGTATTTATACAAAGCAGGATTTTCTCATATGAATGTCTTCGTGTCAAAAGCTGCAGTTTATATTTATAAATCTCAGATCACAAGCTTGTTTTCTGTCTGATCTTTTGGTCCTGATAATACTACTGAGTTTAAGTTATAGGTAATTTTACGTCATGATATACATCCTGAATTACTTTGGTATATATTTCTAATTATTCTGATAAATCATTAGTAGACAACAGCATGAAAAACAGTCTTACTAAAAAAATACAGTTGAAAAATTAGTATTTCTTTTATGTATTAAAGTTTGCTCATCTAAAGATGCAGTTCAGGATCTTTTTTTGAGAGAGGGTAAATCTGCCAGAATGAAATAGCATTTGACAAGCGCAAGCTCACAACTCAAAGTCATCAGTAGCGCTGTCTATACACCTTATGCACATTCCTGTTTCCATAGCAACAAATCCAATATAGCATTTCCCTTTCTTTAAGGGCTTTTTTTTCATTTTGAATGATAACTTAGATTTGTTTGATATGACAATAACATGAATATTCATGTTTTGCAAAAATGACCTAATTAAGGTCAACTTCTGTCAGAAATAGTAATGAATCTTTGGATGGATAACCATTTCTGTACTCAGTAATAACTTTTCATTCCTATTAATGATTTTTTATTTATAGGTTCTTCTTTTATCTGATGACCTTGATCTTCCAAAGAGATCCATCAGGGTGGATCCTTTCAAAGGGATGAAAACTATATTGTTTATTTGAATGAAAGGGCTTACGTAGTGTATTCTAAAATGGAATACTAAAGCTTGAGCCTTGTCTCTTTTGATGTTCTTTCTGTTTTCTAGAAATTAGGGAATGTACCATAACATTGCACAGTTCTGTAACTGATCGATCCATTAATTTAGTATTTATGCATTGTTTTCATTCCTAGAAAATGATAGAAGAATTATAAAGGACTTTCTGACATTGGCCTCGTAGAGTCCTGTTCTGGTGTTTAGTTTGCCATAATTCAAAAAAAAAAAAAAATCATTAGATTAGACAGTGTTGCTTTGAATCCACTCTGTAGTAATATGTCATCAGCCAGCCATCACTAACCTTGAACTTCCATGTGTAGGTTGATAGCTTTTTTAGCATTCCATTATTTTCAGTTTCTCCACATCAACTGCATCATATTCACCAAGTATCAGTGTAGTTTATTCCACGTAAAAATCTGTCAGTTAAAAGTATTAAATTTTCAGTCACACTTTTCTTTTAAGCATTCTGTGCTGTGTTCTGTTCAGTGTCAGTGTCTTTAGTTCTGATTTTTCAATTTTGTCCCTCTCCTTTTCCTTGACTTGTTAGTCTGATCCAACCTCTTCTACCTCATCTGATGATTATCAATATGTTATGGAAGCTAAACTACAAGAAATGATCTCCATACGTAGGAAGGTAGTCCTACTGGACTTTACTTTCTATTGCTAAATAGAATCCATCTGATTTGTTTTCATTTTCTTTAACTTATTTTATTTTTTTTTTTTATTGATAATCAACCATCGTGCAGTTCAGTGCTTCAGGAGCTTACGATTTTACGATGGCAGGTTTGTGTTCAAACCATGCACAGTCTGCATGTTACATTTGGCTGATTTCATTGCTCATAAATAACTCCAATGTTTTGCTGATGCTTGGATGTAACAGGCCTTTGTAGCTGACACATTTCAAGCAATGCTGTTCAGCTGCCTGTTTAAATAAAGTTTCTTTTCGGAAAACTAAGTTTGCAGTTAGTAGTAGCTTGCTTTATGTTTTGTTTAAACTTTACTGAGATAAAAACTTATGAAGCCACTTAAATTACAGAAAGAGTCTTTCTATTTTTTTTACAGGCAGAAGAAAGACATGGAAATATTGAGGAACGTATGAGGCACTTAGAAGCTCAACTTGAAGAGAAGAATCAGGAACTTCAAAGAGTACGTGTGTTGCAGACAACTTCTGTGTACTTTTCTTTTAATTTGTCGATCTAGTGCTACATTATGTGCTCCAGCACACAAATCTATCTACTGATAAATGTTTTGTTCATAGCAGTGATGGTAGCATCTTCCCACCCAGGACACCACTTAACCATCTTAATATACTAGTTTACATCTAGTTGCAGCTTTCAGTGTATTCTGCTGATGCAAAAATGAATGTGCATTAATCAGTAACTGTAATTACCTTTCCCATAGAATTTCTTTAAATGGCTACAGTTACCATATTTTTTTTTTTTTTTTTAGTTTTTAATGATACAAGTCTGTACTGGTTAATTTTGGACCCTACCAATCTGTCTCTTCTATTCTACATTAAAGGCAAGGCAAAGGGAAAAAATGAATGAGGAGCACAACAAAAGATTATCGGATACCGTAGACAGACTTTTGACAGAATCCAATGAGCGTCTGCAGCTACACTTGAAAGAGAGAATGGCAGCACTTGAAGAAAAGGTAGAGTGCAAAGAGCAGTATAAACTTCGGCTTAATAAAGATTTTTCTATATGAAACCTGTTCTGCTTTTGTCATGCATCATGCTGGTTTTCTGTTACCAAATATTACCACAAATATGGTCTTATACATTCAACTCCTACTTCAAGAGTGTGTTTAAGAATCATTCCAGAACTAATGTGAACTACATATGCTGAAGATTATGAGTCCCTGTTTTATCAGTGGTGAGTCTGATGAAGTGCACGACTCGGTATGAGGCAGAGAGAAAGTGGACAAGAACTGAGGAATGGCCACGTTTCAGATGTGCTGTCATTGCCATATTTTAACCTGCTGATTTTACCTCATTTCCTCTGGGAAGAGTAAAATGCTGTCACCACAGGAGAAGGAGCATCTACCCTTGAAGAGGGAATGTTATTTACAGGTTTTCTGCAATGTGAGACACAATGGGGTTGCAAAGTTCAAAATCCATGACCTTTTTATTCACCCTCCTTAATCCTTCCCTCTTCTACGTATTCACCTTCAGTTTGATCTGAGGGGAATCTTTCAGTATTTTTCAGAAGGGTAATTCAGAACCTCTCAGAGGATGTACTTCTGGTTTCTGTCATTGAAACAAAATATCATACAAGGGAAGAAATAGGCCTGCCAAAAAGAAGAACCTGGGAGAAATAGTTGTAACAGTGTTATAGTTGCTCAGTTCAAGGAAAATGCAAAGTTTTTGCTGTTCCTGAAAGAACATGGTCCTACGTGTTTGGATTACTTCAAGTGTTTTAGATGTAATATATACTCAAACTGAAGCGTTAAGGGATTTTAATTTTAAAGTCTGGTGAATATGATCTTTGCTAACTTGTACATGGAGGCTACATGTATATCGTGATAGCTGAATACTGAACATTTCTCTAATTTCTTTCTTTTTTGTCTATATTTATTTTTTTCTTTTAATTTCTAGAATGTATTGATTCAAGAATCTGAAAGTTTCAGGAAAAATCTGGAAGAGTCTTTACATGACAAGGTACTATACTGCAATTTTATCTATTTTTATCAAAAGTTTCACATTTATTATTAGGAAATATGTACATGGTATATTAATTATCCAACTAGCATGTGAAATCTTCCTGGCATCAATGATCATTCTTTTAATCACCTAGATGTTTTAACTAGCCTTTGGGGGTCTAGTTAAGTTTATGGTTGAGATCCTAGCCTCAGGAAGGCAATACTAAAATTCACATTGATTTCACTGGCTCTGGAATTTTTGTTCTATCAGTTTTAATTCTGAAAAACTCTTGTTTAACAGAGATGTATGCATAAGTGGTTACATTTTCATAGTGAAGAATGTAATTGCTTGATTTGATGCAATGCTTCTTAACAGGTGCAGTGGCATTATACTAAATATAGTTGCAAGTGGCCTTTCTTAGTTCATTGCAAATTAACCCCTAATACTGTTTAGTGAATCAGTCAAATTACTTATAAATATTTATTCCAATCCCAAATATTAGGATTTTGTTTTGAAGTTATGCTTGCCTTGACCACAGTAGGATACACAAATGTATCTGCCTTTGGATTCAAAGAAGTGGTTTCATAATGTATCAAATCCATTTAAAAGAGATTGCATAAAATTTTAAAAACATAGCTCCATTCGGTACTAATATAATTATATCATATGACATCCAAAATCAAGAACTTTGAGAAAAATAACAGAAGAAGTATCTGTTCAAATTGTTATTTTCATCTACATTTGGATAACCTTGTAGAAAGGCAGAGATTAAAGCCCAAAAAAAGAACATGTAGTGCATTTTAAATAAATAAAATTTCCCTGCTGTACTACCACAGTTATAAGGTGATTCAGCTGTCACAAAATCAGGATCATGCTTCACCATCAAGTTAGAGGACGAAAAGGACATTTCTAAAGCTGTGTCAATTGAAACAAAAGTTTCTATCATTTTGCTACCAGAGAATCTAAACCTGAATTATGGATAGCAATTCTGTGTGTGTAAATAAGGTATTTTGCCAACGTTATCTCCAACATAGCTTCGTTGTTTTAACAGTGTTAGAGTGGTAGTGAATACAGTGGCTAATTCTTTTTCAGTGTATTTTCTGGCTTGAATGTTCACAGCGACTCTTGACAAAGATGAAAAATCTGGTGTCAAAATCTACATTTGTATTGAAAGTATGTTTGCAAAGACATTTTTATTTATTATATTTATTAATTCTTGCTTAAAGATGGGAAGTGAAACAACAGAATCACAGAATCACAGAACAGCAGGGGTTGGAAGGGACCTCTGGAGATCATCTAGTCCAACCCCCCTGCTAAAGCAGAATCACCTAGAGCACGTTGCACAGGATCGCGTCCAGGCGGGTTTTGAATATCTCCAGAGAAGAAGACTCCACAACCTCTCTGGGCAGCCTGTTCCTGTGCTCGGTCACCCTCAGAGTAAAGAAGTTTTTCCTCATGTTCAGATGGAACTTCCTGTGTTCCAGTTTGTGCCCATTGCCCCTTGTCCTGTCACTGGGCACCATCGAGAAGAGTCTGGCCCCATCCTCTTGACACCTGCCCTTTAGATATTTATAAGCATTGATGAGAGCCCCTCTCAGTCTTCTCCAGACTAAAGAGACCCAGCTCTCTCGGCCTTTCCTCATACAAGAGATGCTCCAGTCCCCTCATCATCCTTGTAGCCCTCTGATGGACTTTCTGCAGTAGTTCCCTGTCTTTCTTAAGCTGGAGAGCCCAGAACTGGACACAGAACTCCAGATGTGGCCTCACCAGGGCAGAGCAGAGGGAGAGGAGAACCTCCCTCAGCCTGCTGGCCACACTCTTCTTAATGCACCCAAGGATACTCCACTACCACTCTGTGCAATGGATGGAGATGAGTTCTCTTCACACACAACCACACAGGTCTGACTCCAGAGCTTCTAAATTTCCACTTTGAAGGGTTTATTTGTTCCACTTTGATGAAGAAACTGATGAAGCAATTGCAGATGCATGGACTTAAAACCAGATATTAATAGTCTCTAAATAACTGGCAAATCATACAAGTAGAGTAACCACCAAGTCATCTATTCAACCAAGAAATGGTGTAAAAATAGTCATAAGAATTACTGAATCTGATAATAATTAAGCGCAGATCCCTTTCCTTCCTAGCATTTTAGAATCCTGAAAGTTTTAAACTCTAAGAACAGCTGTGTTACTTCTTCATCCCATGTTCTCTCTTAATTTGTTCTAAAATTTTTTGATTTGTTTTCCTTTTATTAGTAGACTATTGCTATTTGTAGACTTTGGGAACAGCGCCTTTTTGCCTAGTGGTTGCTGTCAGTAGTCTTTTTGTTAGTTGGTTCCAAAAATCCAATTTTTTGTGAAACTCCATCATTTTCCACAAGTAGCACCTCATACTGGAGTTTCATCAGCTCCCAAGAACAAGCTGTAAAGCTGCAGTTCAATAAAGTACCTATAATGTGGTTGTCTCTAAGTCTATGTCTCTATTCATAAATAAAAAGGTCAGGATGCAATCTCTGTCTCTAAAGGGTAAATAGCACGTCACACACTGAACTACGCCTGTCACGGAGAGTGCAGTTAGTGCACAAATCAGTGCTGGTTCTTCTCCTTATACCTTAGCTGTATAAGAAGAAAAAAGTAAGTTTCAAGTACAAACCTGTCCTGTCACCACTTCCAACCAGTGGAAAAACACTAAAAAGTGCTATACAACCTCCTCTTGATGCATCTCTTATTAGCAGTAATGGGACTTGAATGAGTTCACTGCCTTTTCTTCGTATAGTCAGTGCTACATTTGTTTTATCTTACTTGTTTAGCTTTACGAGAGCAATATCTCATAAAGTAAATCTATTTTGTATGACAAGTGTAAGTATATCTTAGTTTTCTCCTTTCCAGGAAAGACTTGCCGAAGAAATTGAGAAGCTGAGATCTGAACTGGATCAGATGAAATTGAGGGCTGGTTCTTTAATCGAACCCACATTGTCAAGGTAATATTTAATGACAAAAATTTCCTCACTTTGAGTTGAAATAGAACATAAATATGTGTCAAGCCTTTACATCAAGGATGTGTTCAGGCCACACATAAAAATATATTTCTTTAAAAATGTAAAACCTGTGCAATGATTATTATTGTTGCTTTTCACTTTTTTCATAGGTAAGCAGTGAGTATACACTGAAATATTACTGAGATTAAGGGAAAGTTTTTTAAATTATGGGATGTTTTCAAAAGTATATCTAAATACCCATTTTTTCCCAGGAGAGCTTAATAATAAAGTTGCAACCATCATCTTTAATGCTGAAACTATTCAGCATATTTATGATCATATTTATTTATTTATTTTTCTGTCAAGTACATCTAATCATTATTTTTTTATTACCAAGAAATAACTCAGCTTTTCTGAGTGTATAAGATAAGACCACAGACCTTCAGCTAAAAATGAAGGCAGTATTCAGAGAGATCTGAAAATATCGTAATAGGACATTAAACATTACACCTCTTTGTGGTGGAAAAGCAATATAGGAACAATAGTGAGACAGGTGTCAGAGAAGTAGTTACCAACAGCTGAAATGAATTTATTATTCTAGACAGACAGTCCTTCTTCCCTAAAAGTAACCCTCAAAATAAAATTGTTATTTAATTATAATCGTGTGCCTGTTTTCATAACAAGCAACATGTTAACTTTTAAAACCTCCCAGCCAAAGCTCATGGACCAAGACTAAATTCAGAGCACTGTAATCCTCTAAAGTTATTCTTGTTGGATAATTGTTTTGCTTGCATCAGGTATTGTCTGCCCATTGTTTCGTCAGACATCTTGCTCAGTACCTGGATGTGGTTTCTCCCTTGATCTTTTATTATCTCTTGAAATAATATTTTTCTATACATGGACAAGTGTAAATCACTGAAGTTCAGAATGTGATGCTTGTAACTGTTCGAAGTTTTGTTCCTTTGGGAGTGAAAGTGTAACTACAGGTACACACAACACTGTTTTTTGAGAGTTCTTGCAAGAACACAGACTATTGAACTGCTGCAACAAACAGCAGAGATGTTTTTGGAGCAGCCATCCTTGGTGAACAGCAGTCTTTCTTGCTGGACAGATGAGTAGCACTAGCTTGTGCTCTGCAAATAGTCTGATTTAGTTTGATTAGCCTTTGTCAAAGGGCTGTTTGAACTTGATAAGATGTCTAAACATCTTGGGAATTCAACAGGTTCCCCCAAAACAGCATACTTCCCCTTCTATAACCTCACCTCGCGAAACTACCGGCCCTCTTGGGAGTAGGGAGGTATCAGCATTAAATGCTTATTGTTCTCAGCCCATATTCAGTTCTGTATTTGCAGGAGTTTGTCCTTTCAGCAGAAGAATAATGAAGCTGGTCGGCAGATAGGTATTTGCTGACAGAGGCTGGAACCTGGGCTGTTTCTTTTCTCCTGCCAACTTGCTGCATAAGTACCAAGTATTAGTAATTACCAGAGCAAAGTTCTATTACAGCAAATACGGTACAAACACAGAAAATAAAAACCAGTCACTGCCCTAAATGGTTTACTATATAACAGATGAGAGGGATACAGACAAATTAAACACAGAGACCCCAAAAGATTATTGTCTGGTGCTTTAGACAGAGCGCTTAGGAGATTTGTAGCCCAACTGTTGTCAAGTTGTCTTATTTGTATAATGAAAAAAGTGAGGTTTAGAGAATTTTTTAAAAGGTAAAATCATAATTTGTCTAATATTATGGAAGCTCCTACTGGGCTTGATGGGAAGCCTAAAAGAAGATAAACTGATGTTTATTCAGAAAAGGACATTTATGATAACAGTATGAGGTCTGATGTATGCTCTACCCAAAATCTAAATTCTAAAACATTATTCAGTATCTGTGACATTTTTATATATCTGATTTGATTACTATGGCACATACTCATGCTTTAGGAATTCTGGCACCTCTTTTTTTAATTTGTTTTCTTACAGTGTTTATTTTTTTGCAAAACAAACTATATTAGTGCTTGAAATCCTTCCACTATTACATTAGATTTGTCACAGTACTTGTAATACTAGAAAGTAATTGTGTTTCTTCATACCACTCTGACAAAGGAGCTTGTAGTAGAGGCTTTCAGGTTTATCATGATGTTTTTGCATTTCCCATTTATCAGTATACAGCCCTCACAATTATAATATTTTATATTTTACTTTATTAAAGTGATGTTTGAAATTTGAGACCAGTGCTTCAGTCTTCCAAGTATGAGTATGTTTTATTTCAAATTAAGTTGTTCACAAGGAAAAGTTAATCTCTATGTTTGGAAAAAGACATAGAACTTGAGCTCAGGAAAACAGTAATGCTTACAGTCTGCAGTTTTCAGCATTAAATATACATGGTTTTCTGAATTATTTCCTTTATTTTGGAAAGGTAGATATTCTCTTACTTAGCCTTTATGTCTAGGATTAAAGCCATCATTGTTTTGAACAGCATTCTTTTTGAAGTGAGATACGTGTTTAAGAACAAAAGTTGTTCCTATTCTGTTTCCCATAACTGATTATTAACATGGCTGTGAACCCTGTAAGTTGTCTGTAGGTGACTGTAAGCATTTTTCCCAAGTTTAAGAAAAAGAAGTACAACATTAAACTCATTTTATGCTCTTACAGATAGTGAAATGTCAAACATTTTTCAGTAGTCACTATAAACAAGTACATATATAGTTGTCTTATTGGTATACTATTTGTTACATTTCATTTTTCTACTACAATTGTACCATTCGTATATTTTGATGTGGAGATTGCTTATGGGTTAAGAAATAGGAATTGTTCAGGTCTCCACTGCTGTGGCTGAATGCTCAAATGGTGCTCCTCTGACTCGGCCACACAGCCCATGGGCAGGACGCTTTTCTTGTGTCATGTAGGGAACTTATTGCTGCTGTTTGACCAAAGACAGAAAGGCCAGGGACCATTGTATACAGCCAAGAAAAGATATGCTGAAGTCATCATGTATATGCCTCGCCACAATGTCCCAAGACTTACCAGGACTGCAGGAAAAATTGGGGGTTAAAACTCTCAAAAGCATCATCAAATAAACATGAATCATATAACTGATGTTATATATTGCAGGGCAGTTCACTAATGTTTTCATAATGCAGAGCACAGACTTACAGTATGAAATTGTTATAGATATCCTCATTCATGAACATGTTAACATGCTTACAGTAACCTCAGGCATATTTATTCAGGAAAGTAATGGAAGGAAAATATACAGGATAGTACATTCAGCAGCCAGTTCTGTTAATTATCTTGTCCTGAAATCTGCTTGGTTTTTCATATTCCGATTTTGAACAATGAGTTTTACTATGCAATTCCTTCATTTTGAAAAAATCAAATGTTCTATTCGTTTGTTTTCTTCTTTCATTTTCTTGTAATATGATTTCAAGTTTTCACTTTTAAATTATATTTTGTGCCTTGTTTTCGTCTTTTATTCTGATACTTAATAATTTGTTTAAAAAATATATCTGTGTTCCTAGACTGAAGGTCATTGGATTGTTGCTGTTGTTCGTACTATTAGTCTCTTAGTCTTCTGTGGCTCTTTTTATAGACCTCACCTTGACACATCAGCAGAGCTGAGGTATTCTGTGAGCTCACTGGTTGATAGCCAGTCTGACTATCGGTCAACTAAAGTGATAAGGCGACCTAGAAGAGGCCGGATGGGTGTACGCAGAGATGAACCAAAGGTTAATCCCCAATTTTTTCTCATATATTACCTGATAAGAGAGTGTATTTCAGGCTGTTAAGCTGACAGTTTGTGTATTTCCAGGAAAAACAACAACAACAGCAAACCCCCAACAATACACCAAAAAACCAACAAACAAAAAACCCAGATAGCAGGGTTTTTTTCTATACATACTCAGACAAGAGTACTGTTGTACTAAAATGAAGGCAGAAAAGGTTGAAGTTCAGACATCAAAGTTCAAGTACACCTGACTGTCTGTCTTTTCTGGGTATATTTTTGAGTAAATTTTCCTGGTAGTTAATTTTACATAGCATTAGAAATGATGTGAAGATACTTTACATCATCTGCCGTAATATTGCAAGTATCAATGGTGAATTAATCATTGAATAAGTATTGTTAAATGTTAGTGGCTTTCCTTTCCAATTTTATAAAATCACAGAATCACAGAACGGCAGGGGTTGGAAGGGATCCCTGGAGATCATCTAGTCCAACCCCCCTGCTAGAGCAGGATCACCTAGAGCAGGTTGCACAGGATCGTGTCCGGGCGGGTTTTGAATATCTCCAGAGAAGGAGACTCCACAACCTCACTGGGCAGCCTGTTGCAACTGCTTTGCAGTTGTTTTCCATGGACTAAGCCATGTACATCCTAATTCCTGCTCAGGTAAAATCACTTGGAGATCACGAGTGGAATAGGACTCAGCAGATTGGCGTTCTGAGCAGCCATCCATTTGAAAGCGATACTGAAATGTCCGACATCGATGACGATGATAGAGAAACGCTTTTCAGCTCCATGGACCTCCTGTCACCAAGCGGCCATTCCGATGCCCAGACTCTGGCAATGATGCTTCAGGAGCAGCTAGATGCAATCAATAAAGAAATCAGGTATGTAGCCTGTATGCAGCTGTGATGCACTTATGATTACAGCTTCAAACTTTCTTCAGTGCATGAGTTCAGGGACCATTCATAACAATTAGGAAACCACTTGCACATTTTAAAGGATTGGTAATGTGTCCACTTTTCATATGAGAGTATTGATTGTGTGAAGATAACAATGGCATCTTCATTTCCTAACCATAGAAATTTCTTTCAAAAAGTGTTCCGAGTGAAGAACTGCTGGCCAATTGAACAGAAATATGTTAGAGAAGGCTAACACAGGGCAGATATGACAGATCACTATTCACAGTCCTCTTTTCAAGGTCTTTTTCACTGTTGTGCATGAGTCCTCTTACTCACTAATGACCTCCTATCAGAAATGTTTTATTATTTCGGTGCTTTTCATGCATTTTTCTGATAATTATTCCCGTGTTACATCTCATATAAGCCACATTTTCTAAGACATCATTTTGATTTTCTATGGAATCACAGAATGTGATTTTTCATGCTCCAAGTTGGGTTATAGTGCTTGGAAATAGGTTGTCAATTGAATGTATCTTAATAATTTCTGTGCAAATTTAATGGAGTGATAGAGAATCCAATGACATATTTTAATTGAGTTTTATAAATGAAACCATATTTTAGGCTTAAAGCATTCTTACATGCTTTTCAGGAAGGGTAACTTTTAAATACTTGGCATATGAAAAACATCCTCTCATTAGTGACTGTTTCTTTAGAAGGAGATGAAGGAGATTACGGAATGTATTAGTGACTTTCTGGTAATGCTATAGACAGAAAGACTGTGGTTAGAAATATAATCAAAACCAGATTACCTTTTTCCAAAATCTTGGTCATTCTCTGCGCAAGGTAGCTTTAAAGGGAGAACTCTATTGGAATATATTGAATTTGAATAACTTTTCTGTTCATGGGAGAGACATTTTATTATAGATCTACAGCTTGCATTTTCACTACTCCCAGAATTTCTTCATTCAGATAGGATTACTCTGCTATTTTCTAAAATCTCTTATTACAACTGTCAAGTTGTAGAGAGAGTCAAAGAGAAATTTTGTTGTTGGGAGGTTAAATCTCCTTAAAACAGCGTATGTAAAAGAAAGAACCTTACCTATATTTTCTGTTATTACAAAGAATTCAGCACTGTGACCAATTCAGGAAGCTGTAGATGCAACAAATATATTTGTTTTAAAAGATACTAGCATTTTGACAATTTAACAATTATGTAATACAGTAAAAGGTTTTCACAAGAAGTTGTACCTGGAGGTGACATAGTGGGATATTATTTGTGCCACCCTGAATCAGACCACTCAGTGGTTTACTTAAAACAGGATCTTTACTTAGATGCTATGTAGCCATTTTTACTGGAGGTCCACTGAGAGTTGTTTATTTCCCCTGCTGCTAAGCTTATACTGAAGTATAGGCTTTCTTTACCATCACTGTCATTATTACAGATCCAGGCAAATAGTTTTGTATTCTTTTTTTTATACGTTTCAGGAAAAATGGTTCCAGAAGGATAGTCTTATAAACTGTACTGCACTTCACATTTTCTTGGGTTTGGGGGGATTTTTTCTTGCCAAACACTACAAGTGTTTATCAAATGATTGGAGATACTGAAAGAGGTTAAAATTTATTTTGTCTTAGATTTGTTTTATTACACAAGATGATTCAGAATTTAGATTACTAAAATAAGACTTACAATTCCCTTTCAAAATATTATTTGCCTTTAAGTTCCTGCCATGAAAAAAGTGTAGACATTTTGTAGAAAATTTGAAATAGATGTCAGGGGAAAAGCACAGCATATGAATTTGTAGATTTCTGTTTTCAATGTATTATGGTTTCATTTATTGTTTTGCTTCATTTCACTCAGAAAAGTCTGGTTCAGTCTCAGCCTCCCAAAACTTCTTATTCTGCCATTTAACCTTGATCCTTCATACTTTTTCCTCCTCTACACAAAAAAAAAAAAGCCTGCTTTTAACACAGGTTTATGGGCAAAGGGCTTCTAAACAACTGTTTAATTTTAAACATATTCTACCATTCTAGGTGCAATCACAATTAAAATGAAAGAAGCCAGTGGAAGCATCCTATTGAGGTTCTATATGCTTAAGAAACACATTTGTTGCCCACAAGAGAGCTATTTTAATGAAATTCCCTTAAAAACATAATGCTTTAGAAACAACTGTCATTTTTTCATCAATTTGCGGGGATGAAGTGGGCAAATTGTTTTGCATGTTCTCTTGGTTTATTAATATGGATTATCTCAGCAATTCCCTTCTTAAAGGCCTAGTTTCATTTGACTTTAAATTTGTGTTCATGCTTTAGCAACAGAAAATCAGATGAAGCCAACTTAAGATTGGAATTAGTTTCCTATGGTAAATCGGATTGTTAACTCCCCCTCCTCATACTGTCTCCTTTGCAAAGGAACCAATCTTCATGAAATATCATAAAGTCTTGTTGTTAGGCAGATTCTTCAAACAGTTTTTGAGGATAGAAGAATTAAGAAAAAGAATCTTATACTTCCAGTAATTAACAAATACACTTTTCAGTGTTATTTTGGAGTTGATCTACAATAGTCATCTTTGTTTTCTTTTATTTTCAAATCTCATTTGAAAGGCAACATTTTTTAATTTTGCTTTTGGGATATGCAGAGACAAATATAACCACGTTCTTCTCTTATTTAATAAGGTTAATCCAAGAAGAGAAAGAGTCGACAGAACTGCGTGCCGAAGAGATAGAGAACAGAGTGGCCAGCGTGAGTCTGGAAGGCTTAAATCTGGCCAGAGTCCACCCAGGTACATCCATTACGGGCTCAGTGACTGCATCATCACTTGCAAGCTCATCTCCTCCCAGCGGACACTCAACTCCTAAACTCACCCCTCGCAGTCCAGCCAGGGAGATGGACAGAATGGGAGTTATGACGCTGGTAAGAAACTTTGTGATGTCAATTTTAGGTGTGATATTTCTAGTACCAAATACTTCATCTTTTCACTGTATGAATGGCTTATGTGTCTAAATTTTTTTCACCTCTTCATCATTCATACAGATAGCAAATTCCCTAGAATATGAACGTTTGGGCGGCTTTGGTGTTTGTTACTGTGTTTTTGAGCATTGTATGATTCACCAGGGACATAATGATCTGAGGATCAAGGGCCTTCAGCACATAGGCAGTGCAATTAAGAACAAACAGAACTGATCATTGGAATTACTGTAATCAATTTATGTGTAAAAAATGGTTACTAATTAAAAGCTCTGAAGTAATACAATTATTACACAGTGGTCTGTGGGACTATTGCTGAGTTTAAACCTACAAGAAATGTCTAGAAGACATTAAAACCTTCTACTGCTTCATATATACAATCATTTGGATATACTTCTATATTTCGTATACTTTTTTATATTTGCAGAATTTTGTATGTATTCTTCATGAAAGTATATCAAGCACTTGAAAGGAATGCTTTGTTTTCCAATAATTCATTTAACTGATGTATTTCACCCCTGCAAGCAGCACACATAAACAGATACCAAGCCATCAAATTATCCTGCAAAGCGTTTCTAACATTACTGTACTTCTGAAGACATATTCTGCAATGTCTGGTTTGATCTGAAAAGGGATGTGCAAAAAAATTAGTTTTGGTCCTAGACAAAAAGAAATAGTACAACAGTCAAGTAAGTGAAAAAGTAGTATGTGTCAACACATTCAAGATGAACAACTCTGATATTGATAAGAGTGCAGAGGCAGGGTACGGTGTTCAGTGTGGGCTACAAACCAGTCTGGAGCCTGGTGAATTCATCCCTTTAAGCACTAGGAGAGAATCAAAGCAGCCCACTCTGCTGTTCTCTACATACAGTGAGGAGAATAGGATATGTGTGACCCCATTTTTTTATTTGCTATTTCTCTGATAATCTGAATGTCATCAGTGTCCCCTTGTGGTCCATTCCTGGGAAGCAGCAGCACCGGTTCCCTGTGGACCCTCTTAGCAGAGGAAATGAGCTCTGATCTCAAGCAGAAAGCAGAAATTAACCTTCCTAGCTGAGAAGATTGTTAAGAACAGCTGGGAGTGGAGCCTGGCTGTTCATTCTCCTCAGTTAGGAGTAGGGACTTTTGTCTACCGTCATCTAGCTGAGTAGTCTCTTTTCCTGGGAACTGACAACTACTTGTATCCACCTCTACCCCTCCCAGTTTAGGATGGTGTTTGCTGCCTTCTTGGGAACTAAAGACAGCAGAGAGGAGGTCAGGGCTGGCAGCTGTTGTAGACTGTGGAACTGATTCTTTGCTGCGCCCAGTTCCCACCACTGAACAGCAGAAATGAAAATGGTGGTGATGCAGACTGTTGTGGAGGAAGTGGGTGTGCAGGCTGCCACGGTGCCACCTACTTCACCAAAGCAGCACCTTCCTGAATATGCAGTTTGGCTTCATTTCACCAGCCATTTTAACTAAGCAATCTGGCTACAGATAAATGGTAATGGTTAAACTGACCTTCCAGCAGACAACTGCACTGCCTGGTTGGCTGGATTTGGACACAGTAGCTTTGGGTCAGTAGGTTGACCAGATTCAAATACAAAATGACAGCATAGCCTCTGCACTTCAGGTTGCCATGGCCTCACTGGCACCCAGCTGTGTCTGTGCTCAAGCTCAGACAGATATGTCTGTGTGAGTTGCAGTTGAACTCTTGACATATCATAAGCTGTAGAAGTAGCACCCTGCCTGCTCAACGGCACAGCCTGCAACTTTGATCACCCTCATCAACCATTTCAGGATACTTCTGCCCTGCACTGTTTCAGCAGTTCAGTGTTGAACATCTCCTTCTCCTTGCTGGCTGGGGACAGACACAACAGGCTATCAGACATCCTCTCAGTGGAAACTTTGAGTTGGGAAGAGCTCTGTAGAGGTCTGGTCTCTAGAGCCCAAATATTGTCAAATGATCCTGTAGGGGTTAGCTGGAGGAGCAGTATTGTATGAGTTTCCACGGCCCAGGTCCATGCAGTAAATAAATTCTGCAGAGTATCTTCAGCTTTCCTTGAATGAATGAGACATCTACCAAAAATAAAAATGAAAAGGAGGTTGAACAAGACACATGCTAGCAGCCTTCTACTGCCAAATCATCCTGCAGTACAGAAGATGGATGAATTTGTATCCACTGAACATGCCAGTCACATTAATATGGAATACCTGGACAGAAAGACCATTTTTTCAGACATGGTATTTGTTGATGATATTTTGTGTTAATACTTGGTGAGACACTAATACATTTGTAATATTAGATAAAACTAAAAAAACCAAAAACAAACAAAAAAACCCAAAACAAACCTCGGTGTTGGGGTAGTGGTTTTATATGAAAACTCCAAAAATAAAAAGTGCCTCTATCATAGAATAGAATCATAGAATGGTTCAGGTTGGAAGGGACCTTAAAGATCATCTAGTTCCACACCCCCTGCCCCCACCGTAGGCAGGGACACCCTCCACTAGACCACGTTGCCCAAAGCCCCATCCAACCTGGCCTTGAACACTTCCAGGGATGGGGCCTCCACAACCTCTCTGGGCAACCTGTTCCAGTGCCTAAGCTATAAGCTTACTATAAGCTTGCGTTATCCTTGCAATATCCTATTCTTTGCTAAGCTTATGAGAACAAAAGAGATATTGTAACTTTAGAAAAAATAGCTGCTTTCCCAGAATGGCATATTTGTCAGAGGTTGTCTTATGTTATGACAGCAAGTGTATAATTAGTATATAATATGGATATTATTAAATTAATGAAATCTTCTCTTCCCACTTCTGAATGTGAGAAGAACGAATGCACGGCATTTTGTTACACTCAGTAAGATCTATTAATCATTCTTTTTTTGTTGTTGTTGCTTTTGTTACCAATCTAAGCCAAGCGACCTAAGGAAACATCGGAGAAAGGTATGATATTGTTGGGGTTTTTTTAAGTTTGGGAGAGCACATTTATCATATTCCTCTGCTATTTACATAACCGGGTTCCTTGGCAGCTACTGCATCCTCTCCACTCCTTTTTGTTTGATTCCTGAACATTATCACTAATCCTACCCAGAAAAGCTTGCAGGGATCATAGCTAAGCCATAGAATCACAGCCCACCAGTGATACCTTGGAGTAGTAGCCTCTACAGAACAATCTTAAAGGAACACAGTTAAAAACAAAGTGTGGACAGAAAAGAACTACTTTCAAATGTATTTTGGCCATTCTTCTTGCTAGAGGAACCAGAGTCAGATTACTTGAAATCTTCTGGAGCAATATAAAGTTGTTTACAGAATTGGCACTGAATATCGGATTTGTCTTTACATGAGAGGAGATGTATTTAAGATAAATCATTATATGCTGTGGCAAAACTCCTTTTTGTTCATGCTTATTTTCAAGCATTCTGACCATTCTGTTAACAAGCCACAGAAGAGTGGTCCTGTTCATGTCTGTATTTACCTTCTCCCTTACATCCCTGAGAAACTTTACTTGAATAATTCTGTTAAATACAAGAGATCCGCTCATGTCTAAGGTTATTTTCATGTTTAGACCTTTACTAGATCAGCTTGTTTGGCATACAAGGAATTAATTTCTTCCCCAACTGTAATCTTTTTTCTTTCAAATATGTACTTTAAGCTGCTATATTTAAGCAATTGTTTTTTCCCAATAGTCTCTTTCAAAAATAATTCTTAAAATTTGCTCAAAAAATTGCACTTGAATCCATACGTGCTTCAGTTCACTTGACAAATTCATGCAGCATATGTTGAAATTTTCTTGAAAAGCTAATCTGCTCTCACGGAGTCTCTGTCCCCAGATTGCAGTAGTTGAAGAAGATGGGCGTGAAGATAAAGCCACAATCAAATGTGAAACTTCTCCTCCTCCAACACCCAGAGCCATCAGAATGACTCATACCCTTCCTTCTTCATACCACAATGATGCCAGAAGGTAAGATATTTGTAACACGTACTTCACTATTTTACCACGTATTATTCTTTTCAAATCGTGTTGTTTTTTAACTATTCCAAAATGACCTGATTTCTTCATGTTTCTAAATCATTTAAGGAAGAAGATGGGATTGTTTCACTTGTGGGGAGATTATTACTGTAGTATAACCAATTAATTTGTTTGCAGAGCTGCTCAGAAGAAAATAAAAAATTACCTGCAAATGTTGATATGATATCTATTCAGTTTCTTTATTATCATTTTGTAGTAGTTTGCCTGCTTCACTGGAGCCAGAAAGTATTGGTCTTGGCAGTGTCAATAGCAGCCAGGACTCCCTGCACAAAGCTCCCAAGAAGAAAGGAATCAAGTCTTCGATAGGACGTTTGTTTGGTAAAAAAGAGAAGGCTCGACTTGGACAGCTCAGTAAGGAATTAGTGGTAACAAACCAAGATCACCATTTCACAGTCATTTTTCCATTTTTAATTTTGCTTCTGTTCAGTTTTCAATTTGCTTTTTTGTTTTTCTTTAGTCTGGCAGAACCTTCCCATTAAACTTTATTGCTATCAGCAATTATATTTGTCAGGAGTTTGCTATGACTATAATGCAAATGAAAGGAGACTTCTGGCACAAATTACTAGAGTCATCCTCTTGACTGAACCTACTGCTTCAATACTCTCTTGAATTAGGGTAAAAGTGGTAACAGTGTATTCTCAAATAATCAAAGTAAAGAAGAGATGAGAAAGTAGTAAGTAATAAACATCTATAAGGGGTGTAACTATGTTATATGGAAGGTCCTTGCAAGTAAAAGGAGTTGCTTTTCAGATTTCATTGTCTCAATAGAGGTCTGCTAGTACCTGTCAGTGAATGTCACCATAGCCTTTCGATTAGCTATGCTGCTCACAGCAATGCTTTGTTTTCTTCCTACTTAAGCCCTTTTCCCTTGCCAAGACTTTAGTCTAATTCATTCCTAGTAAAAATTTTCCTCTGTGATATTCCGTAGGATATGCCTATACCACATGCAAAAAAAAACCCCAGTCATAGCATAATTTTATTTAACCACCTTAAGGTAGCAGAAGCAATGGAAGGTGAAGCGACGGTCTTCAGCAAAGGCTTATAGTCTGCATGTGCAGATGGGCAAATACATCCCTAGTCTATATTGCTAGGCTATCTGGTTTAGCTAGGTTAAAATTAGCATATATACACATGCCAACACAAGCATCAAATTGGTATAGATGTGTCAGTAAAATAGAAATACTAGCTCTTTCCTAGTCACGAAGATGTCACATAGTACGAATTTGTGAGGCACTAAATTTTTACTTCCATGGTGACCACATAACACTTGTAAAACAATTTTAAGAGTTTGCAGTAACTATAAACACTTAAGCAATATATAAGCCTGAAAATAAAAAACTAAATTCGTATCAAAGCATGTCCTTATTGCAACTAACAAACCCACCACTAAAATTGTACAGAATAAAATATAGTAATATTAAGGTCAAAGTATCAGAGTAAAATCAAATAACTGAGCATTCTCCATTTATGCTCCAACCTTTCTCCTCTCTGCCAGAGAGAACTTTATGTTCTTGGAAAAAAAACACCCTAATTTCTAATTGTAATTTAAATTCCCTTTTTTCTCACTATAGGAAGAATAAAACTGATTTATTCAGTCTTTTTCATAGTTTAATGTATTTCAGAATCTATTAAATGAGTCTCTCAAATACACCTGCATGTCACCATCTGCACTGATGGAGAATTTTATAACTTTAGACTGCATTATTAATTCACATTTACATTCCATAAAACCAATTTTATTGATACTGATGGATTATGCATAATAATCTATGATTTCACAGAAACTCAGGAACATAGAGGACAAAGATGTAATAAATGTGTTGGTCTTCCCTGTGGTTCCTTGCAGTGTGGAACAAAAATAAAATAACAACTTTAAAGATTGTCTCAGGACCAATGTAATCTGGCAATAGCTTAATTTCTTAATAATACTCAACATGATTAATAAGACATATATATAATTGGATAAAGCCTATTTGTAATTCCCAACACTAGCTCATGAAATTGCAAAAAGATGTTAGTGAAGATTTGCAATTAAATGAAATTTTTGTGGCTTCCATCCTTTAGCTCAAGAGCAAAGATTTCAGTATAATGTACATTTTAATTAAGCAAACTAGGTTTACAAGCATGTATAAAATTATCAGTAGGATTGTTAACTGACAAAAAAGTAGGAGCAAAATATTTTTAGAAATTAAGACAACATTGAGCAGCTGAATTACAGAGTAGTTTTTATCATCTTAATTTTTTAAGATACCAAAAGAAAAAAAAAAAATTGAGTGTCAGTTTCCATTCAATGGCAGTACTTTAAAGACAAAATAAAATTTTAAAAAATAGCAATCGTGGTAGTACTCGAATCAATTCTGTGACAGGTATACTATCTGTGCAGCTATATAGTTAATAATTCTATTTATAGTAAGATACTATATCACAGAAATCTAGATAATAAGTCCTATCATCACTGCATTGCAATATATTTGTATGGTTTTCATAACCTAAATTTATAATGCAAAATCAATAAAAGAATCTCATTTAATTCCTTGCTTAAATTAAACATTCTAATTATGTGTGTATATATATCTCCTTCTTATATTTTTGAATAAGGAAAATACCTTTTCTCAATAGCATTTCAAATACTGAAGAGGTAATAAACCTAATTTTGAGCCTCAGAAACATTAAGTTGTTTTCTTATATGCATATTTGCACATGCACACAATTATGCTTGACGGAGTACTTTAAAAGTTCATGTCAATGGAGAGGATGTTAGGGATCCCAGTGATATACATTGTAAGTAAACATAATACTTCTGTAACTAATTCTATAGTATCTCTAAAATCACATGTAATATATACTCATATTTAAGAAGCAATACTGGAACCTCCAAAGTTTTATCACTAACTTCAACAGAGCCAGGCAACCACCCAAAAGATTTCTTTGCTCTGCATTCCCTGCAAAACTCTGAAATCATTAGTTTTCACTGCTAAACTTGCCAGACTTTTGTGATTTTGTAATTTGCTACTTTTACAACCTCTGCTAAACCATTTGTGTTATTGTTCAAAAGCAAATTAATGCTTTAGGAGATCTTTCTTGGAATCAAGATTCAAGATTTCTAGATTCTTCAAGATTTCTTTTAATTATTGGAGAAGGGAAAATGAATGTTACAGGGACCATGAGTGCCTTTTTTTTCTTTTGTATCTGTTTGTTTGTTTGATGTTGAACTCATCCAGCCTTCTCTCACTTGGAGAAATGCCACACTAGACACTTCCCATGTTACATTTTAAATATTCTAGTCCCTAAAACAAAGAATGCATTACAGTGATTTTCCCTGCCCAGGCAAGCTGATCTGGATGATGTATGCAAGGTCAGCTTGTTAGGCAGCATTTATCGTAGCCATCTACATGCCTAAATACCGACAGGCACAATCACTACGTCCAGTACAACGTACCCTGGGTTACTCGAAGGGCCAGAAGTGTTTTACTTGTGGTGAAGTCCATTACGCCAAGAATACTGTCCAATCTGTGATAAACCCTCGTGGCGCTGCACTCGTGCCATCTCTATCTAACATACTGCGAGCCGCTCTCTCAGAAACGTGTGAGATATTGCTACAGCAGCTTGCTAAATTAAAAACTTACTTCACAGTCAGTGAGAAACGTGAGGTATATGTTCACGTTTTCGGCATTTGTGATTGGAGGCATCATTCTCATCATGAGATTTGCAGAAGTAATGTCCTCTTTAATAAAGAAAATTTCTGTCTAGAGAAGCAGGAGTGTTAAGACTACAGCTGCTTTGAAAGGGCAGCTTAAAACCAGGCTTTTCTAAGTTAACATCATACATGTGATACAGCAGAAGGTTTCGATCTCACTTGATTGAGGTGCATGTAAATGTGACTTGTAAAAGGCTGTGATGCTATTTCACTATATAACATTTACGCATTATTTTATGGTTAGAATCAATGAATCAGAACAGTAATCTTTTCATCTATACTATGCTTTCTTAATTATACCAACGTCCACTCTACAATTGTTCACTAGCCATTACCTGAGAAATAAGAAGTTGCCATTGCCAAAAGGAGTCAAGCACCAACATTTACCGTACTGTTGTCTTCCTTCTTGTACCAGTTACACACCTTCTGAATAGCAACACATGAGGAAAGCAGCCTTCGAAGAAGTGCTGCAGCCTCTCTGTCTGCACACATACATGTGCGAACGAGAGGGCAGCGTGGAGCCAGAGCCAGGAGACTGTACTGACAGCTCTGTGAGCAGGTCCCTTCTTCCTTGAATCCAGGCAGCGATAAACAAGTCAGAGCATCTTTCCACTTCTGCACCGGGAAAGTCACGTTAGCTGACTTATTGTATGATCAGCATGGATCATACAATACCATTCATGTCCTTAGTTTATAATATGATTTTATTTTGGTCCGGGTGTCCTGGCTTACTGCAAACTTCCCTTGTCACTCTATGCAAGTTATGCAAATTCCCATGACTTTGACAGGAATTAGGTGCCTACAAGGCACCTCCAGGGAGACCTAGGAGGCTTTTTACTTTTCTGACAGAGTCTTTCTGTCATCTCTGGCTTGGGATTTTGCAGGGATAATGACAACAAAAGCTCTGAGACTATAAGAGCAAAATGAAGACTTTAGTATTACAACATTAAGTGATGCTGTATTATGTCAATGAGACAGTTCTTGAGATGGCACTTTCATTTGTACACTTCCCAAATAAGCTTAAAAAATGGTGAGGGCATTGCTTACTTAAGACCATGAGACTGAACCTTAGAAGGCAAAGAAAAGCAGGCAAAGGAGGTCAGGGTGCTCTTCTCATGTATTTCTGCTAAAGACAAGGAGGAGGAACCAATTTTTCCCTCTACTTGTACTCTTTTCCATGTAGTAAACACTTGCCCAAATTCACTTCCGTAGGTGATAGATGTTCTCCAAAACACCAAATGTCATGGCTTAAGGAAACAAACACAGATGATGGTGGTGGGTGGGAGGGGGATGGAAGGGTTGAGAGGGGGAACAACTGGGCAAGAGCTATGGGAAAATACACAGGGGCTTGGTTTGGTTTGTTTTCCAGGAGGTTACATGGAAACAGAGGCAGCAGCTCAGGAATCTCTGGGATTAGGCAAACTTGGAACCCAAGCAGAAAAGGACCGAAGACTAAAGAAAAAGTGAGTACCTTTTTCACGTGACTTTCATTGGCTGAAACTTGATTAAAATGTCAGGTTTTGTGTTGGTTTTACGCAGACATGTAATGAGAAGCAAGACCATCTACTATGGCGGTTTACCACTTAGCGTGTTTTTTTCCACTGTAAAAGTTTTTAAAGCTGCATATAAAATATAGGGGAAAATCTGTCAATTGTACAGTAGTGTTTCATTTGTGAAAGAAAATAGGTGTATGAGAAAGAGACATTTTCTACTTCACATTGCCGTTAATTCCATGCCGTTTGCCTTCTGTGCAATTCTTAAAAACAGGCAGGCACTTAATGACTCACTACATAGATTTTTCAGAAGGGAAAAAAAAAGATTTTTTGCATTATCTATTGAACACATGATTGTTTCTGTCTATAGAAGTCAAAGGCTCCCCATAAACCCTAGCAGCTTCACTTTCTTTTTGCCTGTCAGCAAATGGCAACCTAGCTTTTTGCTCGCATAAATTATATAATCATTTCATGCTGTCTTTGGTGCATCTCCTTGTAAAACCAGTACACTGATTCATAGCAGCTGCCAGGAGCTAAGAAGAACTGTTAAAATAAAGCTACGAACACAAAAGAAACCTCTTGGCAGCATCGCAGTTCCAGGGTAATTAGAGGGTGTCAGAGAAAAAAGATGGTACTTAAAAATGACTTTGCAAATTCATTCTGTAAACAAACAGGTTTATTTTTCATCCATAACCATTAACTTTAGTGCTATTATTCACATTCCGAAAGCCTCATTTTTAAAATTTGTAGGGTTTTCATGTTTCTTTCAGTCTTTTAATATTCCTTTGCAAAGTTTCAAGAGAATTTGCAATTGTAATCCAAATAATCAAAGGATAATATTTCAGCTTCTCTTTAAATTTATATGTAGAATATTTTAAGTCACTATTTCCATATCAAGCATATCAAGAAATATAACTTTCAATGTACACATGCATGTAATGTACAAATGAAAGTGTGCCATTTAAATCAGCCTGAGTTTAGCAAAGATAGAGAAGCAGTCATTGTGCTAGCTGAGAGAGAAGAAACATTTTAAATTCAATTAAGAAACTCACAATAATTTTTACAGGGGTATTGCAGTTGATGAGTCTTGTCCCTGTATTTCTTATCTATACATTTTTTCACTCATTAGTCATTTAGAAAATTATGGATGAAAAAACATATTACTGTGCTATTTCACTAAATCTAGAAAGCAGTTTTGAGACCATCATTACCATTTGTGAAGAATTTCATTGAATTTTCAGCAACCAATTTTTTGCAGTCCCTATTTATCTTCCAGCTCTGAGGACTGGAGGTACCACAGTATTGAAATCACTTTGAAGGGATGAATGTGTTCACTTCGTTCATTTTCTCATGTTAGTTCCTTAAAGTGGATGAAATAACATAGGACTTGACACATACTACTGCATACATGACATGACTGCTTCATGTATGATACTGGCTACCAAGTTTTGGGTCTGGAAATAGCAGGCGTAGAGGTATTCTGTTATTAGACTTCCATCTAATCGCACACAATTAGACTTTTTCACGCTTTCTGCTTTTCAAGTCTTTCCTTTTTCCCTCCTGTGTCTGTCTGCCTTTGATTCTTTATGGATTAGATCTAATCCAAATGTTCTCTGGTGGAAGGAATCTTTCCTTTGTGGCTATGATTATTCATCTAGTTTGAACTGTATACTATTTATCCTAAGTATATGTTATATACCTATGTCATGAAAACTTTAAATTTCTTCCCCTGTTCCTTCAGATTTGTCTGCTTTCATAGCTTCTCACACTGGAATCCTTACAACTGCTTTTAAGATTCATCTTAAGCTACTATCAGAGAAAAGTTAACATACATTGCTAGTTTATATATATATATGATGTAGTTCTAGAGGAACTTTAATGTGGGAAAAATGTAACATGTATACATTATCTCATGTATATGATAGTATTAGGATGCCAACGTATCAATAGGGTGTAACAGAATTAACATTTCCTTGTAAAAAATGCAGTCAGGGATTTGCATCTTACCTTGGGAAGTATGAAGTTGAAAAAGTCCAGAAAGTAATTTAAGTAAAAAGTTTGTCTCAGTAGGTCAGATTCCTTTCTGACAACACTTAACAATGCATAAATCCCTCTGGAAGTAGAGTCTTCAAATACACGCAGTAGCTGCAAGTTTGCTGATCCGGGTAGTGCAAATCAGAATACTATTCTGTGTAAAATTAAGGACGATAGTAATGTGTAAGAGGTCTTTATAAAAGGTATTAAGAGAAGTCTGAGAATCATTTGCTATCTTGTGATGTAGCAGTAAGATTTAAGGCCAAGCGTTTGATTCCTTTTTACTGCTAATCAGGCCCTACAAACCCTGCAGAGACAGCGAGCCCTGGCTCTGGAACAGAGCGAGCAGAGCCCTTCACCTTGTGAGGATTTCTATGGCTAGTGTCGATTAGGACAGAAAACCCCAAGAGAACCAGGTCCACCAGAAGGATAATTAGAGGATAGGCTAAAGCATGAAGCAGTCCTTTGTATTATGTTTCAGGTCTTGGAGAGCTTTCTTTATGCTAGCTTTGTCACTTCCTTAGGAAAAAAAAAAAAAAAGAAAAAACAACCAAAAAAACCTCAAAACAGTGATCCCTGAGCCAATTCCCTTTTCTATAAAGCAGGCATAATACCACCTACTGAACTTGTGTTTCTCTTTTACACACATAAGTCAAGTGAAGTGGCTTTTGGCCCTCTTAATAGCTCAGAGAACTTCTTTTTCAGTTCAATGGCAGTTCTGGTGCAGGAAAGCAAGGGTTCTCCCCTTGACATGAAACCAGATGTCTGATTCATCACTGTGATCAACACATTCTCACAGTACTCATTAACCTCACCAGAGTTTGCAATTAGCTTTGCATTAGTAAATTAAAATTGGATTGAAGATATTATAAAAGGACAAATCCCTGTTAAAATGTTATCCATGGTATGCCTTTCCGTTGAATAAATCTCTTAAGTGAAAAATACCTTAAAAAGCTAAAATTCTAAATTTGCATTTTTTAATGTATTCAAGTAATATCAGTAATATTCAAGTAATATCAAGTAATATCAATATTACATCAGCAATTCAGCAAGGATGCCCCTACCCCAGGGATGAAGAAGCACGATGTTTCAAATTGTCAGCTGCTGCAGCCCGTAGGTACTGATGGTCCACCAGCTGTCCTGGCCACCTGCTCCCTGAGTAGCAAGCACGTGCATTGGCCTTGCTCTGGCAACGTGCAGGGCCGTGTTACGCTATTTTAGAGCAATTTACATGCACAGAATAGACTAGTGAATAATACATTTCAGTCTGAAAAGTTTCAGGGGGGAATATGATAATTCTGGAGACCAATTCTCTCTCTGGTGATTATAGTGTCATTAACCTAAATTTCAAAGTTTTCCTGCTTCTTGCTTAGAAGATGCTATTTAGATGTAAAATTTCTTTCAGTTTCAATAGACTACTTAGACATCATTAAAATGTAATTAACAGTTTGTCTCAATGATATGCCAGACATTTATAAACCTCAAACGAGAGTCTCTATTCATCCAACATTTGGTTATTACAGATTTATTAGGAACAAGTCTTTCTCCTAAGGCATCAGAGATATTAAGGAAGCTGTGTAGAATATTTTAATTAGACCCAACATGTTCCTAAAATCATCTGAAAAGATGAACTTCAGTTGCCTGATTCATCCATAGATGTTTATTCTCAGACATTAAATATGACAGCTCTAGTTAATATTAAAACTTTTTAAGTTTTACTATTTGTAAATTGAGCATGCAGTCCTAGAGAACAAAAAATGAATGTCAGTAGTGTTTAGAATGTTTAGGGTGTTATCCATTATTTGGTGAAAATAAGTGATGTTGGGATATGACAAAGAATAATGCACTGCCTTTTTATTATTTAAACTAGCCTTTATATTCCACTTCACTTGTTCCATACAAAAGCTGTTAATATTTTGTATATAATGTCTTCTGCCTTTGTCTGACTCTCAGAGCCTATTTGCCTAATGAGTAACTTCTTCAAGAAACCTCAGATTTTAGGACTAAAACCACTGATTAATGGCGCTGATACTGTCTATGTCAGCATTACATTCATTTGAGTCCACAAATGCTTCAAATAATTTGCACTCATTTAAATAAAAAATTTATTTGGATAAGATACACTTTCCAGAAGGCACCCATCACTGAAATGAGAATGGAGATTTTTCTCTTAGTAGTTTTTTTTTTTTTAGTGAATAGTCAGTCTCCCTGTGAAAAATGGTTACCTAATTTCCAGTTCTGAATTTTGTAGGTACCTTTTCTCTGTGACTGTGTATACACTATCCCAGCTGCTCATAGAGATCATCCTTCATGGATGTTTTTGCACCAAATAATATGACGGTGCACAATAACTTGGCATTCATTCAGGGTTGTCACGATAGCCCAAGCTAGGACCCAGCGTAGGAAGTTTCGGGTACCCAGGTTTCTACCACAACTCATAAAAGTTCGCGGAGGGTTCAGATACAGGCATAGTGTCCTCTGGCGCAGCAGCAGGTGGTCAGCATGTGTCCCACAAGACAATTCATACCTCAGAAAAGGAGCAGATAACACTGTGCCTAAAATTAAATGATCTGCATCCACCTTAAAAACATATCCCCACTGACCTCATCTCAGGTAGCAAAGTAAGGCACTTAACAGAAGCTCTTTAAATGTTTCCCTGTCCTTTTCACTAAAAAAAAAGAAAAAAAAAAAAAAAAAAAGATGAACCCTTTATAAAAATATTCTTTAACAATGAACTCAGCCAAACTTAAAATATTATCAACAAATAGAGCCATGTTTACTTCCCTTTTTGCTATAACTGTCCTAGTGAACATCAATTGCATTCTCCTTGTCCACAGTTTTGCTCAGGAGTGATGTCAAATCATCCTTACCCAAAGCCTCACTGGTGGCAAATACCACTCTAAAGAGTCTTGCTTTGTCTTTTAAAGTGCAATGTAGCTCTGTGTGCCAGTAATATATATCCTTTTCAAATGTAATGTTCGATTTGATCTGCAACAATATGCAATGTTGCAGCAAGTATGTAGCTGCCTGAGGAAGCATGATGAAGACAGACAAGACCTACACATCTTCTATGTCGCATAAAAGTATGTGCAGGATGTGTTTATTTCATCTTGTGCAAGGCACCAACATAAGCCAAGGTTTGAGAGACATTTAAGTGCTGTGTAGTCCTAGATTGCCACACAGATGTGGCTTTGACCTTGTGCATGTTGCTGCTACAGTCTGAGATCAGGCTATGCCATCGCTTCCTCAGCAATCCCAAATACAAATTATCTCCACAAAAAAAAAAAAAAATTACATGCAAGTGAGCTAGCCTGGATCATGGTCCTAGTTTCAGCTGGGATAAAGCTAATTTTCTTTCTAGTAGCTAGTATAGCGCTGTAGTTTGGGTTTAGGATTGGAATAATGTTGATAACACACTGATGGTTTTAGTTGTAGTGTAGGTAGTTGTAGTGTTTCTTCAATTTTGTTTGATTTGACTCTGGAAAAGAATCTATTAATTCCACATTTCCAAAACAAGCTTAAGATGTGAGGTTTATATTTTCCAAAGCAAATCAAAGTAAACCATTCTTTCCTATGAACCTGTTTTGGGGAGATTTGCTCCACAAGTACAGGTTTTTGTTTGCCAGATGTGGCCTCCTGCCTTCAAATGGGTTGTAGAAAGGCCTTGATATGCCGGGACACGTAACATATGTTTACATACATGAATAAAGACTTGTAGAATCAAGACCTAAGTATTTGTCATATGTAGAATTATGGTGTAAAAAGAAATTCTTAGTGTTCATAGCCTTATAATTAACCTTGCAGAGAGAATTGCAATGCTGGTAAGTCTCAGCTGACTACAGTGACGTACATATTAAACAGCAGTAACTTCCATATGAACAGAACAGTCTTGTATTAATTGACTCTTCTTCCTTTCTACCTAGGAAAAAAAAAAAAAAATGTTGATAAGTTCCTTTGATAAATTTGACAATTCCCTAATAATACCTCAGTCCTTTTCTTTTGTTGGTTTTCATTTGTATGTAACCTTCAAAAATGGAGACGTGATAGAGAGAAGTCACAAAAAAAAAATTGTGGTGATCCATTTTTAATAAAATCACTAAAAGAAAACAGAACACTGGGACTTCCATTTTTTATGAGCAAATCTAAGTTTTAGATCCCTGTCAACAGGCTACTTGACAAAATGTCCAGGTAGACCTTTTTGTGGAATAAGAGTTTGAAATGCTGTAGTTATCATTTAGTTGCTTTTAAATCCACACAATGCCCCTTTAATTAGGTTTTATGTGTGCCACTGCAATTAGAATTTGACATAGTATATTTGCAACTACAAATAATCTGTCCTCTGCAGCATACAAATAGCTGTTTCTAATCATTTTCTTAATTGCACACATTTTGAAAAAATGAATCCAATCGGATTAATTAAGGTCTTTTTCTGTGCCATCCATCTGATGTTCCTGTATACTTAATGCTTACTAAACACCATTATATCCTAAACGTACATGATTTATTTTTCTACAGTGGCTCTTAAGAATACAATGCCTTTTTTCCCCCAATCTTTTATTTACTAAATCTTTAGGAAAATTCAAGTTTTGCATTTCCCTTCTCATCTGTGAGAAACTGCCTGATGCTGTTATTAGCTTTCAGGCTGATCTTTAGTTCTTCCTCCCTTTCTAGCAAACAATACTGTGCTCGGTAGCTGTTATTTTCTATTTTCTCTTTCCACTGGAGGAAGGAGAGGTATTCAGTGTTCTGACATGCAGTTTAGGATTGCCTGCTGTGTCCACCATGGTTTTCTCTTGGCTGGATCTGTGTCTAATCTTCGAGACATACATAAAGATGAATTTTGTTTTTAAACTTAATTCCTTTAGCAAACATTTTTAACACTTACTGGAAGACCCTTTCAAACTGTTAGTCAGTCAAAGCTTTTGCAATGTTAAAAATGTATCTTGCTATTACATTAGATACTTGGAGCCTTTTTAGCATTACAAATGCAAGGATATATGGGTATTTATCTTGCAGAGGATTATTAAACCTTACTGAGATTATTCTGAGGATGAAAAAATTGATACAACATATTTTATTCTATAGCTAATTCATATTTTTTAAAATCTTGTATTTTTAAAATAACATTTTTATCCTTTGCCAAGTTTTTTTTAATTCTTTTCCTCATAAAAGATAAGGATGTTTGTATCAACGAGTTGCAAGTTTTTAATCAAACAAAACCAGAACAAAGCCCCAGTCCCTGCCTTATCTACACATAAAGGCATAGGCCTTTATTGCAATTTGGGATTTCTGGATAAATGTAAGCGTCTACCCTCGCAGCTGGCTCTCTAAACAATGATCTCCAGCAGATACAAATATCCTGTCAGATTAACTGTAGAATTAGGGTTTAAGGGAAGAATGGATAAAACAGAGCAGAGGAAAAAAAAAATCTCTATATATTTTAGCTTAATATATGTCTAAGGGAAATCGTTGTCTTCCTTCAATAAAATGGTGATAAATTAGTTGTCTTATGAAAAGGTGAAAGTTAGAATTTAAAAGATCCATTTTTTTCTGCTGCATTTTATTATTCCGAGGACAAGATGCTCAGGAAGTGAAGCAATGTCCCTTGATCCTCTACTTCTATAGCAGGGGAGACTGGAATGGCCTTCAGGTCCCACAAGTTATCCCCAGGTGACTGCAAACTGCCAACCCATCAAAGCTGCCAGAAAATCACTCGCATTCCAGTTAATGCCCCTGTTTATTTCTCTCCACCCATACCCAAAGGAGGATTCAGAAGAAGATGTAAGAAGTGGGAGGTCTCATTCAATAGACTCAGGAAGGTCCAAAATTAAAAGCTTTTCCAGCAAAGGTGTTCAAGTCACTCTTTACAGTTAGCTCAGTAGAAAATGAGCATGACGGAGATTTTAGCCCCAAAATCACAAATGCATATTCAGCTCTAGTGGTACTTCCATCAGATTTGGTAATTGTGTGATTAATTCTCTAGTCCTTTATTTATATTGCATGCCTTTGTTGACCTTCCTTTCCTTAATTTTCCTTTCTTCTGTGTATAAGTTTGTCATTTGTTTCCATCTACTTTTCTGTATCGCACTGTCTCTCCTCTCTCCCAGCTATTCTGCTGATCTCACACACATGAAAACAAAATTTAAGATCTTGAAACCAGCCCTCTCCTGAACTCACTGAAACGTCCGCAACCTCTTCTTAATTAATCAGAGCACAGGCTTTTCACCCCGAAGTTTTCTACAACTATATCTACCAAGCATTTTTATATCTCGGTAAATCATTTGTTAATAGAAATATAATTTTCTGAGATGTCTTGGTTTCATTCAGGCATATAATTTTATTTTTATGATGGCAATTAAAGGGTGCTGAAGAAAGTTTATTACTGCATCCTGCTTTCTCCTGCAGATACTATTACCAATTATATTGGCAAGACTAGGTTACTTAGAGGGCAAATCACTCATAACAGTATTGCTGCTAATCTAGTGTTAGTATGACTGCTCAAACTAAAATACTGCACAGCATGAATAAGCATTACAAATGTTAGTCACCTGTGTGCATGAAATCTGCCTATTAAAAAAAAAAAGAGGTCTAGTTCATTTATGATTACTATGAGATATTTTTCTAAAATATTAGTAAAGTGCACATAGAAAAGTAAACCTTGGTTTGTAATCCACTCAATTTTACTGTGTCTCTATGTTTTTTTGCTTAAATCCACAGATTTGGGATTTTCAGGAAATTATTTTTCACAAAAAGAAAAAAAAGAAAAAGAAATTGTTCAAATCTGGGCAAAATGCTTTCATTTGAAAATCTATTCCACATTCCCTGTGTTTGCAGAGCTTTGGCATGAATATGTATTGTAGATGGAAGATGTGCTGTGCCGAGTGGTACCTAATAAATAGTCAAAATCAGTTTAATGAAAATCTCATTTTGACAGATGCATCTGTTCTTCACAAGAGCATTTCACTTCTTTAAAGCGTTCAGAGACCAGTTAGAATGATTTCCGTAGTTATAATAGTGGTATTATTTTATCTGTCATATGATTTTTTTTTTTTTATGGACTACTATATGTTCATTAACATTTATGTGCTCTTTTTTCCATTCATCTCTCTCCATCTCATCAAAAGCATATCTGGGTAAGTTAAAACACCATGGCTGCTGAACGTATTCATTTTCAGCACCATGTTTATTTTCTATGTTTTATTCTTATTTCTTTTTGTTTTCCTGTGAACCTTATGTAACAAATCCATGCAGAAAACTGACCCAAATGAAAACGCTCAAAGTATTCAAAATAATGGTAAACCTCAAAAGCATACACAAATTCAGGTCAGGACTTGCTCCTGCAGGGTTTAACAGAATGGATTAACTACTTGGAGATAACTTCTGTCAATTTTTTTTTTAAACAAACACATTTTGGGAGGTCTAAAGCCCAGAATCACAAAGACATTTGAAAGTCAGTGGAAAAATCATGAGAGCGAAGACCTAGATTAAAAAATGCTGTGAAGGCATAAATGGACTCAAACTCATAAACACTCTAGTAATCCACAGTACACAATTTATTTTTTTCTGTTTGAGCCCTCATGCTGTACAATACTACAATAGTACAGTACTATTTCATTTGTGCATATAATTCTACTATATTCTTTTTCACCAGTTCATTCTTTTATGTTGGTTTTTTTTTTAATCGTTAACCTGCTATCAAGTTTGAAATCTTCATCTCCTCTTTGATCTATCATACAAATGTTATTTTTTCTTTAATAATTTTTGGAACTTAGGGAGAAAATTTCATCCGTTCAAAGCACGTATGAGCTATAACTTTCTAAAGGTGTAAGGATAAAAAACTCAAAGAGAACAGGGGTTACCACATTATTTTAGAATATGAGATTATGGAATGGCTTTATACAAATAGATTTGATAACATTGAATAACCTGGGAACTCCGGGGGTCTCTCATGTAGTGCAGCACATACAAGATTACAAGACTAAGTATTATGCAAGTCCTTTTATTTCACAGATGGTTTATTATTTTTTTAATAGTAACCCTCTGCAGCTCTGATTCGCTAGGGTCTGTATTCAGTATTCCTGACCATGCTTAATATATGTCTTCACGAAAAAGAATGCTGACCTTCAGTTTGCATACACTTAAAATGTACACCTATATAGAATAATTACAGCATAGTAAAATCTTTGCTAATCTGTGTTATCTAGGATGCTGTTAAATTTATAGTTCCTTGTTTTATAGATTTAAAAACTTTAATTTATTAGTTACATTTTGCTTCCTATGTTTCAGTCTTTTTTTTCCTGAAAACCTCTTAAAGTTGGATACAAAACATTTTGTAAAAAATGGAAATTGATTTTTGTCCAATGTTCTCAGCCTGACTATTATATAAAGTATCAAAAAGGAGGAAGAATGAGATTTGGAAATTGTTTAAAAGCCAGGTCACTTAAGCACCAAAGTTGAAACAAGATCCGACCCAGTTTTTAATTAATGCAGTCTTTAAGTCAGATGGAGCCTTTCAGATTCAATTAAATCAGTATTATATGGCAATATCAAGTCTGAGTCTTCCCCCCCCCCCCACTTCCTACTTTAAAAACATTTATAGTCTTGTGGAAAATAAATAGATAACATGTAACTTGTTATTTTTTTATTAGACATTTAATATCATTATTAATGTATACAAATTCAACAACCTTATTTTGTCATACAATTACCTTAGCTACAGGATTCTAGCTTCTCTTAAATATTTAACAAATGACAACAGAAAAGATAAAATCCAAATCCAGCTTGCTTAATTGGAAATTCTCTCTCCTGAATTTTGCAGTCTTCGAATGCGAGTATGTTAGCTTTCAAGAGGCAGATGTGCTTAATCTTAACTTGCGATCATAGAATTACTCAGGTGAATGGAGCATATTTGGTCATTCATTTCTGTCTATTTCTCTTCTAGCAACCGATCATGTATAATATTTTATTGTACACTAAACATTATTGGTGATAATAATAATTGTGATAATGTTGATAACAATAATAATCGGAGGATCTGCTAGGTAAACACTTTCGTTTGTTGTCTCTTTGAGAAAGTGTCTATGCGTAAAGGCCATTTCATAGAATCCAAATTGCCCATTAGCCAAAATTTTTAAATAAATTCTGCGGGTATTTTACAAACATGATTCAGCTCTTGACTTCACGCCTCCTTTTCAATTTTTCTTCCATTTAGGATAACATTTTAACTAAGACCCATTATAATATGCACAATATACTATCCTTGAGGATTTTTCATGTGAACCCAACTAGAACTATCAGAGTAAATGCTATTATTTGCAGAAATATGAAGATCTGTGTTGAAGAATTGTTCAAGTTTCATCAAGACAGCATCCGGACTTTGTGTACTACACAGAGTGTTTGCATTATGTGTATCAGAAATCCTAAGCTGTTCTTGTTTGCTTCATGGCGGGGGGGAGGCCTCATATTCATAAAGAAAATTGAATGTCACTGAATGACACGCTTTAAATCAAGATCATGTTAACTTCCCACACAAAGTCTATTTAAAGATTATTCTTATTTTTAATAAAGTTCATTGAATTTTACGCAATGAGTTGGTGAGGGCTGCTGACACAGAGCTAGAATTTTCCTGGTGCAAGGGGAAGATATATACAAAAGAGAAAATTTGCACGATAGTAACATAGTTTTGCTCTTATCATTTCCCCCTTCTGTTGGCTCCCATGTACCTTTGCTGTCCAGGGGGATACTGAAGCTTTCAGAGTCCCCATGGTGTGAGACAGCTGTGCTCTCAGCTTGGTAGGTTGATTTGGGCAGTTGTACCTGGCTCTCAGAAGAATAACGCTAAAGAAAATGGCCCAGTGTAACAGTATCTTTAGGAAGTAGTTTTGGGGAGTATTAAACATCAAAAGTCAGTGCTAGGGAGGCAACCCCACTTCTCCGACACACAACACCACAACGCAACTTGACATGATGAGATTTTTCTTTTCTGTCTTTGATAAAAGAGTGAAGATAGCCCACTTTATGAGACACTCTCTCTAAAATGGACAAAACCAAGCATCTCTCAATTTTGGGATGAAAGCTACAGAGTTGATGTTCATGAAATTTCCTGACTTTGCAAAACCAGGCTCAGGGTAATGATATATTTTAAGTAGCATATTGCGGTTACTCCCCTGATGTCTCCAGGCAGAGGATTTTATTTGTGAACAGTAATAATGTTATCTTTTAAAATATGGCTTTAATTTGGAATTCATTCCAGTGGTAGTAAGTGGTTTAAAGCCCTATCTGCAAAATAATAGCATTTATACTAATGCCTAATTAATGTCAGTTCTTCCTTATCAGCTTGTTTTCATATGTTGCCAAAAAACTAAATGAGCATGGAAATAATTACATTTTAATTCCCTACCTCCTTACCAATGCAAAGTGGACACATTATACGTGTAGTAGTCTTCTGACAAAGTCTTAGGGGGAGAAAATCCCCACATTCCCCTGTGAAGCATCTTCCAAATTAGAGAAACTGCATAATGCTAGGATCTCCAAACCCTGTCTTTGTAATGAAAGGAAGAGGGAGTGACGAGCTTTAGGGTATTCGTCTCTTCTTCCTCCTGTGATCAGTTGTATGTTTTCGTAAAGAAAATTGAACTGCAGTCTCCAATATTTGGCTTTGGGGACCTTCTGGTTTCAGGAAGCCAGTGACTATTCCACAAGGACAATAGGACAGTCAGGCTATTCTAAAATATTCGGATTATATTCCAAAATAGGCAGATCACCGGATTCTTTTTTCTGATGATTTGCACTATTGATCAAAATGATACATGTTTTGTCCTACATGACACTTTTAACTTATTTTGAAAGAGTGGAGTTTTTTCTATAGTGCTGGTTCATATAAAAAACCTCAGAGTTTTATTTGATTGCCAACTAAAAAATATCTGTCTTTTAGTCAAAAAACAGAAATCTGGGGTTTACTTCTGTTTTAGAAATTGAAGGTTCAGGTTCTGCAGATCTCCTTGTGTGTATTAAAAAGTAGTCAAAGAATACTTTTCAAAAAGTAAAATACAATTTAAATAAACTTTAATATTGGAGAGGTGTTTATACAAAACATTTGGGTGAAGGAAGTCTAAGTTCTGAAGCATAAAATTCTTTTTAAGGGAAAGCAATATTATAAAAATCCTTTTAGTGTTCCACATTAATAAGTGAGGCACAGGCATTATGATGGCTGTATTCCCTGCACATGTCCAAGTAAAGGATTTTAACTTTACACTAAAAATATTTTCAACCCAAAATACTTTCCTTCTACATGCCAAGACCCTTCGGATTATGTTTATCATACTGTAGTCTTTGGCTATAGCATATATACAGAGGACATCCCATTTCTGGCCTGGCCCCATTTTCTTCTGCCAAAATCAATAACCACAACTATATTTTCCTTTAGCTCTGTGAGCCAGACTGCCTCTGAAGTAACAGAAGCGCTTTCCTACTCTGGGAGAGTATATTTGTTTGAGAAGCACTGGAATAATGCTAAGCCTCCACAGCAAGCCTCGGGCCAGTTCAGATGTTGCAAAGTCACAGAGGACTCCCTAGAAATGTGTAGTGTACTTTATAATTCCAGCATAAAGGAAGTGAGCTTTTCATGGAAGTGAGAATTTAAAGTGCCAATGCCTCCTCTGCAGGAACCTCGATTCCTGAGGCCACACAGGGATTTAATACCAAATCAAAAAAACAGGCCAAAAAGTTCCTCTCCATCTCCTTGTAGACTATGTGCTGCTGATCTCCTGCTTGGAGCAGGAGCCCAACACAAGCAAGGAAGGCCAGCAGCCCTCAAAACCATGATCTCTCTTTTTTCCACTTACTTTGATAGCCAGCCCTGCTCTTTCAGCTGTAATGGGCAAAGAGAATACCCCAGATAAGGAAAAAATCTGGGATCAGGTCCCTCCAAGGATGATGCCTCCATGGGACTCCCGGCTGCAGAAGGGGCTGCTCCCTGGGCTTGGGCTGGGTTTGGGAAAGGAGCAAGTCATACAGGGTTTTGCAGGATCCATGCTCTGCCATGGGACACCAAAACTGGCCAGGGGAGGAAGAGGCACCCCTGCAAGCTCACAGCCCTGGTGGCAGCAGGAGCCGTGCAACCCCATTGCAGCACCTGAGGGAGGTAGAGCACTGCTGTGACTCTCCAGGCACCCCGCAGAACCAGCTCCAAGGGAAGGCTGCAACCCAAATACCTCATCCACAGGTAGCTGGGAGGTGGCTGTGTCTGGCCATGCCTAATTCTGCTTTCCAAAGCAGCCAAGTGTGTATGTTTCTGTTGGCCTTCACTGCTTGTCTCCATGGGAATATGGGATTTCTGCACCTCCTCCAGCTACTGAAGGTAACATGGTGTTTGTGTACCCAGAGGGCAACTTTTTCTCATTTTGCTGAGGATTTTGCTTTCATAGAAAGCACGGATAGCGCTACAATGTAGAGTCACAAAGGGCAAGGTATGCTGCAAAGGATGTGTGGGAGGAGAAGCTAGATAAACTTCAGTAACACCACCAAGTGTTTGTAGTGCTGTGCATTACTACAGCAGAAACATAGAAAGTAAAGCAGCTGTCTTTCTATTAATATTCAGAGCGAGGGATTTAAACACGTATGCAAAATTACTATTTGAGATCCATTTTCTACTAAAGCCAAATTCTCTCAGTCTGGCCCCTCGGCAGTGCAAAAATCCCCAAAGGAGTACTCCTTACAAGTAAGATCACTCCATCGCTTTTATCTGGTGTGATTTTGTAGTACATATATTTGAAAGGCTGCTAAGGCAGTGAAGAATTGCCAAGGGACAACTGAACCACAAAGGTTGTAGTAATAAAGGAGGACGGAGCAAAATTGAAGCTATAATTCCAAGATTTCCTTGTTATGTGGGAATGTTAGCAAATTTTAATACTACATTAGCATAGTCCCTGTCTAATTTGTTTTTCACTACAGCTTGTTGCTGAGAGCATTCCTTTGTGTTTCACTCGGTAGGAGACAGCTGAAAAGATGTTGTTAAATAGCAGAAAAAAGACTTTTGAAGGACTGCTTTTTCTACACCACCACCACAGTGGGTTCTTTATTCCTGCTCCAGGAATAAAAATGTCTGGCCAAATGGTTGAACATGTTTAATATAGAGCACTCCTCTGATAGTCTAGCTGACTGGCCTATACGTAACTACCAAATATTTAATACCACTGTATTGAAAGTATATTTTAAGGTTTGAGAATGATGTTTTACATAGCACACTCATTGCAGTTCAAAGAAGCTGCAGTGCAGGAGTTGGAGTGGTATCTGATCAACTCAATAGAAATATATCTGTGTATATATGTATATGTATAAAATTGAGAAACCACATCAATTCTATAATTATAAAAATATATACATCAGTAAACTATGTGGATTTCTTTTGTATATTAGCAATAATAATTTAAAAAAAAATAACATGGAACTATTAAAGGTACAACCAACTCTTAATTAGCCATGGATGGCTTATTTAAGATGCAGAGTAGCTGTACTCCAGAGACCCTAGAATTGTGCCTAGCTGGTCTTGCAGGGTATAGTGTTTCAAACACAGAGACCTCTCATACCCGCCGCGTTACATCCATTCTTAGCTAAGGTCTAGAAATGGGCAATTTTGGGCCTTTCTGGGTCATTACCAGACCAGAGCTAAGCTAGTCTCAGGAGACATCCCTCAGTTTTCTCCTTCACCAATGTCTTCTATTATCTGAGTGATCCTTTTATATAGTCTATCCCAATTCTGTATCACTTCAGCTAAGAACAAATAGAAACCTCACCTTTTGTATGTTAGGTGTTTAAAGGGATGTCAAAATGCACCAAGAAAAAAAAAGAGTTGGGAATAGATGAATATATTCAAAATGGAGAAGGAGCTGTATTGTTCATGGGTGTTTTCTCTGCCTTTTCTATGCCTGTCATCCTGCTTCACTGTTGTTACCCTTAACAAAAAGGCAGAGTTGCATCTATATTGTCCCTACACATGCTCTGCATATTTAACAATTTTTGATCCATTTCTAGACATGAACTTCTGGAAGAAGCTCGGAGAAAGGGTTTGCCTTTTGCTCAGTGGGATGGGCCTACAGTGGTTGCCTGGCTGGAGGTAAGTGTTGGCCATAACTTGGAAGCGTGAGTCACATTTGTGGGCTGCTTCTGTGTGCTCGCCCTTGCAAATTCTAAGAGACTGTTAAAGTCTCCTCCTCTCTCCCCCACGCACCGTGCCGTGAGCACAAAGCAGATTTTGACATTGGATAGTGTAAATTGGAGACTAGAGCTGAAAAAAAGTAAGACAGGATTACACAGGGGGATAAGGACAGGAAAAAAGGGTTATCCAATGCACTTGAACCCCACATTTTTGAAATCTTATAATTTCTCAATCTCTAAATATCTAGGAACTCCACAGACTGAGATTATGTAGGATGATGTGTTAAGGAGAAAACAAAAATTAGCTATCAAATTTTATTTGAAGTTACCACAAAAGCTACATCTTCAGAATCTGTAATAAATTTAAACAGTTTGTAACTTTCTATCCTTTTAAAATATGATGGGAAAGGGCTGGTTTACCTAGATATCACTCAGAACAGGAAGAAGAGATGTTCCTCTCGGCACTTTCACCTGGGATGTGCGAGATCCCGATTGAAATCTCTCTGATTTGACAGGCAGTGCCTTCATCTCTGCAATCTGATCTGCAGAGAGCTCTCCTTTCTCTGGAGAGCCTAAATGAACGGATTCTGGAACCCATCTAGAGAAACGTTCAGCAGAGCTCTCCATCAATTTTGACAAAAATCAATGAACGTTTTAGGTGAAGGAACTATTCAAAAAATACATACCCAGATGCTGAGGGGAGGAGAAAGCAGCAAGTAAGGACGTTCCTATACAAATACACAGTCCCTTTCACGTGGCAAGGCTGAATCAGTTCAGTGCAGATACAAGCTCCCTGTTGGCTCAAGGAACAGGTGTCTTATTCCTTGTCTATACCAAGAGTCTCTATGTAGTCCTACCTATTCTCATGTCTGCTGTGGGTAGCATCCATTGATCATCAGATAGAATTTGTAGAGTTTTTCCCTTTAATTAAAAAAAAAAAAAAAAAAAAAAAAAAAAAAAGATCCCCCTCCAAAGCTTTAACAGGAGTAGTTCAGGGAGTAAATGAAGGATGAGGAACAAAAGCAGCTAATGTCTACAAAATTTCTGCTTCCTGTTGGAATTGCTGAAGGTACCTAATGAAAAAGATGAAATGAAAACTGCAGAAAGGCAGTTCAAGTATTTGCACATGACCTTGGAAAATAGGATGGTGTCTTCCTTCCAACAAAATATCTCTGTGAATATGAAGCATTCATTAATTTGGCCACTACCTACCTTTTTCATATGACTTTGGGAGTTCTGTAACTGGATTTGTATCAGTCAGAAATATTCAATATTACAGTCAAAGCTGATTTGCTGGAAAGGTGAACGTAGAAAGGTCTATACATTTCTGAATACTGAGAAAAATCTGCCCTTGACGTCCCCCAGGGTGATCCGATATTTGAAGACCTTTCTGACAAGTTAAGCCCTGATCTTTTTTTGCCTTGATTCTTAGCTGCAAAATAGGATATGCTTCCCACTGTCTCGGAGAGGGGCTGTAGAGAGAAATTGATTTCTGTGAACTTGTGGGGAAATATGATGAGAGTAGCACAGGGAAGCCCATGAGGAAGTTTATGTTGTGGTATTCAAAGTGGATTGAATACTGATGATAAGAAGATATGAGGTCAGAAGTACTGAATTTAGTCAGTGATCATCAGTGCGTTCAGTCAGCAGATGGACACAGTGTCCATTTCATACTGTCCTGGGGAAAATACAATACGTGACATTTGGATTAAAAAACTAAATTAATATTAAAGGAGACAAAGGCCCAAATTAAAGAAGTATATGTGATCACAATTGTGACATTTCCAAACTTTTCTGGGCTTAACTTTTCAGCCTTAGCATTTATTCTGGTCAGTTGTATGTAGCACAGACATAGTTGAGATATATTTTAGGAACTGTGGGTTTTCTTAACTAATTCTGGAAAAGTATATCAATCTTGATATCTGGGTTCTCTGCCTAGAACAATTACTGTGCCCTCTTCTTAGAGACTGCTTTCATCTAACTGCATTTTCTGGTAGAGACAGCTGTTTGTTAAAGAACTAATTTACCTAATTTATTAATGAACTAATTTACCTAATGAGCAGCAAACATTTCAATTTATTTCTGCAGGGTGACTAACTCCCAGTATTTACGCTTTCCTGCTTTTCAAGTGCATGTGTGAAAAAAACTAATATCAAATTAAATGAGAATATTAAACACATATTAAAGCTATACATAGCTTCTTCATGGCCCTTTGTTTAAGTGCAGCTGATTGTAACCTACAGAATTATTTTTTTTCATTTTTTGACTTTCATGAAATTTTGTATTTCATTAAAGTTAGTTGGAATTAAATCATATTTGTAAGATTCAGACTAGCATTGAATGAGGGGGCAGTGGCTTATTCCATCAGTGGGAAGGGCTTTTTGAAACCTGATGCAGTCATTCCTCGAGCCCTGCGATACATCAGAGTCAGTACAGAAAAGCCTGTCTGAGCTCTTTTGGAATCTGACATTCAATTCTGTTTTCTCCGTGAAATAGAAGTGATCTAACAGCTGTCTTTTAAGGAAATATGTCCCAGATACGATAAAGAATAACACATTACTACCCTGTAGTGTGAGAAATTAAATAAAAACCCTTTCAGTTTGTCTCTGCTTTCCAGATATGCTGGCGAATTTACTGGTGGCATATTTTTAATAATTTCTTTGACCTTATGTCCTCTTTTAGTAAGCCATTATTAAAAGAAAAAAATTAAAATCATTAAATCAGATGGCTTATTCTGAGTTTTTGATAACTTCATTTACAGTCACAGATGCTCTATCACACTGAAATTCAAACACAGATCGTCATTAATTGCCATCTACCCAGAATTAATTAAAAAGATCTGAAAATGGAGAATATAATCACTAGTATCACATAATATCACTGCATTGTACGCCTATGGACAGATTTCTATTTCAGAAACAGTAAAATAGAATAAAATGCTACTGCAAGCCATTAGTAACAAATCAGTACATTTGAAAAGTGCTTTTGACAAATTATATTTGAAGGTATATTATATACCAGTACAGTGAAGTACAGCAGATCTATGCTGAACAAAATTAGGTAGCTATATAAATGTGTATATAAATTTTATGTATACAGAATTATGTACACTCAAGATACATTGAAGGATAAGTAGTGAAGGGTGATTTATGCACTTCGACACTCAGTGTCACAAAATCTAGAATATTAGCTAGAACATTGCTGCCCAGTGGAAATCTTTTGTTATACATTATGCTTCTTCACCCCAGTGGGGAGAGCTATGTACTAAAAAATGGAATTCACAGCACCAACCCACGCGCGATAGTGATCTGGAAAAAGGTGAAGAGAGAGGGCAGGGAAGGGCTACTCTCCAGAGAGAAGTATCTTCTTCTCTCAGGTTACACAGAGCCTACCTGGAGTTAAGCACCTAGCGAGTATGTCTTTGTTTTCTATTGTGTTATCCCCAAAATCTCAGTGATTATGGCATTCACTGCTTATGTCCTTCTCACACTTTATAGCATAATGTATTTCACGCTGTGACAAAAACTTCCCACATGCATATATCCCTGCTACAGAATTATCTCCTTTGGGAGGCAAGATCTGTAGACACCAACAATCATATTAATGAGGGAGCACAAAATGAGAAAGTTGAGAAAACCTAGAAGAAGTCATACTCAGTAGGTCCCAGGAAAGACCGCTAGAAGGGCAGACTACCTCTTCCAAGAAAAGAGTAAAAGTGGGGAAGCAAGGGGCTGTTGCTGACCTAGGCTAGTAAGACTAACATAAGGAGAGGAAAAGCGGGAAGTCACAAGTACATATCTTCTAAATCCACAGGTGATGTAGCTGCAGCTTCTAACCTGTATTTCTAGCTGGGATATGATAGCATACCAGACTGTTCCCAAACTTACACTAGGTTCATTAACTGCACACTGCTTGCTTTATTTCTACCAAGAAAATAAAAGCTGGGAACTGTAAGATTGTGAGTACACTGTGGGGACTAACATGGAAAGAGAGAGAAAGCCATTCTAGCACAAAAGTGAAAAAAATTACTTAATCAGTTCCTCTTAGATTTTTTTCTGTCTGTGGGCAGTAAGACTGACTTGTGCCACTACTTGCTCATTAAAGGCCTGGGAACGGAGTAGCCCAGGTGATGGAGGCACATAGCTCTAAAAATAATACAAAGCACCCCTTGCTTTAAAGTTCTGATTACAAAAAAAAGCAACAAAAAGAGTTCACATGGAGCCGTGGCAATTTCGAAGGTTCTGAAACAATTTCATTTTATTAAAGACTGTGATAGGCATACTCATTTGTGTCTATTATCATGCTTATTCAGATTGATAGGTGCCTTGATGATGAATTTCATTTGAGAAATGAAGCAATGCTTTGGATGAATGTGTCCTCTCTCTCAACAGCTCTGGCTGGGCATGCCAGCCTGGTATGTTGCTGCCTGTCGTGCCAACGTGAAGAGCGGAGCTATTATGTCTGCTTTGTCTGATACTGAGATTCAAAGAGAAATTGGAATCAGCAATCCTCTTCATCGCTTAAAGCTCCGGTTAGCAATCCAGGAGATGGTATCACTGACAAGTCCATCAGCACCTCCGACATCCAGAACAGTGAGTCCTGTTCAGATAACTTTTTCTTCCCCACTTGACCCTGCAGGAATCTACAGAAAGACATTTGTAATACGAGAGTGGCTCTATGGTAACACACACTTCGCAATCAGTGGGAACTGTCCTACAGAGACTTAGAAGGACCTGTTCATCACTCGCTTGATTGTTGATCACTGATATTTTTCCTTTAGCAGATATTCTTATCTTTTTTAAGTAAGTCATGCTTTTCCTGAACCTTGATGTTATCTAAATGATCAGTATTGAGCATCTTCTTTGTAATTTTTCCTGTATTTTTCCCTTTGTCTTCCTTCAAGTCATCTCTCCCAACCAAATCAGATTGTGTTTCTCTTTTTTGTTTGTTTCTTTTTTTTCTTTTTTAGTTTGTTGGGGTTTTTTGTTTGGTTGTTTTTTGGTTTTTTGGTGTTTTTTTTTTTTTTTTTGAGGTGTGGGCAAGGCAGGAGAAGGGAAAGGCTATGTAGGAACACAGCTCTTTTGAATCTTGTTCCCATTCCCCTTTGCATCCTTTCAAATATTATCTAATCTGAGTCAGCTGGCTTTAGGTTCTTTATGCTTTTAAGAGAAGCAGTGATTAGAGGTGTGAAGGGAGAGTCTGGAAGGGAGAAGTGGAGCATGTGCGTTCAGTGAGGAAGGGAGAGAAAGGGGAGAGTGGCAGCAGATAGGAAGGGAGCAACTAAAGAAGAAACATAGAGATACAGGTCTAAAAGGAAAAGGGAATATATCAAAAAGAGCAAGAAAGTACATTAGAGGAGAGTAAGAAGGTATGTGCTACATTAGTGGAAAATGAAGAAAAAAAGGCCAACCTGATGAGGACAAAAAGAAACAAGAAGACAAAAAGAGAGCTTTGAGCTGAGAGGCTGATAGTGATGGCAAAGAAAGAGGCAACAGAGACTGTAACAAAAAAAAAAAAGAACAAGAAAAAAAATCAGATCAGATGGGAAACATGACACAGAAGTGAAGGACAAAGACTACTCCTCAAGTAGCGCAGCCGAGACTTCTAATAAGAAGATAACAATAATAATAATAATGTTAATAATTATTATGTTAATAATGGTAGTAATAATAATAATAATTATATTTTGTAATCTCTCATCTTCATGGAATTCATGGAGAATCTTTTGGTGGAAATGACAATTGAGATAGATATCTTTGAGGGGTACCAGAACCACAGAATTATATGAGCAACTGGGCAACAGGACTCTAATGTTCCTATTGACTAGCTTTTTATCTTCACATTGCTAAGGTTCTTTAAATATTATAGTTCCCTATCTGATATTTTCTCCCCTCAGAATGGTTGCATATGTCATAACCATGGTAATACTGTGAATCATAATGGATTTCACCTAAGTAAAGCAGTATAGACTTGACATGATGTTGAATTACTAAACAAAACTCTCTTGGATTTTAAGAGCATAAGAGCATATTTCAAAGCATAAGCACATTGACACTTACAAAATGAGAAAACAGTACATTCAAGCTAGAAATACTGGGAATAATTTTGCCTTGTTTTTTTAATTCTCCCTGAGTAATTGGCAGCACAAAGCTGCCCTGCCCTGGCGCGTGCACTGCTGAATCTCAAGTCTTTCTGCGTCCCCTGTTTCTCAGGAAAGGAGTTAATTTACTTCAGCTCTCAAGAAAACACAGCACATTTCATCTTACGTGCACAGCAGACTTCCACACCCCCTCCCTGCCTCATCTCATCGTCCTGCTAATAATCTGACTGAAAACAACGGGATGAGGAAAAATAGTTTTACAAGTGAATTTTCTTGACGTTTTTGATTTACAGAAACTTTGGGGAAGTAATAAGTATTTAGATTACAATATGAGCGTGTGATGTGTGCAGAATATTTAGGCTGGAAAATCTTTAAGAACCGAAGCTTACCTCCAGATAGAGCTATCACCTAAAGGTTCTATTGCCACCTGTGTGTAAAATGCAGCTTTAATAATTATTCTTTCCTTTGTGACGGTGTTCTGCCGGATTTCATCCATCAGTTCTAGCTGAAATACTCCATCACGTCTGTTTAGAACCCTCTAACGAAAGATACAAAGCAAGTTGTCTAAAGTTGTCTCTAGTTGCAGCTCGATAGAGGCAAGAACGTGGTTGTGCTGATGGTGATGCTATACGCTGTTAACTTACAGTGGTGCTGCCTTTCTTCTTTACCACTGCTTACCTAATGTGGATCCTACCTGCCTTCCTGTGGGCCTTGTCCATAGCCCTCAGGCAATGTTTGGGTGACCCATGAAGAAATGGAAAATCTTGCTGCTCCAGCTAAAACGGTTAGTCTTTCCACTTTCATTTTAAATGGTTTCAGTGCTCGAAAGAGACCTAGGATGTATCTGCTTTAACGCAGATGCCGTATCTTCCGTAGGATGCTTCCCAAGCATGCCATTAGAAAGTCGCAGGGAGCAGTGAAATTGAATTTAAAGAACAGCTACATCATTTCCAAGCAAAAGAAATTACAAACTGTGTATTGCGATCACAAAAATTGTGTGAACCTAAACCCAGTATTGGAGTTTTACAGTACGTAATAGTTTCACTGCCTGTGTGAAACCTTATGTAGTGAAATGAAATTGTTGAGGTTACAAGTGCAACATTTCCCCTGTACTCTTCTCCCTAAACATAGTTTTATATCTGCTGAAATAGAAAGAAATAAGAAAAGGCTTGAGAGGGGTGCATTACACAACTCGGTGTGTTCATTAACGCTGAGTCTTTCATGCCCATACTTGTGTATTCATGCTCTTTGATTTAGGGTGCATGGCATGTGTTATTGATTGATTGATTTTTGTCAAATCTCCCTGCTTTGCAGGGACATAACTAAATATTAATAGTTTTTATTCAATAGTTCTTTTTTTTTTACTTGGAACAGATGTTCTTTTAGGTTTTGCCTTTAGCATTACATCATAAAAACTCTGTAACAGTGCTTATATGACATGATACAATCCTACAGTGAGATGTCTGAAAAACCTATCTTCACTTTGGAAAACTTTATAGCCAGCCCAATCCATAAATGGTGGGGGAGGTACTGAAGTTAAATATTGATGCAATAAAGACTTTTTTAGTTTTAAAATTTATACTTGCTATACTATTTTAAGTTTCTCATGAACATTCATGAAGCATATTCTCATACATTTTTTTTTTTTTTTACAACTGAGCTCGTTTTTAATTTTATTATTGTTGGTAAAGATAAATACAAATACAACAACACTGAACTGACCAGAAGTAGAGTTGATTCTGTTTAACTGGCCACCCAGAAAAATATAGTTTTGCCATAAAAAATGTTATATAAAAAGCTCCTTTACAATACATTCACAAGAAGACAGCTTTTTACTCTGAATGTTTCAAAATCGAACTGGAAACAAAAAATGGCATCTCTAATGCCCAATTTTGTAAGTAAATGGTTGTGTTTTGATTGTGAAATCATAGAAGGTGTTTAAGATAATGCTGTAAAGTTTCACCAAGCTATAAAGATTTTATATCTTGAAAACTTAGCTAGATTTTCCAACTAAGTTTTTTTGGTTTTGATCTTGTAGTTTTTAAGGTAGTTTAGCCCAGGGCATTGCTGCTGCCTGGAGTTATTTTATCAGCACATTTACATGTACGTTTTCATTTGTACTAAGATTACCATACACATGAAACCACCTCTTTTTATAACTCATTTTTATTGTCTTTTTACCTGCTTTACTAATTGCTTCCCGCTGATAACACAGAAAGAGTCTGAAGAAGGCAGCTGGGCTCAGGTATGACCCTTCAACATGATTTTTTTATACAGAGGACTAATAATAATGTAATTAACAATGTATCAATATACATAGAGTATAGTATTGTGACGGAATCTCAATGATTGAATTATGGTTTACACATTTTAGAGTTCTTCTAATACAAATAAAATATTCTCTGGACAAGTTTGCTAGGTAAAGCACAAAGAGGAACATATGCTGTAAATACATTTCTTAAAAGAAAGAGACATTTTCTACGTCCCAGCTAAATCTAAGAAATTTTTGAGAATAAAATATACTAAGAGTTTGAGATCTAACATTTCTAAAATTACACCAGATTTTTTTCTTAGAACAATTGTATAAATCACACCCAACTATCAGTCTACAAATAGTCTTGTATAATTAGGAACAAAAATTTTCAATTCAATTAGGCTATCAAATAGTTATATTTTTCAACTTCTTTAACTCTCTCTAATATATGCACACTCTTACACAGTCTTACTGTCCTTACTTATGGCATTCCTTTTCTCTTCAAAATCTCACAAGAATGAGAAATGAGGGGACTATATTTTCCCCCCATAGAAAATATAGCCTGCTTGCACTGTGTTATCCTATTGTCTATAATGACAGGAGACATTAAAAATAAACCCCAAAAGATAGTTAGGCTTGAAAGCGGTGCTCAAAGCTGAGCGTGATCCTACTGAGGTGTTAATCTTGTGATTTATGAGTTCTCTTGTCCATTGTTTTAGCAGTACCAAAATATTTTACAATAGTGAGATGTAAAATCTATTTTGCATCTTAATTTTGCAACCCACACAAAACCAGCTTAACATACATTTGTTGTTTTCATATGCTTTCTTCCTCACCCTAATGAAATTTCAGCTGAATGTACCTTAATGCCTGAATGCTAGCTTCTAGGAGGAATCTGGTTTGCTCCTTAAAAAATTAATTTCTTGAGCTCCACCCTTAGGATTAAGCTGTTCACAGCTGAAAATATCTCATTAATAGAATGTATTTGGTCACCTGCTCTGACCGACGGTGAAAGTAAGCTTAGCAGACAAACAACTGAAATAATTAACTTTTAGTCTCAAGAGGACTACAGGTGTGTAACCATGAAGTGTCATTAGATCCTATTTAGGAAATCCTAGCCCCTACTAAATAATAGTGACACAAAGTTCAGGTGATTCCCTGGAGCCATGTTTGTGTGACCAAGTTCAGTGTAGGATTTGCCTAACGTAAATATTCTAGAAGGTCAACTGAAAGCAAGTAAGATTACGCAACAAACACATTTTGATTGTGCAATAAGTAAGTTTGCTTACATTTAAAACTCAAAATTGCAGCTACAGAATTCCTTAAAATTTATAAATGTAGAAAACAAGACACAACAGGCAAAACTGCTATCAGTAACAAATGCCTCACAGTGGCTTCCACCTCCGATGTCAAAATGATGTTAAAAGGAAATGGTTTCTTTTAGACAGGATTTCTGAGCTAGAAATGAGCATAGCAGATATAGATAGATATTCTGACTTCAGCCTGTGGTGCATCTTGAATAAACCGAAGAATTTATTTCCCCTCCCCCATTTTTTTCCCCTACAGACCCTGGCTTATGGTGATATGAACCATGAATGGATAGGTAACGAATGGCTCCCCAGTCTGGGTTTACCTCAGTACCGAAGTTATTTTATGGAATGCCTGGTAGATGCGAGGATGTTAGATCATCTGACAAAGAAAGATCTGCGTGTGCACTTAAAAATGGTGGATAGCTTCCATCGGTACGTTTGCATAAGGACTACACGTATAAAGACTTTGATGTGTCTGACGTAGTGCTCAGTGCTGCACAGAATAAACCCAGTTACTTTCTGTTGTTCTGGCTTGGAAAACCACACAGAGAAGTGAGTGCTAAGTGTCAGAAATCTGAATTGAGAGACATTCCTTTTGTAACAGCAACCGCATTGCAATCATATCTCTCATAACTAAGATATTGGTACAGATAAATTTCATAATAAGCAGGGAACCATTAATATATAAATAAAGCCTTGACAATACAGAAAGAGTAATAATTTATTAAGTGGTTTAAAGTATCAGAAAATGGTAGACTAAGATTTGAAGCCCTGAGATCTCATAATAATGAAAAGCTATTGTGTGTAGCACATAAAAGCTGTTAACAGTACAAGCAAATTGACAGTTGTTCAGGTTATCTAGGGATATAGCCAGGAAGCTAAATTGGAAATATGGAAATAAAGGCATTTAGACTTCAGGGAGAATGATGTTTATGTGACAAGAAGTGGATTTTTTTTTAATGTACTGTCTGATTTGTCACTTTTTGAGGCCTGATTTGACAAAACATTTCACGGCTCGCAAAGGCTGACCTTTTCTGAATACAATTTTTAATGTTTTGGGTTTCTTATGCTAGAACATTTATTCAAACATACTTATTTTGAGTTTGTCCATTTCATTTTTGAAGTCTGTGGAGTTTTTTTAATGGTTTTGCTCTCCCCTCCAACCTCAAGATTTACTACATGGGCACCATGAAACACCTCATCTGAACTGCAGGAAATACATTCTACATATGTTCCCATCTTCAAAATTATCTTTATTAACTCTGTGAATGTTTCTCTTTAAATAACAGAACAAGCTTGCAATATGGAATCATGTGTTTAAAGAGGTTGAATTATGATAGAAAAGAACTGGAAAAGCGAAGAGAAATGAGTCAGCATGAAATAAAAGGTGATAGTTCCTGGGAATGAATACTGGGACTGTTTCTTCTTTTGAAGCCTGACACTATTAACCCCTTGTCATGCCATTTTAGCAAACCATTTGAGCATGTGCTTTAAGTTAAACAAACTTAAGTCCATCTGTCTTCAGAACACAAAATAGACACAGTTAAATTAGACACAGTTAAGTACTTTGCTAAATTGGGGCTGCAATCCTGAATGGCTGTTGAATTTGGGGGACAGATCTTGTCCTAACCTCTTTCAGTCTCAGACGCAGAAGGCCAAATGGGATGTGCTGGGGGCAACACTGGGAAATCGGAGCACTCAGGACCCTAACGCTGTGCTCCTGCTTTTGAAAACCTTTGCCTTTGATTTGTTACTTCAAAATGTGTATCATAGAAAATATTGCTTGGAGGGGTGGCCCCTGAGGCACTCGATGGGTATATAAGAATAGTTCCTAACAGAAGTGGCCTTATTAGAAGATTTAACAGCTGATTTAAAAGCATTTTTCTGTGTAAAGCTCTCTAGAGCAGTTGCAGGCTCACTGCACAGTTCCTTTTATATATAAGGATGAAGGTTGTTGGGTTTTTGCCATTATCAGAAGTGAATGCTTTGATTCCTTTAAGCATTTCCAGCTCTAGTGAATACAGCAGTTAACGCTTCTCAAGCACAATGCTGGTTGGAAGAGCTAAAGAAAAGAAAAAAAAAAAAAAAGGTGGAAATTAGAGGGAGGAATGGCTACAGTGATAGCATGCATTTGCTCAAGGCAGATGATGGTGTGCACTAATGAAAAGACCTTGACTTGTGTGTGGAGGCATCAGTGTCAGCCAGCCTGAGCGCCTATAGCTGGAGACTGTTGGGGGAGGGTTGGGTATTGGTCTCAAATTCTGGTGTTGCTTCACCGCTAGTCACCGCTAGGACAAGGCTAATAACCCACAGCCTCCTTCACCCAACCTTCACCCTGTCGTGCATTGGTCAGACACGGTCCCAGGTGGGATTTGGTCTCAGTGATCCCTGGCTGCCATGCTGTGTTTCAGCCAGTCCTGACCCCAAAGCCTGGGATGCTCTCGGTCAGGCGACGGAGAATGCCTGCTCCCAGAACAGCTATTAGCTGGACTTCTAATGGTTCAGGAAAAAGCCTCACCACTTAGTAACACAAACCTCAGTATTATGTTTCCACCTCGCAAGTATAAAGATCAGTGTAAGTAACTTTCTTTTAATCTTATGGGCAGGGTAGGATACTTTTTTTATAATAGCCAAATCCTCAAAAATGGTTTCCTACCTCATTTTGTTGCCTTAGCTTTATAATTGGCATGGACCTTAACAGCTCAACCAGCTTTCTGAACTAAAAAATAGTTTTAGTCTCTAAAATTGTGAAGTCATCATTTGCTTTATGGCATGTTATAAAACGGTAGGTGCTGACCCGACTCTCAAAATGTTTAATACAAAACTCTTCAGTGAAGTCTTGAGAAGCAGATATTTCTCCTGTGCCCTTGCACTGCTAAACTATCTTGCCTAAGAATTGAAAAGGGTATCTATAGGAGGTGGGAGGAATTACATTCTGGAGATGCCCTCTGGAGGCACCTTCCTCCTTTGGAAATGTTATTTAGAATAAACATTTACCTTGAAGGTAGCTAAAAATCACACAGTTGCTCCCACACCTTGGGTTTTGAATAGGAGATACTGAAACCATTAAAGCCCTATGAATAGTTTGCCGGCATTCCTCATTTAAGAAATAAAGCAGTATGACGTCCACAGTGCATGCACAACCTGTAGAGTTTGGAAGTTATCAGGTATCAGGAGACTGAAACTGGTGTTATGTCCTTACAGATGTGCTGGTATGGAGCAATGATCGAGTCATACGCTGGATACAAGCTATTGGCCTCCGAGAATATGCAAATAATATCCTAGAAAGTGGTGTACATGGTTCACTTATAGCACTGGATGAAAACTTTGATTACAGCAGTTTAGCTTTATTATTACAGATTCCAACACAAAACACCCAGGCAAGTTTGTTCATGCTACTTCTGGTTAATCAGTACCCATTATTGCCTTTTATTCCTTTTCAACCATTTTAATTTTTTACTTTGGTATCTCTAGGCACGGCAGATCCTTGAGAGAGAATACAACAACCTTTTAGCACTAGGAACTGAAAGACGACTTGAGGAAGTAATTAATTTTATTTTCAGTATTTATAAAATATCCCAGTAAAATATAAAAATTAAATTGAATGCATGAAGACATGTTAAGTCACACTTTGTTAAAAGAGCCAGTTACAGCTTTAAGAAAAAAAATTAGGAAATGCCAGTCAAGGTTTTTAAAGTAACTTCAGTATGGCTACATATTCGTATCATTTTGGATGCTAAATTTGGCACTGCACTCTTACCTTAAGATGAACATTTTCCATACAGGAAATACACGGAAAGGGGTAGAAATTTCGCTGGCCAGGGCAAGCGGCAGAGGGGGAGGGAATGCCTGTACAACCTATTCTTTAGGACACTTACATCCTTTCTTTAGAAATAAAGAAGAAAGAAGAAAAGTGGCTTTTTGGTTTTTTGTTCTTCAAAGTTCAATATGTAACAGAGTAGGATTTGGGGCAGTTATCTAGGATAGGGAATCTCAAATCCACCTACGGAAAATACTCATCTTAAGGTAAGATTGCAAAAATATTCAAGTCCTGGACTTCTGCATGTGAGAAGAATAAAACTTTTAAGGTCCTGCTAAAAATGTGAGATGCCTATGAATTCTGTGCACGCACATAAGCGTTTAATTCTTTATTAGCATTTTACGTAAGCCTCCTAATGCAGTAACAAACCACTGCACTTTCTGTCACTGTATTTGGAAGAGATCTGACTTTTAAGAAGTTTCTACTTGAGCTGATTCTAAAACTCTACTATATCAAGCCAGAGATTTAAGAAAAGTTTTCCACCCTAGCATGTAATATTTCTAAAGCATTAACTTTACCAAGAGCGTCTCAACGGCACTGCAGTTACTGGATGCAGTGCAACAAAGCAGGGTAGTTGTTGTGGAATACATTTGACGGTGGGAGAGGCAGCAGACAGCAATTAATCAAAAAAAATTCATTTTCCTTTATCAAATACAACTCTGTGTGTTGACAGAGCGATGACAAGAACTTCAGACGTGGCCCCTCCTGGCGACGACAGTTTCCTCCGCGCGAGGTTCACGGGATCAGCATGATGCCGGGCTCCTCGGAAACACTGCCAGCTGGGTTCAGATTAACCACAACATCAGGGCAGTCACGGAAGATGGCAACTGATGGTATGCAGTCATTTACTGTTGAAAAGCAAGAGGCTTACTCTAGCACGCTAAATTGACTTCTAGACTTCTAGTGCATAGCTGTCTTGCACCAGAATGGCTGCTTTCACATAACTAAGATGAATTGAGTCCGGGAGAGTTGAATTAGGGAATGGAAAAGCACTGACCTGGCATACTATTGATTTTTTTTCAGGTTTGCTTCAGACTGTCAGTGTTCATTTAATTAAAAAAAAAAAAGAGAGAAAAGAAGAAAAAGAAAAAAAACCAGGAAAAAAAAGGCCATCTAGCCATCCTAGATCTGCAAAAGAAACATTCAGAAAAAGAGGAATTAATTTACTGACTTTCATCTAAGATTGTGTGTAGTACCTCAGCAAATTTTTCAGCTCATTAGCTTCTCTACCAGGTGGAGCGTATTTTAGAGAATGAATTTAGAAAGGGCTATCACCTTTATTTTCCTATTTGACTTTCAAACTAACTAGCTTAGCCTTGACCATCAAATAATTCAAGTTGCTAACAATTAATAGCAATCAGACAGGTAGTGTAGTTAGCAAATACTGAATTTCAGGTACTAATTGAGTTACTGTATACCAGTCTTAAAACTTCCAGAAGATGCACTAACTGAGCAATGTTTGGAAAAGTAACAAGCAGATAATAATTAAAAAGTAAGTAAAATTTAAAAGTCATTGTAAGATGGCAGGGAGAAGGAACAAATCCCATTGCAGCTATTCCTTCAAGTACACGGACAATAAAGCCACGTATAACTGCCTGAAGTTCTGAGAAATGCCAGTACACAAACTGGCCCGTTTCATGTTTATTTCCTCATGAGAGAATTTAGGTCTATGAATAGACTTGTGTCAAAATAATGTAATACACTGCTTGTAGTGATTACATTCTGTAACTCTTGAACGAACTTGGTATGACAATATTGCCATCTAAATTCCATTAAAGCCATCTAAATGCCATTAAAGTTTCTCACCTTTAAAAATAATACTTTATAGTTGCAGTTACAGATGGAATAATTTACTGATTGCATCACTATATTCCATTGACTCCACTGCTCATGCGCACGCTTTGCTTTTAATCCTGCACTTTTTGGCAAGGATGAAGTCTTAAGACAAGAATCCATTCCAAGGCAAATTCCACGTGCAAATAAAGGTATTAGCTCCCCAGGCTTTTCCATGGCCCACGTTACTGTAGTAGCTAAGAACCTTACAAACATGCATGGATTTCATCTGCTAGCAATGCTATGGTATTATTCCCATTTTACAGATGGGGAACTAAGGCACAAGAGAGATTCAGTGATTTACTTGAAGTTTTTCAGAGAGTTTATTATTGAGCTGGGTACTGAACTCAGTAGACTTAAAGGTAGGTAGTTTTGAATACCTACATCTTCATGCAGGACTTGGCTTCCTATCTCACAGTGCTAAGAAGGCTATAGTATTTAAACAGCATGACAGGTACATTATTAGGACTTCCAACAAAATAAAGATAAAATAGAGTTTTAAACCGTATTCACTTAAGACAGATTTCAATAGCACATCAGACATGAAGAAGCTCTGAATGAGTTCTGAACTAGACCACATCCAGATCATGTCATAGAAAGCCACAGAGCAATTTAATAGCCACCCTTCCAGTGGAAAAGAGACTGATTTATTTTCTTCATGATTCTAAAGAGATTCTGGTTTGTTTCTTTTTTTTTTTTTTTTTTTTTTTTTTTTGCAATTTGCAGTTGCTTCATCACGACTGCAGAGGTTAGACAGCTCAACAGTTCGCACATACTCATGCTGACAAGGCCTAGCAAAGAAGCCAGCACTGAATTGTTGTGAGTATTCATAAGGGGCCATCATGAAAGCTCTTTATAACTGCACACTACACTCAATATTCCTTGGCATATCCAAGCAAGAGCCACCATGGAGCAGAGGATCTAACTCAGACTCACTAAGGTGGCCAGTTGATCAAGACAACAGTCTCAAGCTCAGTCCAGGAGATGTTACGTTATTCTTTTCCCATCTCAAACAGCAGGTTCTCTCTGATGAAACCACCTTAGCAGATGAGACAAAAGTTTTCAGAGAACCCACCTCATATGATAGCTCACCAAGCATCATGTATTTTGTATGTTCTCAATCTCAAAGCTAGAACTGGAGAGACAGCAGTAGGCACAGGGAGTGAATTTACTTTATGAGAACTTGAAGTAGTTCTACCAGGAACTGAGGAGAGAGGGGGGGGGGAAAGGATAGAAAACCAGAAGAGATTTATGGTTTTTTGTTTGTTTTTCTTTTTTAAATGAGAGATTTGACTCAATTTAGAACAACAGGTAGCCGCATAAAGCTAGAACAAAACTTCCCCTATACAGAAAATCTTCCAAAGTTATCTATTACAGAGATTCTCACACTTCTCAAATCATTCAGAATTGACCAGTGGCAAAGAAAGGATGTTCTGAGCTGGATGCAACTTTGGATCAAATCTAGTACCAGAGTTCATGTTGTATTTTTCACCACTTTTTGAAATATGGCTATGAATCTCACAGATTCACTCTTTCAGAGTTCTGTTGTTTTCTGCTACATCACAAGTTTTGCAAAAAATACTAACATGACGAGTGCTTTCATCAATATGGCACCATTTCATGCTAATATTTTTCTCAGTACAACAGTTTTATTTTCCATTTAGTTCCTCAGGGGATTGCAGGGGAGCTGGAAAGAATATTTGGATAACACCAAAACCTCACCAGGCATTGAACATGCTTTGATAGCTGTTAAACATTGTAGGCAAGACATACCAGGATATGCAAGAAAGTCCTTTTTTTTCAGGGGCTTGGGGCCATCAAGATTTTACTAATGCTAGGCATGTTGAAAAAGCACTTAGAAACAGCAAGTCTTACCAGTGGAAAACATAGATTGCTCCGGATCCTACTGATGACATGAGCCTTACTTCAGAGATCTTCAGGAGACTGCAAGAGTGTAAAATGTTAATCTAGTAGAAAAAGGAACTTTTCATGTCACCACTGAAAAATAAGCACAGGAGATATTCCCCCACATGCACCCCCAAGGTTAGCATTCGGTCCTACAAAAATGATGACGGAGCACATAAAGTATATATATAAATCTTTTTGTGTAAGTAGGTATCGATTAGAGCATGGTGTTATGTCAGTAAAGTTAGTAACAGTAATCTCACTGGGTTCAGTGGGGGTAGAAACTGATAGCAGAGATGGGTATCTTTTCTCCTATATGCTTCAGAATTGCAATGTTGAAGGCAGTAGAGTATTACCGAAAAATTAAGTTCAAATGCCAAGCTTTCTAATAGGCCAACAGTAATGAGCCAGGCACATGAGCTGATATTTTCCAATAGGTTTGAGGAATGCAACAAGGGCAGAAATTGAAAATTGGTATGTTAACAAAAATTAACTTATGATTATCCAAACTGTTTATTTCCACTCTGTTAAAAAAAATTGTCGAAAATATAGTAATCCACAAACAGAAGTAAAGTAGCAAACTTTGTTGGCACCATATGGCAGTTATGCATTTTCAGCAAAAAATGGTATACGTATGCAAAGTTATACAAGCTATACAACTTCAATTGCTATAGGAGTCCTAGTAGTTTTTCAAGGATCAGGGATATGTATCACATCGGTACTTGACGCTTGTCCGCTATTCTGCCAGTTACATTCTAATCTTAAATCCTTGGGAGCTCTGTAAGAATGCCAAATTTACATCTAAATTGTAAAGGCTAATATATGAGGATGACTGACATTAATACTACTATTTCTTTTCGTGTACCATATACTCCTTTTAGAGACACAACAAGATGGTGTGAATTAGAACTTTAGTATATGCACTGTTCATAAGTGCAATTTCAAAATGTCATGCAGATTAGAAACCAAAGAAGTTAAAATAATTTTGGATTTCAGTAAATATATTAAAAATATGCAGGGAAAAGATTTCCTTCATTTTCCTTCATCAGCCTTGAAAACTTAGATGACCTGAGTCTCAAAGATGAATGAAATAAACCCAAGATTTTGTGATCGCAGTTTCTTCACGGAAAGAACTGATTGATACTTGGACAGAAGGGAAGATTATTCATTATGACATGCCTCCTGAAATTTTCCAGACACAGGTCAGACTGAGACCCAGGCTTGTAACACCTCGTATAGAATACAGCAGGAGTTGTGTTCCTCTGGTGACTAAATGATCTACACGCATAGAATCAGGGACTGACTCTACGCAAGTAGCGGAGGGGATGGATAGCTGGATGAGCTATCACACCATAGCAATGTAAGAGAATTTTTAATGTAGCAAAGGGGAATATGCATCTGAAGAGCAGATTAAAAAGAGAGCTGCAGACAGGTTGCACGTGGATCAGATGAGACGGCCTGTGATCACAGCAGGCTGCAGATTCCTGCATTCTGCTACTCACCTTTCTTACTGAGAATGTCAAAGCCTTGCATTTCGAAATAGTTTATGCCAACAATACCAATTAGGTACAACATTACAGTGTCTTACGGTGTTTCTTCACAATAGCTGGGTTCAATTCATATGCTTTCAAGTTGAGATCCAGGTAATACTTTAAACATTTGTTGAAACCAGCACGACAAGCTGCCAGAAAACGTGAACTGACACTCTCAGAACAGTTAGATGAGCATACTCCACACACCCCAGTTTGAGTATACTCTCAGGATCAGAAATTTAAGAACATTTAGACTGCTGGCATCTGGCCATTTAATCTTGCAAAGAAGTTTACCCCAGAGCACATGGGACAGAGAGGTCAAGCTCTCTGCTGCGGTGGTTGCATGTTGCCCAGCTGAGCATCTGCAATGCCGTCACACAGCCAGGGCGTTTGGCAGTCACGCTCTCTTTTCCCCAACACTTTCCTCTTATGAAATACTTGTCACCACCAAGTCAGAAAGCTCAGCCAGGACAGTTTCATTGCCACAGGCTGGGGCAACAGAACATACTAGTTTCACTTTTCTTCTAATGAAATGTGAAAGAGGATTTGGTAAAATCAACTGTGTACTCGATCAATGAAGGGTTCCAAAGAGGATTTGTAAAGACAGATGGAGAAGAGTTCCAAAAAAGACACGAAAAAATTCACATCGCAGAATTTCCAGATTTCCATAATCTGGAAACAGCTGGTCCATAGCAAAGAAATCATCAGGGTGAAAAAGGTGAAAGCTGTCGAGCTGCAGTGAACAAGGAGAATCACAGAGTACATCAAGGTCTATAAAATGTGTGGTTGACCTTGTGCCAAACAGGCAAAAGACTCCAGATGCAGCAAACTAATCCCAGTGCTGAATCCAAACATCAAGAAAACAACGGTAAAATGAACCAATCTAGTAAAAGATTAAAATGCATTATTAATAGATTCATGTTGCAGATCTAAAATTAACAAACAAATGCATGTCTCCCTCAGATACTCAAAACTCATGTTTTAGTAAAACATGCAATAGCTTGCTTAGTGCTATAATATTTTCTGGTGTCATTGCATCCTAGACCAAATTAGAATCAAAGACTCTCGCTAATTAATGTTTGTTTATTTTTTCCCTTAGATGTCATCTCTTTCTTCTACTTTACCTGAAGTGCACTACCGCTACTTAGGAAAAAGAGCATTAAAACTCTCTGCAAGAACAGGGTAATAGGGAAGAGAACACATAAGGTTTATCAAACAGATATGATGTTCCTTTCATGTATTGGTTAGTTTAAAACAAGAATTTAAAAATAAACCCCACAAAACTAAATTCTGTTGAAAAAAAAGAAAAACAAAACAACATCCCCTTTCCTCTCAGCATTTCTGTCATCAGAAATTTGGCAGTAGTGCACATCCAAAGCTTTTATCAAATGAAGCCACTCATTTTTACATTGTTCCATCTGTTTTATTGTAAAATACTAGACATTTACGTATTTACTGTGTATGTATTTCTTTTAAAATGTGTAAGTCTTATGTAAATGGATATAAATATGATTTTTTAAAAATAAAATCTATGGTACATGGGGTCTCAGTGCAAACATTTGACAATACAGTGTCAATAATACTGTTTGTATCTTTCCATTCCACCATTTTTACAGTTTTTGGATTGTAACAGTCAAATGAATATGTTTAGCAGAGTTAGAAGCTTCAACATGTTCCTACTGAGAAAATCTGTCAATATTTAAAGTTGAACACCTGCCTCTGATGATGTATAATAGAATGATATAACCTGGAACTGGAGCCAAAATGGACCTCTAAAGACAAAATGGAAATGTCAGATATCCATAGAGAAGCACCATGATGGCTCACCTCTTAAAAACAAATAAACCCAGAAGAACTGTTTACAAAATAAAAAGCAATTTAATAAAACATGATTTATACAAAAACCAAAAACTTTCTTCTATGTTACCTGCGGACCAAGAAGAATCTTGCTTTACCAAGAGCCACCTTTTTGTTCCAGGATCTTCAGACACCAGCCAGCATTGGAAAATTAAATCTAATATTTGCATATGATCAGAGTCTCGTTTCCAGATATATTCAACAAAGAAAAAGAAAGAAAAGAGAAGCCAAACCCCACCATTTCTTCATTATAACAGGGCATTAGACAGGCTCCTGTCTAACGTTACGCTTTTAGCCAAGATGGCCTTGCTGAGACTTCACAGAAGTCAGTTTTATCAGAGGAAATAACTGAAAGACAGAGTGCTTAATATATAGTGTATAAAAGTTTAGAAGAGCAACTATTACCTGCTGTGGCTTTATTTGGTGGTGTTATTGTTGTTTATTCTTTGTTTAAATGGGAAGTTTCAAAGTAAGACCTACTTAATAGTCATTTACCTATTTGCTATTTTTCTGCTGCTTGAACTTAGCTCAAGACCTGTCTTTTAGTTATTTCTTTTAGCAGTCTGATCTGCAATGTTTGCACGTACATAAACATTTGTTTTGTCTATTTTCATTTGGCAAACTTCAGTCAATCAGATGGTGAAAGATTTTTCTCCCCCAATGTCAATAAAAAAGAATTCAGTGCTATTTGTGTTTATAAGTCTATTAAGCTTGGTATGCAGTAGCATTAAAATAGTTGGATGCCAGATACTTATAGCTAAGCATAAGCACATTTTGCCACTACCAGGTGAGTTACGATGGATTTACTGGTGAGAATCTGCCACGAGAGGGAGCACTGAACTTGCTAATGGGTGCGATACCATGGCTTGGGTTAGCACACAACCCCATAAAGACACGGCTCTTTACGTACACTTCCTCGGGTTTAACCGACATCATTGGTCATGTTCCTTCTCCTCCCTCAACCTCCTTTTGGATTCTTTTAGTCCAGAATGTCACAAAGTAAAGCAATGCAAACACCCTTTTCAGTGGCTGTAGGAGCATTGGAATACACTTCGCCTTGTAAATGCCAGCTCTCATTTTACAGAATTTCTGGTTTGGGCCCGCATTGTCACAGCCCACGCTCAAATTCAGGGGGCAGAGGAGAATGAGGTGTGTTGAGGAAAAGCATGAGCAAGATTTTGTGATCAAAGCTGCAGGTATCCTGCTGTAGGAGTACAACATCCCCAAATTACTTATTTCCATAGTGAAAGAAAACAGATTAGAAGAATTAAAAATATCTTTTTAAAAATAGTATTATTGTGACTTCCATTTTGATCTAAGGCTATAAAGGATATAAAATATAAGGATATATAAAATAAAAGGATATAAAATATCCTTTTATATAAGGATATAAAATCTCCTAGTACATCCCTGTCTCCCCCATATAAGTTGAAGCTCTACTCTCAACAGCCAGACATCGCGGCTATGCTAAATGTTGCCTACTTGGCTCCAACCCTTGCAGCACACTGGGACTAATTATTACATCAACCTCTTCCAGCCAAGTTTCAGTAACTCCCTGACCATTCAAATCTATCTGCATGCTTCTTCTCTCTGTAAACGAAATTAAGAAAATCAGTGCTCTCCTATCGCTTCTTAAATGGGCTTGTTCTTCCTTGATGGTATAGCCAGGTTGCTGGGCAGCACCGGAGCCCCACACAAGACTGACTACTCCTCCCTTTCTCCAGCTTGGCACGAAGCTAAAGCTGTAGACAAAGCATTCTGCAATCACAGTTCCTCAGCAAAAGGCTCCTCTGGAGAACAAAAGCAATGCCTGCGAAACAACTATTTTTTTCCATACTGTACTGCTGCAATAAGGTGGCTTGCTTTGTCTGGGTTTTCTGGATGCTAACAAATGAGACATTTGGCATTTCTGGAATTCTCCACATTACTAGGGCAGTAGCAGAGTGAGTACACCTGACCACTCTGCCCCTCTCTTTTAACCACGTCTCAATCGTAAATGATTCCCATCAAATAGAAAAAAAGAAAAGAAGAAAAAATATAATTAAAAAAATTTAAAATAAAGCTCAGGCTTCCTCAGAAAGCAGAAATAAGTTATTGCAAACATTTTTGTCATGGAGACATTTTAAGAATGCTAACTATTCAAGCTAACTATTCAGTTCAGATAACAGATAATTGTTTCTTGTCAATATTAATATGAGCAAATAGCCCCTCTGAAAGGTAGGTGCCTAAATCCATTATTAATTTATTTAAAAAAAAAAAAAAAACCAAAACCAAAACAAACACAAGTCTGACATTAATTCTCTCTCCCTTAAAAAAAGAGCCCCGAGCTAGACAACAGGTTACCTTTCCTTAATAATGAAGAAACTGGTGTAGGAATGTAAGATGTCACTGAGAAAATTATACAAGATGGAGAAAACTAATTCTCCTTTCCTACATCCTATTACAGTATCTTTACTAGAGGGCTCGTGCTCTCACTAATTAGTTCCCCTCCCGTTTCTGCGATTGCAAGATGACTGCAGCCGGGATAAATACACCAAACATACACGTCTCAGCTTTCAGTGTACGAGAAAAATAATGGCCATGTACCTCATGAATGTGTCACAGTTTCTCTGTGATAAGACCCTTGTAGCTTCTTACTGATTTAAACAGCCCATCAGCGACAAATCCCAAGATCTCCCTCTTGCCCTGTAGCTGTTCAGCATAGGTTGCTAAGCTGTAGCATTGTGAAACTGAAAAATACTCCATGGTCTCTGTAAGGCACTCTGTTATTTGACATGAGCCTCCCATTAAAGTCTTGGTACTTGAACAATCCGTCGCGAAGAAAATAATATCTTCAACTAACTGCAACTTATATAAGTATTTCAAGAAAGTTATCAGGGCATCTGAGGAATAAAATTACTCCCACATATAAACCACTAACCTGTATAGTTATCTATATAGATATAGCATATCTACCATAAAGGATCATTAGCCTTTACTCAGTCTTTAAATGCTTTTACTCCCTGTTCAGATTGTGATTTTCAACTAAATCAAAGAGCTGAGCAGGGTGGCTACCTTATAACAATTATATAGCAAAAAAACAAGTACAGCATAGACTGAAACCAGGCTGGTTTATTCTATGACTGTATGACCTGATTCAACACGGCTGGCTCAGCTGCATGCAGTCCCTAGTGAGAAAACACATGGACTTTTTATTTCCTATGGCACTGGTAGAGCTCATTGACTCTAGAAAAAGGTCATATTTATTTAGAATACATGCTTTTTATTGAACATTACTATGAGCAAATCAAGATTTTCACAGATTTGAAAGCCAGAACTTATCATTCTACAAAAAAGGCACTTCAGAAAGTTATTGACTAAAAAAATTAGAGGAATCTAACTTACAGTAGAAAGGCTTAGGAAAAAAAGAAATCAGTGGAATCAAGAAAACTAATATAAAATTTTTTAAATTTATAAAAATTTAGAAGACATAAAGGCTCATCATTTACAAGTGACAACAGTTTAGGTCTGTAATTATTTTCACATTAGAATTCCTATCTGTTGCTGTCATCAGTTCACAACTTACCTTTTGTAAGCTGTTTTAGCAAAACTCAAGTTACTGGTCGCATTATACAATAATGGATTGAAATGTAAGGTTACATGATATCATATGAGATAATCCAGTGGCTCCTTCCCTTTAAGGCTATAGAAATGTATGAATTCTATTTGCAATTCTCAGCAATCTTAATAACCAGCATATAATGACAACATGCAGAGACTTAAGTATGCTTCATTAGCTGTGGCAATATTGTAAAGAACATAGTAACATTTCTGAAATTAAAAAAGTTAGTCCCAAATCATTACTAGTTTTTAAAATGTGGCATTTCCTAACAGAAAGTCTCTTTGTATACTGCAGTAACTGACACATTTGTTATCAGTCTCTTATCCCATTTAATTTTTCTTTAGTACTTCTTCAATGTGTTTAAACACGCTAGCATCTTCAATGGTTGGTGTTATCTGAAAAAGAAGGACATACAGAAGCATGTGATAGTATATTGCTGTTCTACAACAGTAAGATAGAATTTCATTCAGAGAATCTTCTAAATCTAGCCTTCAAAAGTGATCAAGTAAAAAGTATCTGGAAAGCTCTGGAACCTGATAATCTTTTGGGTAAGGCAGAGTACAAATAAAACATAGTGTACTACCTGAGTCATGGACCAGTTGGAGGATGGTCTAGAGAATTGAAACCACGATGTTGTGTCTTTGGATATGCACATGTGCCTAGTTCATGAAAGCATACAGCTCCAACTTACCTTATATGGTTTTCCACTGACTAGTGCAGAAAGAGCTGAACGTGGTATCTTGCCAGAGCGTGTTTTTGGTAGCTGTTTCACAAAGATGCCCTTCTGGAAAGCTGCTACTGGACCAATGTTAGTTCGAACTCGTTCAACAATCTCTTCCAAAATCTTCTTCTCTTCTGTCTTTATACCTAGTGAAGAAGTTCATATCCTTTACCTTTTCTGAGACTTTTGCAAGTCTTAGTAACATCAGTAGCATCAAGCTCTCACCTTCTCTCAGCACGCACAGCGCAAATGGAACATGTCCTTTTAAAGCATCCTCCTGGCCCACAACAGCACAGTCTGCCACAGCATGGTGGAAGAGAACACACTGAGGGACAGAAAACAAAACCAAACCAAACTAATAATAACTGAACGTTTCAGTGAAAAATTCCATTGGCATGGACATTAGACTTATTTCTTACATTTTGACAGCAAAAAATATTTAGTCAGGACACCTCGATTCCAATTACACATGCTACAGATGCACGTGTGTATACTTTCATACACACGTTTAGTTTTCAAATACAAGAAATAAAAACTATGGCAGCACAAGATACAATTATAGAACAAATCAAAAGTGATCTCCCCACAGCTTTGGGAAAGTATCACATCTTGGTTTTTGTTAGTGAGATGTTCGCTAGAACAAATAACATTAGTCTAACATCACAAATAACACGGAGCTAAGTGCATGGAGTAAGGACCAAAACCGCAGGAGAACTCCTGCTACAGGGCTATAAAGTCATATTGGCTCATTGTCTCTGACTTCTATCTTTTTCATTCTTTGTTGCACAAAGGCATAGTTTCAACCAAAGCCAAATACAGGCCCAGCCTCAGCTTGCAGCCATCCCAGTTCAGCACACTGTCTTGGAAGCATTTGGTCTCAGCCTCCTTAGACAAAAAACGGAATTAAACCAGAGTCCCTCCCTTCCTACTTCACGTTTACACAATTACACAAGTGATGGATAGTAGCACTAATATCTCAAACTCTCTTTTAGTAAAAAAAGTGAGATCCTCTTTTCCTTCCAATTAGCCAGCTGAGGTTCTCACTTCCTGGAAAAAAGTCACCAGGATGTCTCAGTGCATACTGAGGTGTGTGTCACTAAGTCTGGGACAAAGTTGGAAGTTGTGAATCCTCTTCCAATGTAACTGGCTCTTTTCACGTAGATATCAGCGTCCTGTGGGACATCTTGCTGTCGACAGTCTTTCAACACATCCTCCGTACTCAGCCAGAAAAAGGACCTAACATGACCGTACACAAAGGCCACACAGAGGTCACATAATGTGACTGAGCATATTAATTTATTTGTGCATACACGGACTATGTGTTTTCTCATATCAGATCTTCACATACTATGTTGTCAAAATCAAAGGCAGTGGGATGACTGAAAGAAAGACTGAAAGAAATTTTAACAATAACAGGCTTTTTTCTCTCATTAAGTAGGAGCACCACATTTGCATTGGCTACTTGTACAATGGTATGGGAGTGAGGAAGAAGATGGGAAAGGTATGGAGAAGACAGGAGAAAAAGACCTGAAGGAAGGAAAAGCAGAATCACTGCTGTTCCGATTAACAAAAGGGAGGCTCTAGTGTGACCTGGTTGTGAAACCGATGGTGGAAGAAACAGTTCCAAGGATCTCCTATAACGCACCCTAAATGCTGATTTCACCATCCTTTAGATTTGTAGTCAAAACAGGAAGCAAACCCCACTCCTCTATGCCATGTCACTACATCAAATGGGTTTTAGCAAAATAAATCTGCACAAAGTGTGTGTTGCATACTTTGTTTGACAGAAGCTATACTCATTTCACAAACTATGATCCCAGAAAAATCCTAAGCTACAATAAGGCAAATAATAAATACTTAATGTTGGAGGCATGTTCTATCAAACCACAAAAGCATGACCATTTATGCACACCTTTTGAAACTGTAGATTTTTGACGGGAATGAAATGGGATGTGCACGTGCAACAGCCTGGAGTTACTTCTGAGTGGGCTCATCCCAGAACTAGAAGGGCTGAGGAGCCTGCTGCAAAAATGTTGAAGCTAAATATACACAAGTGTACTTGAATTCAGATGCAGTCTACTTTGTTCAGAAGTCATTGTATCCAAACTGATGAATCACACAAGAATGAATCTTATGCAACTCCAAATCTCCATGGTATTTCAATGCATCACACACTTATGAGCTTTGGCCAGTCCTAGCCCAGAGCCTCAGTAACGCATTCCGTTTCCTGCTATAAATGCCCATTCTTTCCTGCTCTGACTTCTTGACCTTGACCAAAGCAACTTGATTGCCATTAAAAAAAAAAAAAAAAAAAAGAGAGGAAAAAAAAGAAGAAAATGCAACGAATTGTGGAAAAGTAGACTAGTAAGGTCTACAACCAGAGAAACTGTGCTTTCCACAAAAACATAGGAAAAAGGTCTGCAGCAATCTGACGTTACCATCAATACCATAATTACCTATCAGGCATCAACAGGACCCTACGGTGGAGATTTAAGTGTTGCCACCTTGTTTTGTAGTAGGTTGTTTGCATCATTGAAGTCTGTCAATTGTTCATAAAATTCTTACGTTAAGCTGTAATATTGCAGTCACTGTAATATTTTCCTTCACTAGTCTATCCAAATTCTTACCAACATCCCTTTGACTTTGGGACGGCTAATTTCAAATGACTGAAAGTGTAAACACTAATTTAAAAATTATCAAACTTTGCAAGACAGGCTGAAAAGAAGAACAGAGAGAATTGGCACTAGGTATTTAAATATTGTTTAAAAGTAAGAAAAATTTCAAGAAAGTGAAATGGCATTCCTAGAATGATCACTGGGTGCAAGGACGGATGTCTAATGCAGCAGACGACAGAAACCCCACTGTGAGGACAGAGGTTTCTCATGCTAAATTCTTCATTTTCAAGTCTGTTGCGTCAGACAGGCAAGACTTGATCTGGGCATTTTCAGAAAGGCACAAGGCAAGCAAGGACACCAGAGATGTACAGACGGAAGAGATGGATGGAGAGACACAAGCTGAGGTTACCATAACATTCACTGATTGGCAAGGTAAACAGTAACACCTACTGCACTGCAGTAAAGATGGAGCCCTAATGATACTAATAGATACCTTAGACAAAGAAACTAATTGTTTGAAACATAAAAAAGCTGCAATTGTTAGTCAAAGCACTAAGGAAAAACTTGTTAAGCTTGTAATGCAGCTATAATGTAAATGCAGATAATATACTTGCTCAACAAGGTGACTGTCACTTAATTAGATGGCGATTCAATGAACCTCTAATTCTGTATTTACTGATCTTACTGAAGAGCTAATTGTGGTCTTGTTAATGCTTTCCCATTTAACTAGCAATTTGCTGTGCATGCATTCACAACACTTGGTTTTTTGCTTTGTTCAAAAGGTGAATAGGAAAGCTTCTAGAATTTTGTAGTGAGGAAACATGTTTTGTTTCTAGTGGAAAGACCTAACTAGCAGGGAGGAAAACAGAGACACTGAGCTCAGGACAACAGATACAAAGATAATACAGCTGAGGAGGTGATTCAATTCATCACTTGTACTATCTTCAGATTCAGCCTGAAGCAAAGAAACAATGCCCAGCTCAGCCCCTGAGCAGTAAGGGGTAGGGATGAGATTCCCTGCTGCGCTTTAGTAGAGCAACATAAAAAACTGACTTCAAAGGGAAAGAGGTTTAAGCGGACTGAAAGCCACCTTTACGGCTTCATAGACACAAGTCAGGGCAGCGACTGGTTCAGCTCCCTGGCTGACCGATCCTTGAAGGATTGCTTATGTTTATCTGAATTTGTTCACTTCCATGTAATCAGAACTTCTTCTATTCTCTTTTAAGTTTTCTAGCCTTTAAAAAAAATAGTCACTAGACTAATAGACATTATAAAGCAAAAAATGACTAAGAGATTAGTTTGTGATTCAGTGAACAGTTGAATTCAGAGTTCTGAAAAGTGTAGTTTTCCCTTGTACATGCCCAGCACACTTTTTTCTATACTCCCTGAATAAGCAATTGATATGTCATCAGGGAAATTTGTAACTGGCAATCAATCACAGCAGTTCCAGAAAGGTGAGTGAACAATGATATGAAATTCAGATATTATTATGAACTGCACTATTGTCAACTTTTTGACTTGCATGAGTATTACATTAATGACTTTCAATTTAACAGCAGGGGTTTTTTTTACGGAAATTTTCATTGTTCATTTAGCACTGCTCATACAATAAGAGACAAAACAGCTCTCCAGAAACTGTGAAGAAAACTCTTCAAATCAAGAAAAAGCACTGAACGTGAGTCTATGCGAAAAGAATTCAACCAACAACTAAAAACTGTATTTTAGGAATAAAAGTTTCTATTCCTAAGTAACTACAGTAGCTGGTGAAACTACTTGGCGCGCTGACCCTGCATTATCTTAATGTATTCCAAAATAAGTTATCAGAGCTTACACAAATGCTTCCCATGCTACCATAGTGCTCCTTAACTCCACCTTCAAATGTCAAATCATGCCTGTTTTATCAATCCCATGGTACAAACTACTTATTGTTGACGAAGTTTGTTATGGTCCCAGAAAGCACCTTAATAGGAAGGACCAGAAACAATTAATGTTTTTGTTAAAAGTACCAATGCAAATGCAATTTAAAAAAAAAAAAAAAACAAAAACCAACAAAAAAACCCCAAAACTACCAGAAAGAAAATGAGAGATTTTGTGAGATTTTCAGTCTCTGCTTTCTTTATTCATCTTTCACTCTTCTTTTTTTACTGTCAGGCAATGCTCACCTCTTCAATTGCGCCTGCTGAAATTCTGTGTCCAGCAACATTGATCACATCATCAGCTCGAGACATGACATATAAATAGCCCTCTTCATCCATATAACCTGCATCCATAGTATCATAATATCCCTAGACACAACACAACCAAAAATAAACTCAGAAATAGAACTAGAAACATCTCCCATGAAACCAACAAACAAAACTGCTTGTTTCAAATAAAATATGTATTGGGAGCCTGAGAGATTTTATTCTCTAATATTTTTCATCATTCTTCTGTCATAATATACCATGCAGGTCCCTTTCCAGAAAAGGTTTTGTAGTCTTTGTTAAGACAGAACAGAAGACAATACATAAAGCTGGATGTTTTCCCACTCTGCTTGCTTTAATCCCTGATGGGTTGGAGAAGGATGTTGCCTGAATCTACACAAAGAGAATGGAATTGTTACGATACAATGACAGTTGTCAAATTGCCCATAAAAATATTCCTGTTTGGTGGATCCAAACATGCATCATCATCATGATGCAAATGCACACAAAAAATAATTTGCCTGATCAACCCGCTCGTTTACTTTTATTGAACCAAACCTTCCATTTTGGACATTCACATAGGACCACTCTACCTATCTCTAAGGCAAGGAGGAAGCCAGTCCTTGGATAGTTCGTTGGACAAGGAAACCACCAGTTCAACTGGGAGCCTCCAATATATTTACATGCACAGCAGGCAAGCATGTATTCTGGACTGATAAGAAGTTAAAATGACTGCATGTCAACAGTAGTATTTGAAGCTATGCTAGTCTAAGGTTGTGATGCTTATATCTTTAGATCAAATGACATGAACCAACTTTTTTAGGTTCAGAAGCCTGGGGTTTACTACTTCTGTTTGAGATCTTTTAAAAAAAAAAAAAACAAACCCAAACCAAACAGTGTGTCCAAACACTTAAAATATGCATGAACAAAGTTTTGCCTTGAAATGTTTTTAATTCTATAACACATATACCAAAGATCTCCCATTAAAATAAAGCATGGTAGTTTTGTATGTTATCCAGTCTAAATCTACTATCAAAGTTCTGCAAGATTACAAAAAGTTTATATAATTAATTTTGTAATTCTTACTGGAAATTTTTGGAAATACAACTTCTGGAATGTTTCCTGATTTTCCCAAAGACCTGAGAATGCTCCAGGAGGCAAAGGCAACCTTAAATTAAAAACAGCAGAGGAAAGTAGTTAGAAACACAGATATAACAAGTACAGCTCATGCTCTCCATTCATACTTTATATTCAGATAATTAACTATAAGCTATACAATCAGAAAACAGTTATTTTATATTATATGCTGATAACACATCTAAAAGACCATATATTTGTTGTGATCACACGCATATAGCTCTGAACTGTATCAGACCAGTTTTATATAACATAAGCATCTCTCACATTCAGCAAAATAACGTTTGGTCTAGTAAACACTACGTGCTGTACTGTGAATATGTTATGAGCATTCAGCTTTCAACATTTCCAAGGATTAAGCATCTGTCAGGAATGTGTGCATAAACGCTATGACACAGACAATTTCATTATTATAGGTATCTCTTTAACACACATACACACTCAACACATGTATAGACATATGAATTGAATTATCAGATGTGCAGATCTTCAGTTTCCATAAAAAGATATAACTCAAATTACTTCAGTCATGAGAATCTGAATAAAAATGCTTTTTTAGTTTAACTATGCATAGTATTATTGGAATTATTGGAGGAGGTTTTGAAAGTATATTGATGAAAGTCTCTTTTAGAACTAGAATAACTGGACTTATTTTTATTTTTTTAAAAAGTGAAGCTGCAAAATTTTGGATTGCTTTATTAGTTGAGATTTCAGTGCACACTATACACCCATTCTTCAGTCACGGACACTGGCATGACAGGACATGGGGCACTTCACATCCGTATCTGCCGGAAGAAAAGAAGCTACAGATGTCTCTGCTAACAAAGAACTGTTTTTTTTCCTTCAAGCTCTGATAGGGTTAAACACAGCTTACTTGAACTGCCTAGGAGACACATATTCAGGCACATCAACACATGTCTTATGAAGCTTAACCCTAGTACATGCAAGCAAGCATATTTATACAAATAAAATCATAAATGCCTCATACAGATTTTACTAGCATATGCCTGCCTTCCTACCCAGCAAATCTTTACCCAGGGGTATTTTATTTTCTACTCTAATAGTGCCCCTATGACTCGAAAAGGCAGCACCTCTAGTGAAACACCCCTCTGTAGCGTAGCAACGCTGGTATCATTACAAGTCTCTTATGATGTTCAGGTCACAAGAACAGGTGCTACCAGCTCAGTGACATGTACAGTTCTAATGTTACATATCTATAATTATTCTTTTTGTAAATGTAGATATGTTCAACCTAAATATGGTATAAAGAGTACAAGCCATATTATCTAGTAATGATTCAAATCCATGGTTTTGTTTTTTTTTTTTACAATCTCGTTTTTTTCAGCTTAATTCAGCTTGGTTAGCATAATAGAATATACTACTATAAATATTACTACTTTCTCTGAGGGTTCTGGCTCAACACATGCTATAAATCACGTTCCCTGAAAGTATGGTTAACGTAAGGCCAGAAATGCCAAGACGCTTCACAGGTAGTCATCCAGACTTCAGGAGGGCAGGCTGGCTTCTGCCCATCTGGAGGGAACTCACTGGCCTATCATAAGCCTTTCCAGGTTAGCGAGCATCCTTGTGATACACAAACACGACCTATAGAGTATTTGCCTTGAAAAAAAAAATTACAAAAACAACACATTGATCCTGGTGTTTGTGTAAATATGAGTTTAAAAGAAAAATCTCTTATTTAGATTCAAGAAAAACCACTAGAGAATAGTAGTTACTATGGTTGTTGCCTGGTTGCTAATAGCATAGCAATTCATAACAGCCTCAGTCATTGCAAATTTTGCACTTTAAATTTATTTAACAGTCTGAAACATCCTTGTGATGGGAGAGAAAGGAATATTCGTATTGACAAAGTCCTTAATTTCTCCACAGCTCTTTTCAATACTTTGCAGTTAGTCATTAAATAGAAGAACCAATTTTATTGCTGAAATCAGAAAAAATTTCCTTTCTGTAACTGTAATTGTTTAGAAATCTAATCACAGAAGTATGAAGTATGCAGCCTATCACCAGAAATATAATCCCTGCTCCCACCATTTGGGGTTTTGGGGGCTTTTTTGTTGTTGCTTCTCTATTTTTCTTGTGGTTGGGGTTTTTTTGGCTTGTTTGGTTTTCTTAAAGCAAATTGCACATCCAAAGTGCATATTTTGTGAGCCTATGGAGACCACACTGCTAAACTACTGGCTGCCACAGGTATTTCTATAGCACAAATCATAGCACAATACAGACACAATCTGAAAATGTGCCTCCATGGCTTTCTGTAAAAGATTACTTGCAGTTAGGACTCCATTCCATCTACTAAGCAAAAACTGAATGCCATCTTCCATGTGTCCCTCTTTCAGACTAAACAATTCCACAGCAATGGGCACATACAATTCTTCCATGATAGTAACGTTCTCAGCATCATTACTACCTAGAACTTCTAGATGCTGTGCAAACACAATTAATTAATAAAATTAAAGGTAGAATTCAGCTTGACGGAATGCAATTACATGTATTGGAAATTTGCCAGGACATCAGGATGAAAATGCCCAGAGTCAAAAATACCTCCATCCTACTGCTGTCAGTGGGAAGGCTGCCATGAATTCCAAAGGGAGCAGAACTGAACCATAATTAGGTGAAATGAGCCAGAAGAAAGTCAGATAGTCAGAAAATAACAGCAACCTGAAAGCCAGCATCTCTTCCTTTCCTCAATCCCTCCATAAAAAAAGGAACATTTTGAGATGTTGGGCTTGGGTCTGTTCTCTCTAGGAACCAGCACACACCTGCAAAAGTTCTATGTTTAAACACTGCTGCCTCTTTGTCCAAACATTGAGTTGATACTCAAGGACTTTTGAGGTTATTTTTATTAAGAGGACGTATTGACCAAAAAAAAAAATGCCAGCTATGCATAAGTAAAAGCATGATTGCCCCAGACATGATCCTGCTTTCTTTTCAGAAGTGACAGGAGCAGAGACGACCAAAATAGGAGGAGGTAGGTTCCTTCATCATCATTTCCACAATATGCAAAGAAGTTGGTTTCCCTTTGGGAATTATTTGCTGTATTTCTCTAGCTATTGGTTAACTCCTCTCTCTCATCCTGAATACCAAGCCACAAACCAGCCAGCGTTGAGCCTTTAGATTTGCTATCAGTTTAAAGATAAACCCTCCCTTACACTATTCCTGCTTGGATTTTTCATATGGTCTTAACGCTGGCAGCATCTCCTCTCTCATCGTTGTTTCTTCCTTCTGGAGAAGACAGTCACAAGCTTCAACAAACACAAATTCAAGATAAGTTTGCCAGCTTTTTCTAAACTATGAATGTGTTACCAGCTATATTGGATCAGGTTAACTACAGACAACTCATCCCATATAAGTAGCAAAGGATAGGCACAGTTTCAAACACAAGAGCAGGTTCAAGCCAAAAACTTACACTGAACTGAATCAAAGCACCTGAACTTGATAAAAGTTTACCTTTGGATTTCAAACTTCAAAAAAAGCTGTATAGGTCTGAATTTTGATCTCACTCTTGCCATTTTTTCACCAGTACAGCAACAACACTACAAATGATGCTATTCTCCATTTACTCCAGTGAAATTAAGGTGACCATAGCAGAACTGCAGGAATACAGATCCAGGCCCATTTCTCATTTCAAGGTTGAACACATTTAGAACAGCATCAGGAAAGCTACGTAAACTGTGTAAATTAAATGATATAAATTATATGGGTTCATTTTACAAAGATCCACTCTGGTTACATTTTACAAAGATAAGAAGGTAATTTCATTATAAAGTGGAGAAACTAAGACAGATTAGGTGAGCTTGGCAGCATCACAGAAAAACTCTGAACTGCTTTCACAGTAACTGTTTTCTGTTAGAGAATTTTAACCGACAATCATTACCCATTTTTTAAGCATTGTTTTACAGTTCATTTAGTTTTTCATACAACGGTGGCTGACCTTATACAGAACAGCCCACCTTTAGCTTAGCCCAAGAAAATCTGACTCTGTGTGTCACATCCTTTCAGGATGCCACTCAAAATGATGCAAGATTCTTTGTTGATGGAACAAAGCAATTATAGAGACAGCACTCAAAAGTTAATTTACAGAGAAAAGCAGATTTCTGAAAGTACAAATGAAAGTCAAAACCTCTTAGAGGTGTTACCTTGCTGAATTTCAGAAAAGACATCCTTTTATTTTATGGTAGGCAACGGTACTCACAGGCTGTTCATTACAGCCAGTCAAAGCAAGTATAAGCCATTGTTAAATGAGTTTGGGCTTCTGAATGGAGCTAAATCATCCTGACTGGCAGCTATATTATTACTCAGCATTTATGTATTGCTGTGCATAAACATCACTCTTAAAAATTTTTGATTGCAAGTTCGAAAGCCATCTGGAATTTAGAAGCTTTTTCAGATACAAGGAACAACAGCACTGGAAAAAAAGGGTGGAGAAGGGGCCAGAAAAGAAAGGCCATCTCAAATATTCACCAGTTTGCATGAAATAGTCCTTTAATTAGCTGCAAGAGGTCACAAAAGTAGTTGGTTTCAGTGTGGATTTTGCAGAAAAAAAAGAGTTTAGTGAGAAAGAGAGAAAGCATAAAAAAACCTAGTGAAAGTGCTTGGAAAAGGCTAAAAGTAAAGAAAGTTCAAATGCTACTCACATGTATTCAGCCAGAAATCTGTTAGAAAACCCATCTTTGGCCAAACTCAGTCCTACACATTGTTTCACTTATAAAGGGAAAAGACAAAGCTGATAAAAAAAACCATGGGAGGCTGGCAGGGAGAGCAAACTTTTGCACAGATTCATCACAATCATCTAATCTGACCTCCCACATAACACAGTTTAAAGGATGTCATCTACTAAATCCTGCCTCAAGGCCGTAACTTTTGTTTAAATGACAGTGTATCTTTACGATAGATATCCATGTTTGACTTCGAAGTGTCAAAGAAAACTACCATATTGCCAAGAATTTGTTCCAATGGTTTAATAATGTCACTGTTAAAATTACGTGGTTTACTTCTCATCTAAACATATCTAGCTTCAGCTTCCAATCTCCTTATGCTAGATTAAACAGCAGTCTCTCAGAGATGTCTTTGTCCTGTGGGTATTTCCCAACCTTGATAAAGTCATCACTTAACTGATCTTGGATAAACTACATACCACAAGTTACACTGTTTCTTTGAACCAAGCTTTCCAGCACTGAAGTCACTCACATTCATATCTCCTCTAAAATCCAGCCAGTTTCTCAATAGCCTTTTGAAATACAGACATAAGAACTGAACATAATGCATTAATGGTTTTACTAACATCATATCCACAGATAACAGTAATAGCTCCTTTTCAGTTTCCCTACTGAGTAACAAGGGATCATATTGCCTGCTTAGTTAAACTAGCAGCTACACTTCATTCAAAGATCTTGTGTATTCAGAGGTTTAGCCATTTTCACATAAAAAGCTCCTTTGAAAGTCACTGCTTTCTAGGGTACAGTCCTTCACCTTATAAACCTAGCAAATTTTCATGATTCCTAGGTGTATGACCTCTACTTACAAGAACGTATTGCAAGTGGTCTATGCAGGGCGACACACTTTCTTTACATGTTTCTACAAGCAACCCTTTTCTCCCTCCAGCAATCTTCCTTGAGGGTAGCCACTCAGACTGGTCTGGAACACATCCTCTGTTGGGTTGCCTTTAATCTTCTGCCACCTTATGTAAATTTTTTATTTTGTATTTTAAAAATTAATAGGAAAACGTTAAACACCACTTCCAAAATGGCAAAGCACATCATTCAAATGACAAAAAATAAAATTAACTCAAGCAATGGAGATATAGCTAAATCCCCTTCAGATATTCTAGAACAATCACATATGAGAGACATTTCTTAGAGTGTTTTGAATATTGGGGACTATTACATTCATAGAAGGAAATTTCAGAATATTGATTATTTTTTTTATCATTGGATCAAATCTAATGATAAAAGAATATATTCTTTTAAAAGCACAGAACAGCAATAGTGTCACACTTACAAAAAGAGAAAAATTGACAGCATTCATTACTGAGACACAAGGTAATGATAAGATCTTCAGCAGCTATTTTGGCATCTCAGGTAGCTTCTATTTAACTGTCTGTTTTCTGAGTTAAGGCCATATACCCCTCTCTTGGCTTCAGATGGAGCCAACCCTTCCTTTCACACTGCATCAACTGCTGGCTTCTTTTTCTTCCTGGGAATGGGAAGAGCACAAACGAGAGCTGCGACCTTTCTCATGAGCATATCCCAAGTTAGAATGTCCATGGGTTGACCCATCAAGTCTTATAAGATTTTTCTTTAATAGGATACCAAGGTACTACAGTGTGCTGCAAAAGATGACATCTTTTTCTTTCCATGCGAACTGCATGAAGTTCAACAAGGCCAAATGCAAGGTCCTGCATGTGGGTCGGCACACCTATAGGCTGGGCGAGGAATGGATTGAAAGCAGACCCGAGGAGAAGGACTTGGGGGTATTGATTGATGAGAAGCTCAACATGATCCAGCAGTGTGCACTTGCAGCCCAGAAACCCAACCATGTCTTGGGCTGCATCAAAAGAGGTGTGACCAGCAGGTCAAGGGAGGTGATCCTGCCCCTCTACTCTGCTCTTGTGAGACCCCACCTGGAGTACTGCATCCAGCTCTGGGGGCCCCAGTACAGGAGAGACATGGAGCTGTTGGAGAGAGTCCAGAGGAGGGCCACGAAGCTGATCAGAGGGCTGGAGCACCTCTCCTGTGAGGACAGGCTGAGAGAGTTGGGATTGTTCAGCCTGGAGAAGAGAAGGCTCCAAGCAGATCTAATTGCGGCTTACCAGTACCTGAAGGGGCCTACAGGAAAGATGGTGAGGGACTGTTTATCAGGGAGTGTAGTGACAGGACAAGGGGTAATGGGTTTAAGCTGAAGGAGGGTCGATTTAGATTAGATATTAGAAAGAAATTCTTTACTGTTAGAGTGGTGAGGCACTGGTTGCCTAGAGAGGTTGTGGATGCCCCATCCCTGGAAGTGTTTAAGACCAGGTTGGATGAGGCTTTGGGCAATGTCGTCTAGTGGAGGGTGTCCCTGCCCGCAGCAGGGGGGTTGGAACTAGATGATCTTTACGGTCACTTCCAATCCAAACCATTCTATCATTCTATGACTTTCTTCCCTTTAAGCTCTTTCTATTGTGCATTTTAATGATTACATTCCTGGCTTCGGCTTGCTCCAAACTTCCACATAGGTATTGATTATTTTTTTTTAAAGCATTATAAGAAATATTAAACAAGTAATCTTTTTATTGAACATCTATTTGTTCTCTGTATAAAGACTGAACACAGTACCACAAATAGTGAAACTGTGAATGGGTCGCTTACTTCTGAACAACATCTCTTCCACTAAAGGATATTAACTTCATGGTATTTACTTCAAAATTCCTGTCACATTTCTATTAGGCTAACTCAAAATTTAAAGTTATAAAAAGCTGTAAATCTATCATAACCCTTTCTTTAGAAAACCTCGCAAATAAGTACTATTTTTGACTACTTGACACTCTGACAGTACTTGTACATAAAGTTTTGCATGATTTTGCTCTATATAGCGGGGTGGGTCATCATTTGAATCATTTTAACTACTGACAGAACAATGTAATTTTCCTTCCTCTTCCTCTACTAATTCCAAATTCATGAAAAAACCCCACAATGTTAATCATCTGCAGAGCCTTTCACACAGTCACTATCGTTAAATGCAATTCAACCAACACAACCAAAGCATTTCACAATCACTGTATGAGGTAACTACACTGTCTCACCTCTTTCTGAATACAGAACAGAAATATTTATGTGATTCTGTGCAGTAGAGATAATAAAACATATTTGTAAATACTTATACCATAAACCTCCATTATTACAGCACAAAATTAGCTATACAAACACTAGAGGAAGTGTAACTAGGATCTAGCAGGAAATTTATTGGCAGGCATTACTCTGGATAGAATGAGTCTATGGCAAATGTAGTCCTCTTGCTGTTGTGAGTGAACATAAAGAATGACACTAGCTAATCAGATGGTGCTGACAACTGCTTCATAAAATAAACCTAATGGGTTTGCAATCTTTACAATATAAGAGTAAAACTGAGTTTCCCACTGCACTGGAATTTAAATGGGATTTCTCTTTGCTAACGTTCCTTATGAGAACAGGCAACTTTGAAAATTCTCATGGCTAACCATGATTACATATATACACATACACACGCACATTTTCAAGTGTGTATTAATTACAGGCAAGTCAGAAATGCAAGCAGAAGTGTGTCACTAAATCAGACTGGTCTTGCTAATGGAAATGGAGGTATTGCTACTATCATTTTCACTTCAGAATAAATCCTCAGTTAATTATCTTTCATGTCCAAAGATTCTAGCTCAACAAAATGAAAATTTAGAAACAATTCATACAAGCCCATCCTCACGAGCTGCAGTCGTCTTCATTTTCCCTTGCCCTTTCATCATAGATGTTGTGACACTGCATTTGATTACTTTATCCTGAAAGACCTTTGAAGTCAAAAAGATTATTGCATTGTCCAGGTAAATTAGCCTGTATGAGAGTTCTTATCAGCAAAAATCTTTCCCAAGTGCATAGATGATGGTTATATGAAAAAACCTCAGGTATCAGTTGGCAGATGAGTAAAGAAAAGAACGTACCTGGGGCAGAAAGATGGAGTAATTAGGTGTAAGAATTACCTTTCTAAAGTATTTAATTTTATCCTGCAGGAGTCAAAGTTTACAAGTCTGCTGCAAGGATATTTTAAATACTATACTTATGAGCACTGCAGGCCTCAAGCAACCCTCAACAGTCTTTAAAGGGAGTTAGGTTGGGATAAAAATAACAAAGAGCGGCAGCATACCACTTTTGCACAGTTAGTATTGTAGGCAGTGCGTGGCCATTCTCCTCTCTCAGAAATACTAAAGAATATTTCTCAACTCACGTGCGCTGCAGATAGATAAACATCTGTGTTCTTTTCTAAAATGGTACGCCGTATTTTGCTGCTGAGTGTATGACAGAGTAATAGTTGAAACTACCCTGACCCCCCATTTTCTTCTAGCTGCACGGGGATGTGTCCCTGGGGTGACAAACAAACACTGCCAGTAACAAGGATCATCCCCACTATTTTTAAGGGGTCTGTACACGTAGCAGTCTGCTGAAGAGATGAAGAGAGGAAAGGCTTCTTTGCAGGAGGGCTTTATGAAAAGCAGCCCTAATCAAAAAATTTAAAAAGTTTACAGCTAAATAACTGCTTAGATGAATAAAAGCATAAGATAGAAAATGTGATGCCTTAACCTAAAGGCCACAGATTTTTATGACCAAAAAAACAACTAAACACTGCAGCAAATTGTCACTTACCAGAATGAAACCTGGAACAAAGTGTTAAGACACTGTGAACCATAATATCCTAAACTCAACTTCTTTTAACAGTCCAGACTGAAATGTTGGAAGTGTTTAAAAAAGAAAAAAACAAAACAAAAAAACCCCCACAATTGGCCTTCTAGAGGTCATCAATACCTTTGCCTTGTTTTGTTGGGTTTTGGGTTTTGGTTTTTTTTCTGTTAAGCTGCAGAATGAATTTTAAGAGATCCTATTTTCTCACAAGATTAAGTCAGAAAAAAGGCCGGAAGAGAAAGTGGGGTACCTTTTGCTCAGAACCTACCTCAGAATTGGTTTCATATTGACTATGTCAATTATACAACATGATTTCTTTGCCCCCTACTCTCTTCCCTATTTCAGAATGGACCTTACAATACATATGGACATGATAAAACAGTAGTATTGCTGTGCCATTACTCTTTCTTGAGCAATCCAATGCAAAAAAAAAACCAAAACAAAATCCCCTCTTTCTCCCTATCAATTTATTTGACTGCATCAGCAGTCAAGATAAACCAAAACAAACAACAATAAAAAAATCTATATATTAACACATTTGTAATCCCTGAATGCCTAAATGTGGGACCACATTAGGGAAAACAAATTCTAGCTTTAAGAGTTTGACAATAACCACAACAGGATCTTCTAATATGGCAATATCCTCTCCTGACAGGTATTTAAAGATAGTAATGATTCAGAAATATATGCACATGTCTACCAACATTACCTTTTAGTAAATATAATTCAGCCTGTTTGGCAGAGTTGCTAAGGATGGAGTTCATTTCACCTCGCTTTTGGTAGATAAGGCTGAGCACCTACCCTAAGCTGGCTGTGTCACCACAGGGGTGCCAGGGGAGAGACATGAGCACATCTGGCAGGCAGTTTAGTGCATCCTAGCTGAACACCTAAGACAGCTAGCATTAATTTTCTTACAAAATACCTTTCTCTCTCTCCACTGCTTACATGCTTACATTTTATTATGGCATCAGGCACTACAGAAGTGAGAGCTTCAAAAGGTAGCCCTCCACTTTGACTTGGATTACTGATACTGCAAACCACGGAGCAGTTTTAATTATTCATACTCAGCAGTGGAATGAATGCCCAACCTTGCACATGTAACAGGAAAACTACATCTAAATATGAGTCTGCTGCTTCAGAAAAGATCGCGTGTGCATTTAACACATGCCTGTGTGTCCTGGTGGCTTAGCTTAAGATGCTGAAAATTAGGCAAGGTATAGACTTCATCCTGAAACCAAAGGTCTGTGTCACCCAGTACAATAACTTAACTTGATACTATCTTACTCTCCACAGTGGCCTCGTTACATTAGATCAGTAGTACAGCCAGCAAAAAACCTCCACCCCTTGGCAACTCCAAGTCCCAAGCAAACACTACACAGCCAGCCAGCCCGCATTTTGTGCTGCGGGTCTGCAGCACGCTCCAGTGCCTGCAGCTCCTACCTGTGTCATCTCCAGCTCACGTGGCCACTGCCTCAGTCCTCAGCTAACTTCTCGCTTTAACAACTCATCAAAATCAGTACATCTGTCCCAACGCTTTGGCTTTTGACAGAATTTCAGTTCACGGAAGGTTAATGCTAATCTTTATACTTCCTTCCATTTACCTAAGCAAGCAGTGAAGAGTCTGAATTAGAATCATAGAATCTTTAAGCTTGGAAAAGACCTCTAAGATCATCAAGTCCAACCGTCAACCCAATATCACCATGCTACTAAACCATGTCCCGAAGTGCCACGTCTACACGTTTTTTGAACATCTCCAGGGATGGTGACTCCACCACCTCTCTGGGGAGCCTGTTCCAATACCTGACAACTCTTTTGGTGAAGAAATTTTTCCTAATATCCAATCTAAACCTTACCTGATGCAACTTGAGGCCATTTCAATTACAATAACTCTCCTAAATTTTACCAGAAAAAAGGGGATGAACGTATTTCTTTTGGGACTTGTATTTGCTGGCAGTGAGGAAGCATTGAGAATGGAAGTATTTTCTGTGACTGAAAACAAATAAGACTACAGCTAACGTGTGAATCACAAAGTAGGTATCTGTCTGAGAAAAAAGCCATTTGACTAAAAGCCTGTGAAACATCCAGAATCCAGAGGTGGCACGGGCTGTGGGGAGCAGTAGCCTATTGAGCCTTACAGAAGTAAGGAAAGGTTCTGGCAACAGTGAGACAGCAGAAGGTAAGATAAGAGAAATAAAAATTATATTCACAGTGTTACCTAAACAGAGGCCCCTTTATCTAAGAAAAGGTGCTAAGAAAGGTGTACTTTCAAACAGAATATTAAAGCTTATGGAACTTATCTGACCGGAGTCTGGTAAATAGCACTAAAAATCACCTACGTGATGCACAGCAGGGGTTTTTTCTTTCTTTCTTTTTTTGCTCGAGTCTTTTCCTGTATGTATTTTGTCCAAAGACTACCATAACTGAACACTGTTTGTTTCATGCAAAGCACACACAGAGACATCTTGCTGTTTTTACAGAGAACAGAAAATACACATTCCCCCTCTAAGAATGCACATCAGTTGGGATTAGAAAATAGTGAAAGAGGAGGCAGCATCACACCTGTAAAACAAAGCATGTCAATCTGCACCGCTGCGCTAGCTCAGTAAACTGAAAGATAACATAGTGAAGAGAATAATTCAGTATCTTGCTCATACATCACAACAGGAAGGCTTCATCCTGTGCCAACAGACTGGTAATTAAGAAAATGGTAAACTTTGCTGTAGTCTAAGAAAAAAAAATGCACACAGCAATCCACACTCATTCACTCACACAATTTCATCTGCAATTTTTCAACATTAATGGACATAAAAAGTTCTGGCAGTTGGTATCAATATTAGAGACAGACATGCTTTTCAATCCTCATTACTTCAATTATTTTATATATATATAAATAACAACTTCAGTCAAAAGACAAGCAACCCATGTAGGAAGGTTCTTTTAGCTGTAAGACACTTAGTTTGCTTACTTTACCACAATATTTCCCAAAGCCTTCGCCTTTACTGGTTCCTTATTTTCATCCAGAATCATCACTGTAAAAAAGCAATATAGGAAGAGAACTCCTGTTAAGCAGTGTATTTTTAGTTGGAGGACAGTGCCTGGTTTTCAAAGGCTCTCAGGAGACCCACAAAGATGTTCCCCAGCTGACAAGGCTTATTCTAGTCTAGCACAAAGAAGCAAAGTAACTCGTGAACTACCCAAAGCCGCACAGCAGGGCAACGCTAGCGTGCAGTGAAGAATCCAGACCTCCCAACAGCAGCCTTTTCCCTGGATGACACTGGCCCATCATCTTTTGTGAAAGCATCATATCCTGGTACCAAGCTTTCTGAGGAAAAACACCTGAAATGGCCTCTTCCGTAGCAAGTTATCTGGGAAATCTACTACAACCAGCCATTCCACCTGAAGGTGTGGGCATAAGGAAGGAATGACAGATAGCAACTCGGCCTGTGATAAATGGAATTAAACAAAGTGAAATGACTAAACCATGGAAAAACAGAGAGGGAAGGTTTTGACAGACTGAGCTGACATGGAGTTAAAAACATGCTTTTTGAAGCATGCCCAAGCAAAGAAAGCAATGTTCAGCTGGATCTAATTTACTACAAATAATCTTACTTTCTGTATTAAAAAGTTCCAGAGGAAATAGGGAAAAGAGGATGACAGACTTCTGACTAAAACGCTGTTAAGATTCTTATGAGTAATATCATATTCTATCTGTCCAAAGAATACCAACACTTGTAATTTACTACTTCTGGCTGAAGCCACTCCTTCAAAGAGGATGGTAACTCTTCAGTTAAGTAACTGAAGAGCCTGCTGAAAGCAATGGCTCGGCACATAGACACAAGCAAGCATACAAGGCCAATTTTACAAATCAGTGACTTGGAAGGAGTAACTGGGATAGGAAATCAAAAGGATGACTAGACACATAGAAGACACTTAGGTAAACAACCAGAATGGCATGAATAAAACCCATTTATAATCTGTAAACACTTTTTTTTTCCTTATATATTTTTAGATGGTGTAAGAACATGCGTAAGAACATAGTATTGTTGGATTTGGAGAATTTAGACTCAGAACACACAATGAGACCCACTCACATGTAGCTTTCAATGCTTTCTTTCCTATTTTTTTCCTATATTTATTATACTAAACTAAAATCAAATCAGTTTATTGTAACTATTTTATCAAGGTAGCAATTCCAGCATTTACTCTCCTCCGTGCAAGCAGTGTATATCAATGTACAAAAATTTGGGGAAGGAAAATATGATACTACTCACTCCTGAATTACTCAAGAACTTCAAAATGTGGGACTTGCTTCAGATTGAAAACAATGTAATGAAATTATCTGGAAAGGGTTCAAGTAGATCAAAGGGAAAGCACCATATAATGTCTGATTTATGGCAACAGAGCTAGAAATTAATATCATATCTTGATTCACTTTTAAATGCAATTTGTGCCACTGCACTTCAATATCATCGCTAAACACGGGTTTTATTCTTTATATTCTACAAAATCAGCAAAGAAATTGGCTTATTTCAGCAATACTGTGACAGGAAAGAATTTGGCTGCGTTTTTTTTTTTAAAAGTAGATTTTGTAACTTTCTATTTATATCACAGCATAAATACAACATAACTTTAGCAGCGTCCAAAACCATTAACAGTTGCATGTATAATCTAAAAATACAGAATCTATGCTTCTAAATGGCATAAGGATCTCTTCTAATTAATATAGCAACAGCAAGAAAACAACATCAAAACAGAAGTGGGTAACAACAAGACAGCTGTGAGTACAGAGTAATTTCAAGATCCACTATTTTATGAACGGCTGCATTACGGGACATAATCGGCCTCAAACCAAAGACTGAAAGAGGTAAAGTTCTTTCATAAATCTTTAGCGAGTTTTCATGCTCACTTTATGTTTCCCTTTTAAGGCATGCTAAAGACATTTCCTTCATTCCATTTGAAGAAATTCTTTACCTACATTAGTCTAATGTTCAAAAAAATTCATAGGAAATTTTTATATTCTTGCTACTCTTATTTTTTTCTAGGCCTGACTACCACCTGATAGCACATGTGATGCAATTACATTCCTTCACTCTTCCCTATTTATGGCAACTCTGGACAAACTTCATGGCTTTGTTTTAATGTTGTTTTTAAGCCACTGCTTGTCTTCATGCCATAATTGTAAACGCCAAACCCAGAGCTGCTGAAAATGTTTCTTTTCTTTAATGTTTACTTCCGCTTGCATGTACTAGAAGGAAAAACAGCTTAGCTCTTTCTGCCCAATAACGTGAGAACTTTTCCTGAAGATGGTTTGAACTTTAATCTAGTGATTTTTCAGACTTCAAGTAATTATTAAAACTGTGTTAAAATCAGGGTTCCTAGGTATGAAAATATTTTTGCATTCTTAATCCTGTGGCTGCACTCTCTGCATGGAAATACCTTCCAGACAATGAGTGCTCATCCTTTTAATGTTGGTCGTTAGCCTGCCATTTCTCCCAGCTGGAAATAAAAATGCTCCACAAGTATTGTAAGACAATATGCTTAAAAACTCTCTCAAATAGGAGACCATATACCTGTACAAAAAGGCAGAAAACTGGCTTTGATTTTTTGATTTTCTTTTAAAAAAATGAGATGAGTTCCAATAGAAGATTTATATCCTTGCCAAGCTGCTTGTTAGCTCACTATGATGTAATTGTGGAAGACACAGAGCTCAGTAAGAATTTTCTTTATGGACTTCAGAAAACTTCTCATATAAAATTGTTGGGCCAAAAGAAAATCTAACCAATCAAATCAATGTGTCTCTGAGACATAATTATTCGATGTACATCTCCCAAACCAAAACAGATTAGGCTCTGAACATTGAAAACACAGGTATAACAGAACACTCAAAGTGGAAGTTATAGCAATTATTTGTCTATTTATCATTTCCTCTTTTGCTGAGGGTTATTACTAACATTTTTCTTCCTGATTTGCCAATACAAATGTTACTGCTGCTCTCATTTAAAACAGTGCAACTGTAGATTAAGCCTTAAAGCACAGTATTTTTTTCATATCTTTGTTGCATCCAGCGTAGAAGTATGTGCTAGCCTTTTCATATAACAAAGGCAGAAGTAGTTGATCAATTTTCTTGAACATAACTCTGAATTTCTTATTCACAATCACATTGCACAAAAAAGCAGAGCTTCCTGTTACAAGGAAGAGGAAAATGTGTTAAAAAGACTGTAATTTGCTTTCCCTATGAGGTATGAAAATCAAAGAGCACTTAGGAATATAAGCAATATCCTTTTCTAGCAGCATATTTAGCACAGTTTTACCATTGTATCCTGGCACGGGTTTTCCTGCCTGTCCGGGTGGAGGTGTCGTAGAGTTCCCCAAACCAATACAGGAAGCAGTAATTGCAGAACCAGATTCTGTTAAGAGAACACAAATACTGTCAGTTAAGATTGTTCTAAGTGTTATTAAATATGTATTGGTCCTAAGTTTTGCTTGTAGTTCAGCACATCAAAATAATAAAAAAAAAGAAAAATCCCAGAGAAGCAGTGGAAGATTTAGAATTCAGGAGCTTTTATGGTTTATCTAATAAATGTAAGTTCATTACAGAAATTTGCATTCTTCAAGAGGGAACTTTTTCGATTCCATAGAAGACAGTCAGAAATAAACACTTGTTGCATTACACCTGTAGTTTATTCTGTTATGGGTATAAGGTTATCTCATGCTAGTAAGAAATTGCCTACAGCAAAGCCATGAGAGAAATGCCGTGTAGGGCAGATGTACTTCAAGGGTTATTTCATGAGTCAATATACTTGGGAAGAATGAATTCCAGAAAAAAACATCAATCCACTCTTGTAGGTTATCCCTGTAAATCTGTTCTGTTTTGGAGCTACACATTCAGAGGTTTGGAAGGTGAATAAATGCCAAATGTTCTTCAGCACGACATTGGTCAGGAAGATCAGAGAAGAGGTAGTCCCTAACAAAATTTACTGTAAATAATGAAGTCAGGAATACCTCTTTTATAGTCCTGGAGATCTTACTAGTATTTCTCGGTGAGAACTCTTTTGGATAACGAAAAGGCTCAAAAAGAAACAGGGTAGAAAAGTCAGACCTAAGCTTTCAGTGTTGCCAAAATAAACTCAAAATAACAATCTAAGGAGTGCAAATCAAACTGCTGCAAGATTTTGTGATCATAATCCAGATGTCCTCTCCTTCACCACCTACAAACATTCAAGTTTTATTAACCACAGCATTTTGGAGTGGTTTTTGGGGGGTAGGGATCAGGGGAGATGTGAGAAGACAAACGTCTCTTGGTTTTTGAATCTTAGGAAAATATTAATTCATCTAACTGCCGACAGACAAACTGAACACTGGCACTGCGTGCCTTTGCTCCCTGCACGGAGCCCACGGAAGGCAGGACAGGAATCCCCTCTGAAGAGCCAACAGGAAATACCTTGTTCAGACCTTCCAAACGAGACAGCACGAATATCTCCTGTAATGCCTACCCCTTCCTAATTATCCCCACAGTTTGGCAGCTAGAAATTCCTCCCCCCCTCACCTTCCTCTTTTTCTTAAGAAAGTTCAATTTCACATAACTTTTTTATACTATAAGAGTTGTTATTATAGAAGAGGAATAAAAACTATCAAGTCATGTAACAGAGAGTCTAAGTTTTAAAAGAGACCAGTTGCTCTTATCTCTTTCCCTCTAAGAAAAAAATCTATAGAAATTACTTTTAAATGCTGCTGTAACTCTGAGCCACAGAAAACAAAGTGCAGGTGGTTGTAAACATGAACATAAACAACACAGTATGAGACTATTACTTTAAAACCATGGCTTTATCATCCTGGAGATGTTCCAAGTGTCAGGTCACTTGGCCTAGAATTCATAGTCCATGCCACCCTCAAGCATCAGCAAAACAAAGCAGGTTTGTCTTCAGCTCTATTTTTATATCTGATCAGTATGGTCAAAACTATTTTCAGTTCTCTTGCATTAGGAAATTACAGTTGTTTTCGGTGTGAATTTTCTCAGCTTCCATAGCATTCATTTAATGACTGTTGAAGTGGGAGATGACTGTTCAAGTGCTAGAAGGAGCAGGAACAAGAACAAAATTACAGAAACCTGTGGTGGTTTTAAGTTAGGTGTTAGTAAGTAGCTGAAAATTAGCATTAACATAGCATAGTTAAGCTAGAGCCTAACTCCAGCTGTGGGACACAGAATGAGAATTATCAACCCTCAATGCTAATAAAGACAGGCTAAAAAGTTTGCTTAGTTGTTTCCCCATCTTTCCCTGTTCCTTCTTCTACATAATGCACATTCCCTGCACAATTGTAGATCCTGATCTTTTCTTCCAAGGAGCAGAACACCCAAGCTATGGTTACAGTGGTGACACAATATCAAAGTGATCTAACATTCCCCATCCGTGACCATACTGAAAGCTGCAGGAAGAGAAACTCACAATTTATTGAGCAGTTTGGGATCTTCATTTTCTGCACAGTATCTATACTGAAGACTTTTTTCCTCTTTTCCTTGGAACAGAATGAAAAAGGGTATTTTTCTTAGAGAACAGTGAAGTGGAAAAGACAGTGGAAGGGACAGATTCTTTTTTGACTGTGTTAGGAGGAAAAGAAGTGGTACCATGGAGTATACCTTGCTTTACATATTGCATGGCAAGAGATAAAAACCATACTGTAACAGATCAGGTGAGAAAGGTATTTTCCTATCACCAAAACATAGTAATTATGTTTGCTACTGAAAGGAAGGGAACACAGCATCATTGTTAATCTGATGTACCAGTAAGATCTGCATGATCTGGGAACTGACAAACATTTCTAACCAAGAGCTCTCAATTGAAAAACCCTCAGGGGAGAAGGAGAATCTGAAATTTCTCAAAATTAGTTTGGATTTGCTTGACTCTCTGATCCACTGCTAATGAAAACAATATAAACTAGAAAAGAAATTTCATTCATTGACTGTCCCTGCTTTTTGGACAACAGTGAATAAGACTGAATGAAAGTCCACTTATTCTAAACAAGAATCACTTGTTCTAAAACTTTGTGAATAGGTCTTTATAATTGCTTCTATTTCTTCTATTGTCTTCTCAATTACCAGTGGATATATCATTTTCATATTTACTCAGTGCTCTAATCTCTAAGCTGTACATTCAGATCCCATGGGTCAATAACACTTTTTATATACATGAAAAAAATACAAGGTTTTAGTGCTTGGACCAGATATTAATTCAGAGATGGAATCCCAAAAGCATCTGCTCTTTGTGTTAGGTTAAGAGTTTCTGAATGCTAAAGATTCCCTTACAATGTAAAGGCACGAAGGACTACTGTCAAAGGATAGCATGAATCTGTCCCCCCTACATTTCTTGGGAAACCAATGCGTATCTTCCAAACAGGATGCTGGATTGAAATATCATTTTCCCAAACCTATCAGAAAACAGCAATCCCTTTCTAGGACAGCATTTTTTATCAGAGAAATAACAGTCTGACTAGAAAGTGGAATTCAATTCAAAATCCTGCTGAAAAGAAATCATCACTGTTGAGAAGAATACAGGAAAATAAGTACTGATGAGAAATTCTCTTTACCAATTATGTGCAATACAAGCACCATGTGACTCTTTTGATTATTTGAATTTTGATTATTTCCAATAATCAAAGTTGCTTAAGAATCTTTGGGTTGAACTAAGGTTGGTTTCTTTACAGTTCAAGTCAGGACCTACACGCAGGTTACAAGACCCAGTTCTGAAAGTTAAAACAGCACCAGTTTGAAGAAGGGTAACGCTTGTCAAATGGACACTGTATTCCACCTACCCCTTACAGCAGGTTTCCAAATGTACAAACAGACATCCCTTACCTGACACTCACTTGTTGATAGTTGCAGATTCTCTGAAATTAATGCACAGCGTCTAGACTGATCCCAAATGCTGAAGTCTTTAGGAACTTGTATATTTTTAATGTAAGGAACAGAATAGCAGATCTGTCTTCCAGTCAGTCCCTTCTGCAAATGTTTACGTGTTAACCTTCCACTCACTACGCTAGCAAGTTCAGTCACCCATCAGCTGTGGAAGGCTTTTCAGGGACAACCGGATCATAAAACCAATCTCCTTTTTGCATAATACCTTATAACGCGACAATGAAACAGTTATTTAGAAAGGCAATGTTTTACACTGGAAGAGTGATGTTTCACAACTAGCCTGGTAACTACATTCAACATCTGCACTGAGTTATAATGGAATGAATATATATACCTCTGAGAATAATGAAAAGCACTTCACTGAGACTTGGAAGAAAGAGTTAGTGAGAGATTGTCTTAAAATCACAGCTGTTAAAAGCGTCCCAAGTCCCTCCTTATGTTTATACTTTCAGGATAAGGGCTGGTGTGAAGAAATAGCCCTCAAAATTTAAAGATATGACCTTTGTTTTGCCCCACTCTATATGAAAGTGAAAGATATTATTTTAAAGATATTTCAATATTATTATGCTATATTGGACAGTTAATGAATAGTCCGATACAGGCATTTTTGTTGCATTTGCGCCTCTGAAAGCAATTCTTATGTCAGAGAAGGTGCTGCTGATGCAGAAGCAAAAAGCGCACTCTTACAATTAGCAAGGGGAGTCTGTAAGGGTATGCCTGACTTTATTCATCAAAAAGGTTCCACCTGCCTGTGTGCCTGACTTGCAGAAGCTGCGCTCTGCCAAATGATGCAGAGTAACAGCTAGTAAGTTCTGTGCTTCAAAATTATCTTGCTCATTCACACTCAATAGTCAAGTTCAATCAAAATAAAGTTTTGAAATAACTCAGGACTTTAAAGATGAAAAATGCCCTGTACCACTTACATTCCTGCTACATTATAATTTCTAGACCGTGTCTCATGTTCCGCAACATAACAGACTGTCACACTGCTGAAATATTATATTTTCTGGTAGGAAATACTTAGGGAAAATACACTGCATTCTGACATTAATATTTGAGTTTGGGCTGCACTAAGTGAGTAATATAAGGGTGTCTGCTTTGAATTTCTTAGGATGGAATGGATAGACACTGGAAGCATGCAAAAGAGGTGGGAAGTCATTACCTAACAGGAAAAAAGAGAAGAAAAAGGAGCTATTGTCATACATTAATGAATGCAATAAATATAATACACTAAATTCTCACTGTGGCAGTGCTGCTTTGAGCCATTATCCTGGCAAAGCTGTCATTTTGGTTGAGGGGAATTAAAGGAATTACTACAGCAGAAGACAGCACTGATAAAATGGAGAGGAAGGTCTATGGAAGGAGAAAGCTTAGACAGCATCTGATAACAAATCCATCCACATAGCAAGAATGCAGCTCTGAAGAGACTCCTTGCGCATGCTCCCTCCACACAGTGGCCATTTTAATTATGCCAGAAACGGTGGAATGAAGAATTCAATACAGTAACAGCAACGTGCTTTCTAGTACGGCAACAATGACTAGGCATCCAGAATAGAAAACCACAGTATGAGATGGATTATAGCACTCAAAATCTGCATCACAGCATACCATACTGCTTCCTTATAATAAAACCAAATCTAACACATCACATCAGTAGTAAGTTGCGGGAGGGTCCTGAAGATTCAAGGGCCAGATCATCAAGCATTCATACAGACCTCATTTCCATCATCCTTCAGCATATGTCTGTGCAAAGCAAAGCAAAGAGTTTTCCAGTCAGTTCTTCATCACTAAAATCCAAGCAAGTTTCCAAGCCTCTGACCACTCTCGCAGTAGGTGGCCTTACTCACAACTTGTGATTTAGCACTGTTAACCCTGACAAATTCTCTCTAGATAGCCATACTGCAGACTGGTAGCCTAAGCACCACTTTAGTCTTATTCTTACTGGTCTTGGAAGATAATTTCAGATAATCATTTTAGTCTCTGTACAGCACAGCTCAGCCATGCCTTCAGCAAGGACTCAAAAATATCCACTGTACAATTTTGCCATGAAGTTTTCTTCACCTCTTCCCTACAAGGGATCTATACTCTCTGCAGAGCTCCAGGTTGGTGCATGAGACATGATACAGTATTCATCAGATACCAAGCACACCTGGCCCATGCTGGGTATTTAACTACAAACAGTCTGATGCTAATTATACATCAACATTACAACAAGGAGATGACACCTGGCCATTATTATCCCAGGGCACTGAAGGGCACCGAGGAGAACAGGTTGGATAATCCCAAAGCAATGATGTGTGATGCTGGGCTGTCAGCTGGCAGACCGCCACAGAAGTCCACAGTACAGCTGCACCCACGTCGTTAGCATATGTTGATATGCCATGATTTTTACCGCCTTCTAAGGGTAAAGGCTAGTGAAAATTAGTTTGCAGATCTATGATAATTGTATCATGAACTTTGCCATCCATTTTACTCATTTCCTCTTTAATGACAGAGCTGATATCTACTGAAATTCTCATCTTCTAATATGTTTAGCAGGGTACTGCAGCAAATTATAACAGCAAAGTGAGAGGAGCCACAAGGAGACAACAGTGACTGAAGAATCTGGAGAACTGTAAATTCTTAAGGATTCCCCGATTCAGTTTTACCAACTGTCAGAAAGCAAGTGTGAAATTAAATCCAATTCACACATTATGCACAATTAGGTTAGATTAAAGACAATCTGTCATCTTAAACTGTGAAAGGCTTTGCTGGTTAGTAGTGAAACTTCAAAAACTCTTTCATGCATCATTTGGTATTTCATTTCACCCCTTATTTCTAAGGAGTATGAAAGATAGAGCAGAAAAATTCTTGAACAGTGATGGTAATTATCATTTACTTTTCCTCCATCTGACTGCATTCTTAACTTATTCCCCTGGTGAATCAAGCGCATGCAGCATCAACACAATAAATACCAGGTGCATACAGAATGTCAAAATATGGTATGTGAGTAGCAGGGGTCTATCTTAGCAAAACCCACAAGAAGTATCAAACTTTAGGTGAGGTATGCAAGTTGAGTGATTTGTAATCAAGATTTTCATACTTGTCTTACATGGAGTTTTTCAACTCCTTACAAACTTAAGTAAAACTAAGATAAAGAATATGCAGTAAACCAACTGGAAAGAATTTCCATTAAGACTTTCTTGCTCAAATATTATTTAGAGAGACCATCACATCTAAAGCATGACCTTGTCCATCAGACTGCCTACAATTTAGATTATATTCATTTGGCAGAAGATCAGAACAATTTGTTACCTTGAGGTGGGACGGCTGCAAAACATGTTCGTTCGTCCCACTAGCACTCTACAAAACAGAGTGTAAAACCTCTACAAGTTAACTTTAAGCCTCATGGAAAAACAACAGTGGTTTTCACCTATTCTTCACATCCAAGTAAAATCAAATTTGACCTTTCTCACTTGGATAAATTGTACACAGAGCCTTAAAAAACCTCTACTTAACTACTTAACTTTCTCTACTCAGAAACTGTAATGTAGAAACTTCATTCAGAAAACATGGCAAAGAGATATAAATAGGAAATGAACCAATCCGTTTTTTAAAGGGTGACTAAAGAAACCAGAAAGATCCACTAATTAAACAGACTATCCAGTACAGATGTACTTGTACAACAGGACCAGTGCATCGCACAAAAATTTGCTTTTTTTCTGGTTATGACTACTTGCTGTTCAGTATTCACTTCCACTTGAAGTTCTCCTTATTCTCTATATTCTTTATTGTATAGTAGCACCAAGGTGCTCGATCAACAACAGGGCAATACACCACAGAAAGTAGTTACTGTATGAAAGACAGCACAGACAATAGCTAAAAGGGACAACAATGTGACAGCCATATTCATTTTCATTATCCATTACATGAAGGAGGATGATTTTGTAATTAAAATGCACAAATGGACACTGCACAGTTGACTTGAGCTAATTTAAATGCACATCAGTGAAGATAACTGTAAAAAAAAAAAGTGGTCTTATTATCCTTGTACAGCTTGGCTGTACATTCCCATCTTCCTTTCTTTCCCCATTTTTACATGGAATTGGATTGAACTGATTGAGATTTTTTTTTTTTAAATATTATTCTTTCTTTCAGCCAGGTTAGTTTTTCCCAAAATCAATGCTCTGATTCTGCTCGCCATGTGGCCACATGCATGGTAGGACTGGTCTAAGAACAGAGCTACAAAGGCAGTGCCAGAGATGAAGGAGGGATGCTCCACTTCCTCTTTCACCAGTGGTTTGCACTTATGTAAGCTTAGACCGTTCACAAATCACACACTGAGTTACACCGTGCCACCGCCGAGCTATATATCTCAGCAATGTTTCATTTAAAACATGCATAGTACCACAAGTATTTCCTTTCCCACAATCAATTTGTCCACTTAGTCTAATTCACAGTTTAGGTATCACTTTATATTTTAGATGTCAAATGCAACACAGGTACACATTTAAGTGCCAGGCCATTTTTCTGAAACAGAGCTTTAGCGACAAATAGCTTTCTGAAAGCTCATCTATGCCATTACTCTATTGGTTTAACTTTATGTCAGATCCTAACCTGCAGTGAATGCCTCCCACTTCAGCTGGGACATTATTTCCAATCTTTAAAAGGAAATACTGCACTATATTCAGTGTTGCATTAATTGAAGTATATCATACTTAAATAAATGGGCAAGCATTCCCATATTATTAGGCACATATACAGCACTGAGAATGACAGCTTCAAGCTTGTTTGCACAATCCAGGAATTATGATGTTAGTATTCACCTGACTGCAGAGCCACATTAACACGTGTACAACAACAGCTGTGTACAGCCAGGCAGAAGCAGAGTGTTTCCCTCACTCTTCTTGTACAAAAGCACAGGGGGGAAAAAGAAATAATCACAAAATAAGCTAAACGTATTTGAAAATCTGAAGCCTGATTCTCAAAATAAAATCCAATTTGTTTATAAAGTAATATATTTTCTGAAAGTACCTGAGTTTCCATGCTTATTCTTAGAATTTAACATCAGAAGAGAAATCAGCAATTCTTTCAGAATTTTCTAAATGCTTCAAAGCACTTGCAGTCATAATGCATCTATTACCATGAATACATACTACACTTTTGAAGGCCAAATACTTCTTGTACAACAGTTCTATTGCTATATTCAATCCACTCATTTAAAAACAAAATCAACCCCCAAAACCATTAAAATTCCCTCAAGGCTCCCTGTCACAATCCTATCCAAACACAGAACATACTTACAAACTGTGCTGTTTGTGGTATCATACATACACACAAGGCCTCTGAAGATTTCAAACCACTTCCAAATAAAAATCTCCAGAATAAATGTACAAAATGTAACTGTAAAAAAAGCTCTAATTAGCTTGGTTAAAGGTTGGTGGGCCACAATAAATATTAAAACCAAAGCAGGAAATAAGTTCGGTTATCATGAACCGGCAAGCTAGTCATAAAGCACCACAAGTTTATGCATCCATTTTGTAAGTATACTAGGCTCCTTTGCCTCCAAATGATAATTTATAATGTACATCTTATAAGTCACCTATAGCAAAATGACAGCCAAGATAATCAGAGGAGAATAGAAAGGTTTTGGGTCATATTTTGAAGATGTCAGACGGCATGTTTAAAGATGCATTACGTCGGGCAATGCATTGAGTTATAATATATTTTCAGACTAAAAATGAATTCCCAATTTTTATTTTCCTCCTACTGTAAGATCATAACTGATACATGATGAAATACTAAGAGATAAATGGAGATTATAAAAAGTAATTACACATCTCATTGCTAACCGTTTACTGTTTAATCATTTTGGGGAATCTTAATATATTGTATGCATAGTAATACTGACAGGATGGAAAAGACAGATAAAACTACTGCTGTGCAATTCAAATTTTTTTTTTCTGTATCAGGTTCTAACATCTTAGAAACTCCTGTTCCCTCTCTTTCGACCTTCACTGGACAGCCTTAAATCCTGCAGGGGATCACTCCTTCCATGCACTAGATCCATGCAGCTTACTACTAGCTTTCCTGTTCTTAAATCATCAGGAAAAATCATCTGCTTTACACTAATGAGGACTTTATTCTCTGAGCAACAAAAAAAAAAAAAAGCAGTTGCCATGCGACAAGAATGAGATCAGCAACCTGTAACATCTTCACACACAAACAAACTGGAGGTGCTGTCACAGCTTGTCTCCTTCAGGCAGATGAGACCGCACTGTTCTTATTTAAGATACTCATTCCTAAAGGTGTCCCTTCTTCTTCATTTGCCTATTCAGTGCACACTAAACATCGTTCATGGCTCAGCTCCATAACTTAAGACTGCTTTACAGTTCTTTTGTTTTCAGTCATTTAAACCACATCAATGAAATTTTAAAAAGGAGGAAAACATTTATAATACTTCATTCATATTAATGCATGTCCCTGGCTGCATGTGGAAAGACAATCAGAAAAGATTAAGATTAATAAGCACTGAGAAACTGAAGTCAAATGGGAACAGAAAAGCTGGATACATACTTTCTATCAATTCTAAGTTACAAAATGGCAGCACAAATGAGACAGAGTGGCTGCAGCACACTGATACTGAATTTCTATCAACCCAGAGAAGGTTGAAGAAGGAAGCAGGAAGAAAAAGAGTATAGCCAGGAGGAAAACAGAACCTTCCCAACAATTTAAATAACAGAGGTGCGTGGGTTTTTTTACCAGAAGGCCCTGGTGTGCTTACTGAGTTAACTATGCCCAAACTGTAACCAATTCCATAAATAAAAACAAAAGGGATCCATCTTTTGTGTCGAGCCACAAGACTCAGTCCATCTCTGACCCAGTATCATCTTTGCAATGTGGTGCATTTCCCAAAATGCAAGGGAGAACTGAAAGCTGTGTGCAATGGATATTTGAAATAACCCTCACAAGAGAAACATTTTTGGAGGAGAAAACACACTTCAGGAAATGGAGGAGACGGGGAACAGCACCAAAGAGCACAATAAACCTATGCAACTGTAATGATTCATTCAAAGTAAAAACACCTTAGAGAATACATATATAATCCAGATATACATTCTTTCATGTCCAACACATGCATAAGCAGTATATAGTAATAAACAAGACATTTCTGTAAAAAAAATTTCTCAGCTAAGCAAACAGAGGCTAAATTTCTAAAGGAGAATCTTCCTCATATGGATTGCACAGAGAAAACTCATGAAAATTCAAGACTCGAAGATGGGTATAGATGACTGTAAGACTGAAATGCTACGGAGGGCAACACAATCAGGGAAGCAATGTCACTCATTTTACTAAGGCATGTCACAAACCATATATGATGGACATGCTAAACTCTGTTAGCATCAGCAGAGAGTCAATATTTCACCATTAGATTAACAAGGATGACACCAATAAAATGCCCAGTTCTGAGCACCGGCAGGCTTCAATGCTTAACTCTCTTCTCTACCCGCCTGGAAACAGGGTGCTCCAAGGTAAGGCTTTCACAAGGAAGCAATTTCACCACGTTTCAAAATACAGGCTCATTTAAGAAACTTCTGTAATTCTAATGTTCCACATGGCTGCCCATATAAAGGCCCAAGTCACTTACATCATAATGAAACACCTTCAAAAAAAAAAGGTGGGGTGGAAGGAGAGTGAAGCTGAGGGAATTTTGTCTCTGTAATTACAGCACACTCCTGGGATGTACAGAAAGATTGAGGGCTCCAATGTCCTACGCTGAGGAAGGGCAGGTTTCCCCACTCTTCCTGCACATCTGAGCAGTAACATTACTGGAATACTGGGACAGAGAGGCACCAACTGCTCTTCACAGCTTTAAGAGACTGGTTATCTCCCCCAAAGCTATTTAGCGCAAATTACTTGGCTCATTAGAAAACAAGAGTGTCAAAACCTAATTTAAATCCATGTCGCTCCTTTAAGTTATGTTAAATTATCATAAGATGAAAACTGCAAGAACTATCAATGCTCCAAACTCAAGAGAGGCGCCAGTCATCAGGATGACCCTAGGAAAGAGCTTGATTTTGACACAGGTTGACTAGACAGACAAAGAAAAAAAAATAAATCCAAGTTCTGTTATTTTTACTTTCTCTGAAGCTAATGGTAAAGGCCGCTGTACAGAATGAGGCAGCCACACACTACTGAAAGTTCAGTCTCTGCCTTGACAATGCCTGTGGCCCCTAAAAAAAATTCGTCCTCTCTCCCCTCCAATAAGGTCAACCAAAAACCTGTTTGAACTGGGTGGGTGTCCTAACATGACACTGAAGGGATGACGAGCTACTGTAACTAATGACACACAGTCCACATCTGTGCAAGTCTGATTACTAAGCAACAAACAATGGTTGAAACAATCTTTATGTTCATACCCGTAAAGGACAGAATGCAAGCGCCCAGGTTAATGATAAATGATTAATGATCACTTTTCTCCTCTTCCTCTATATGAACATCTAAGTTCAGTTATCCAAAAAATTACACTCGGAGGCTTCTGCAATTCAGGGCTGCAAAGCTGCAGAAGTTTCTGCAGAGTAATTCCCACTTCTGAAGAACTGTTCTGCAGAATATCACCTTCCACTAAAAAAATATTGTGCTAGTCTTAACAGGGTACACATTTTTTAAAAGCATGAACTACATCTACACTGAGGCATCACCTGGTAACCTAAACCAGTAACCTGGACTTTGGAAAAAATCTGTTTAATCTCAGCTCTAGACTCTTGGGCTCCGTAACTCCAGAACTGAATTTCTGGCATTCAGAAAAGAATTTCCAAGAATTGACTCTTTTGCTGCAGATTAAACAGCCACCCTTTGTTTAGTCTGCCTTTCCTGCTGCCTCTTGGTCTGAAAAAGTCACCATATTAAGGAATGCACTGGACTGACCTGCACAGTTTTGAATGGGGCAAAGCAGAAGGTGATTGAAGAACAAAATCCGGAATCCAGTTGTCAAACGTGGGGAGATGTAGGTCTAGACTGACAAGGTAATCCACCTAAAGAACAGCTCTGTAGTGGAAACCTGTAAAGATCAGCTAACATAATTCAGTTGCAAAATCCACCTTTCTGGAAACTCACGAGAAGATTCTGCATGACGTTGCCAAGACAACACAATGGAAACTGAAGACTGGGGACCACGTCATGCTGCTTGGAGATCACATTAATAAACTCTTCCTCGTACATGACTGTGGTAGGAAGTACTTCATTGAAATATATTGCAGTGAGTACACTTAACTATGATTTGTATTTTTTACACTGAATTCAATGACACACTTGGTTTGTTTGATACTCCTAATAAAAGACCTGTATAACCATTACTCCTATGTGGAAGTACATAGTAAGAGCATGTTCCAATAAAAATATCACCAGCATAGCAGCTGCGTGTTTTAGAGGTAAGACACAGAGAAGGAACAAGAACAATTTTAAAAGTGATAAGAGTATATTAATTAATTGTGCTACAGAACTTGGGGAATTCCTACCAGTAAATTTTATCACACTATGTATCAAAGTATCCAAGATCTCATTACAACGTGTACATACTATAACCTTCTTTTTCAGCAGCCATAACGGAGCAAGCACTATGTGATTTTTGTCCTAATGCCTACTGTAGACACCCATTCCGTACTGGATAAGGCAGCTCATTTCCATGAAAACAGAAAATCTGCATAATCTTCTCATAGTTCTGCCTGCTAGTGAGCTGACACTCGGCACACAGCGGATACCTCCAATTTGAGCTTCCTATACTTGCATGCTCTCTAACTTTGATACCCATAGTACACGACCAAAAAGGTTGCATGGAGAAATGTCTCTTGACTGAGATTTTATGCATGTCAAGTTTTATCACTGAATTTTCAGCTTCAGCTCTATTTCATCTGAATTTTCCTATACATCTCAAAATGGTTTTATTTAAAAATATCAAGAGAAAAAACCTCCTTACATCCTATACTTATTATGAAGAAATGGAAATCTGACTTAACATTTTTTTAAAATGTCAAGAATGAAGTGGTAAAGTTTATTTTTTGTCTCTTTACTACAAAACACTGAATAGCTAACATGAAAGTAGTTGACGATGTTTAACACAAACTTTCAGAGCCTTCCTGCTTCCACAGCTCGTCACAACCTCATGGCTGTTACCCTTTGTTCCCCTCTAGAATTCAAAGCTAGCTCCAAAACCAAGGTAACCCAAACTTGCCTTTCATTGTTTATTGAGGTCTCTCCGAAGGATGTGACACAGCAGGTACAATCCAAACACTGTTTAGGCTATTTCAAATAGATTTGGGAAGGTGCCCTGTAATGTACTTACCTGGAATACTCAGAGCTACTGTATCATTTCCTTAAAACATAGCAACACAGAGACAGAACAAGGTCCAAAATGTGCATTCCTGTTCCCTTTCAGAGAAAATACCACAAAACATATGTAAATATGACAAGAAAATTTATCTCTGACTAAGAAAAGCTCTGTTTTGTGAAACTGAATTTGCAATGGTTTCCTGGTTAGCTTGGGCAAGATACTTGTCTTTCTCAATTTAATGTCTGCAAGACTGGAATAACTTTACTTACTTCACAGGGATGTTAAAAGAATTAATTTGGTTGTGTTTGCACAATTACTTTAAAAATGAAAATTGCTATTTAAATGCTAACTGTCACTTTGTATAAATGAGCAAAACCTAAACACTTGCATAAATCCAAAACAAGACTATCCTCTCTCCCATGTATAGATGAGCACAGGATCTGAAAGTACCGTTCTTTCATCCATTGCCATGTCTCCAAAGGAAACAGCAACTGCTTATCAGTACTTACTGCCTCAAATCCTACTTGCCGCTCATTGAGCCTGTGACATACATTTCGCAGCTTGTAAGATGTGCTGACTATACTTGTAACACAAATATTAACATTTAAAATAAGAGTTATTGATGAAGGTGTATTGGCACAAATCAAAGTTTTAATCAATCAGGCCTTCCAGGTGTAGTTGCTTTGAAGTCCCCTAATGAAAGCTTTCTTCTGTTTCAAAGTACTGTTTCAACTCAAGGGGATTTCATATACCAAATAAATCTTCCAAAGACAAAATGAAAGAAAACTCTATCTACATTTCTTTGTCCATACTCATTTATTTCTAGTTTCAACATATGGCAAAGGGGGCAAAAGCTTTGAAGACACCTTACTAAACCTGAAGAAGGAAGCGGTTTACACTCCCTTTTTATTTTGTAATACTTCTGTTTGTCAGCTTTTTGTTTCCCTTCACTCATACTCATTTCCATCCCCAAATAATGACTCAGTTGCTTCTCCTTCCTACAAAGCTGATCTCTTCTCTCCTTTTCTCAGTCATAAACAGGGGAATAGAAATTACCTCATCATACAAGAAACATTAATTACCCAACTACTGGATTGCCCTCCTCCTCCATCTTCTGCTTTAGCCTCAGTTGAAAGATCTAACGACAAGACACCACTGCGTAAGTGAGATCTATAGTATTCAGGTAAACTTAAGATGTCAGTATTTCTCAGTTTTGCAATGCTCTTGTTTTGGAAGAATGCAGACAAATAGCAAATTGGAGAAGTAACAATTTGCCAGATTATCAAAGGTTAAGTGTTTTCATATCTAGAAGTCAGAAGCTTTCAATCTCGGGCATAACAAAACAGCAATTTATAACTTCAGCTGCAATTTAATTGCCTAAAAAAGGTAATTCATAGAATTCAATAGTTTTGTTCTTTTGAATTGAATTTTGTTATTAATAAAATCCATTTTAAAAACTTATTAGCTCTACATAAAATAGCTAATTGTCTCAACCTCTTCCTGCTGGAAATGATTAGGGGTTTTTATTCTGTGCTTTTAGTTGTCGTTGTTTATTTTAGAGATAGTTCAGGGATAGTGAATTGTTATTTCTGAATTTTTGGGTCCTCTATTCTATCATCAGTCACTAACCTTGCATATTTCTAATATGAAGTGAAACAGCCAGCTATCTGCTCTGTAAAATATTTCACATTCAGCATGTACAGCTTTAACCTAGTGTACTGAAATCCAGTACTATTGGATCGAAAAGGCTTTTCCAGCACAGAAATCCACTTTCGATAATATTTTACCCAGTGACAGACACAGCTGAATGTGACATAACTGCTTGTTTTTTCACAGTTAATGGGATACGTTTTGTATTCTGCTAAAAAAGAAGAGGGGACTGAACAGCCGAAGGGAAGGCTGCTTTCACCTGCTGCCCTGGCTGCTGTGCTGAGGGACAAGCGAAGCCTTGCAGAGAGAGGAGGACCCGCTTCTTCCCCCTGAGCACGTTAATCTCAAGAGAAATTCAGGGACACAGGACAGTGTGGGGAGAAGCATTTCTACTGCATCTCACTTACCAGACCTGACCGTTCACTATTTTAAAAGTTATACAAATCTAATTTGTTAGCTTGTATTCTATTAACCACTTTTTCCAGTGCCTGGGAGGCAAGGAGGGGGTGTTGCCCTTTACGTGAGGGAAGTCAGGTCAGGAGCCAGTTGAGAACTTACGAGTGAAGACCAGCAGGCAGACCAACATTCATGCTGTTGTTGTGAGCATCTGCTGGAGACCTCCTGATTAGGATGATAGACAAGGCCTTCTTCAAACAAATGGAGGAAGACTCACATTCACAGGCCCTCATGCTGATGGGGGACTTTAACCACTCTGGTATCTTCTGGAAGGACAACACAGTAGGGCACAAGCAATCCAGATTTATGCAGTGCATTGATGACAACTTCTTGACAAAGTTGATCATGAAGCCAATAAGGAAAGGTGCTCTGCTGGACTTCCTACTTACAAGGAAGAAATGGTCTGGAGCAGCCTTGGCTGCAGTGACCATGAGACAGTGCAGTTAAGGATTCTGAAAAGAGGGAGCAAAGCAAAAGCAAGACCACAGCCCTGAATTTCAGGACAGCAGACTCTAATCTCTTCAGATATCTTCTTAGACGAATCCCATGGGATACAGAGAAAAGAGGGTTCCAGGAGAGCTGATTGATATTCAGCGAGCACTTCCTCCAAGGTGAAGAGTAGTCCATCATGACAAATAGGAAATCGAAGGCAAGATGCCTGAATGGATGAGCAAGGAGCTCCTTACTGAACATAGAAAGGAAGCGTACAAAAGGTGGAAGTAGGGGCAGATGACCCAGGAGTATAAAGATGCCATCCAATTGTGCAGGGATGGGGTTAGGAAAGCCAAGGATCACCCAAAGTAGAATCTGGCAAAGGACATGAAGGGCGACAAGAAAGGATTCTGTAAGTACATAAACAGCAAAAGGAAGAGTAGGGAAAACATAAGCCCACTGCCGAACAGGACAGGGGATCTGGTGGCAAAGATCACAGAAAAGGCTGAGCTACTGAACGCCTTCTTCACCTCAATCCTTATTGGTAAGATTGACTTTTAGGATTCCCCTGAGACCAGAAGTAGTCTGGAGCAAGGAAGACTTACTGTTGGTGGAAGAGGACCAGGTTAGGGAGCACTTAAACAAACTGGACATACATAAGTCCATGAGGCCTCATGAGTTGCACCCATGAGTGCCAAGGGAGCTGGCTGATGTCATTGCAATGCCACTCTCGATTACCTTACAAGGGTCACGGCAACTGGGAGAGGTTCTTGAAGACTGGAAGAGAGAAAATGTCAGTCCTCTCTTCAAGAAAGGCAAGAAAGAAGATCTGACAGGAGGCATTGGGCACAAACTAAAATACATGAAATTCCAGCTGAGCACACACACACAAAAAAAAAAGTTTTTACTATGAGGGCGGTTAAATACTAGCACAGGCTACCAAGAGAGTGTTTGGAAGAGATATTAAAAACTGGACAGGATCATGGGCAACTCTCTCTAGATGACTCTGCTTCAGCAGGGGGGTTCAACTAGATGACCTCAAGAGGTCATCAACCCAAATGATGCTGTGATTCTTCCTTCTTTCTTTCTGTTTATCCCTTGAAAGTTCTCCGACTTACCAAATTTTTTCCTTCAGACCAAATGCCTTGCTTACACTCAACAGCACACATTTCTACAGAAATCACGTGGAAATAAAAGAGGGTCTTCGTTCTAATCAAATTATTAAATGTTCTCAAACACTGCATTTGAAATGGACTTAGCACATTAAGTCCTGCTACAATTTAATTTAAGAGGATGCTGTGAATACAAAAATCAAGAAACATGCTGTACTCTGATCTGGGCTCGTGGTGGTCTTAGAAAAGTCTCTCAAACACAGTCTTACCTCTGCACGTTATGAGTACAATTACATCCACATGCTTAAGATCTCTCATTGATACCTGAGATACATCTGAATGAATGCAGTAACATTAAACCTTTGCACTAAATATACGTCAAAGCTAAAGGCAATTATATATATATATATGTGCACACAGACAGATAAAAGCCCATGCAAAATTACATACAGTAATATTGATTACTGCCAGTTCAGTATGTAGTCAAAGACATTATTTGATCTTTTAATCTTTTTCAGTTAATTACTCATCCTGCATCAGTGAGGCCTGTTCTTGCCTACAGACATTAGGATCACAGAGAAGTGAGCAAAATATAGGTCACGTCTCTCATATTTATCAATTAATTAGCAGATTAAATAAAGATTGAATAAAAAAATGACACAACTATCTTCCAGTACTTTCTCAATATTTATCTAAGATTGTGAAGTCTTTTAATAAAAATGATGCATTCTAAACCTCCTCAAGTGATTTCATTACATAACATATATTATAGATGAACTAAAGAGTTTTCCACTTTTTATTCTAATTCTACATATCTGTTATCTGATCCATCATGGGGGAATCAAAACGTTTTTCTCCGTATAGAGAGAGACCAGAGAAAATTTGCACCTCAAAACAATGACGCACAAAAAATAGAAGAGGTATTATTAGAGGGGTGCAAGGGAGGGAGGTAAGGAGGGAACTTTTGTAATACATTTCCTTAACTCAAATAGCCACAATGTGTGTAAAAAGCAAAATCTGAGTCTGATCTTGTAATAGTGAAATTTAAAAATATATTAATCCAGTTAAATTATAAGGAGATACATATGATCAAGCCTTAATCCAGAATTCAACTGGGATTTCTGACAGTTACACATAGATTGGTATGCTGATTCCTCCACTGCAGTCTAAGTACCTAATCCTCCTCCAGATACGACACGTGGGAATAGTTCAAAGCTGCACCACAGGAGGTTTAGAATGGACATTAGGAAGCATTTCTTTATCGAGAAGATGGTCAAACACTGCACAGGCTTCCTAGAGAGGTGGTCAATGCCCCAAGCCTGACAGTGTTCAAGAGGCATTTGGACAAGGCCCTTAATAACATGCTGTAACTGTTAATAACCACTTTAACTGAAGCGGTCAGTTAATAGCCACTTTAAGTGAAGTCGTCAGGCCGTCGGACTAGATGATTGTTGTAGGTCCCTTCCAACTTAAAATATTCTATTTGTTGTTTTTCGGCTGGGACAGAGTTAATTTTCACCAGAAGCTGGTAGGGGACACAGCAGGACTGCTGACTCAAACTAGCCAAATGGATATTCAATACCATATGACATCATGCTCATTATATAAGCAGGGAGGGGCTGGCTGGGGAGGAGGGATTGCTGCTGAGGGACGGGCTGGGCATTGGGTTCTGGGCAGTGAGCAAATTGCATTGTGTGTCACTCGCTTTGTATATTCTTTTATTAGTATTGTTGTTGTTATTTTCATAGAATCATAGAATGGTTGGGTTGGAAGGGACCTTAAAGATCATCTAGTTCCAACCCCCCTGCTGCGGGCAGGGACACCCTCCACTAGACCACATTGCCCAAAGCCTCATCCAACCTGGTCTTAAACACTTCCAGGGATGAGGCATCCACAACCTCTCTGGGCAACCTGTTCCAGTGCCTCACCACTCTAACAGTAAAGAATTTCTTTCTAATATCTAATCTAAATTGACCCTCCTTCAGCTTGAACCCATTACCCCTTGTCCTGTCACTACACTCCCTCATAAACAGTCCCTCACCATCTTTCCTGTAGGCCCCTTCAGGTACTGGAAAGCCGCAATTAGATCTCCCTGGAGCCTTCTCTTCTCCAGGCTGAACAACCCCAGCTCTCTCAGCCTGTCCTCATAGGAGAGGTGCTCCATCCCTCCGATCAGCTTCGTGGCCCTCCTCTGGACTCGCTCCAACAGCTCCATGTCTCTCCTGTACTGGGGCCCCCAGAGCTGGACCCAGTACTCCAGGTGGGGTCTCATGAGAGCAGAGTAGAGGGGCAGGATCACCTCCCTTGACCTGCTGCTCACATCTTTTTTGATGCAGCCGAGGACACAGTTTCCTCTTCTTTTGTTGTCCCAGTAAACTATCCTTATCTCAGCCCACAAGTTTTACCTTTTTCTTATGATTCTCCTCCCCATCCCACCGGGGTCAGGGAGGAGTGAGGGAGCGGCTGCATGGTGCTCAGCTGCTGGCTGGGGCTAAACCACGCCACCTATTCTATTGTATTCTATTCTGTTCCATTCTAAATGGGAGACATTCCAAAATAATCAATAGAAGTTGGATGAGATCCATACAGAACAATATTAAAGACCAAGGAGTCTACTCTGTACTGCAGATTGTTTTTAATAACATAAACCAGATGTGCAAAAAACTTAAGCCTGAAAGTTTCCCTAAATACCAAATGTTCTGTCACAAAATAGTCACACATGCAAACAAGAAAAAGTACACCTGGAAAAAATACTGATGTAAACATTTTTTATTGTTTTTTAAACACAGACATCACAAAAGAACTTTTTTGTATCTATAACTTTTAAAAATGCTGTGTTTTAAATACATCCTGAAGTCACTTTTCAGACCACTTCCACAAAACATTCTTCCTGCTTCCATTTTTTTCACACTTGGTCCTGCCTATTTAAATGTTCATGGAAATAGAAACCAGTTCTACCTGCAGACTCAGGAAACAAGTCTGAAAATGTCTCTCCTCACTGTATTTTAGAAATGGTATTTTAAAACACTCACCAGTTTGCCACCAGTGGTCCAAGACAGGTACCTTGAAGACCTTTTTTGACCATTCTAGTGTGTCCACATCACAGTGCTCACCAGCTACAAATAACGTTCTGAACCTTTAAATAAAAACAGAGAAGTATATATCTTGATCTGAATAGGGAAAGGAAAACAAGAGAATAAATTAAAAAAAAATCTCTGGTTGGTTTCCCAGACAAAGAGAAGAGGGGAGGGAGGACTCTTACTCTTTGTATGCTCCTTCCTACTACGTAACAATTAGAATCTTAGCAATATTAATTTATGTTACTTAATACATCATGTAAAAGAAGCTTTCTTTTCTGAATGCAAAGACCTTGGGAGATCAGAGGCAAGCAACTGTCAGTGGAAGTAAAAAATAACTAAACGCTCTGTACGCAGGAACTAAGTAGATATACATTAGGCAAAACATAAGAATGACATACCAAGAAAGGGTCATAAAGAGATATCACAAAAAACAATGAAGAAATAAGCAGAACTCAAATGAAATGCCTGTAGCGTAACTCTTAGTTTTAAGTTATTAATAATATTCCATTTAGACAGATTTTAATATTTTTTGAACTGTTGAGTCCTCTTTTTATAGGCCTTTGGAAATCAATTTGGGGGGAAACAATGGGTCATAAAGCCATCTCCCTGTGGAGAGGCAAGCTATATATGCATAAATTAAAAAAATTAAGTAATCCTACTAGATAATGCCAATCAGATGAACATTCTGCAGCCTTGGGTCCCTGATGGCAGTACTAGACTTCAGTTCATTTGACGGGACATTTTGGAGCCAACTTTGGCAGAGAAGAGATGCAACGCCTGGCAGTCCTGACAGATGTGATCTGCATGTTTGTACCATTAAATTAGGTAATGCTATATAACTGGGTATTAAACCCACACACAGTCTTTAACTTCAGAATCTTTTAACGGATGTTTAGTCACACTTTATCATCCTTCATTAAGCATTGCAAATTCACTTCACACCCCATTTAGAATGGTAAGGTCCTCTATGTCAGTGGTAGTTTCTTAAATATGACTATCATCACTCAGAAGCTAGACATTACCATACATTACTGCATGCTGGTAAGGTTTTGATCTTTCTAACACTTGCACTGTAATTTTATTCATGTCATAGTAGATTTTTTGCATTTATCTCCTAATGAGCAATTTAAAACTCTATTAAATTGCATATTGTTCGGCCTCACCTTGAGTACTCTGTGCAGTTCTGGGCCCCATAATTTAAGGATGGGAAGGTCCTTGAGTGCGTCCAGAGGAGGGCAACAAAGCTGGTGACAGGGCTGGAAGGAATGTCCTGTGAGGAGCAGCTAAGGACTTTGGGCTTGTCTAGTTTGGAGAAAAGGAGGCTGAGAGGCGACCTCATTGCTCTCTGCAGCTTTCTGAGGAGGGGAGGCAGAGAGGAGGGTGCTGAGCTCTTCTCCCTGGGATCTAGTGACAGGACACGTGGGAATCCTTCAAAGCTGTGTCAGAGGAGATTTTGACTAGACATTAGGAAGCATTTCTTTACCGAGAGGGTGGTCAAGTATTGGAATAGGCTTCCTAGAAAGGTGGTCAATGCCCCAAGCCCATCAGTGTTTAAGAGGCATTTGGACAATGCCCTTAATAATGCATTTTAACTGTTGGTTTAGCCCTGAAGTGCTCAGGCAGTTGGACTAGATGATCGTTGTAGGTCCCTTCCAACTGAAATACTTCTATTCTATTCTATTCTAAAGTCCTAGATACTGATGACACCGGCCTGTATCACCGTGACACCTGTGACACCATGGTCACCTAATAAGATACTAAAGAGAAGAATCATTTATAATATTGCCCCCACACCGCCAACAAAGAAATAAGCAATTCTCATTGGTTAGAAACACAGAACTTTAATTCAGTTTCATGATGTACAGATAAAAATGAATGGCCAACTATACTCAGATGAACTGCTGATTTATATTCAACACTTTGTTAGTAGTACATGCCTAGTTTTATAGTCTGTGTTGTGACACCATGGTTTCTATTGACAGCAATGCACAGTAATTATCTTACTTTTAGCTCTTATCATCAAAAAATATGTCTATGCTGAACTAGTTCTACAGGCTTCTCCTATAGTCCACAAAGAACATGAGGCATCTTTAGAAACTAATTTACCTTTAAGACACTCAAAAAGCTAAGGTTTATTTTTTACATAACAAAAACAAAATGAAAACCAAAAAGAGCAACACTAACATGTGACTAAGCTACAATGTAGAGACTTTGTTAAGTTACTGTTTAAAAAAATAGCAATAGACACAGCTATTAAGTTATAACTTGGAAGGGATGTTCCTGCATCTCAGAAAAAGGCAATCAGGAATGTCTGAAAGTTTTGGACATTCTTATTTTGCCACACACTTGAACATGTTCCTATTTAAGCAAGATTTTGAAACAGAAATCATCTATTTGGGAAACAAAATCTGAACCAGAGGGAAATTTAAGACCTAACATTTCTGGGTTTGTTTTACAGATAAAACACAACAGAAAACTGCACTTCCTTCCCCAGAAGGCTGGTGTGGCAATCTGAAACAGTTCAGCCACGTCAGTGCCTGTTTGTAATCACCAGCTGCAATCTTGCCACAAGGAATAATGTGAATTCTGAATGCAGAGCTGCCATGCACACGCCCTATTGCTACAGGCCAAAGGACTTGCTTCCCTTCTGTAGTATCCACATGGCGTGGGCTCATGCCTTCCCTCTCCCAAATCCTCCCTACCCAGCGTATGACCAAAGACAGCACTTTCATTTTACCCAGACATGCAATTTAAAACCTCAGAGAGTTGAGGGAAGAGAGGAAAGATAAGAAGCAAACACAGATTCACACTCCACATCAGAAGAACTCTGTCTACTAGCAAATAAACTCTTTCTCCCTTAGAGTGAAAGCACACAGGTATACACACGCTACAAGGGACTAAAACATTCCATGAACAGCCTGTCCTGCCAAGAGAAACTGCAGAGATGCTCTATCAAGTACTGCATCAATCATCAAGGCTTCTGAGATGACAGAATGCCTAATACAGATACAAATGGACCTTCACAGGGCCCAACATCAGACCCTGGGAGGAAAAATACTTCTAAAAAATGTCCCCTTGTTAGGATCGCAGCATGCTCTACCACAGCCAGATCAGTGTCAGTAACTTTTTTTCCACTTTAAGTCTTCACACAGACCACTATGAATGAAGACAACTGCTGGACAAAGGACTTGACTTGTCCTTCAGCAATGGACACAAACTGCACTGATTATGTGTAGACCTGTGGTCACAAAAAGAGAGAATTCTTAGATATGGCAAGCATGAAACAAATTTCGCTTCAGAGGTATGTAATTTAGAAACAAAACCACAAGATTCATCTTTCCATGCAGATGAAATCCAGAAAACAATTTAGGAAAATATGAGAAAAATCAGAGCAAGTAACTCAAGAATGTCAGAAACGAGAACGAGAAATGCACAGATGAGCCTGTCTGACCACAGAACTGGGAATACCTCTAAGAGGGAACATAGAGATTGACCTCCCATCTAGAGACCACAGACATCCCATAACAAGGCTGCCCAAATCAAAAAGCATACTTTGAATATTCACACTCCACTTCTCTCCAGAGGATAGGCACATCCTGTTAGCATAAAAGGCAGCCTCTCACAGTGTAAGGACTAGTGACCTACATGCTGTATTGATGTAAGGCAGGAGAATGTATAGAGTAAAGCTACATCTGGAGACAACTTAAGTAAAACATGAGATGAAACATCATGAAGTGCAGTAAGCCATGTGCCCTAAAATTGAACAGAGGGTTTTTTCACAGTGACACTTGGCCTAGACATTTACAGATCTATTGTTAAAATACAGAAAAATAAACTTCCACAAGCAAAAGATACTGGGAACTCTGATCACCAAGGTAGGGACCCTGGACCAGCTAAACATAACAACCTGAGAATGGTCTTACCTGTAAACTAAGTAACAATCACAGAGGTAGCCATAATAATAACTTTGATATATGAAAATCAACTTAATGCACATCTTGTTGCAAACTTATGAAAGTCAGATAATCTTGAAAAATGTTACCATGTTGAACTTGAACATGCAGATGAAAGAGTTCAACTTCCCTAACTTCAGAACAGTGTTCTGGCCAACCTTCCTTTCTGACACCCCAAGATGGCTTGGAGTGGCTTCCTTCTTGGAATAGAAGGCAGGGGGTCAAAGGTATAAGCAGCTTTCATATCAGATAAGCAGAGGTTTCTGTACTCATAAATATACAACATCATTTTGGTAAACTGCTTTCCAAGCACATCTCCCACATTAGAAGATAATGATTATAATGAGTGTGACCCCAGTCAGCATCTTGCACCTGAATGTTTTTTATTGTAAAGCACAAGCCATTGCTGATAATTACAGTTAATAGCTAACTGGAAGTTATAACACAGATACACTGTGTAAGTAAAAACCACAAACGTATTTTATGTTTACATGTCGGGCATTCCTGTTAAGTACTGCTCAGTTTACATTACATGGAATGTTTTGTAATTAGGTATGCTAAACACAGCATTTCAGCTATGATGTAAAAATTCAATTTATGAATTCATTAACTTTATAAACTGCTGAAAAATTCTGTTATGTGTCCTTGTTTAAAAGACAGGGCTATTAAAACCCCAAGAACTTAGAAGACTTGACAAAAAAGTTAAGACATCACATTATTCCCTGAGCCAAAAGCAGAACTCCTCTCTTCTGAATTGCCAGCTTTAATAATCAGATCTGATACTCTGAAGGCTCAAGAGCAACCTTATGTTGCAAGAAAGAGTGGGATTAACTCTTTGGCAAATTTACAGCACAAAACCATCCAAAAGAATACCAGAGCAAAGTGCCACAAGCCTAACAAAGCATAGGAACTATGGAATTCTTTTCTCCTATCAAACAGCATAGCAAGAGAGATGGCAATGGTTATAAAATGTCCCACTCTGAAGAATTTTTTAACAGTCCACTTAAAACTTCAAAGCATGTCAATGCACCTGTTGTTGCAGTCATCTATCATTGGAATGCAGCTAATGGGGAAGAAAGACCTTAAAACTTCTCTGCTAAATAAGTATGTTCTAAACTGTTGCCCTGAAAATCTAAATTCCTAACACAAAATTCAGTGCAATCAAGCTTTTAGGCCCTATTCAAGAGTCCAGCAGAACGGACTTGAAGTATCACCTGATACAGAGTACAGATCAAGGTCCCTAATGGCCCTGACGCAATCTAAATTGTTCCATACAGCACGTACATTTTGGTGCCACTCCAAGCACAAAAGAAACCACATCTCCAAACTATTTCCCAAAAGCAGGAGTGTTCACATGAGTAATAATCTGAGCTGCACTTTTCCAGATTAAAAGATCATGGAAGTATTTTTAATTCTGGAATGCATACACCATTTTTTTCTGGCTGTGTTGGTTTTGCATGGCAAGGTTTTGGTAGCAGGGGGGCTACAGGGGTGGCTTCTGTGAGAAGCTGCTAGAAGCTTCCCCTGTGTCTGATAGAGCCAATGCCAGCCGGCTCCAAGATGGACCCGCCGATGGCCAAGGCCAAGCCAATCACCACCTCTGTGATAACATATTTAAGAAAGAGAAAAACAGTTAGAGCTTTTGCAGCCAGAGAGAGGAGTGAGAAGATGTAAGAACATCTGCAGACACCAAGGTCAGTGCAGAAGGAGGGGGAGGAGGTGCTCCAGGCGCCGGAGCAAGATCCCCCTGCAGCCCGTGGTGAAGACCATGGTGAAGCAGGCTGTCCCCCTGCAGCCCATGGAGGGAGGATGAGGGGGTGTAGAGATTCCACCTGCAGCCCATGGAGGACCCCACGCCGGAGCAGGTGGAGACAACTGAAGGAGGCTGTGACCCCGTGGGAAGCCCACGCTGGAGCAAGCTCCTGGCAGGACCTGTGGAGCCGTGGAGAGAGGAGCCCACGCCAGAGCAGGTTTGCTGACGGGACTTGTGACCCCGTGGGGGACCCATGCTGGAGCAGTTTGCTCCTGAAGGTCTGCACCCCGTGGAGGAGACTCACGTTGGAGAAGGCCGTGAAGGACTGTCTCCCGTGAGAGGAGAGGGACCCCACACTGGAGCGGGGGAACGATGAGTCCTCCCCCTGAGGATGAAGAAGCGGCAGAAACACCGCGTGATGAACTGACCGTAACCCCCATTCCCTGTCCCCCTGTGCCGCTGGGGGGGGCGGAGGTTGAAGCCGGCAGTGAAGTTGAGCCCGGGAAGATGGGAGGGGTGGGGGGAGGTGTTTTTTAAGATTTGGTTTTATTTCTCATTCCTCTACTCTGTTTTGCTTAGTAATAAATTAGATGAATTCCCTCTCTAAGTTCAGTCTGTTTTGCTCGTGATGATAATTAGAGAATGATCTCTCCCTGTCCTTATCTCGACCCGTAAGTTTTCTTTCATTGTACCTTTTCTCCCCTGTCTAATGAAAGAGGGGAGTGATAGAGCGGCTCTGGTGGGCACCTGGCCCTCAGCCAGGGTCAACCTACCACACTGGCAAAGAAAAGCTCTATCTGCATCATGTTAAATAAGCTTTTTTTCCTGAAAAGACAGTGAGGAAGTTCATTTTTACTTCTTAACATAAACTGAAAATAAAGAACTCTTACTAATTCTTAATACACCTGGAGACTACAGACACCTAAACATGTAAAATAAATACATAAATAAATAATATTTTCAGGTCTTCTGATTTTCTCCATTTATGTGTTTGTTTTCCTCCTCCTTGGTCATGAGGATCCAAGCACTGGAGGTTTGGGTGACAGAGTCAGAAAGACACAGAACACAACTGCAGCTCAGCTCCTCCTCACAGTGTGGGTGCAGGAGAGTTCCACAAAGGCCTTTCATGAACACAGCTCAGGACCCTAACAGGAACGGCCATACATGATCTACAGCAGCACAGAGCAGGAGGTAGCAGACAGAACTGCATAATGTACTTCAATGTCCTAAATTCTGGATCTTAATCACACATCCTCTAGCAGCATGTGTGAGACGTCAATTACATGAGAAAGTATGTCATTCTGTTTTGAATTTGCTATTTGAATTTCACATCCTCCTGTTCCTGTGTTATGAGACAGAAAACAGGAGTTCCTAGTCTACTTTATATTTATTATTTCTGCACAGTTTTTATGCAGTCTCATATTTGTTTCTAAATAAAGTGCATTAATATCTGCTATCAGATGAACAAGCAAGAATCTCTAGATTCTCTTGATATAAAATGACAGAACATTCGCAATTGACCTGAAGTTCAAGAAAGCCAAGTGGGGACACAAACTGCAAATTAGTCAATACCATACAAAACGCAAAGTCTTTTTCACCTATGGGTAAAAAAAAGACTTTAGATTTTGTATAGTACCGACTTAAGACAATCCAAGAGAATTCTAGATATTAAATGCTGCACTAGAGAGTTTAGTAAAGAGAAGTCACATACCAGGAAATGAGATGGCCCAAAGCAGACTGAATTATGAGACAATTAAATTTGCAGACAAATGGAGAAGCTCATTAACTATGCAGTGAATAGGAATGATGAAATACCTCTTTACATCTGGGGCAACTGACTATCAGCAAGGAGACTCTTAGCTGGAATTCTCATTCAGCCAGAAAATGTGACAACCTGCAGAGCAGGTTAGCAGATTTGCCATTAAATGAATACTCTAAAGATAGACTGTCATTTTAGTCATTGCCTAAAAAATGCCAAGGAACAGCAATTGAATTTCTAGCATCTGAATCACTTTGTTGTCTATAAACATAATAGAAGGATAGTGCTTTAGGGTCTCAAATGAGCTTGTTTCCTACTTCAAGGAGAGGTAACGATTGATGATAGCACTCAAAACAGATGGAAGAAAGTAATGATGAACTTGTAATGAATACCTAAGGAATAAATCCAGCTTACTAATAAATAAAACTTTCCTGAGCAATTAAGAATGTGGAGGTCTAACGAAGCTACACGACTTTGCAGCTTCCCCTTCTCTTTGGACAAGTGTGATAAAAGACGTCTTATGACTGAATACTGCCTACACAGTCTGATGTAGTCCTTGCTTGATGCTGAGCAAATTATTCAAGATTTGATGTGGTCCAAATCCACGTAATTTTCATTTTTAGACTGTTTGCCATAAGATACAGAAACTTGGTCTGTAGAAGTACTAAACACTCACAGATGCAAGCCAGTATGAGAGGCATTTTATTAATATAATGCTAATAACGCATTTTAACCATATAATGCTAAGAACTCCGGAATAGTGGTAGTTCAGTGGCTCAGGCTGGATATTCAAAACTAATAGAAGACTTTGACCTTAATCTCTCTGTGCCTCAGCTTCCCATCTGCAAAATACAGATAATACCACTCTCTCATCTCACAGGGGATTTGTGAGGATGAACTCAGTCATGATTTTGAAGCATGCTGATAGTATAAACACCTTAAAAACAGTACAAGATAGGAAGTAGCTCAGTCTTTGGAGCACATAACCATAAGCAGTAACTCGGTTATGGGGAGATAAACAAAATATTGACTAGCTGCTGATTAAACAAACACTAAAGATCTTGTGCACTCAGTGAAATGAGAGGTCATGTGGAAAAACACTACAGGATCATGTAATCCAAAACTGTATTACAGGTTATAAACACAGTGGAGTAAAATTAAGGTTGAGTGAGTAACCCTAACCCAGTAAGAGCTCTTAACCTTAGAACAGTAATCCTTTAAACAGCTTTCACTTCCTCCAAATTATCAATACAAATTTACAAGCAAATACATGTACATCAAAATTGTCAAGAATACATTTCAATTCTGCTACACAGAGGTGGGCAAAGCCCCAGACGCTCTGCTATTCTCAGTTCATTCAGCCTGTTTCTGTAAGAAACTGCTTCCAGTGTATCCTTAGTTCACCTTTTCAGAGAGTACTGCTTTCCCAAGGCTGCCTCGGGGTCCTGCTGACGGATTGCTCTAATTGCAGTTGGTGAAGTAAAGAAGGCAGCTACTTCATGCTCTGCTAGCACACGGAAATAGGCACCAGCATCTGGCGTTCCCACAGGCTTCCCCTATGGAGAGAATAATTTAAAATGTCACAGGATAAAAATATTTCATAATTCCTTGACAGTTCAAGGCTTGAACATGTAACAGTAGCGGTAGTGCAGCAACAGAAGTAATTTCAAGTAAGACTTTAAAGAAGGCTTTGTTAAAAATAATAATACTGTGAGCATATTCACTTGTAGAAATAAATTCACAAGCTTTGGGCATAACCTCCCAAAAGAACACAGCATATACTAGCTGCTACTTAGAGAAACAGGATAAATGGACACATGAATGAAAAGACAGCCACAAAAGGCTGTTATGACACTGGCAGCAGAGGGAGTCATGCCTACATCTACTCTTACTGTGAAGCAGCCTGTAAAACACCTGGAGTCCCGCTGAACTAGGAGTCTCTGGACACAGTGGCACTGCACCTATATCCCCCTGCACAGACCTACGAGACATAATGCCAGCTTTTCCTTACCTAGAAATTTCCTGACAATTCAGAAAAAATTCCCACTTAGCCGCTTACAACTGGCTTCTTGGCACCTTTGTGCTACTATCGTACATGAAGACTGGAGAGAAGCCAAAGACTCCTTTTCTGTTTTAGTGTGCTACCAGGCTGTGGTCTGGTTTGTGGTTGTGTTTTTTTTAAAACTAAATATTGTCTTGAGCTAGGGGGCACAATCAGGAGAATTACAAACAGAAGTAATTAGATGTGACAAATTGTCCAATGGTAAGTAATAATAACAAAAAATAATCAAAAATACTTTTCTGTGGTGCTGCAAATATGAAAAGCAGTTGGCACAGGATCATTTAATCACAATCTTACTGTACGTAATTACCACAGTGCATTAACTGCTCCATACATATTCTGACATTATGAAAAGATTATGTTAGTGTAGAATGAGCTTTAGCTCTACTGGTATTGCCAGAACCTTTTCACTAGAAAGGCTGCACTTAGAAGATCAACTCTGCCAGAGCACACAAGTTAGGAGACACATACGCTTTTCATACTGCAAACACACCTTTGTCAATGCTTTACACAAGAAGCCACAAACATAAAGTTTCACTACTGAAATGCCACCATCTTTACAGCAGCTCAACAGTCACAAGACCAATTCATACCTTCACCATCCCTGTATAAATGCAAATTCAGAATAGATAGATTAATAGGTCCAGTGGGAAAAAAATCAGCATATGAAACTCTAATACTTTTCATTTTACCAGGATGCAAAAGGAACATAGGCATGTGAACACCTTGAAGAATCTAAATCCACTATTTCTATTCTGATAATGAGGCACTAGTAACAGTAAGTGTCTTCATGAAAACACATACTGATCAAGTTAGCTGCCCTGTCCCAACACAAAAAGCAGCATGCTGGCTGTGAGGCTGGCTCACAGGAATTCACCCCTTCCCTTCTCTCCCACTCACCCTCCCCTCTGCAACATCCCCCACGCTTACTCTGCATCCAGCTGTGCCTGAACACTGGCAAGAACATCAATGAACCATTTGGCAGATTTAAAGAACGCAGGACGCCTGAGGTCAGATACGTACCATTGGCTTTGCAGCCCTACGGTGAGATACTGCTGGTGAGAGGAGTGCTGCAGCAGAGGATCACCGTTAAAGGAAAAAAAAAAAACACAACAAAACAGAATGCACAATTGAAAAGCCTTTTTTTTTTTTCCCCAAGGATGGAGAGGTGGGGAAAAGCAAATGGAAAGAAAATAAACAAGAGAAACAGTCCCCAGCCAAAGTAGCAGGGAAGAGTATTATCAATACCAAATACTCTCTTTTTGCTAATAGCCTATCCTAAATTACCAAAAAAAAAAGCAAAAGAATGCCAGTTGCTTGCTGAAAAAGTGAGTTATGTCCTTTTTTTCAGTCATACAATGCACAGTTCCCAAAGAAAAATTTCTCACCAGGCTGTCTTTAAGTGTGCTCCTTGCACACTTTTTCATCACAACTTTCATGTATTCATCCAAGTGTTCATCAATGTTTGTTCATGGACCTATTTATTCAATTTCATGCCATCTCCCTATAATGTTCATTATACCTGCCAATCTGCCACCACCTGGTTAGGGGTTCAAGCCCACATCACTAACACAAATAAATGGTCTCAGACTGAAGAAGTCTGTATTTCCAGAAACTTCTCATTAATTACGTAACTGAACTAGCACCTTTTGTAATCATCTTGGACAGCAACAAACCTAACTGTGGAGCAATCTGAAATTGGTTAGTCTGCCAGTAATACTGTTGGCTGTTACTTTTAACCAAATGGAAATATCCAGAGCCTATAAAAGAGCTGTGTCTGGCCCTGAGCACACCCACTCCCTCCCAGGCACTCAGCTGCTGACGCTCAAGGCCAGGTTTGCCATGGTGTGGCTGTGTAACCTTGGCTCAGACCACTGGGAAAACAGCAGAGTTGTGAGAGGAGCTGAAAGGAGCTTGCCCTTGCTCAGGAGGTGATTGATGCTCAGGCCCTCACCCTTGGTCCCTGCCTGAGCTACGTCGCAGCCGTGCCTGTGCCTCACACCTCCAGAAATCTTGAGTCTAAGTCTTACAGTATCTTCAACACAAGCAGCTAAACCTTCAGGAGTGGATGGGTAGACACACATGGCTCTGACAGGCTGATATTTATATGTCACAGTTTTGGTTTGGAGAAGTACCATTCTCAGATCTAGGAGAAAAACAAGTAACACAAACAACGTAAGGAAAGGAACAGAAAGTTCCCCTGACAGTTGATAGGAAATAATACCCAAAGAATAAGGTGACACTTAAAATATTTATTTAGGGAAAAAAATCTGGCCCAGCTGTAAAATATTCTTACTGATTCTGCAGAAAAACTTCCCCAGTGCCTTGGCAGCTGTTCACGGTTTAGCAAATGCATAAACAAAAACTGACATAAGCAAAACAAATCTGAGACGGTGAAAATTAATTTCAGAAGCCAAAAAACTACAAATAAAATTGTTGAAGAGAGTTCTCATTTATTATACAAAAATTTTAAGAAGTACTGCAAGATGCCATGAGAGGCTTATTATCACATACGATTTTGATTTTTAAAAAGTTAGCAATATAAACAATAAAGCACAGGGTAATTCAATTCAGAATATGCTGACAGATTGCTGAGTCAGTTGGGGACTATGAGCAAATGAGATGTTTCCACAGGATTTCTGCAGAGATCAGTTCAAAACTTGTGGTTATTCAGTATTTACATCAATACTGGAGATGAAAATTTATTTTAGAAGAAACTGGCAACAAAATCTGTGCTTGGCAGGAACTGAGAGCATGGTAAACAAGAACAAGGTAATCAGAGAGTGATCTGCCTCACTTAATTTAAAAAAGTAGAAATAGACACTTCGTGTATCAGCTAGGGGGAGTCAAGTAGAAAAGATTTTCTTTTAATAACCTACCAAGAGACTCTGAGACAGACAGACAGATAGGAACATCTTTCTGGAAGTACCTAGATTTAGCATGTAATTTATCAGATGTCTACCAGCTGAGCAGACATCCACAGGCAGAATGTGTTGATGGATAATACACGATTATGAAAGAAGATTCGCAGTCAGGCAGCAAGAATGATCAAGGGGATAGAAAAGTTCTCCTATGGAGAAAGTCAGAAGCCACCGGGATGAATTACTTGAGGAAAAAGACATATAAGAGGAGCTATAATAAAATAACCAACAACGCATCAGTAACAGCTCTCAGCAATTCCCTTTCTGTCTGACCCCAAACAACAAGGGACTCTTCAATTAAAAATAAATTCAAAATTATGAGGAGAAAATTCTCTCTGCATAGCAAATATTATACATGGAACTCATAGCCGCTAAAACCTGCTGACACCAAAGCACACACAAAATCTTGACACATCAGGATTCAGAAGATTATGTTCATAGAGGCATTCGTCTTTCTGCTGCTGGCCCGGCTGCCAAACCTCCCCTAAGGACTTGAGATGATACATCCTACTGAATTTGTTCCACAAATACAGTCGGTATGGATGATGGCAAAAAGATCACAAAATTGGCAAAGTCCAGAGGCAGTGCTTGCTTTGTAAGCTGATGATAATGGCTTACAGAAACTGTAGAAAGGCTGGATGTGCCTAAGTCGCTAACAGCTGTGCCAAATGAGAGTCATATTAAACCTGTGGCTGCTGTTGCGTACTCTGTGGATCTGTTGCAACAGCAGGGACTGGAAGGATCCCAGTGAGCATTGTGAGGAAAGCTCCACATGCACAGCAATGCCTCACGACAGCTCTGTGTGGGACAATAGCTCCTTCTCTGTCCTAGACCACTGAAATGAAGTCTTCAATGTCCACGCTCCTTGGAAAGTGTGGGCATCCTCTTCCTCATCATGGCTCCAATTCAAAGTCCCAAGCCCTGGAACTACTATGCTGCCTTTTTCTGGACATCACAGGACCACAGGTCGTAGCTAGACTTTTTCTTCATGCTGGGATCCCATTAGCAAAAGCAACCCAGAGTGGGCTGTGAGACTTCAAGTAGCTTATTTATAGCTGAAGTTTGTCATGCCTTGGAGAAAACCAATCCAGAACAGATTATTAAAAAAAACCAAAAAACTAATAAACCTTGCTGTATTCAAAGGAATTCATTACTGGTTTCACATTCCTGACAATGGTGTTACAGCAAGTAAAAATTGAAAGCATGTAGTTTCCATAGCAATTGTTAAAACAACAAGTTGTCACCTACTAAGTAGTTTAAAAATAAACAAATCATTTCAAGAAGTGAGGGTATGAAGTCAATCCAGTTTATATTCAATAGTGGTTGGCCCTAGGCAAAGAGGACAAGATGTTCTTTCCCCATACCTAAACAGCATACTGATACTCCCTAACCCAAACCCCATCATTAGGCAATCATTTAGGAAAAACTTTGACTGCAAAATTCATGAATATCCACTGTTAAGACAGCTTTCTGAGCAGAGGAAAAATTATACACTATTCCTCTTTATAAAGATTATTTTTCTCTGTGTACAGAAGTCTTCCTTTTCCTCCCATTTTTAATCTTCAAAAAGATGATACTGATGTCATGAACACTGTCTCAAGGCTCAATTGGTGGCATATCAGAGAGAAAAATGGGAAAAGTACTACTACTGTTTAATAATGTTCTCACCAAGAGCAAAAATCACGAAGCAGACAGATAGGTCAACCAGATATTAACTCTGATTTTTCTTTAATACTCACTGTTAAAAGAAATAGGAATTTTACCCTTTTTATTTTCCAGAATTGACACATTTTAAATTCAGAAGTACCTTTATAATGTCAATAATCATCTTGATCCCCACATATTCACACAGAGATAAAACTTCACTGTAAGATCACCATGTAACAGAGACTGCTGAAGGAACCCATCGCTTTCCTCCCCGTTCCTTCTTGTCTTACTCTACACCTGCTAGAATGAAAACCTCTTCATTGCACTATTTATTTTAGCGAGTCTTTTCTGCCAAATTCATGCAACAATTTTGATGTGGCCCAGCGTGTCAGCGGACAAAAATAACTACTGTAAAACTACCAAAGTCTTTTTCTTATCTCCGAGAATGCCATTTTTCTCGCACCGCTTTCCTCTTCTATTTAACTAGCATGGTGGTGATGAGTTAATCCCTTTGGAATGAAGAATCTAATTAACATCTATTAGGTATTTAAACATTAATTAGACTTAGTAATTTATTACTAATGCTAGTATGATATTTGATTCTATAAATGTGCATTTCTGCTATCGGGTGAAGTTTTTGCTCCTTGTTATTAGAATATCAGAGAAATCAACCACGGTGCTCCCCAGCCTTAAAATTCTATTAATTTAGTGGGAAATCACTGGGGTTCTTCCAGACAAACTAGAAAATGGAACTCTTCTGCAATAGAATTAAATTTGAAAAGGAATAAAAAGTATTTCTAATTTTTTTACTATTTTATTTCTGTTTTTTTAGTGAAAGTCATTTATAGCTGGAGTTCTCTGTTTAATTATTTGTAGAGATCCTGAAGCCACTGAAGCCCCCAAAATTGCATACAGAACTATACTGGGCATCTGGAAATGAAATAAAGGTGGAGATAGGGTTTGAAAACTACCCATCATTAGGTAAATTGTGCATTAGGTAAATTATAAAATCAGTCTAGAAAAAAGCTCAATTTCTTTCTTCTCCAAATTTCAGCTAAACACATACATTTAGCGTTGATACACTCTGATTAGGTATGTTATGTGTTCATTGCCTCCGAAATGTCTTGATTAAAAGCAAAGGAGCTTAAAAGAAGACCTTATTATACATAAAGTAGGATTCTAAAATACAAAAGAAAATCAAAGCAATACTTTTTGACTAGTGGATAGAACAGCTGAATAAATCAACTGAAAACTCTGGATAATTATATACACTTAAAAATGTAAGAAAGTCATACACTAAAGGTAAAAAAGGGATTAATATCTATAAAGGCATATTTCCATAGCATGTAGGCTTACCTTTATGAACACCCATCTGCATATGGGAATGTATGACACATACTGACACTGCAAGGACCAGCTCTTAGTAGCATATGTTGAGATTTCTCACGCTCCTACACATACAAATAAGAATTCGGTCTACAAAGTCTTTAGCTAAAACAATCAACAATTTACTGTATCATGTACTGCAAAACCAGAAGTTATCTTAACTGGAGGACAATTATATACTGCAGACTAAGAGTTGACCTGAGAAGGCGCAGGCCTGTGCTGTGCTTGTCTATCTTTCAACTTTGCCCAGAAGGCCTATTCTGTGTGAGTAAATCCAAATGAAATAAGAAAGTAAGAGATTTCTAGCTTGTGTGGAGACCATACACCAGAAAATTAACCTCACATATTGATCCATACTATCTAACACAAAAAGTGGCATCAGCTATGGGATCAGCAAAGAACAGATACTATTTTCCTAGAGTATATTTCTGCTTTATAAATCTTGAACACACTTATTAACTCTGATTACCTATACAAACAATTTAAGGTGCTGGGAAAGTAGATTCAAGATTGAAGGACAACATGTTAGTACTTAATTAAATATAGCTTACAGTGATGTCCACACATCCTTTTAAGCCTTCATTTCCAGACAATAGAACAAGGTCAAAATAAGTAACAGGTTTTCTTGCTGAAGGGTACTGAATTTCCAAAGATTTCACAAGGTCTTTACGTACCATAAAGATGTAACAGCACAGATTGTTACCACCTGACAGGAGAGCGACAAATGGAGTCTTGCGGGATTTAAGTGCAGCATACAGACTGTTCCTTCCTCACCCCTTCACCTTAGGAAAAGGCAGGTGAAAAACGCACACTGAATACCTCAGTATGCAAAGCTATGTATACTTCAGTTAATTTTTCAAAGCCAAGTCTTGTTTCTCCTGTTCACAGTGGTCTCTTCTGTCACCACAAAGGTGCAGAAAAGAGAGTCCAGACCTTCTCTTCTTCACAGGAAAAAAATGATCTTTTAAGACACAATAGAAAGAACATTGCAGTGATCTCTTTCTTTCAAAAGCAGTTAACTGAGCCTACATCTTAAATCAAGATACTAAACTCAATCCCCAAATTATTTAGTGAACCTGTAGGAGTTCTCACAGATGTATCCATGCTTGTCCTACAGAAACGAACAACACACAGGAAGAATCTGGCAAGCATGACCTCTGGGATGAGAAAAAGCTATAGGACAGCTGTACAGCATGTACTACAAAATGTCATGAATCCACCTCTGCATCTGGAGTTATTTGCAAGTTAAGTACACAAGCATATACTGTTAGTTTGTCTGGACATTTTTATCTAGCTATATAAATGTTTATGTGTATATATATGTATATGAACATATGAATTGTGGGAAACTTACTCCCTTTTCCACATAAAGATATATTTAGTTACTAAGGAATCCTTTCTGCAAGGGTCTACCTCATGAATTTAGCATGTTCTTTCACTTAGCTGTTCCTCTAGAATTCTGCCTTTTTTTCTTTTCCTAGGACTTTGCTCTACTGCTTTTAAACAAACTCCTTCCTCCTTTTTTTTTAAACTACTTGATTACTTTTAATTTGCAATGTCCTAGAAATAACCTTGCTTCCCAATGTCCTTCAGAACTTGAATGTGCACTAAGAGCCAAGCATCACTCCTGCTAGCAGCAGACTCACGCTTGTCATTGACTCAAAAGCGTTCAGAAGTTCCACAGCGAGCTGGTTTGTAAATTCACAGAAGCAAGTGGATTCCACCAGATTATCAGAGACTCTTCAAAAAAGAGCTAAGCATAAGCAATGCTCAAACGAATGGCTGATTTTTATTGCCACAGATACTGTTGCACTGTAGATACTCATTGCATCATGTATTTCAATAATGCATTCATTGCAAGCTTTCATGCTCAACACTGACAGTAAGCAAGTCGGTAAACTTTACCTGGACAGAAGGTACATTGAGTTTCAAATTAAGAATAACCATTTGTTTAAGTTTTCTCCAGCTGCTGCAGTCACTGGCTGGGAGCATTAAGGCATGTGAACTTCTCTGTCTTAGCCATTTAGGAAAAAAACCGAAAAAAATCCTTGTGCTTGTTGTTATCACTTTGTGGACTTTACTATTTAATAAAAAAAAATACTTGTTTTGCCAACCTGCTTTACTGAGAAATTATAGAAAAATCAATCTGATGCCTAGAAGCTAAAAAACAAAGTTATTTGCCTCAGATCCTACAGATCACAAAATTATGTAGAAGAAAAAAATCCTGACAAAAGCTCATTTTCTATTTCATAGAACAACTTAACACACTGTCTTTCTAAGAACAGAAGAAAAAGTTAACCCTTTTAAAAGTTAACCAAAAAGTTAAAAGTTAACCACAAAGACAAGAACAAATTCCAAAACACATTTTTAAGATCTCAAGATTTGCTTTCCTTTTAAACATTGCATTTTGTTTCTTATTTTTCATTTTTCTGCTACAAAAATTATGAACCGGATTTTTCACAAGGCAACATATGCAGGTGTCACCTAGGCACAATCTGCTGTTCTATGAGAGATTACCAATCTTGTTCCTACTATGTGCACTGGTAAAAATAAAGTTAGTACCATGTGAAATAATAACATGAAACATGAATGTGAGCGCATATGGTGTCACAGACTTTGTTTACACAGCAATTAGTGAGGTGAATTAGAGCAAATTAGTATATCAAACCATTTAATGCCAATGCTCTTTACGTCTTCTGTTAGATGTTATTTGAGGTTTATTTTAGACTAGATTTTGCCTTGTTCACTAGACCAAAAATGCAGTTCAAAGTTTTCTGATGGAAAGCTATCCTACAGATCTTTGCTCCCTTGACTTAAAGGACTTCTCTTCTAGGAACTGTCATGGTGTCCCTTTCATCTGCTTCATGCAGAAGACAGTAGCATGTCAGTTCAAACACAGCCAGTAGGCTCCATCATAAAGTTTCTATATTCCCTATCTTCCATATCTCTGGTCACAGAGCCAAAACATAGGCCAGTGCCTTCTTGCCAATAAGGGAGAGGATCATTCATTATGTTCTCAATGCCCATGAGCATCATGAGAGATGCTGCATACCCTTGTGCCCCACACCATAAGGTATATTGACAATGGTGCAGGACAGGCCTAATTTTATTGTGCTTTTACTGAATGCATAATGGAACTGCAATCTACATTTGGTCACCTGAAAGACACTGGGCTATGTGGGACAGACACTGTGCTATGTGGGACAGACACTGTGCAAATGTTTCCAATACCTTCCAAATTCAGGGTATCACTTTTAGTCTGACCCGTATGTGAGGACAACTTTGAGGCCTTCCTTCAGACTGCAACACTGAGCACAGCTTCTACAGTATCTGTATGCACAGCTCTCTGCTTTCTTTATCATAGGTGAGGCATCCAGCAATGCATTTCTGTCAGGACTTTGCCGCCAACTCAGATCCAGTAAGAATCTGCCATCCCCATTTTCGCAAAATGCAACACCGTCTCCCAGACTCACAATAAAGGTAGTCTAACGGCCTGTGGCTGAATCCTCAGCAACACAGGTACACTCCACCATCTGCCATTTCTAAGTCTGTTGTTTTGGAGTTCCTTGCCCCACTGACCACCACCAGTCACACCGATGAAGTAGGTAAGTTTTCCTTAGGAATTACTGTAATAGATTGGAAAGCATAAACACCAAAGACATACACACTATTTAAATATATATGGCATGAAGAATGGACAGGCCTAAACAGGATCATCAGCATCATCAACAGGAAGAGAAGCTGCCTTTTCAAAGGCTGGCTTTTCAGAATGGATCATACCTCGTACAAAACTGTAGTATTCCCATGTAGGAGAGGCCCATAGCAAATGTATGAATGACCAACAACCCAGCCTAAATCAGAAGCTGCCCACCACACCTAAAAAGAAATAAACACATAAATACAGTGGAGAGTTTTTAAGAGGAGTTCAAACACATTTACCTGACATTTAAACAGAATTACCTCACCAGATTTGAGTCCATATACAGCTGACATTGTCCAGTTCAGCATAACTGCATAGCCACCTGTTGGTCTGACAACACCCTAAATGAGAAAATTTGAATATTTAAGATCATTTGAAGTATGCAATGATATTCCTGTCTTCAATGAATTTTTTAGCAGCAATAGACTTAAGAGTTGTCTAATTCCAATACTCCTCACTTAGGAAAAGGATCCATTCCAACAAGTACGTGCTTGTGCTAGCATTCCCACTGAAGAAGTAATTTTGGAAAGGAAACAAACAAACAAACAAGCATACAATAAAACAAACATAAAAACCCAACCCAAGCCCTAGATGACAATACTATTCAAAAGATAACTAACAAAGACTAGAATTTTGTCATTAAAATCAGATATACAAATATTTAGTCAACATATGCTGACAAAAAATAAGAGATGAGTGTTTACCTCACTTAAATTGTGGCCATCAAATGCTAGGCATGTTTTAAATTTATTGCCTAGTCTCTCTGTATGATCACTGGAAAAGAGGAGCACCTGTGGAGTAGCTGATCCCTAAAATAACTGGGGTAAATATACTCCCTGAAATGTAACCCTCTTTCCGGACTCTTCTTACAAATCTCAGAAAATTGGCTTAAACCAGATGTCTACTTTCGAAAGGTTTTTCTAGCCTTAAGTATACATACAAATGCAAAATGAAGAACTTCCCAGTCTTAGTCTAAAAGAGGGATTTGAAAATTAGAATGACAGAGTATCAATAGCATCACTTTGGTAAGCCAAAAACAGGCTCTGGAACACTGTTAATTGGAAAAAATTTGAAATATTTTGTGCTATTTGTGTGTTTAATATACATTTCATCACCTTCTAGCACACTGTTTCTAGAAGAAAGAATTAAGTAAATTATGTCTTGATGTCTTGAACTAAAATTCAGGTGAGATTCATCTGACCAAACAAATGTCTACAGTGCAGACATTACAATACAGCTGTCTGTGCAAGGCACAGTACATTCTTTCTGTGTAGTTAATAGAACGAAGCAGGCATTTTCAGGCCTTTTCCAAGAAATGAGGGACTGTGGAGACATACCAACTCATTAAAATGGAGACTGCCACAGCAGAGAATGGTTAGCTAACACTTCACAATTTTCAGAAAGCAAATTGTCTTTGTTTGTCTCAGCTTCTAACTTAGTCCCTGCTCTGAGATTAACAAAAGTTTTGTTATGAAGGTCACAACTAAGTAATTTTACTTGCATGACCATTTAAAAACAAGTTCCTTAAATGAATAAAAAAGTTATTTTATTAAGTTATTCATAGTAGCTTAGTGCTAGCTGGCAATCTCCCTCTCATAAGGACGATTCATTCATCAAGGTGTCTATATTTTTCTCTGCAGAGCTAATACAGTGAAGTAAACCTCTGAAAACTTTTATCTCTGAGATAAAATGTTTTGAAACAAATAGAACCACAGAACGGCAGGGGTTGGAAGGCACCTCTGGAGATCATCTAGTCCACCCCCCCTCCTAAAGCAGAATCACCTAGAGCAGGTAGCACAGGATCGCATCCAGGCAGGTTTTGAGTATCTCCAGAGTAGGAGTCTCCACAAGCTCTCTGGGCAGCCTATTCCAGTGCTCGGTCACCCTCAAAGTGAAGACATTTTTTTCTCATATTCAGGTGGAACTTCCTGTGTCCCAATTTGTGCCCGTTACCCCTTGTCTTGTTGCTAGGCACCACTGAAAACAGTCTGGCCCCTTCCTCTTGACACTCACCCTTTAGATATTTGTAAGTGTTGATGAGATCCCCTCTCAGTCTTCTCTTCTCCAGACTAAACAGGCCCAGCTCGCTCAGCCTTTCCTCATAAGAGGGATGCTCCAGTCTCCTAATTATCTTTGTAGCCCTCCACTGGACTCTCCAGTAGTTCCCTGTCTTTCTTGAACTGGAGAGCCCAGAACTGGACACAGAACTCCAGATGTGGCCTCACCAGGGCAGAGTTAAGGGGGAGGATAACCTCCCTCGACCTGCTGGCCATGCTCTTCTTAATGCAACCCAGGGTATCATGGGCCACCTTGGCCATGAGGGCACATTGCTGGCTCATGGAGAGCTTGTTGTCCACCAGGACACCCAGGTCCTTCTCTGCTGAGCTGCTTCCCAGCAGGTCAACCCCTAACCTGTACTGGTGCATGGGGTTATTCCTCCCTAGGTGGAGGACCCTACACTTGCCCTTGTTGAATTTCATTTGGTTCCTCTCTGCCCAACTCTCAGTCAAGGAAAATACATGTTTTAACAAAGGATCTTATCTTGGACCTTTTACCAATATAATTTAATAATTCACGATACATATGTTGCTTTTATGTGCCCATGTTCAAGGCAAAGGCAGAAGACATTTTTCTCAGCAAAACTGATGTTGGTCTTCCCTTAACTCCTCACGGATTCTGAACTTTATAGTTCAGCATAGAACTTTATAGTTCATCATTACATAATTTTCTAGTAGTAGTCTAAGCACAGCATATCCAGGGATGTCTGATACTGTCTCTGAATTTGCATTGGTAAGACCACCGCCAGAAAACTATATTCAGCTTGTCTTCTACGCTTTAAAAGAGAATTCTAAGTACCAAGCAAACACTCAAGAGTTTGCTTTTAAAATAAGATCTTTTAAAAATAGATCATTAAGACTAATTGACATTTGAAAGCAAACATTTTCAAACAATGCCCTACATTAGTTTTCAATTACTCAGTCCAAACTTTAATTTTCATGGGACTTACGTTCTCAGAACTGTTCAGTAACACAAACCTTCAGAACATGCTTAATTCCATTTAATCTTTAATATCATTCATTATATCTTATCTATGGGAAGATTAGCCAATATGTAAATAATGAATAAGCAAAGACTATTCAGCAATAAATGTTATCACACAAGTGATACATTAACTAATCTTGCCATTAAGTGACTATACTATGCTTATCAGTTAAAACACAGAAGATATTAAAGGATAAAAACATTCTGCCCAAAAGTTTATACTGTATAAACATTTTGAGGTAAGTGCAGTTTATATTAGTGCTATTTAAATAAACAAATGTGATTCACTCCTAGACACTGACTTTAAAGTAGTGAAATGTGAATAAATGAGCTTAATCCATTTCTAGCAATGCTTATAGCACTGAGCTTTGGCAAACATTTTCAACCTTTTTAATTTAATATTTTCTCAAGAGGAACTGCAAATAGGTTGGTCACAAACACTTAGACTACAGATAGTTCTTTACCTTGGGCAAGCCGGTTGTTCCAGAAGTATATAAAATATAAAGTGGATGGTCTGAGGGAACGGAGACACATTTATAATACTGTGCTTTTGCAAGCTCTTCTTCCCAGTCAAGATCGCGACCTGGGGCAAGAGGAACATGGCCCTGCTCATTGAAAAATAGAAAAGTGTTGAAAGAAAAACAGATGGAATAAATGAAAGTGGGTCAAAAAGCATGTACTATTCAATTTTCTGTACAGTAATCTCTGCTGCATTAGTTCTATTTACTATTTAAATCTTATGAATATAAAGTTCCCTCATAAAATTCAAAACCAAACTACAACAGATACACCAGAAATTTTATTTGTAAAAGAGAAAAGGGACGTGCATTACACAGACATCTGAAAGTTAATGTAAAGGCACAACTGTACACCCACCAAATTAGGTCGCTTGTAAATGAGAACTTTATCAGGCTTGCTCTGCACCCTTGCCAGTGCTCCTTCTAGGAGGGATATGTATTCCACTTTCCTTTTTGGTTCTACTCCAAAACTTGCTGTTACAATAAGTTTGGGCTAAAATAAAGAAGTTAGACTGTTAATATATACATTTGCAATATATTTTATATATGTAAACTAATAACATGTTTTCCATTAAATTCTTTGATTAATGGTGCTCAATGTATAAAATTTATCTTCACATAATCAGAAACAGGGGTTTAGATCAGGTTTCTAAGGAAATCAAGCTTGCGTGATATTGCTGTCCATGCATCTGTTTTTCATTCTGGAGCACACTAATTAAACTTCTGACACTCTTCACCATTTTCAACCAAATTTGAGTAAAAAAATCAACAGTATTAAATTCTTGGAAGTTGCACAACAATTAATGAACAGAGAGAAAACTCCATCTCCATTTTAGCCCCTCCATTAAGGAAAAGTGGTACAATGATGCCAACAATTACCTGTCCTGTTTAGCCAGCTTTCTAATTATCTGCCTGTACCCAATGGCATACTTCAAAACCAGCTATAGCACTTTGCTGGCTCTCATCCAGCCTGCAATTAACTGGCATGGGAGGGAAAACAGGGTAAAGAGGAAAAAGGCAGCAAATGAGATGACAGGAAACTAGAAATACTGGAAGAGAATAAGCTAAAGTCATAAGGCACATTAGGGAATTAAAGTCTTTCAAGTGATGGTTGCAGGATTCAGAATGCAAAACCACTAAAAATCAGATTTCCGCAGTTCTGAGATTTTTTTTAGAATAACTTCTATTTCCAAATGTGGATTTTGCATCTTTGTCATTAAGTTAACCTCAAGTTTTATGTAAGATTTCCTAAGTCAAGAAACCTGTACACAAACTATTTTGACTTAGGTCCCAAGACCAGTATTTCTATTTCTTCTATTTCAGGAAATAGAAGATAACACCAAAGAAACTTTGTGTTAGAATGAGTCTTCAATCTCCTTGCTTTTGGAGTTTTAGAAGTATATTCATCTACGCCCCTCAGTCTGATCAAGCTAGTTTACTAATTGTATGCATTAGCATAAATCTCATTAAGTAGGCACAAACCACAATGCCACAGTTAAGGCTGCATTAAACTCAGCACAGAAAACACAGATTAAATTGTTTTCTTGTGCAGTAACAAAATGTTTCCAGTCCAAATCTGTCAGTCAGGAAAGTTTGCTAATTAGTTTGTATTCAAAATAAAGATTTATGAGGAGCTTTAAAATTTCAGCATTTGTCATCTTTCAGGATGCGCTGATTTTAATAAAAGATGATACAATGCAGTTAAACTGAAAATTCATCTGGAGGTTACCCTGAAATTAGACTGTAATTAATGTCAGATATTAACACAGTTCTATTCAATTGTTAAAATGAAAGACTGTTGTCAACACCGGGTTTACAGTCATTTGTAAACAGTGTCACCTCTGCTCATCAACTGCTTTGTATGCAGTAAGGAAGTTTAAAAATAACCAATACTAAATTGGCTAAGGTGATGTGTTTCTCAAGTCAGGGTTGCTGCTTGGAAGTATCATGGATCACTCTGGGCAAATCCATGGTCCATCACTGGCTTTAACTGCTGTTTTCTAGTGTTTTACCTCTCTGCCTACTGACATTACTTCCTCTGCATCTCTGCTCCCATATTGTTTTTATACACCCATTTCCCATGTCTTTTATGACTCCATGTAGTCCTGCACGATAAGATTAGATAGAAATATAGCTAGTTTGAAGGAAAACCAGGAAATTTCAACGGTTTGCTGGAGAAGGAATGCCAGCAATAGTGAGCTGTAGGAAAAAAACCCCACCAATATGAAGAAGTAGAAATGAGGTAACGCAAAGGCCCAATAATACCAGACCAGTGATTTTATTCTGTTATAAAGACAGCTCCTACAAATTTTTCTATAGTCTCTAACAGCATACAAGGCAAAGTTTAGAAAAAGCAGTAATACATTTTATTGGGCCAACTAATAAAGCTGCAAAAAGCCCAAACCAAAAACCGGCTACCTTTGGGGCACAAAATGTCAGGAGTGTCATGAAGTGGTTTACAGAGAGATCCAGCACTCAGACCCTCACCATTCAACACACACAGCTCTCTTCTCTTTGTGCCACAGCAACACATCTGATCACAAGCCTATACTAAAACATACTGCACTTTTGTTGTGCCTCCCTCCTCCTTAAAAAAAGTAGCAGGCATTTGAAAGAAATCCAGTGCTTATGCAGTCATTATATAGTTCTGCTGCACCTGCTGGTACTGCTCTGGCTTTGTGGTTAGAAGATCCATGTCAGACTGCCATGCACATGTAGTTTTACCAGATATTAAACAGTGCTCTAAAGAAAGAGACCTGAATCATACCATAAAAGTAGTTAAAAGTAAAAAGCAAGATAATCCTTTCTAATCTACAATACATAATCAAAAAAATAAACAGTGCTTCAAGACTAGAAAAGACCAGACTGCAACTATTATAAGGCAATTGTGCATCTCAAGTGTCAGCAGCTGAGCGTGCTGCCTAATCACTCAAAAGGTTGGATCATCTTATGATGAGAAGCAGGGGTGACCATTAAGAGCCTTACCTGTGCCCAGGAACTGCCTTGTTCAGAATAAACTATTACAAAATATTAGCTTATTTTTTCAAGGAAACCTTATTAAAATCTCCAAATGTGTTAAATGTAAATAAGTGAGAAATACAGAATTTCTTACCGCAATGGAAGATAGTAACAGATAGTTTTGAGTAACTTGAGTGTTTCGTACATTTTGTATTTCAAAGAATTGTTGTTCACTTGCAAATTGTAATACTGCTTTAGTAAAGTGTTTTCAAAAATCACATGTCTGAAAAACTCCATTACTTCCATTTTATTTTGCAGAGTTAGGACTTAAAGTCTAAAAAGCCCTCTGGAATTGCATATAATTATTGTGATTGAAAAAACATGAGAAAATTTGGTTGTTGAAGGCATAGCAGCTACCCTATCAAATAGGCATATAAGCATATTGTTAAGTATTCTTCTCAGTTTTCCTAGTTTACTAACATAAAGTGCTTAAACAGATGTCATGTTAATTTCTCAAAATATAGGTAAGGTCCTTCAAAAGTACCTATTGTTTCGATATTGCAAACTATATATTCCCAGTTTCAGGTGAAAAGAAACATGACAAGAAATGCCTGTTCTCATGCTCTGTATCACTTCATCACAATTCACTGCAGAACATCTGTAACTGCCAATACCTGACAAGAGTAAAAATTATCAGCTGCAGGACTTTGAAGCATTCCCAGACCTATTTAAAATTCAAGATGAATTAAGGTAAGCTGGTAAAGTGCATGTACCTTTTCATAGTCACTAGAAAGTGCTTGTTATTTCTTTCACTTAGATCTTACAATAAAAGTGAAGTCTGACCTCTCTTCCACAAAAGCATCTCACAGCACATCTTTAACTCTTTCTAATTAATCTTACCAATATTAGGTCCTGTACTGCAGCATCTAAACCAATTCACATAAAAGCCTAATAGAAAGGTTAGGGTTTTTTGAGATTGCTTCAATTAATTCCTGAGTTCAGCAGAATACCATCTATCACAGCTACTTGTATACATATCTTAAGATAATCTCAAAAGCTTTACAGCATTGCAAAATTGTGGCATGTTTTGAAATTTAGATTGAGGATGTGCCTCTCCTCCTTACTTACACTTTCATTTGGACGAAAAATCATCCAAAATATCTAGATGTGCCTTTTAAAGAAAAAAGAAAAAGGCAATGTAAATTAGAATTTAATCAATGGCCTGTAGCTAGTAATTCAATAGCTAACCCTGCAAAAGACTTGTTGTGTGACCTTGGGTAAATCACTTAAATTTTGTCTGCTTACTTTTTAATGCATGAAGCAAGGATTATGGTTACTATGCTGTCTCCTTTTGTTCTTCAGAGAAAGTCCATTGGGATTAATTAGTTAATATTTGCAAAACACTCTAAAAGTAAACATGCTAGATGATTCATATTGTAGCAAATTCCATTTTAAAAGTCTATCATTTTTTCTTCTACATTATTTTTCCCTAATCAAAAGCTTCTATAAGTTAAAATTAATTTTTACAACTCGTTGAAAAAGTGAGGGAGCGGGAGGAAAGTCAGGGAAAACTATGGAGCTGTCACTAGTCTTCCCCCAGCTCTTTTTCACGATTCCAACAAACCATTTCAGCCCTTTTATTAACTTTTACTTTGTTAAAACATCAACAGGGAGGAGGGGGAATGGATTCAACTTTCTATTTACAAATAATTCATAAAATTCAAGCCTTGGGGATCTGAAAAGCACTTCTGTACACAAAAATCTAAGTTCCAGAAATCTTGTGGACTTTACTTCCCATAATGTTTTGGCTTACACACCCAATGAACGTGATTTGGTGATAGACGGCTACCATGGATGGTCTTAATGATCCAGGTGACTGAGCAAGATGACGAAGACTTTTGTCTCGTTCACTGGTAGAAAACAAGAACAGAAACTTCCAGTACAAACACTGTTAGCTGGTTTGAAACTAACGCACACACAAGCTACTAATATGCACATATCAGCTACTAAGTAGGTTATTAAAGTACTATTTGCATTTTCAGTTACAAAGATGTCATAAACAAGCTCAACTTGTGCTAACCATGGAAGCCTCTGAAGCATTCACCTCTATTAATTATGTTCTCTGCAGAGTCACTTAAGACAGCTGGTTCCCTAGCTGCCTTGATTCATGTACAACTTAGATGAAGTAGCTATAGAGCTGAAAAACGTACTACCTAATATGTATAAACATCAAATGAACCAATAAAGTCATTCAGAGTTGGCAGCATTTTCCTTGCACACTTGAGGAAAATGCTGTGTGAAAAGCCAATTTCAACGTGATGCTTTGTAGACAAAGATTGACAAATGGAAGAATAATGTATCCTGTAAACAGAACAGCGTGTTAAACTCATGCTTTTTTAAAAGAGGTCAAAATTTGTATCTCAATGTCTGCTATAAAAGTATCACTCTCAGCACAGATGTAGTACTTTGTTCACATTTCAATGTTAGGTATTATAAACAAATCGAGACTGCGTGCCACACAAAGACAAGTGTTATCCTCTCTGGATAAAAGGGGGTTTGACATTGATTTATATGAATAACTAATGCAATGGTGTTTGTTGTTCCAAATACATTATTACCTTTGCATGATCAATGCGAACAGAAAGTTCTTTAGATGCAAATCCACCAAAAATCAGGCTGTGGATGGCTCCTATTCTTGCACAAGCCAGCATACAGTACACTGTCTGTGGAATCATGGGCATGTAGATGACCACACGATCGCCTTTCTTCACACCATGTCTGACCATGACATCAGCTAACTTGGAGACCTGTACTGACAAAACATTCACAACATATTAAAAAGTTTTTTTCCAGATCTGCTGTTACCCCATAAAAAACAACTTTCACACCAGCAACAGGCCCAGGACATTAAGGAGATAAGGCAGTATGATACAGAAAGTCGATGAACGAAGCAATCCAGGTTCAATAAATTTAGGACAATTTCCTTTTTGCAAAAAAAACACTGTAAAACTTTTTGGGGTGGGGTTTTTTTTTTTGGTACAATGAGAATGGACTGAAGCTATTTTATACATTAGAGCAAAAAATCAATTGCAATGTTTTGCAAAATTTTAAATGACACTCTAACTATTCTTTCTTTTATCCAGATAACTGCTCATATTTCTCAATTTTAGCTTTTAAGAATGGATGTATACAGGGCTTTTCATAACACAAATTCTGTCCTAACTAGCTAAAGTTTGAAACACAAATCAATATGTAGAAATATTTTCTCTACTGCAATGTTGTAAACTTCTCAGAACCTGAGACAAGAAATCTTATCCCATGAACCAAATGTAAATACAAACTCAGAGAAATACGTTTAGACTCAAGAAATCATTTTTCCTCTCACTTTCAGATTTTCATTTTTGGTATGCAGAGGCCTGCAGACAGACTGTGCATGGCAGCAAAGGACTGGAACTCAATAAATTGGCTGGTTGATGAGAAGCAAAGCATGAGCCAGTAATGTGTGCTTGCAGCCCAGAAAGCCAACCGTATCCTGGGCTGCCTCAAAAGAAGCGTGACCAGCAGGTCAAGGGACGTGATTCTGCCCCTCTACTCCTCTCTCGTGAGACCCCACCTGGAGTACGGCGTCCAGCTCTGGAGCCCCCAACATAAGAAGTACATGGACCTGTTGGAGCAAGTCCAGAGGAGATGATGATCAGAGGGCTGGAGGACCTCTGCTATGAAGACAGGTTGAGACAGCTGGGGTTGTTCAGCCTGGAGAAAAGGCGGCTCCGGGGAGACCTTAAAGCAGCCTTTCAGTACCTGAAGAAAGCTGGAGAGGGACTGTTTACAAGGGCATGTAGTGACAGGACAAGTGGTAAGGGCTTTAAGCTGAAGGAGGGTAGATTTAGATTAGGTATAAGGAAGAAATTCTTCACTGTGGTGGTGGTGAGGCACTGGAACACTGTTCAAGGCCAGGCTGGACGGGGCTTTGGGCAACCTGGTCTAGTGGAGGGTGTCCCTGCCCATGGCAGGGGGGTTGGAACTAGATGATCTTTAAGGTCCCTTCCAACCCAAACCATTCTATGATTCTATGAAATGTGATAGATCAGCAGCAATGTCACCCGTCTACATCACCATGAGAAAAAATTTGTTACCTTGACAGTGTATAATATTCTGCCACAAAACTAGTATTCAATATTTCATTAGTAGACCAAGACAGACAATTTACCACATAGTAAGTTCTGGTAGAGTGAGTGTGGGAGCCTGTGACAAGCACTGTGTACTTGTGCCAACCTGCTTGTTGCAACATGGAAATGTGGCATCTTCTAAAGCAAAAGCAAATTACTAATTCCCCAAAAGAAACTGAATGAACTCAGCCCTCAGGGGTTTCTCAAGTTCCAGAGGTTGACAGCTGTGTAACAGTATCTAAACCTGCTCACTGTCTTTAATAGACACCACTGTGTAGAGGTGTATAAGTAATAGAGGTAAAAGTGCACGTAACTGTGCACAAAACATAGGCTAATAAGTTAACAGGAAAAACTTTAGACTAAGAAGAAACAAAGTAGACTTATAAGCTAATGGGAAACAGAATGGAAGTAGAATCATCCCAGGAAGTAGTGAGCTGGAATACTCCATAAGCATGGTTACACACCAGTCAGACATAACAAGAACATGAGTTTTGCTTGCAATAGTTTTACGTTAGTGATAAGACTAAAAAGTTAAATTCTCTAGGAAGTTCTTGGGATATTTGAAGACATACAAATCTAAGTTCAGAACAAAGGAGTTGCTCTGTCTTACAGGGGAACCTGTAAGTTCTCCCCTACAGTAGTAAAGCTCTTCTTTAAGAAGTTGCCATTCACTAGAAAATACTACAATAAACTTAAGAAGCTTAAACATTCCAGTTTCTTTCACTATCAATGTAACATGAATCTACTCATATATGAATTCCTCACATCTTACCTGTACAGTATTATTCCTTATCTATTCATTATATCACATAGATAAGGTTTTAAGTAAAATTTAGTCTCATGAAAGACCCTTTTCTTCTGGTACTGTAAGGCTGGAGAGAAAGGAAAGGAGAGACAAACTCCTGAGAGCAGCAGGGAGATGTTGCCTGTAGAACAGAAAATACCCAAGCTTCAGAAGCAGTAAGAGATGTTTTCAGTGACCCAGCAAATAATGCAAGCAATGGGAGCAGCCTAGGCCAATAATATATGTTGGGCAAGTAGGACAGGAGGGAAGGACCCTCTTTTTCAAGGATGAGCTACTGAGGAGGGTAGATATTCTTTGAAACGTTTTATTTTCATTTGTATTATTCATCAAATTTGAGTTTTCTGTATTTAAAGAGTTACATTATTCCAGCTTAATATTTCAAATTCTAGTACCACTGCTACTTTTCAAGATTTGTAGGTAATAGGCTCTTTCTTTTATGGTCATATTCAAGAAAACTTGGGGCAATTATATCCAATCCTAGAAGCCTATCTAGTATATACACTATACACATACTGAAGAGGTTAATATAGCATTACTCACTGCTTCTCTCTTCAGTGGGAATACATATTCAGACTTTCAGCAACCTGAGACACTAACATCCAGAAGCTCCAGATGCATCTGACCTGCACTTCCATTAAATACACAGTTCATCCACTATCAGACCACGCATATTTCTACACTTCTGCCTGAGGATTTAAGGAAATGGAAACATAGAAGCCCCAAGCATGCATGCTTACATCAGAAGATAACAGCACAGTTTCCATTTTTTATAAACATTGCACAAATCCCTGTTGTTATTTTCAGCTGCAAGAGAGAATATGTTTATAAGGCAAAGTCATCACCATATTGAGATGAAAATTCACACAAACTGAGGTATGTATATGATTTGAAACAGACCTCTTATATGAAATGTTACTGATTATCAAAAGAAAATATCTTTAATTCTAGACCTATTCATACCGATCAATGCTCTATAAAACTGACATACGTTATTGAAACCCAACAAAAATCAACAAGCCCTGGTCATGTACACAACTAGAATTTATGGCTGTATCACCAGCATTTACAGTCATTTCTAGATAGGATTGGTGAAAGTAATTGTAAGTAAGGATAACAACGCTACTTCCAAAGATAAATTCTTTTTCTGTACTTCCTGCTGGGAATGCATTAAAATCTGCAAACTCATTGTAACATAGAGCTAATATCACCTTATCTCAAAGAATTGAGAAAACTAATCCTTATCTTTGCTGCTTGTGAGACTCTCAAGGAAAGTGCTGACAAAAAGGCCAGAGGCAATGAAAACAATATTTAATGAGTAATTGCATATTCAGTGTAAGTGTGGATAGTAGGCAATAAATAGTTAAATACAATGGATGAGTATTATTATTCATTATTATTATTTTACAATTATTAATAATGATGAAAAAGGCAATGTTTGCCTGCTAAAGGAAAGAGGCATCTTTTAAAGACCATAATTAGTAATCTTGTAATAGAAGATTCCCAGTGCTTGTATACAAGCTATATAACTTTGGCACCTGGCTGTAGGAGGGAGACAGTGAAAAGATCTGCATGTACTTGAGTCATTTCTATTGAAACCTATCACGGGTTTAAGTGTACTTAAAGCAGAACACATGTATCATGCGGCAGACAGGAACCACATGTCTTCCATGCCAACTCAGTAATCACTTGTCTGCACTTAACCTCTCCACCCTAGAGAGTTTAATGTCACTGAAGACAATAACCCGATACAATACATGGGTATCTATGATCTTCCTTGTGCCCTTTTCTTCATCCTTCTGACAGCCAGGGAGCATTTGGACTACCTAATACATAATAAAACACTGTCTCTATCTGCACCTATTTGGAAGACTAGAGAACATCATAAAGCAGGTTTACATTGCCCTTAAGATTGCCCTACCGTGAAACCTCCAAGCAATCACTCTTTCTAAAAAGAGGGGCGGGAAGAGGCAGTAGTGACATCTCATTAAACTATTAAAACCCATGAAACCTTCCACTTTGTTCTGGTGTGTTGTTATTTATGGTTTATGTTAAGACAGCATACTTTATGACTCAAGATTTTACAGTTGCTATTTTCCTACCAGCATGCTATTTCTCTGCTTTTCTTCAAGTTTAAGATTGCTCTATCACTTTAATATATTTGACATTTCAGTAATAAAATCACTTTAGACCAAGTGATATAATAAAAAACTCAAGTAGCTTTTCAGCTTTGAAGATCTGGGCTTAAATTACACTTCTATCAAATGCAAGCCCCCAGCGAGCATGGCTTTATTTTTACCCAGCCACCACACAAATACTACATCTGTATTAACAGTTCAGGTTTGGAGAAGTACTGTGGTTCTAAAGTAAATCACCTGGCTGCCCCCAGTAGTTACAAAAAGCAGTTTTGGTCCATGCCAAAAGAATTCTTAGTAGACACGAAAACAGAAATTTCACTCCACATTCTCAAAAGAAGAATTTCAAACCTTCCTGGGTTGAATAATGACTGGGTCTCACCAATGTCAAGTCCTTCAATGCAAGCTAAACACAAAAGGATTCTTCAAATACCAAGAGCTCCTGAAACTTCTGAAGTGCATCTCACGGTGTACAAAGAGCCATGTCACTCACATACACATTCCTCTAAACCAAAGGCAGCAAGTCACCTTATGCTCTTCAGCTTCTCCACTGTGTTGTTTTTCCAAGACTATTAAAGAAAGTAGTCCTTGCTGCTTTCCCCCACCCCTTGAACAGCCTCTTCACTCTTCTATTACTCTTCTTGTTTCCTCCTTTTCCTACTGCTGCAACAGCTTCTCCAGCAGATGTACCACCCTGTTGCTAATATCAAGCCTGCTGCCAAGCGGGAGAGGACTGACAAGTGGTGCTGCATTAATTTCAAATAGATGAAGACCATGTTCTTGATGAGGTGGCAAAATCATGCTGCAGAGGTGGTATGGTATGCATGCCCCTACCACAGAGATCTTGAACACACTGTTAGGGGAGGAGAGAGCATTCTGCAAAGCTCATGAGGACGTCCACGCCCTTGGTCCCAGGATCAGCAGTCCTGGGACACAGTCTAGGGGAAAGCATGGCAATGGTGCTGCACATGTCTACATGCCCACAATCCCCAGAGGACCCCTGTGAGGCAACATGTAGGAACATCCCCTTGGCCCACTCTCTGCCACGGCAGGCAACAGCAACTGCAAAATCAGTGGTCGAGACACCCGCCAGAGTAAGTGTGCGTACTCCTTTCCCGTACATGCATTGAGCATGGAACTGTGTTTAGGTTTCTGGTAGAATTAGGCCACTGGTCGCAGAGCTGTGGAAAGGCAGTATGAGTCTCTGCATTGACTGTGGGAGCTGCTATGCCTTGAGAGACAATTCCCCAGCGGTCGTGAGCTGTAAGTTCTGTAGATCAGCAAGCTCTGTCAGAGACCACCTGCCCCATCCCAGCTCTGCCTGTTTGCCAGGCACAGTCCTGGTAACTGTATAAGCTGTGGACATGGCATGCCTTGATAACACAGCCCCCTCAGGCTCCTGCGCAGAAACCCAACCACATTGGCTCAAACGCAGCGTATAAAGGATCTGCTCAGTGGTGGTACTGGTGCTGGTACACTCTTCAACAAATACCAAGAAAAAAATACAAATCAGGATGATTTCTATTTCTTTCTCATACAGTCAGAGAGCTGCTGGAATTGCAGTTAGTTGCAGTAACTTCCCCTTCCTTTTTCAGATGCCAAGATGGTTTTTGGATTGAGAGAAAGCTACGGATTTTTGGGAAGGGCCATTTTCCTTCCTGGTTTGGGAGATCGGCTGTGGACTGTGTGTCTCCAAGGAGGGAATGGGATGAGAGGGGGACTCCATAATACTTATCAGCATGGCATGGATTTAATATTTGATCAGAAGTGATGCCATGGCATTCACTTGGCAGAAGAGATGGGTTCCAGACAAGCATTTGCCTTAGAAGAAATTTCTGGTACTTGTGAGGGATGCCCCAGCATCTAAGCTCCCCTAAAAGGCCATTATTTGCACAACATCCACTTGGAGTGGGGAGAGAAATCAAGCAGCAGTGAGACAGATGAAGGTGAGCACGGCACTTCCTAAAGGAATCCACAAGTCAAGGAAGCAAAGACTTCTGGGATAGCTATGCTCAGATGGCTTTGAAGCAAGCTCTGAGACATTCAGTTCAAAGAATGAAACTAAACCTAGTCCAAAGTACAACTCACAAACCGCATACAGTGGAAATGTCAGGAGCCTCAGCAGTTAATTCAGCATGGCTTTGCTTCACTCATCTGCCCAAGCTGCACCAAATTATACATTACTGTAGGAAGCGCTGATGCTGACATGCTGCAGTCTAACTCACTTCAGTCAGGGGAGGTAAGTTCCAGCTGCTTCTTCAGACTTCTACAGTGTCATCTAGAAGTCTTGTGTGTGGAATATGAAAAACCCAAGATACCACTCTTTGTAAATTACTCATTAGTCTCATCCTTTAAAGAATACTAATATTGGTATTTTTGAAGAGCTACTCCAGTGACATTGCAGTTAAGTCTTTCTAGGACATGCACTGACATCTACGATTTAAATAACATTAATAAAAGCAGCATTAAACAAGAAGTCTAATAAATAGTTTTATCAAGATAATGTTGATAAACAGGATAAAAAGGTGGGTTGTCAATCTCAGTAGAATTTTCTGTCTGTACTTTCGTTTTGACACTAAAGCAATTCTGAGAAAAAAATATCTTGAAATGAAAGTCACTATTTCTAGCTAAGAAGGAATTGGTCATTTTTCAAGGAAGAAGACAAAGAAAAAAGATGGAGTAAAGCATGAAGAATGAGAAAGACTACTAGAAACAAAAAATCTGGGTGATTCCTCAGTCACACACAGCAGGAGATACAAGCACAGCAAGACAGATACATACATGAATCCAAAGTCACAATGGCTAACACAGCTATTTCAGAAGAAGATGCTTTTAGGGTGGGTAATTATGGAAAAAACTTTCCTACAGAAGAAATTACATCCTAGCCCATTGCTGATAATCTGAAGCACTTCTTTCTCACCCATATTTTTGTAACATTCAATGCTATCAGAAGCTTGGGGCGGCGTTGGTGTTTACTAATCCCGTCATGTTACTGCACTCAGAAATTATTTATCACAGCACTGAATTCAATGTGTTAATTGTGCATTGTTATTGAAAAGAATCACAGAGAGAAATCATACTGCTTTTGTGTACACTATCTGTCAAGCGTAACAAATACAAATAATACGACTCTCAAATTCTTGAGATTTCTATTTAGCAAGTGAGACATTCTAGAGAATACACCCAGTGATGTAAGCAGAAGGGTTTTTTCACCTATCTAGCAATCTTTGCCTTAACCTGAAAATGGTAGTACTTTCCAACACAATCAGAAAATTTGGTTTTAAATTAACAGAAGCCATTGCTCCTTATTTCTTCTGGGTATCTTTATATTTCACTAATACTACACAGATTCAGCAATATTTCTAACAGAATTTGTGTCTCCCTGATCTTTTCCTGCCATCTCACTACTGGAATTAGAGAATGTCCCAAGGCATAGTCAAAACTTTCACCTCATCCCCATTTCACTGGCTTCAGTCCAACATTGTAATCCTCATTTAAAGGCCTGTAACAGGCATCAGTAAAAAGTCCAATCAGTACATTCTGGAAGACTGTTGTGTCTTACATTTGCCAAATTTCTCCTCTCTGCATTTGGAAGATTTCATCTGTAACAACATATAATTAACACACTTAAAATGCAACTGTATGCACTACATATAACTTCACTTTAACTAACTGCAATTCTCAAGACTTTCCAAGTGTGAAGACAGTATAGTTGTACAGAATATCAACACAAACTGATCCTGCCATTATTTACATCAATAAAGAATTGCTGAAATTGTCCTGCAATCCTTTTGTTCCAGTTCTGCCAAAAAAACCCCAAAACCAAGCAATCATTTCTCACAGGTTGGGCACTAAACATACACAAGCTTCCAACATTTCCCTTATAGTTTGGTGGTGCTTAACTTTAAAACTGCACCATCAGTTAGATCTGAACAGCATCTCTTAGATCTGAACAGCAGTACAACAAGTAAAAAAGATAGGAATAATTTGAAAACAACAGCTCAAGCTATCCCACCCTCTCTAAGGAGACATTGTCTCCAACCAAGCACCTACCTAATTTTTTGCATCCTTACCATCACTTGCATGCTGGAACAAATGATCCAACTTGCTACAGAATTCTGCATCTCCCACCCTGTGATCCACAGTTATCCTACATAACTTCTGGTGAATCCATCCAAAAACTCCCTTTTTCTTACCAAAAGCCGGAAAGAATTCCATCACTTCAAGTGCTGGTCAAGTGTCTCTTGTAGAGACATTTTGAACAAGCAGTCTCTCTGATAAGACACCCCCATTGCACCATCAGCTTACTGGCCAGACAAACTACTAAACATTCCTTGGACATGGAGAGTCCAAACAACAGTCTGCACACAGATACACACTGTCAGGCTATAAATTAGGAAAGGAACTCAGGAAAGAAGGCAAAAGGCTTCTTTCCGCACCAGGAGGTTCATCAACTTTGGTCATAGGTCTGATCCGCACTCATACTGATCTACAACAAAACATTCAGAGCACTGGAAGTCTATTTCAAAATGACAGGATGTAGTACTTTTAGCTTACCCTGAGCAGACTGAGAACATAGTGACAGGCAGTAACCGAGGGCTGTGAGCCAAACATCATCACCCACGCTCCACAGTGGCTTGTTAGGCCTTTTCTCAAAGTCTTTCCTAGCACCCACAAGATCCATGACACAAAATACATCAGCCCACGTCTCTCCCATTTTCAGCAGATCTTTTTGTGAATACTTTTGTTATCGGGTGTCCAGTAGTTACCAGGTAAACCAAGTTAAATTTATTCCACAGCAGTGGACTAGAAAGCTTTGACAAGCAAGATATTAATCTCAAATCCTGCCTTTCACTTATGTTTCCTTTTGATTAAGGAGACAAGCAAACTGTAGAGAATTCAGAAACAGTATTTAGATAGGACTCAGCTACCAGGAAGATTATAATGAACTTCTGAGTTCTGCCACACACCCCCACAAAACTTAAACCAGTTCTCCCATTCGGGTTGGTGATGTTGCTGTAAGAGGAAATGTGGAAGAAAGGATGTGTATGTTGACTAGCAAAATCATAGAATCACAGAATGGTTTGGGTTGGAAGGGACCTCAAAGATCATCTAGTTCTAACCCCCCTGCTGCGGGCAGGGACACCCTCCACTAGACCACGTTGCCCAAAGCCCCATCCAACCTGGTCCTAAACACTTCCAGGAATGGGGCATCCACAACCTCTCTGGGCAACCTGTTCCAGTGCCTCACCACTCTAACAGTAAAGAATTTCTTTCTAACATCTAATCTAAATCGACCCTCCTTCAGCTTAAACCCATTACCCCTTGTCCTGTCACTACGCTCCCTGATAAACAGTCCCTCACCATCTTTCCTGTAGGCCCCTTCAGGTACTGGTAAGCCGCAATTAGGTCTCCCCAGAGCCGCCTTTTCTCCAGGCTGAACAATCCCAACTCTCTCAGCCTGTCCTCATAGGAGAGGTGCTCCATCCCTCCGATCAGCTTCGTGGCCCTCCTCTGGACTCGCTCCAACAGCTCCATGTCTCTCCTGTACTGGGGCCCCCAGAGCTGGATGCAGTACTCCAGGTGGGGTCTCACGAGAGCTGAGTAGAGGGGCAGGATCACCTCCCTCGACCTGCTGGTCACACCTCTTTTGATGCAGCCCAGGACACGGTTGGCTTTCTGGGCTGCAAGCGCACACTGCCGGCTCATGTTGAGCTTCTCATCAATCAATACCCCCAAGTCCTTCTCCTCGGGGCTGCTTTCAATCCATTCCCTGCCCAGCCTGTAGTTGTGCTTGGGATTGCACTGACCCACATGCAGGATCTTGCACTTGGCCTTGTTGAACTTCATGAGGTTCGCATGGGCCCACCTCTCCAGCCTGTCCAGGTCCCTCTGGATGGCATCCCTTCCCTCCAGCGTGTCAAGCACACCACACAGCTTGGTGTCATCAGCAAACTTGCTGAGGGTGCACTCGATCCCGCTGTCCATGTCACCGACAAAGATGTTGAACAGTGCCGGTCCCAGTACCGACCCCTGAGGAAAGCCACTCATCATTGTTTTCCACTTGGACATTGAGCCATTGACCACAACTCTTCGAGTGTGACCATCCAGCCAATTCCTTATCCACCGAGTGGTCCATCCATTGAACCCATGTCTCTCCAATTTAGAGACAAGGATGTCATGCGGGACAGTGTCAAATGCCTTGCACAAGTCCAGGTAGATGACATCAGTTGCCCTTCCCTTATCCACCGACACTGTAACCCCATCACAGAAGGCCACCAAGTTTGTCAGGCACGATTTGCCCTTAGTGAAGCCGTGTTGGCTGTCACCAATCACCTCCTTGTTTTCCATGTGCCTGAGCATAGTCTCCAGGAGGGTCTGCTCCATAATCTTGCCGGGCACAGAGGTGAGACTGACTGGCCTGTAGTTCCCTGGGTCTTCCTTTTTACCCTTCTTAAAGATGGGGGTTATGTTTCCCCTTTTCCAGTCGGTGGGAACTTTCCCAGACTCCAGGACTTCTCAAATATGATGGCAAGTGGCCCAGCCACTTCATCCACCAGTTCCCTCAAGACCCACGGATGCATCTCATCAGGTCCCATGGACTTGTGCACCTTCAGGTTCCTTAGATATTCTCGAACCTGATCTTCTCCTTCAGTGGGCGGTTCTGCATTCTCCCAGTCCCTGCCTTCTGCGACCTGGGCAGTGTGGCTCAAGCATTTGCCAGTGAAGACAGAGGCAAAGAAGTCATTGAGTACCTCAGCCTTCTCCATGTCCTAGGTAACCAGGTCACCCATTTTATTCCAGAGGGGACCCACATTTTCCCTCATCCTCCTTTTATCACTGACATATCTATAGAAGATTTTCTTGTTGTCCTTGACATCCCTGGCCAGACTAATTTCTATCAGGGCTTTGGCTTTCTTAACCTGATCCCTGGCTGCTCGGACAGTTTCTCCGTATTCTTCCCAGGCTACCTGCCCTTGCTTCCACCTTCTGTAGGCCTCCTTTTTTTGTTTGACTTTGCCCAGGAGCTCCTCATTCATCCACGGGCGCCTCTTGACGGTTTTGCTTGACTTCCTCTTTGCTGGACACATGACACATAAAATTGTATATATAAATTTATAATTTTGTATACATTAGATTATGTATATAAAATACCTATCTCTAAAAGAATAAATAAAATTAAACAAGGAGCTGGGCCTTTTTAAAGTCTTCTGATTTCTTAAAATACTGAAGTAAGTTGTTCCAGCTCCAGCCTACTGTATGGTAACTTCCATGTTGTTTTTTTAACTTGGTCAATCAACAGAAAACTGATGAGGAGTAAATGTTTTCTGTATTTTCCTTAAAAGGCAGAGTGCAGTACACGTTTATAATTTTTTATAGCTGTATGACTTCTCTTTTCTTGCAACAGTGGAATAAACCCCTCACAAACTGAATTGCTGTATTGTGAGCCTCATTTCACATTTTAAACCATACGTTCACATTACTCCAGACACTACGTGCATATCTGAAGCAGAGTCAATGTGTTCCATTCACTGCAATGCATCACGCACATGGAAATACATTAAGGAAGAATATGAGCCTGATTCCAACTTTTTTTTTGTACTCGGTGTTAAGTGCAACTGCTACATGGAACTGGAAGAAAAAAGCCAGCTAAACAGAGGAGCAAGGTGAGGGCAAATCACCAGCTGACGGCTGTGAGAGCAGAGGACCTTGAACGGGGTACAGACACCACAGACCTTACAGACAGAAAACTAGTGCGGGGCTACCAGCAGCCCCACTACAGCCTACAACGGGGCAGGTGACAGCTCTTTTTAGAGATCCTCCCTGTTAAATTTCATTGAGTTCTACATTCAATTACATGCAGCAGTAGCCAATATACACATCTACATTTCAACAGAACTGTATTTTTGTTCATCGTAGCAACTGTCAAGTGACTTGACTAATACTTTGCTTTATCTTTTAAATATGAAATAAGAGCTGTTAGGGGGAAAGAATAAAGAAATCCAACAAAGAAAAGTTCAAAATTTAACCAACCACAAAAAAATTATTAAACTGCAAAAGAAAAAGAAGAACTAGAGGAAGATCAAAACCTTTTAGAAGCAGTATAACTGAGTACAGGCAGTGAAGCTTATAAATCAATACTGAGCACAGCAAAAGGAATAAACTAGCAAGGTAGAGCATTTCTACGTCTCTACTCTCTACCTGCAGTGCAATATTTACTGCCCATTTTCCGTAACAAGGTTATTCTCAAACATACCTGTTCAAGAAGTTCTTTATATGTTATTTTCTCTTTGGTATTTGTTACAGGACTGTCATAAATAATGGCAATTTGGTCTCCTCGTCCATTCTCAACATGACGATCTACAGCATTGTAACAGATATTCAGCTCTCCACCCACAAACCTAAAAAAGAAATTGGAAGTACATAACAGCCAGCCTTACAAACTAAAGAGAGTACTTTTTTCTTTCTTTTTTTTAAGGAATGGGAGCATTTGATTAAAATATAGCTCATAAAACATTATACTCAGTTCAGGAAGTAATTTTTTTATTCTACAACCTCACAATCTACTAAAAAAGCTAAACAAGCCTCTTAGTGAAAAAAAGTGAAAGTACCATACCTTAATTGACTTAAATAAGAATCTGCCATAATTGGTCTTGATTTAACTTACTTTGTATCAGTCATTCTGATTTTTACAGCTAAGGTTTCAGAGAAAAAGCGTACATTCACATAAAATAACCTGACATTACGAAAATATGTAATTACACTACTTTGTATTAGCATGCACACATATCTTTTTTTAAGAACAGGTTCGGGACACAAAATATTCTTATTCATCTCTTGGCAATAACAGTTAAGCATACAAGCATCTGTATCTAAATGAAACTGACCCCAACAGTTACAAAATCTTACAAATTTGTCTGACATTCATAATGCATTTGATATTACCATGTTTTACATCAGTGACTCAAAATCCCCTGTAAAGCAATGTGAGTCATAGGCTCTTCAACAACCAGACATTTACAGAAAATTCTCATCTTCTAATTAAAGAAACACACTTCACAAGCTCAGGTTTCATTTTTATTACCATTTTACACCGAAAAAGAAAATTCAAATGCAGTATAATCTTCAAGTAAGAACATACAGAAGGCACCAGATACAAGATGATTATACTAACTGAAAGATGGCACAGAATCTAAAAATTAAAGTCCACTTTAAATAATGTTCTTTGTGTCTGTTTTCTTCTATCTGCATATATCTCTCTACAGCAAAAAGAAGAGCAACACACAGAAAAACCACAGTTGAGAGTCTCCCAAAAATTCTATGGGGATACTCACTGTGATAATGTGATATTGTTATAATGTAACTAGAAATAAAATCAGATAGCCTAAAGTCACCCACTACTAGTTAAAAGAGTATTTCCTTCTTCATCTTTCCTGTCTAGTAAAGGACTGATCTAAATTAGGATATTTGATATATTATTCGTATATCTGTATTCACAAATGCCATAGGATAGCCTTTATTGTCAAAGAATGGCAATTATTAAACCAAAATCAGGTAGGATGTTTAGGATGCAGCAATCTTTTATTGTGACTCATTTACAACATCATTAATAAGGAGAAGGTGAGGGACTGGGAAAGTAACAAAAACATTCTGTACAACAAACCCTTCCCATAAAAGAAGAACTGTATGAACAATAAAGGATTGGGACTTGTTTCATATAATATGGAGAAAGTGTCAAATTACTGTCATAAAAGTTGTGTAGGATTCAAGTCATCCATTGATTTTTATATATAGGATGATATGAACAAGGTAACAAGGGAGTGCACTACCTGGACTACTATGTATAACCACTTAATGCTCAAAACATGAGCAAGCACCGGAGCTTGGATTCCCTCTCAAGATATATGGCAACATCAGCACTGTCACATAAATTTTTAACAATCACTTGCAAACTAGTATGTGAAAAAGATGTGACTGCAGGTTGAAACAAAAAACAAGACTATCGGGATAGTGTGATGAGAGCCTTGCTACCCCATTCAGAAGGAAGGAGGCTCTTACAGATCAGAGGAGCAGAGATGCACCTCCCATGACCACAACTGCAAGACTTTCGCTTCTCTACTGTCACCCAAGGACATGCTCAAATACCTCATTCCAGCTGACAAATAAAAGCTGCCTGGCTTTGAAAAGCTGCCCTGTGCTGCTGCAAAATTCTGTTGATCCTGTGATTCCCAAAGAGATGACGACCTGTGAGGAACTTTGATTTGCTTGAATAAGCTTTAGTTGGAAAGAAACAGAAGCATGAAACCAGGACCCAGTCTTGAAATAAGATCAGTGAGATGCTCCTATTTAAAACAGAGGTCTAGAATCAAAAAAGAAAATATTCCAATACACTGCAGAAAGATCTGAAGTGGATCTGCAGGATGTTTGTAAGAGCTGCCAGTAAATCTTGCCATAATAAGCAGGACTGTAAAATGCTAATCTGTTGCTAACCATACAACTATCTCAACACAGCTTACCAACTGAATCCAAGTCTGAAGAACTTTATTTTAGGCTGCGTTCCTAATGCTGAGAAATTAATGACATTCAACAAATGGAGCACAGTAGGAGTAACACAAATAAAAAGAGTAAACAGTAACAACTCTAATACATAGAAGAAACTGCATTCAGTGCACTAGTAGTCTCTTTGAAGAGCTCATCTACCATCCGCTGGTGCTATGGTGGAAAAAAAATGACAGGGATCTTCCTGTCAAAAATTACAGCAGAATTTAAACTGGTCATAATGTCAAAACAGCTTGCTTCACAGGAATGTTTTAAACCAATATTCTGACAATATCTACCTATTTTTTTGATGTCTTTTTCCCGTACACCCCTGAAAGCAGCAGCCTTTGATAATCCCCATTATGCATAACTTAGATCTAATAAGGCATCTTTTTAATAATTTGAGTGTGGTGACCCACATTAGGACCCCCTTGAGCCTCTTTAAAGCTGCCTAAAACTAAGAATTACTGCCTCTGTCTACCTGGGGCTCAGCACCTCCCATCTCATCCCAGCCCTGAGGTCTCGGAGGGTTTCTGTTGTTTTGCAAACAGGAATCTCAAGCACATGCACCTACCTCTTTAACTATACCTTAAAATGACTACTCTATTCACCTTTTAGGGGTAGGAATAGAAGAGGGCATGAAAGCGCTGACCTTCTGTTCATGTTTTACTCTTGGCAAGTCAGTCAGGTAGGTCTTCCATAGCGGACGGCATGTTATGTACAGCTTAACATCTACCATCTATGGCCTGGACAGTTTTTTAACTGCATTCAGTATTTTTTTGGATGTGACAACAGCCTACTTGCTACTAATGAAATAACTATAGTAGTGAAGAAGGCAACACATAATTATGCCTTAATTCACTCAAATATTCAATATGCTTGAATTTCCAACACTATCTGCTATCTTAAGAATCCAAGTAGCTGTATTCAGAGACAAACTCAGAAGCAAAGATCATTAAGAACAAAGTAAGTAAAGGCTCTGAATAAAGCTGTCATATAGGCAAAAGAAAAAACTACATTAAAATTATTTTGCACCATAACTGTAAACAAAGCTAAAATCCTTTTGTGCCATGTAGGGTACATATACTTCTACAAGCCAGATTCCTAGGAATCGACTGGATTTTTTTATTATTTTTCTAGATGAATTGAGAATCAAAGCTGAATAAAATGTTAGACAAAACCACAGTATCAGATGTTTTAAGACAATACTATGGTAATTTATCCAGTCATGTTTTTTAAGTATAAGTAACATTTGAATAGCAATCTGTGGAACATTCCTAAAGTTCAAAGGTGATTTTATATTGCACCTATGTCTTAGAGAAAAAACACAACTTGCAGAATTGCCCTCTGCCTACATACGTTAGGAAAAACTGTTTCCACATTCCCAAAGAAATACTTGCTTTAGCCTTTCTAACTGGGATTCCACAAGATCCCAAAATAATCTGTTCAAGCATTTCACTATCTTCAGCATTAAAAAGATTTTTCTTTCTAACATCTAAAATCTACATCTCCCTTGTCGTATTTTAAGACTTCTAGTTTTGACCTCTTCAAAGCCAACTCGGAGAACAGTTTTTCCTTCAACTTTGCAGCCAAAGTCTACGTGTTTTAAAACTTAGGTCTCCTTTTTGTCCTCCCCACCAAACAATTTCAATTCCTTCATGCTCTTCTTGACCAATCATGGTTTTTATTCATTATTTTAGATGTAGCCAAAGCCAGATGAAGTTTTGCGCCGTACCAGCCACTGATGCAGGTTGGAACAGTCAACGGTAACTGGGATTACTGCTTCAACTAAACAGTCAGGGAATGGTGACACTGATCATATACCTTTTCGAAATCATTTTGCATCCCACTGACATAATACTGGTATTTCCAATGGCATACTAGGAAAACATAGTAGGGCATGCTCACATTTCTTTCATGCTCTTACAGTATTTAGAGAGGATGAATTGGCACTTGCCCTATAGCTATATTTTAAACATGTTAACTGCCTCCTTCAACTTCTTCAATTGACGTAAATGAGACTGGAAAATATATTAAAAGCATCTGTTTCCGTAAGTCTCAGGTGTGGCAACCAAAATCAAAGATACTGGAAAAAACAGATATTTAGTATAGACCTAATAATATCTCTCTGAAGCAGGAGATAAATTCTAACTCAAGCAGCACATACATGAACTTCTTAATACTATTTTTAAGGTCTCCATAAACCGCTCTCTAGGTAAACCTCAGAATCAGAACTACATCTTTACCGTGTTAGACCAGCAAGCTATGGTTTTTTTGGAAGCCTCGCCTCTTCCTCAGTTATGTTCTGTCCTCTTTGTCTTCTCTTCAGCATGTCCTCTGAAAAAGCCTCTTATATCCTCTCTCTCTCTCATATTCAGTCTTTTCCTCAAAGAACTTATCTGTCTGTCGTCCTGCTGAGCGCACTGAATGCTGGTAACCATCTGGGATTTCAGAGGCATTCCAGTACTACACTAGTATCACATACAGCCTGTTATCACTTAAGGGGAACTTAAATAAAAAAATGAAATAAAATTGCATGTTGCCTGTTAAGACATTAAAGAGGATTAAACAAATTTGAATTGCTTAATGTTTTATTATCCACAAGAGAGCAACAGGTACCTGATATCCAAACAATAATTAGGGCTTGATGTTAAGTCTTCAGAGACTTACATCTTTATATAATCCCACTTAATCACAGACTGGTTGAGGTAGGAAGGGACCTCTGGATGGCATCTCATCCAACCCCTCTGCTCAAGCAGGGCCACCTGGAGGCAGTAGACCAGGACCATGTCCTGATGCCTTCTGAATATCTCCAAGGATGGAGACCCCACAACCAACTCTGTGCCAGTGCTCAGTCACCTTCACATTTTAAGTGTTTCCTGATGTTCAGAGGGAACTTCTGTGTTTCAGTTCATGCCCAAGGCCTCTGGTCCTGTCACTGGGCACGACTGAAAAGAGCCTGGCTCTGTCTTCTGTACACCCTCCCTTCAGGTATTTGCCCACATTAATGAGATAATTTCAGTCTGTTGCAATCTGCATCCACAGAGGGAGAAAGATGTCAGAAGTGAGGCCAGAAAAGAACCTTGGAAGATAAGTCTGACTTCAACCCATGAAACTTTATCCAGTTATCCCTGTTGTAAGACCAAATAACTTCCATCTGAGAAGCCACAATGCTTTACAAAGACCTAACGGTGTTACTTTCAGTAAGCTTATCATACTCAATAAATCAAACCACATTTGTTTGACAGATTCTGATAGCAAAATCATGCTCACTAGCATGTATTATATTAATTCCTTAGTTCTTAAAAAGTAACCATTGTATTGACTTCTTCATTATTCCGTTCAGGAATGCCAGACCCAGTGAGCTTTACTGGTCTTTAATTATGCAGGCAATCCTACTTGCCCTTTTTGAATAGTGCTATGACCTAGAAATCAAGGTCGGTGGACCACAGGCCCCCCTACCCATCCATTTTAGGACCTCTGACTGTTATACGGCCCTGCTAACTTAGAGAGATTTATCCTGGCTTGGTGCTGTTTAACATTCAGCTTAAGACATATAAACAATTTTCACTACTAGAGATGCCAAGCAATAATGTCGGACACCACTATGAAAGCAAGCTCCACTCTACTAGTTCTGTATCTCTTCATTTGGGCAGATTTGAGAGTGCTAAATATTTTTTATTACATTTTGAGAATGACTAGTATTTTTAAATTAAAAACCAGAAAATTATAAAAACAGCAAAAAACAACAATGCACTAAAGATGACCCTCATCCTGCATTGCCTTTTTTATCCTGTATTAGCTTTTCTTTGAGAAAAGATCAAAGAGCATGATGTAAACTTGCTGAAAAAGAGGCAATGATGGTCAACACAAAAATTTAACAGGTAAATCTCCTTTGAGAACATACTGTAAATCCTGTCTGGTAATTTATAAGAAGGATATCGCATTCTGTCTTGGGGCAGTTTGCCATTCACCACGTGGAGATATATATATAAAACAATGCCGTTGTTTTTGCCAAATGTTACCTTAACTGCATCCTCTAAATTACAACCTACTTAGTTTCTAAGATTAAACAACTCTGGAAGCCACTGTTTCTGAGTTTTCACACACGTACGTCCCCCGGCACCTGACGCCCGGTTTCCTGTGCTCACAGGAGCCTGTCCCCAAGCCAGGCCCAATAGGGGTTGGATGGGGGAACATCAGGCACGCGCACCCACATCACATAGACACGCATGGACCTCACACCCACACATATCACACCTGTCACAGTGCACGGTAATTCCCCTCACCCCAACACACTCATCCATCTTGCTTTTAATCTTTAATCTTAGCTGAGTGTAATCATTAAACTCCTCTGTGCTCTGCAGCCACCTCTGCCATCAGCTACGGCACACTGACCACCCCAAATACGTTCTGGGGTAGTTTGTGTTAACCACACGACCCCACACCCAGCACACCCCCAGCCTCTCGGCAGGCAGCTCTCCCCGTTACAGCTGAACTGTGCACTCCCGCGCCCCGCGGGGCCCGTCCGGCCCCGGCCCCTCCACCGCACCAGGGGCCACGGGCAGACTCACCAGGAGGCGCTCCCCAAGCGGCCCCGCTCCAGGACCCGGGCCCAGGGCTTGCACCACTGGATCTGCTCGGCGGCTGCTCCCCAGACCTTCTCGGGCTCCGCCACGGAGGACCTGAAAACTTTCTCGTACTCGTCCAGCGCCCAGGAGGAGGCGGCACGGCCGCCGGGCGGCAGGCAGCGGGCAGCGGCGGTCCAGCCCGAGAGCGGGCTCGTCGCGCAGCGTCGTCCCGGCCGCCGCCAGGCACCGCCGCCGCCCCGGCCCGCCGCCAACCCCACAAGTTTTGGCAGTTCCACCAGCCTGCTCAGGAAACCCATTTTCCGCGGCCTTCAAGGGAGAGGAGCCGCACGGGCTTCGTTAAGGCTGGAAAAAGCCCTCGAACTGCACCAGACGGAGCGGCAGCGGCGGCTCCCGTGGCGACGGCGGAGCTGCCCCTACAGCGGGCCGAACCGCCCCCGCCCCGCGCTCCGGCGCTGCCCCCGGACGCCGGCTTTTGCTCGCTAGCGGCCAGGAGCCGGAGGGGCGCGGAGGCGACTCAGAGCAAGGCAGCGAGCGTCGTCTGAGCCGTGGCCGGAGCCGTGTCGAGCGGGGGCGGTCGGGCGGCGGCCGCTGCTGCACCCTGTGGAGCCGCGGAAGGGTCGGGGCGGGCGCCATGTCGGGGCGTCCGGCCCTATCAGCTCTTGGCTGCGACCGACGGCGGAGGGAGACTGAGAAAGGAGAAATCGAGAATCTGAGATTACTTTTGACTTGATTTGCGTGACATGTAGCCATGATACTCCTCAAATATTTATTTTGAAAGCCGTTCTTGCTTTGAGAAAACTTCCCTGTGACAAAATGAGGCATATTCTTTGTACCAGGAGAAAAAGTTTATTCTGTTTTCCAGAAGACCTTCATCATCTGTAGTGGATCTTTTGTTTTGCATATCTTGTCATATATTTAGACACCCTTCCTGAGTTTCAGTGGTAATGTTTTAGAGTATTGTAATGCACAAGTCAGCTGAGACACACACCAGCTTCACAGACCTTTTTTTTTTTTTTGCCCCTCATGAAATTATTTTAGTGCTATAATAGGCCTATCTATTACAAGTCTCTCAGGAAATTCTTCCTGCAATCACATTATAAAAAATGTTATATGGCTAAGAAGAACTCTATAATGTGTTTTATATTCACGGTTAACTTAGGGATCTGTTACCTGACAATTGTTGAATTAGTGCAATAGGATCATAACAATATATCACGTTATGAGTAAAGGAGTAAGGGGATGAGAAGAACTAGACTGTTTACCCACTACAGTAGCTTTAATACATGAAATCAATTTCTTATCCTGGCTCAAAAAAAAAAAAAAAAAGTGGAGGGTTTGGCTCAGAGTTCAAGTTTATCAGAACTTTTAGGTCACCTTCAAAATCACTACTAGTCTTTCAGCATAAAGACTGGTTGCTGCTTCTGTTTCTGAGGCAAATATAATTAGGTGACAGAGGCTATTAGCATTGCCCAGCTGTATGAACTACTTGTCCTGAGCTGCGCTGCAATTCACCTTTCTTTCCTCCTTGTCAGTGCCACAGTAACATACAGCCCTGAGTAGCATAATGCAGTTTCCAAAATGTCCAAGTTAAGGATCAGCGACTTATTTCTAGAAAGAAGTTAATACCCCTAAAACCTAAAACACTGGAAGGACTAAGTGGACATTTTATGAAAACTTTCCTACTGCAAGGTAAAGGCTACAGCATACCAACAAAGCAAGAAAATAAAAAATACATTTCTCAAAAAAAAAATAATTCTCAAATACTTTCACCACTGTGACAGGATAATTGCTGTCAATAGAGTCAACCAGCCAAAATTTAAAAAATAAATAAAGAGGCATATTGGGTTTGCATGGCAAGGTTTTGGTAGCAGGGGGGCTACAGGGGTGGCTTCTGTGAGAAGCTGCTAGAAGCTTCCCCCATGTCTGATTCAGCCAATGCCAGCCGGCTCCAAGATGGACCCGCTGCTGGCCAAGGCCAAGCGCATCAGCCATGTGGTAGCACCTCTGGGATAACATATTTAAGAAGGAAAAAAAACTAGGAGCAGTATTTTGGAGCTGGAGAGAGGCGTGAGAAGATATGAGAGGAACAACTCCGCAGACACCAAGGTCAGTGAAGAAGGAGGGGGAGGAGGTACTCCAGGCACCGGAGCAGGGATTCCCCTGCAGCACATGGAGGTTAGTGGTGGAGCAGATATCTACCTGCAGCCCATGGAGAACCCCATGCTGGAGCAGGTGGATGCCCGAAGGAGGCTGTGACCCTGTGGGAAGCCCACGCTGGAGCAGGCTCCTGGCAGGACCTGTGGCCCTGTGGAGAGAGAGGAGCCCACACTGGAGCAGGTTTGCTGACGGGACTTGTGACTCCATGGAAGAGACCCACGCTGGAGCAGTTCGTGAAGAACTGCCGGCTGTGAGAAGGACCCACGTTGGAGAAGTTTGTGGAGGACTGTTTCCTGTGGAAGGGACCCCATGCTGGAGCAAGGAAAGAGTGTGAGGAGTCCTCCCCTTGAGGAGGAAGGAGCAGCAGAGACAACGTGTGATGAACTGACCACAACCCCCATTCCCTGTCCCCCTGCGCCATTTGGGGGGAGGAGGTAGAGAAATCAGGAGTGAAGTTAAGCCCAGGAAGAAGGGACAGGTGGGGGGGAAGGTGTTTTTAAGATTTGGGGTTATTTCTTATTACTTGACTTTTATTTGATTGATAATAAATTAGATTCATTTCCCTGAGTTGAGTCTGTTTTGCCCATGACAGTAATGGGTGAGCGATCTCTCCCTGTCCTTACCTTGACCCATGAGCCTTTCGTTATATTTTCTCTCCCCTGCCCAGCTGAGGAGGGGAGTGACAGAGCGGCTTTGGTGGGGACCTGGCCTCCAGCCAGGATCAACCCACCACAAGAGAGAAGCTTGCAGAGACTGTAAACACCGTGACACCGTCACAGCCCAGAACTCGGATGCTGTTGCTGGATGCCTGGTAGTATTGCATGCATTGAACAAACATGCCTGAAGAACACAACTTCCCGATCAGGTCGCGCATAGTTAATCTTAGCATTTTTTAAATATTCCCGGAATTGTAGCTTTTATTTCCTACCTTTATGATGGCTAGGCCAATTTTGACTTAAAAGAACCGTTCTGACTGAAAATTGTTATGGAAACATGATTAATTTTGTTGGTGCCTGCTCAGAAATCGGCACACACAGTCTTAGACTTGAGGGTGTTCACAAGCCCACTATGTGGCTGAATACAGTGCAATGACTGTCTACCTGAGGTGTGCAACTGCTGGACTCAACGAGAGGTATCAATTGCCTCGGCCCAATTTGTGAAGCCCACTCCCCCAAAACAACTTGTTAGAGGTACATTATGTCCACTCCCAAGGAGTAACCCTTCATATTAATTGCCTTACAAGTTACCTTCTTTGGATCACCAACACTTTGATGCCCCATCTAGTTAGGAAGGGACATATAGCAATTGGATGCCACCAGCTTCTGGGTGGTGATAGCAATCTGTTTCTGAGCTGGAACAACATCTCCCTCTTCTCTACTGGGGAGAACACTGTCAAGGCCAGGCTAGTTGAAGTATTTAACTGTGTGTATTCTGTGACATGTTAGTTGTAGGCACTAACACTGAAAGAAGTATCCTGAGATTTAAACACCTAATGGGTTATGTCTGGTGATGCCTAATATTTCTTGTGGTGTTGAAGAGCAACGCTAACCATTTTTCTGCTCTGTCCATAATGTGTGTTTAATGTGAAGGTGTAAGCATTTGGCAAAGGAATTGACATTGCAACACTAAACACTCTGGTATTCATTTTGAATATACGTCCTACTAGAAATGATACACCAGGGGTGTAGGGGATACAAATGAACTTAATCAGAACATGAAGTGCATTTAGTTCCTATTTTAGCTAACATCCTAATACCTGTTTCCTGAAGGAATGTTTCTAATGAGTATCTGTGGAACATACTTTGTTAATTAAACTAATCACAGCCCATACTGATCGCTAAAAGGGTAAAGAAGGGATTGCTAGTTCTCCCAGTGGCATGCTAGCAATTTAAGGTTCACTTACACATGCTATTATAGCAGATTTCTGAACTGATGAATTTTCTCTCTAAGGATTTTTTCTTTTTTTGCAAAACTTGATGCTCCTGAAATTCACACTCAGAGAAGAATTTTGAAGAAATGTCAAGTGATGTGTGTAGCAATTACCCGTGTAGCTGTAGACTTCATTGAAAAACACATGTATGTTTCTAGGCATAGATCTAGCAAAGAACAAACAGTGAAACATGGGCTGGGTCCTTCTGCAATTGCAAAATAATTAATCTGAAGCCTTTCTTTTGTTTAAAAAAGCATTTTTTTCAGCAACTGTATCCTTTAATATAAGGCATGCATGTTGAAAAAAGATTAGCAGAAAAGTATTATAAATATCATCTCCTGTATATGAAATGCTCTGACTGTTCTAGTGTACAAGTATTCCAGACTTTGGTAATTCAAATTTCAGTTACAGTCCTTTTGTAAGCACAAAGTAAAGCTGCAGTTAAAGAATTAGTAGATATGTTAAATCACTTTGCTATGGTTCTATACCAACTTTTGTCCAAATCTTAGACTGTATCTATCCCAAAGAAATGCCAGTCTTGTACAGATAAGTTTCACAGTCGTGTATACAGTTGATGTCTAAAAAATAGAGGCAGTCACAGTTTTCTACAATATGCAGTAGTTGCAGAGTTAAGTTCAAGTCAAAATAAACTTTTCCATTTTCCTGAAAGGTGGTGGAAGTAACAATAGTAACCAGCACCTTCTAAGGTACATAAGTAGACATAATTATTCTTCCAGTTTAATATTCAATCTTAGAATATTAAATGTATCACAGCTTTACTTGAAATCCACTAAAAATCTTGTACAGGATTCAAAATAATTACATTATTACTTGAAAAAATACTTATTTTGATAGAACTTTTCAAGTAGATATTTTGACTATTGTTAGTGGTTTGTTCTGCAATAGTAAGTCTGGTCATAGGGAAAAACAAAACAAAACAAGCAAACAAAACCAAAACAAAGAAAGAAACCCACAGAAATACCTGTACTCACCATTCTTCTTTGTTTGACTGATGCCTTCATGTTAGAGGTCTTAGGTATACTTAGTTTTTGCAGCACACTGTTGCAGTGCTGAAATCAGTGTCTCCATGGTGGATCATCTCTCTGCCCACTGAAGTGCTGGGAATTCATGACCTTCTGTTTATTTCTGTCTTTTGGAAATGAGTGTGTAGTGTGCTGGGAGACAAAACGATGAGAACTTATAAAAATGCTAAAATATCTGCCTCTGCAGGCAGAAGCCACTTTTTGCAGACTTCTGGAAAGTGCTGAAATGAAAGTCTGACTCAGTGCAGGTGAGAATGAGTTAGAGATCCTCTGGGATGAAAATGTGATTTTAGTATCAATTATTACTGATGTTATCATTTTATTCCTCCCCAAAGAGGTCTTACAGTCCAGGACAACCTGTATTTCATTCATATTTTTCCAGATCTAAGTTCTCTTTCAGAAATCTTCTTGGGCATATGCTCAGCTTTATTCAAGTAGTTTTATTCACATGAGACCTTGCTAAATCTGAGTCAGATGTTCAGACAGCTTTGATAAAACTCTGCTGGGCAATGAACTTTCATACTTTTAAGTTCTTAGAAGAATTTGAAAATGTGAGAAACAAAACCAGACAGATAACGAGGATTTCTTAATTTAAAAAAAAAACCAAACACTAAAAAAAACAACACACCACATTACAAATCAAGCACATGAAAGCAAAATAGTTTCATGCAAAAGCAGAATTTATGGTATGTCCTTCAGTATTTAGGCATGCTGGAGGAAAAGTCCATGGTAAGTTCCACAGAGGACAAGTAGAATTTTAGCTTCTGCTTTGTATTTCTGCTGTTGTGGATTGAACTTATCAACTTAATGATGTAATTTTATAAAAAGACTGTCATTGAACTTTGACTTTTAGTTAATTCATGTCACTGAGCTGCCCAGCTTCCTGAAATTGCAGATTATTGATTATTTGTCTCTACAAGAGTAAAATCTGCTGCTTTATCCAAAGCTATTCCTATTTCTGTGATATGCCTCTACCACCATTTTCCAGATCACTGCATCAGAACCATCACAGGCACAAGCACTGTTATTACGAAATGTTCAACATTCAATATATATTCTTTGAAGGGGACAAAAGGACTTCAGGCACTGGCATTCGTATTGATATACCTTTTGAACTTGATAACAAAAAGTAACCATGGATTTCGCAACTGGTTTTTTACCCAGAAAGTTGTCTTTTTCACATAGCTACAAAAGAGTCCGTTAGACCTCAATCTAAATGTTAATGTCACTATTGGAATAAAAATAAAGTCATTTTAAAATTATCTGTTATATCAATATTTCTTATTAGCAACACCTTCTCAAATTGAAAATACAGCTCAGGAAGTATGAAGAAGTTAGCCACTACTGGAGGAAACCTATGCTTAAAAACTGCAATGACTCTGAGTCCTATTTGGAACTTCCTTTGCCTAAGATAAAAAAGGAAAGCTAATTTTTCCCAGAATATCCAGACTTGCCTGCATCTAAGGTAGAGAGATTCTGTCTTCTATCTTGAAGGGATCAGGGAGGGTGAGGGGGCTAGGGCTTGTATGTAGCTAAAGATGGAAAGAAAAAGAAAATAAGGAAAAGGAAAAAAAGGAAAAGGAAAAGGAGAAAAAGACATATGCTTGAGATTTTCAAAACAATGCCTAAAATCTAGTACTGAGCTGCTTTCATACTCAGAGCTCCGCGATTCACACGAGAGCTCTGAGTACATGGAGTGCAGAACTTGCATTATTGGCTGGGCTAAAGACTCCTAGGTTTCTCCTAGGAGCATGGAGTTAGTTGGCAGAGCTTTAGTATTTATCTTGTTGCCTGTCACATCCCTCTGCAAGAAGCTATCAGCCATATTGGAAAGGCAGCAAACTTGCCTAGGAGCCTGGTCCATGGCAAATTATGGCTCAGCATATTAACATATACTGAAGGGCCTGATTTTGTATAACTGATGTTGGCTTAGTCTGCTCCATTTCTGGTTGTCTCCCAAAGTTTCATTCTCGCAATCCCATTCTCAACAGTTGCTGGAATTTGTCCTTGTGACATATTTCATGATCCTTATTCCACTACAAACCTATATTCACCGCATGACAAGAAAAGCTAATGTTCAAACACTGTGGCAATGTGCTGATTTAGTTCATCTGCAGAATTATCATGCAAGCAAACCAGAAATTAACACCTAAATTGACTAAGCGCAAAGTCAATAGCATATTTCATTACAACTGTCATTTATTAATGTGTGCTCTATTTTTAAGAATGCAAGTTCATCCAGAGCCATACAACAAATAATTCTGTGAATTTCTTGAATGATCCCAGTTTTGAGCAGCTCAGACTGATGAAGAATGGATGAAATTTCACAGCAGCTTAGGGAAGAAATAGTAACTGTCACTCAGTTTGCCCCAAATAACATCAGTAATAATCTCTGGAAATAGCTTTTTCTGTAGCTCATCTTGCAAATTAGTATGGCAGATGATTCTGGAAGAATCTAAAGAAGAAAAATAGGCATGAATTCAGGCCCAAGAATCATTATATGGAGCAGAAAAACTCTTACTGGAAAGCCAGCAGCAAAACCATATGTGCAAAAACATTCAGTTGTACATTCAAGTCCACATTTTCTCATGGCCTTACTCTCTTATGGTGCTTAACTAGGCTGCCAGACATTTACATTTGCACCGGAATACATTACATTTGTGTCGGAAATACAATTCCAGAATTAAATTTCATGGCTATGGGGATTTTAGATTGCAAGGTAAAATTTTATAGACTCCCTAAATCTAGAGGCCAAAAGTCATTCATTGTAATGGAGCAGAGGCTACATGCCCTCCCTCAAGATACTGGGGTTTTTTATTAATTTGCAGTCTCTATAGCATTTATACTAGTGTAAAATGAGTATGAGATTCATGGACACTTATCCTACTTTTCACACATCAAGGAGAAATTCAAGGTAAAAGGCAGTGAAGAATCTTCTGCCATCAGATAATCTGTTTAAGTAAGCTCTCTGGAACTGGAAAAAGGCAGGAAAGGTAATTTCTCTGTCAAATCAGTATCATAGAAGTGGTATTCAATGAGACAGACATCCCAAATTGAAACCTGGTCATTTGCCTTATCACAGATGTCCAATTTTTCCTTCTCCAAGCATGCTGAAGTTTACTCAAAGTACCTATACAGTTCTGCTTTTTCAGGGTCAAAGGAGGGAATGTCAACATGCGCACTGCATGTTCAAATATTTGCTCACTCCTGTTAAGGGAAAGCAGTGAATGACTTCTAGGTACGTGTTTTAGATAGTGCACAGTATTGGATCTTCAGGATTTATTTTTCAGTAATAGCTTTAGGGGTCTTATACTGAATTTTTCTGCTCACTGGAATAGCTGGGTTACTTTTAAATCTAAAGGACACTTAGCTGGTTCTTGTTCAGTTATCCAGTGTATGTATTTGGAATTATATAACAAATGATATTTTACTGTGCAACTTAATAGTAGAGGCTACATTTTCCATTCATTTGAAGGTCTAGATCTCTAGTGGACTCTTCTTAAGCCATGTAGTTGTTATCACAGCCTTTGAGAAGACTGGATTCATGAATATTTGTGTGAAATATTTAGATGGGCATTACAGAGTGCATCTTAAGCATCCAATGTGAGGTTTGGAATTTGTTAGAATGTTATAGCCACGTCTTATGGGCTATACCCAAACAGATTGCTTTATTTGCTGTCAAACCCTAAATGGCCCATTTAAATTGTTGTGTCCATGTATAATGGTCTCTAGAAACCAGAGTCCAAAGTTTGACTTCTTGACCTCTGGGAATATTCAGCCAGCAAAAGCGATGTCCAGACTTTACATCTCATGGTGAATACAAAAAAAAAAAAAATAATCTTTGAGTAAAAGCTGAGTCCTTACTTTTTAAATAGATTTGTTTTTCATCTCACATAAAAATTTGACATGGACTCATTAACAGCCGAAAAACTTTTTTATATGCAGTTAATACTTTGATATCTTAAAAAAGTCTCTTTTCTTGTAAAGAGCCACCCTGAAGGATGTCTCTCCCTCTAGAGAACACTATGGTATTTCATACCAAACAAACAAACAAAACACCATTCTTCCTTGTAACAATTGGAAAAGCCAGATGGCATCCTCTGTAAAATTCAGCTCCAAAAAGTTGACCCATTTTCTTGACAGATAACATTTATTGAAAAATGAACTCACGGGATTCTATTTTCCCAATAACAATATTTGCTCCCTTTTTACACCATTTATGGTTTGCTACTAAGTGTCTTCTTTCCTTTTAGTTTAAGTATAGGTAAATCCAGAAAACAAAAGCTAAAAACCTACCTCCTCTTACTCTGGCATTGACATAGACATGACAGTAGATAAATTATAATGAATTGTTTTCAACACTAGGACAAATGATGAATACTAAATCATCTCTCCTTCCAAAGCTAAGAGCACACACATCTATAGGTTAACTTTTCTAGGACAATTGCAGAATGGTTTTCTGTACCATCACTAACTAGTTTGTTACCAGTCTTAAAATCTTCAGACCCAAGAATCCCTATGTATGGGAAAACATTCCAATCATACACATTTATTTACATTTTAGTAATGAAACAGCCTGACTAAACAAAAAGGATAGTAAAACATATGGATTAATTTAAAGAACTATATTCATTTAAAATAAAGTTAATCAGAGAAACAAAAGTTCTTCATAAACTTTTCTGATAATTTGTGGCAGTAACAGTCTTATTTTCCTGTCAGCTCCAAACACAATCACAGTCTCAATATAAACCAATAGAGTTATTTTCAGTTGTCAGATCAAGGATGAGTTAGGGTAAGGATAAATCCCCTCTGATTTCTCAATACCTGTAGTGCCAATTCAAGCAAAAGGCTTGCCTAGACTAAACAGCTGAAAAACAATCATTATCCTCAGCCTTACTCCTCAGTAAAAAGGTTCCTGATAATTCCATTGTAATTTCAATGATGGTATTTTGGAAAAAAAAATCCTTCCTCTTCATATGCTGAATATTTTTGCATACATTTTCAAGGCTTTTAGAATTTTTGCAAGGTTACCTCTAGATCTATGAATTTTGCAAAAGCATGTTTTAATGAGGGGGAAAAAAGGCATTGTTTTCTTCTTTTTTTGGTTTCCATGAGTCAATTTCACTTCTGGAGCTCTGACTTTTGATGTATTGCAAACGGTCATCATTGCAGAGCAGGGAAAAATAGGAAGACTTGAATATGTCTCTGAACACTTTCCATATATTCAAAATTAACTGATATTTGACATGTCAAAGTATTGCCAGCTGAATTTTAAATGTCAAAGTTCTCTTAGATAATAACTTTGCATTATGAATGCCTTCATTTGAGGACCATAACCATCCTATAAACATTAATGAATTTATTTTCTCAGTAACCCTGCAAGTTAGTATGCATTAGAACCACATTTACACTAGGGTAAAGTAAAGTAAAGCATTAACTACTCCAGTGTTATATGAATAGACCTCCACTAGCCATAATGATTTTTTTCCCAATTTACAACCATCACAAACTAAAACAATTCGGGCACTTCTCCTTAGCCAAAATCAAACAGGAAAGCTTATGTCTAAGAAAGCATTTAGTTATGTATCCAAATAAATATTTAGGCAGAACCTCTGCACCTAAATTCAAGAGAGTAATCAGAGAAAGCCCTGAGGCACCATAAGCTATGCTACCACATTGCCCAGTGTGGTTACTGATGACACCGAAAGCATGGAGATACCCAGACCCTTCTCAAAGACACTAGGTAACCTAACTTGGGCATCTGAACTGCTCCCTAACTATATCTCCTGCTGTATGAGCAGGCTAATCAGATACAACCCAGGCTGCAGACAGTAATTCCACCTCCTCCTCTTCCACCGTTAACAGCAAACAGCGAGGCCTCTTTGGTTACTTGAAAGAACTTCTGCACACATTGATTTTTCAAGACAAGATGTGAGGGTCAAAAAACAATGTCAGCATCAAGCCATAACCTTGACCTGGGTGCAGGGAGGGAAAGGGAACTCAGATATAGATTTCTACTCATTGTTTCCCTTTGGCTCTCTGTAGGAGCTTGTTTTGTTGTTGTGGTGGTCTGAAGAAAGTAAAGATATAAGTATGAAGTAAAATCTTTGTCAACTAAAGAAGCCTGAATTTCTGTAAATCTAAAATAACTAAAGCGGTCCTTTGTCAGTCTGAAGTGGCTCCTGTCATAACCTTACTACTCTGAGGGGTTATACGTTGGCAAGGGTTCAGACTGCCGAGGAAACAAATACGGGTTGCCTTCCAGTGAGGTGATTATAGGCTCAGTGCAATACCCAGATTCCTCCTCAACTGTCCTACTTCTGCCCAACTATGCAAAGCAGGTGTACATACAATACCAAACTAACGTCCACAAAATAATGTTTGAAAATAGGAGGTAAAAGAATAGTACCTGCTGGGTTCCAGTAGGTAAAGAATTAATCCAATCAAATACCAGGATTGCCAATAAATGTATGTTTATTAAGCGTCTAAATATTCTCTAATAGCTGCTATGTTAGATCTAACCTTACACAGATATTCATGGATAAAAGTTTGTAAAAACTTAACGGTGATAAATACCATAATAGCACAAATAAAACTCATGATTGCAATTAAGGTGACTGACAGTGTCATACAGTCAAGCATCCCTGGCCGGGAGGATGTCACTGAGCTAGCGAGATCCTCAGCTCTGAGGTCAGCTTGTATAGAGTTGCTTTACCTACGTGCAATTACTTGTGGCTTATGATCCAAATTCAGACCACAAGTTCAGACTTGCAGCTTGTGCTCCAAAATCAAATCACAAACCACACATAAGGTGCTTTTCTGCATTTTCACTGTGAGCACTTCTTGCAGTTTCGCGTACCAGTGTGCATTCTGTCAGTGCACATCATCCAGGAGCTCTTCTAAGAAACAAGGAAGGGGTGGTGTCAGTCACCACAGCTCCAGCCCACATCTCCTCTCTCCTAATTGCCATAGCTAACCTGTGCAATGCGAAGGGGAATCGGGACAGAAGGAAGAAGAAGCCTCATTTTGTTGTCCAAGTATAGAACAGTCACTTGGAGATAGGAGCTGGGTTTGCATTCCAGGCTTAGGTCTCAGGGTTATTTCACAGAATTACAACATGGTTGAGGTTGGAAGGGACCTCTGGAGGTAAACTGGACCAACCCCCCTGCTCAAGCAAGGCCAGTAGACCAGAACTATGTCCAGATGGCTTTTGAATATCTCCAGTGATGTGTCAGTGTTCAGTCACCTTCACATTAGAAAAGTTTTTCCTGAGGTTTGTGTCCATTGGCTCTTGTCCTGTCACTGGGCACCACTGAAAAAAACCTGGCTGCATTCTCTATACACTCTTCCCTCAGGTATTTATATAAATGGATGAGATTGCCCCTAAGTCTTCTCTTCTTCAGGCCCAACAGTCCCAGTTCTCCCAGCCTTTCCTCATCAGAGAGATGTTCCATCTTCTTAATCATCTTAGCGGTCCTTCGTTGGACTCTCTTCAGAATGTCCATGTCTCTTTTTTTTTTTTTTTTCAGGTCCCTCCAGATGGCAGCCCAACCCTCTGGCACATCAGCCATTCCTCCTGGTTTGGTGTCATCCAAAAACTTGCTGAGGGTACGTTCTGCTCCATCATCCAGACCACTAATGAAGATGTATTGACCCCTGGGGTTCACTGCTAGTTAGTTAGTTACTGGCCTCCAGTAACATCCTGTGGTGTCATTGATCACCACCCTCTGGGCTCAACCATTCATCCAGTTGTCAAGCCACCTCACTGTCTGCTTATTCAGCCCTTTCAGCCATCAACAGCTTGTCTGTGAGGATCTTATGAGAGACAGTGTCAAATGCATTACTGACATCCAGGTAGACAATATTGACTGCTAACCCCTTGTCTACCAGGCCAGTCATTTCATCATAGAAGTTTATCAAGTTGGTCAAGGATGAGTTCCCATCGCTGAAGCCATGCTGATTACTCCTGGTGATTTTCTTGTCCTTGATGACCCCGGAAGTGGTTTCATTACCTTCCCAGGGATGGAGGTGAGACTGACCACCCTGTAGTTCCCTGGGTCCTCCTTCTTGTCCTTCTTGAAGATAGGAGTGATGTTTGATTTCTTCCAGTCTTCAGACACTTCTCCCAGTTGCCATGACTGATGAAAGATTATTGAGAGTGGCCTTACAATGAAATCAGTCAGCTCCCTCAGCATTTGTGGGTGCATCCCATCAGGGCCCATGGACTTACATATGTCCAGTTTGCATATGTATTCTCTGACCTGATCCTCTTCCACCAAGTACATCTTCCTTGCTCCAGACTTTTCCTGTGGTGTCTGGGACCTGGGACTCCTGAAGGCAGGTCGTAAAGACTGAGACAAAGAAGGCGTTTAGTACCTCAGCCCTTTCCATGCCCTGTGTAACCAGGTCCCCTGTCTTGTTGAGCAATGGGCCCACATTTTCCCTAGTCTTCCTTTTGTTACTTACGTACTTAGAGAAGCCCTTCTTATTGTCTTTGACATCCCTGGCCACATTCAATTACATTTGGGCTTTAGCTTTCCAAACTTCATCCCTGGATGCTCGGACAATGTTTCTGTATTCCTCCCACATTACTCGTCCTTTTTACCACCCTCTGTATGCTTCCTTTTTGTGTTTTGAAGTGGCCAGGAGTTCCCTGTTCATCCACGCAGGCCTCATGGCATTTTTGCATGCCTTGATATTCTTTGGGATAGAACTCTGTTGTGCTTAGAGGAGATTTCTGGGTTTATACTATGGGTTTTATATAAAATCCACAAAAGGGAAAAGGGACAAAGCCATTCCGCACCTACTGCCTTGCCCACAAAAGACACACTAATGCATGTGAGACACAGTGCTTGGAGGTGCTTGGTTCACTTTGCAAATTACACCACCTGCAGCGTTCCCCCAGCCTTTAAACAGAGGAATTTCGGACTGTGGGTTTGGAGTTAATTGCCTCATCTACCTAAACATTGATTTAGACATCTCAAACTTTTTTAAAGTTTTTTAAACCTGTATAGACCTTCTGTAGTTGCACTTCAGTCAATTGAACCTGAGGAGTTTTAAATAGAGGGATGTATGTTTAGATAGTCTGTTGAACTGGAACTCTCGACAGCCTTATAAAAAGGTGTACAACATAGTCATGTTAGCATGTGTCCTATTCATACACAGTACAGCATTTTTACACCTGTTTTGCATGGATCTCATGATTAAATAAAGCACAAACCAATAACAGATAAATCATCTTTTATGTTTTTGAACTTGTGCTCTAGAGATGATTAATGGTAGCTCATTAATCAGGCTGAGTTATCTATTTCATTCAATTCTAAGACTTATGTTCTAATGAATCCTTTACAAGAAAAACACATACTGGTTATGATATAGCTGTCTCTGCTTGAGAGGGTATTTGTGCTTTGTTGTTGCTTTTTAATCATCTTTAAATTTACTACTTCTTGTAATGGACACTTGTGTATTTATAACAATATTCTGTTTACCCCTTAGATTATTCATGCCTGAGTGGCTAGCTACTGCAGAAAAAGGTTTAATGAGTTTCAAGGGGATAGCACTGTAAAAACAGGAAAAATATAAAAGAAGTGCCTGAATACTAATGTAAGCCTCTAGCTAAAACATATCATCCAAGCCTATGATAATAGACAGTCCTCCCATGATGTACCTCATTTTAATAGGATACCTATATCCCTAATTGTACAGTATCTCCTTACCTAATGTCTTTCTAAATGAAGCACACTGTAGCTAAGCACTTCAATAAAGCACACCCTGAAACTGAGATGGTTGCCCCTACCAGGAATCTTTTAAATGTAACAGCTCCATGTATTAGCAGGCTCTTCTAGTTCACGTTTTGACTTTCAGAAAATTCAGCTGTTTCGTCATGATGACTCCTGTTGAAAATGAACAACTGCCGCAATGAAATCCAATCTTGCCATATTCATGTTTGGATTAGATGCATAATCCCATCATTTGTTTGCTTCAATTGTTTTTATTCAGGAAAACACAGATTTTACTTAGCTACTTATTTCTTTTGGTAAAACATGTTTATTGTTCCTCCCAGTGCTAAATTTATAATTAATCTTCACAACATTTTATCTAACTGTGTTTTCACAGAGCTCAATAACATTTTTTGGCTAAAAATACAAAATCAGAATCTTCAATTTGCCACAAAACTAAAATCTACATATTGACACCAGTGGTTTATATTTCACATTTAATTCCTTCTCTCACTCACCTACAGGATTTTGAGTTTTCTTGAAGTTTTTTTTCTATTTCTACTCTCCTCTAGGATTCCTGAAGTCTTCTCTGATCTCAGTAGTGCCACAAAGTATCCTGCAATTGGCTTCTAAAGTATGTTAAATATGCTATCTTCTGATCGTGCATTACTGAAGGCTCAAAACCTTTTTCTTTTCACTTCCTCCACTGTTAATCTGGCCTCTCATCCTGCTGTCTTTGAAATGTAAAGTTTATCTCCACTGACTGTTAGGCAAAAAGCTTCACAGTGCATGCTGTATCTTCAGCTCTTCTTAAATTCAGTGCAGTTTCTCCTGTTTCCTTTTGACCCACAATTTTGCAAATGAAGAAGAATGAACAGAATGAAATCACCTATACATTCTCATCCACCATCTGCTGATGTCATTGCCTATCTCTTCTTATTTGCAAAGGCTCTTTGTCTCATTCTCTAATCCTTCAGAGATTGAGGCTACCCTGTCCCTTGTCCTGGGCTACTGAATGCTTCTTTCTCCCTTGCACAGCAGAGGCTGGCATTGTGCATCTGAAGAAACGATGCCATGGAAAGCTGGAAGAAAAAACGGAAGTTTTGCCTATCACTTCAATCTGATACAAGATCTAGTGTGCTACTTGCACCACATCTTTTCTGACCAATAATAAGGGTTTGTATATTTATGCATCTAGAGGCAGCAGAGAAAGGCCTTTATTCCACATCATCATTATATTGATCCAACAAAAATAACTCAGGTAAGTGAACATAAAGAAAATCAGTTTAAGTAATGAGACATGTGGCATGTAATCTGTCACCTCCCATTTTAGGTAGATCCAGAAAAACTCGTGTTGCTCCAGAGATAGAAGTATAGCAGAGGCAGGATAGCCAAAGCTTAGCATCAGAAAAGTACAACATCGAAGGTCCTACCCACCACCCCATTTTCTGGGTAATTTACAGGCTGGATTTGTACAGCATTTGTACAGTGATCCCTTGACGGTCCCCCCCAAAAAGTTAAGGTCTCTGCGAAAAGAAGCTTTCAGAACAGAATGCCAGTTTTCTAGTTGTGGAAGAAAGCTGACTGCGGGGGTGTGACTTCCACCTATTGCCACTGCAGGACTGCTATATATAGCCACACAAAATGAATCCAGGGCCATAGAGTCTACAAGCTGAATTATTCTCACAAAATTGCTAGCAAGCTAATACAAGTCCATGGAGGAATGTCATACATCTACCATGCTTTTGAATTTCTGATATTTCCCCCTCATCCAAACCCAGGTGAATGACTTTTGAAGGAGTTCTTCCATTGTATAGGGGAATGCAAAGATGTTTAGCCCCAGGGGTCCTTACCATTGTTGGAAGTGGTTATGAAAAGAAATGTGTAAGATGCACTCCTGAAAAGTTTTTTATTACCACACTTATATCTAACAATTTTGCCATGGATTCCTACACTGTAGTAAGCCTCTGGAGAACTCCAGAAGAGACATGGTAGCATAATGAACAGACACTTGATAGCACTCAAGAGACCAGTGTTTACCATGGAGCTGCTAGCGAGTCATTTAAGCTCTGTGCTTTAGCCTGTTCCTCTATAAAATGCAGTCTTGACAGTTATCATCTCCCTTGAAAGTGTTTTCAGTTCAATTAGTAATATCTGAGTTATTAACCATTGCCTCTGTGCAGCAGCGTGGCGATCACTGTGCCCTCTATCTACAGCTTTCAACATCCTGAGTTTCTTTGCCCTAATTACTGTGAGCCACTGACATCAAGACTATTAGAATAAGTTCATGCTAAAAGTTAAGACAACTCTGGCTGCTTTGCTTTCTATCTTCATGCTGGTTTTATACCAGTAGTGCTTTCTGAGATACGATTTTCCCCTTCCTTCCACACTACTCATGACAATGCAGCCAAACTTGGGGATAACTGTAATGACAAATGACTTCTCAGTTGTCATATTAATTGGCTTTTGCTTCTGCATGCATTTAATACAATCAACAAATAGTCTAGGTCAAGAAGATTCAGTTGCAAGCTAGACGGCAGATCCATCGCTTTTCTCGGAACCAGCTGTATTAAATAGCAGGAAGTGAAAAATAGTCAGAATACGATGAGTGTCACGAGAACAAAGTCTTCTTCTTGCACAGCCCAGGAATACTTCTACAAGAAGCTTCACTCCAAAATTATTTTCTATTTCTCATCTGAAATTTTTAACAGATATTAAATGGATATTTATAAGTCACATGAGAAATCATAAACATAACCTATAATAACAAGTGTTTTAATTATAGGGTAGCAACTAGCCATAAGATGTGTGAAGGGCTACACAGAAAAATATCCCAAATTGCAATGCATTATTACAATAGTTTCTAGGACAACCTCTCTTGGGCAATAGAGGTTATATTTAAATTAACAAGTCATGGGGCACAATGGGAATGGATATATATATAAAGGAAAAAGTTGGTGCTGGGAACCTTAATGGCTAAAATACACATTTTTTAAAGAATTGTTACTTTGGATTCCCTTTAATCTGGTCCCAAGCATTAAATTGCTATTAACAGCTGAAATGCACTAAGTGCATCTTGGAGCATACCTTCTGCTTTATCATCATCTGAAGGGAATTCCACTTGCCTGCCCAAGGTCTGGTCTGTCATGTGAAATTCCAGAAATCGTTTGTCACAGAAAACGCCATGCTGAATTTCTTTCTGAACATGTTACAGGAGTTTTGAACTTCAGACTGTGGCTTCACATAAAATGTTAAGATAAGGTATTGAAAGGCTTTTGTGGTACGTGCCAACCTCCTCTCTGTAACACCACAGAAGTGCTACCCAAGGCCATGAACCACAGCTAAATGCATTACTGGCCAACTGGAGCTCAGTCACTGCTCAAATGTACAACGTAGAAAGGCACACTGCGAAAATAATTTAAGGACTTGAATGTACTGGTTTGTTTTCTTATTTCTTAAGAAATACTTTTCTGGTTGACAAACAAAAGACAAAACAGCTGTTAATTTGAGAGCGTGCATTTTCTGTTACTTGCTTAACATGAATTACAATACTAGTGAATAAAAGCCGTATTTCAGTACAGTTCTTTAAAAGGAGACTGAAAACAAAAGGCAGTTTCTTCCTGTGATATTATCCACTTTCCTCTTGCTTGCTAATAGTAAAGTGGATTTATATCAACCAGCACGCTTTGCAGTAACAAAGCATTTGATAGCTGCCCTAGTGTTGGTAACAATGCAAGAAACAAGAGAGATGATGATCCCAACTAGTTCTGATGGAAGAACAAAAGAAAGTGGAAAAGAAGTGAGAAATGGAACTTTTTCTGACAAGTCATGCAGTTGAAGCTCAAGAAGTCAGTAATTAAAAGAATAGATAATTGCATATATTGAGTTGTACCGATACAGAGAAGAAACTTGGTGAATCTTGTGCAAACATGAACAAGAGGCAATCAGAGGCAGCATATCTGACTCCCCTTCCTAAGAGCAAAGAAAGGAGAAGAAATTAACTGCTTATTTAGTCACCCTTCAGCATGTACACAAAAATCTGTCCAACTACAATGAAAATTAGCACAATCAGAAATAGATCTTTTTTCTGAAACACACTTTCAAATAGAAAGATAAACTTCAAAACTTCTTTGTAGAAATTACTTTTTTGTTGCAATCTATGATTTTAGTATCTGAGCTGATGCAATTTGATTCCTATTTGTGAGGGAAATGCTAAACTGCAAAATTGAATGTTATATTAAGATAGCTTTGTAGCCAATCATGGCAATTATTTCACTCACATTAAATCATCTGCTGCTGTTTTTTTCTACATGACATTTTTGTAGGCTATCATTGAAACATTTATTATTTCTAAAAAAGCCCTGATGAAGTGATGTGGACAGGAGACTATTTATGTAATCAAGCTTACTTTTGGCTAGTATCTGCAAGATATCATTTAATCCAAACATAAGAAATGCAAAGCCTGCCCATCTACAAAAAGTAATCTCTTTTTCTACTTTGGACATGGCATTCAAATGTAAGGCGAATCCTAGTAGTGAGTAAACACAAGACTTCTGTGGAGGTCATAGCTGCAAAAAGTTCACATCTCTCCATAATATAAGCAATCGGAGGTCATAGTCTTTCATCTCTCAGACCCAACTTAAAAGCTGAGCACTTTCCAAGGCACTAACTGACTTCTCCAGCAATACCAGCAATAAATAGGATGCACTGTGCTAGCCAAGAGAGCTCCACTTTCTACCACTCATTACTAATGGTCAAAACTATTAATGAATTCCAGCTTGCTCACTTTTATGACCAAAGCACTATCAGTATATAGGATAATGCTTTGTAGAGTTCTGCCACTGCGAAAATGAGATGTTATTGTGCCTTTCTCACCAAATTAGATCTCCTGTTGTTTTTTTTCTTTGAGCATCCTGCATCACTTCACAGCAATACATTGCATTGTCTCAGTTAAAAATTCCTGATTCCCATGATAGCTTTGATATGAGCACCTCTAATGAATGCGTGAACCTTTCTGAACCACAAACCAAAACATTTATGGTCGATTAATCATAAAATGTATACTTTGTATCTTGGAGATCTGAGGAGAGAAAACACAGGGTGGCACATGGGTGAGTGAGGATCATAGGGCCCTTCGCTCCACTAAGGGCTGGGACAGAACTGAGTAGTAAGGTCTTAGGGCAACTAGTATCAGCTGTTGGATGCCCACGTGGGGGTTCAGCAGCTTCCCAGCTACCATAGTGCTACTGCCAGTTACAGGACCTGCATTTGATCTACCTGTAGAGCAGAGACACACAGGTAGGTTACCTGTGATTTTGGCCTTGCTCATTTGCATCAATGAGAGTCTTGCCTACAGAAGTATAGGGTCATCCTACACCAGTAAATGATCCATAGAGTCTATTTTCAAATCAGTGAAATAAATATACTAGATTTGATTCAGAACAAGGATAGGATGCAGGTATGGTGGGCAGAGGGGAGTAGAAACACCGTAACATCCTTGCTCGCAGAACCTTCAATCCTTGCTATTTAGGGTAATCAGGATACAGGAAGGGATTTGGACTAGCTCTTTTTAAAAGTAAATGCGGTACAGCTGTAGATCCTTTTTAAAAATTGTCATATACAAATTTCTATCAAAATTAGTTTGCAACATTTTTAATGATATAAAAATGCTCTTTTCCTTTCCTATTTTCAATAGAAAACTGTCATGTACTTTATAGTAGTGTTGCGTATACCAAATCAATACAAGTATAATCAGCATTCTCCTTATGAAAAAATGAAGTTATCACAAAGACCAGGCATTATTTAAGATTTTCATTTAAAAATAGCATAAACCCTAACTCTGAAATAAGAAGTGTCAACAAACCATACATCTCTAATTAGATTTTCATTTATTCGCATTTTAAAAGAATAAAAACTTTTGAGATACTGTTTTTCTCATTTGAAATTCTTGAAGTGTTTCTAAGGATGGAGTGGTCTGCTGCTTTGATATTGCTGCTACTTATTCACAGAGTTGTCAAAACTCAAGCCTCAAAAATTTACTTCTTTTTCTCTAAAACTAATGGTATAATCACTTTAAAAAAATGAAATTTTAATTTAAGGCCGCAGATTTTTTTAATATAGTACAGCATTAAGGAGGAAAACAAATAAAAAATAGCCTTTGCTTATTTCTAAAATATACTCCATTATCCAGAAAGACTGGATATTACAAGAAAAGTAATAGAGAAATTATTTGAGAATATTTTTTCGAATCATTAAAGAAAGAAAAGACAAAGTCAAAGACTTCATAATACTGTACTTCATTTCTATTCAGCAGTTTTGGACAAATTCTTATTTGTTTTCTTCCTGGTTTTTGGTTGTTTTTTTTTTTTTTTCTAATTCTTGTGTATTATGTTTTGCTGGTGACTTATTTGTTCTAATTATAAACTTCCATGCTGCACTGTCTCCATGTTCTTTTTACAGAGACAAGTGTCAGAAAAGTTTTATTTAAGGTCATCAGAAAAATAGCAAGATGCCCTATTTTCTAGTTATTTATGCTTTTTGCCTTATTTTATGAGTACAGCATAGCAGAAATATCTGTCAGATTCAAACAATATTTTCTAAAAATCTTTCTGGAACAGAGATGCAGTGGTTCACACCTTCTGATTCACTTGTGATGCCTAAACACTCATCAGCAAAAACTGACCCTCTTGATTTTTGTTAGTCTCATTTTCAAGTTTCCTAACAATTCCATCACACTGAAATGTAGGTGGGATTTTTGGAGGGGTTGGGAAGGTTATTCTGGTTTGGTTTGGTTGAGGTTTTTTGACAAAACATTGGATAGTCTTGCTATGGAAAAACCTAAGATAGAAACACAACGCCCAAAAATGCATATATAATGACTGAATCCCTCCATTAAGAATGCAAGTACTAGAACTCAGACAATTCAAATATATTATTCTTCATTCAAAACTAACCTGGTTTAATATTCATCTTCACTGTTTATTTCATTTGCTGAACTATAATTTGTTAAGAATGTATATTTTAATATAAAATATATTTATTTCCTTCCCATCACAGACATTTCCTGAGAATTAGGGTAGGACAGTAAAGACAAGAATTGCTTGAAGTGTCTCAGTTTCCCTCCTGGGAACAGTGGATGTAGTACTCTACAGAATAACGGGACTGTTGCTGCAGTTTATGTATTCTGGTATGCTAGCTTTTCCCTTTTGCTCCCTGCTACATACAACACTGCAATCCAGAGCCTTGGGGGAGGGAAATCTTAAGCACAGAAGTGTAATAACAACCAAGACCTCAGGAAGTTGCCTGTCCCTTCACCACAAAAACTACTGAGTGTGCCTGGACCTGAGACACGGCTTGTCAGACTGCTCTGCAGAACGTCCACCAACACTGGCTCCACGATTTACCCCAGTGCTCCCCTCCTGTTCTCCATAGCTAATGAGCTTTCCCTCATATCCTACATACAACTTCTTTACGGCAAGCTGAGCTCATTATTGTTCACCGTGCTAGCAGACATACAGAATGTATGACTGCTATCTTCATTGGAACAACTGTCCACATATGTGAAGATAGCTCTTATGTCCTCTCACAGGTTTCTGCTTTCAGGACTAAAGCAGTCCAACTCTTTCAACCTGCTTTCTTGTTTTATAATCCTTTTATTCTTGTTGCCCTGTTTTGAACTCTCTTCAGTTTGTATGTGTATCTAAAATAGTTACAGCATTTCAGATGAGCAGAGAGGACTACTTCCTTGTATCAAGCAAAGCAAAATATTTATCATCCATGACTTTTTTCCATTCTTCTTTGCATCAATATCATAGTCTGATTCTTTTGAGTGGTCAATTATTTTCCATTCCCTGTTTGAAAGTAGGATTTTGTTTACAAATGTGAATGTTCTGCACCAGCATGCATCTTCTCCTGACAGGCTGGACTGTTATCTCTGTCCTCACATCCACCAGCATGCAGTACAGGCCGGTATGGGGCACTCCAGCAGATTTCCTTACAGCAGCAGCTGCTCATGCTAACCTGTGGGCTGCCCAACAGGGCAGACATGGCCTGGTAAAGACCACTAACTTCTCAAATACAATGTCTTCTGCAAGGCTCCTAATGTAATGAAGGACACTTGGGTTTGCACTGTCGATTTCAAACTATTTGTCTAGTTTTATCAAAATAATACTCTATGTGAGCACCCAAGCCAACTTTTCAGAAGCTGCCATGGCCTCCCATTCATAATGCTCTTATTCATTCACCTAACATGAGTAAGCATAATAGAACCTCCTGAAGCATCTCCTAGGAAAAAGCCTGGCATCACCTTCATCCACAACGCTTTTATCTCATCAAACACATGCATGGGACAGTCTTCCCCGCCTGTAGAGAAAAATCAGAAAATACACTTTCATATTTATCACTTTTTCCCAGTGTGTTTACTGTGGTAGGGTGAAGGATTCAGAAGCATATGCATTTTTTTCTTTTTGCTTTGTAGTGACAAAAAAGAAATCAAAATAAGTATTCAGCTAGACTAAGAAAGAATTCACTTGCTCTCTTACTGTCTTGAGCTGCATTAAGTTTCTGTCCTTTCAGAGGCATAAGACTGGTTAGAGATTCAGGTAAAAGTAATCAGTTGTCCTGGTAATAGGATTACAAATGTTATTCTTGTTTTTAAAGTTCAGAATATGGGTTCTCTGTTTAGTTTAGCACTTAGAGATTGTCAGGTACTGCAGTAAATAAAATCATAAGAAATGACATCTCTGTAATTTTGCAAAATACAAGGACAATCTTTATGTCAAACAGAGGAAATGTGGATTTGTCCAGCAAATTATGTAGTACTGCTGAGAGGATAAGCATTACAGAAACAGGCTCAAAGTTTGTTCTTATTGGGTGTAGATTTGTGTATTAGCCATTGAACTTCTGCTGTTGAAAAAGATGTCAGAAAACTTACACAAACAGAAAATGGAAAAGAAGCATGTGTGATTCTTTAATCAATTGCAAGGTGAGATAAGGAATGGAATAGGGTTTTGTTTTTGTTTTTGTTTTTCTGCTTGATTGTAGTGGCAAGGGTCCTGCAGCTTAGGTCTCAACATGTATTTAGTAGAATCAGGAAACAATGTCAGCATGTATTCTACTAACGTATAAAAATACATAGAAAATATTAAAGAAAATTCTAAGAATGAAATGGCATTATATAAATTAAAGCATACACCTTCATCTGCAATATCATCAGCAGCAAAAGATACTAGAAATGAATGCAAAGTGCCATATGACGTACTACTAAAAAGATGTGAATTTTATAATTCAAAGAAAAAGGAATGAAAGAAAATTGTTAGAAATATAGAAAAGAATGGATAGTTTAAGTAGGTTACTTAGATGCTCCTGTGTACACTCTCAGAATATAAAGGTAGGTAATAGGTGTTGAAAATGAAAGAAAACACCTATCTTGTTAAGGATCCATTTCATTCTCACCCCTTCATAAGAACAATTTTTCCAGGATGGAAAAAGTCCTATAATATGTCTGTTTTTCACATGCTCTGCAAAGCCAGTTTTTTGATACTTCATCTCAGTTCTGCCCGTCCACACACCTATACATCTCCAGTAGCTCCATGACTACAATGAAAGATGCAGCAATAAAACTGCTGCCCACTGCACCTGATCTGAGAGCTCTTTCTGTGGCAAGAAACACTAACAGCACAAGGAACCCTTTCATCCACTTCTGTAGAGCAGCATGATGGAATTATAGCTGGCCTGAGGACCAGATATTTCATTGTTCACCTTGCTGCACATACCTCTCAACCATAACACTCTTTAGGTGGATGTCTCCAGTTTTGCTAAAGAACTGGGAAAAAAGGAACCCCAACAGAAAGCTCATTTCTGTATTTTCAACAGTCTCATACAGTTATCATATTCACACTGTGATAGTACATTGGTCTCCCCAGGTAGCACCTGTTGAAGACTAGAAGGATTTTTGTGGTTTGGGACACTATTTTTTCTATACATGGTCTTGACTGAAAAATAATTGAGCTGCTTCAATGCAGACTGACAAGATTCTTCTTTGCTTAGAAACCAGAAATAGAAAATTACAACCCAAAAGCTAATGAGTCACAATATCATTATCTGAAATCAGCTTTTAAAGCAGAAAACGTTTTGCAACCTCAGTATCACTATTGTCCATGCAGGAATACAAGTTATTAAAATCAAAAGCATAAGGGAGAAAAGCAGGACAAGCAAGATAGGTTGTTTTGAACCCAGGTGTCTGTAATAGCACCAACAAGAGTATTGCTTATAGATGTTCTCAGCTGGAAAAACAGAAAATGGAATTGTAACACAGATTTTCTCCCTCAAAATCTATTCATGTTTCATTGCGGAGGCTTTCCACAAAGAGCTTAAGCTCTATTTGACCATATAGGCATCAAATACAGGTGAGTGAAAGAGAACCTTCAGACAGGAGCAGTAGCACAGACCCACAAAAGGATTTTGGTGGCTAACATGGGGTGTAGGCTGAAAGGGCAGTCTAATGTATTTGCTGTTATCACTGCTCTGTGGGATTTATGCAAAAGTGGCAGACTCGTACAGACTGGGTATTTTTAATGAGAAAATTCAAGCACAGGATAGTATCTTTCAATCAAAACCACAGTAAGTTGAGTTACTTCATTCTGCTGTTTCTATATTCAGTCAGTTTATCTTACTAATACTCAAACACCTGAATTTCTTAAATATTTTGCAGTGCTAAGATAACCTTTAGCTGATTTCTGGCATCATACTAGAAGACTATCAGGAAAGCAAGTTTCTGCAAAACAAGCAAACAAGCAAGTACTGAATTTTCATTCACTCACTGAAAGAAAGAATTTCAAACACCGCAATGCACATCAAAAAGAATTTCAGTCTACTATGCCCAAGTCCAAGGCAATATGATGTAGTAATGATATAAGGAATGTTGAAAGGGGACTGACTAAATGATATTCATTTGTTTTGAAATTAAAATGAAATGAAACTATTTCTCCCTAAAGATGGGTATTTCCACTTCAAGCACCTAGAGCTAACATTAAATCGTCTTTTAAAGTACTCAAGCGCTGCCACACAAATGTAAAGCTGCAAGATTTTACAACTCAGTCAAGACCCTTCTGTTCTCTCACTGAAACAAAAAAGGAAAATGGAAGTGTGTAGATGATGCAAAGATGAAAAGAAAGGCTCAAGGAGACCACTGGGCAAAGTGCGTAATAGTTCCTAAAATTTCCATTTAAAATTTCCACTACATACTTTTTTTCAGCTTGCACACTATACTCATGGAAAGACTCTCATCAAGCTCAGTTGTGCCTGCTTTTCAGCCTGCATGTGGAAGAGAAACATTTTAAGCAGTGCCTATTCAGGGCAGCAAAGCCAACCTTTTTCCAACTGTTCAGGGAACATTTTCAATCTAAGCTACAGTTATGAGGTCAGCCTCAATAGGAAGTATATTCACGATGAACAAAAAGTAATATTCCTTGCTAACATATTAAAGGGAGAAGTTTCATGGCTGCTGACAAGTGCTAGATAACTCAGTACCTCACACCAAACGCTTACTCATCCATTTGTCTAGACAAATCTACAATGATACAGGCAGATTTTTTCAGCTCCAGATCAACAGTTGGGTGCTTCTATCCCCACCATAACTCCCTTTAATGATCTGAAGACATCAAGTTATTTAATTTCTAGGATTTCTGAAGATTGTCTCACAGTGAAGAGCTCCAAAAAAATAATCATCTTACACAGATCCCTGAAATATTAAAGGTTGCTTTATTCAGAGATAGTATTTCCTTACTTCTGGGTCTGGCAGCTCCCAACAATGGAGCACAACAGATCATAAACTCAATATGAGGCTATAAAAATGTATAAATGCAGGAAATTTAAAATTTTGCATTAAATTCATTCTTCCACTGCAATCATAGAATCATAGAATCACAGAATCAGAGAATACCAGGTTGGAAGGGACCTCAAGGATCATCTGGTCCAACCTTTCTTGGCAAAAGCAGAGTCTAGACAAGATGGCCCAGCACCCTGTCCAGCTGAATCTTAAGAGTTCTCTGTTGGGGAATCCACCACTTCCCTGGGGAGATTATTCCAATGGCTGATTGTTCTCATTGTGAAAAGTTGTCTTGTGTCCAGTTGGAATCCCCCCAGGAGTAACTTGCACCCATTACCCCTCGTCTTTTCCATTTGACTCCTTGTAAAAAAGGAGTCTCCATCTTCTTTGTAGCTACTTTAAATACTGAAACATGGTGATGAGATCTCCCCTAAGCCTTCTTTTCCCAAGGCTGAACAAACCCAGTTCTCTCAGCCTTTCCTCGTGTGGCAGGCTTCCCAGTCCTTTGATCAACCTGGTGGCCCTCCCTGAACTCTCTCCAGCCTGTCCACATCTTTTTTGTGTAGTGAGGACCAAAGCTGAACACAGTATTCCAGGTGTGGCCTGACAAGTGCTGAGTAAAGTGGGATAATGACATCTTTATCTGTGCTGGTGATGCTCTTGTTGATGGAACCCAGCATCCTGTTGGCTTGCTTTGCCACTGCAGCACACTGTTCACTCACATTGAGCTTGTCCACCAGGATTCATCCAGGTCCCTTTCCATAGAGCTGCTCCCCAGATGGATAGATCCCATCCTGTTCTGCATTCCTGGATTATGTTTTCCCAGGTGCAAGTCCTTACACTTGTCCTTGTTGAACTTCATAAGGTGCTTGTTAGCCCACTCTTCCAGCCTATCCAGGTCTTTCTGCAGGGTGGCTCTCCCTTCTGAAGTGTCTGTTTCCCCACTCAGTTTGGTATCAACTTCAGCTTTGGCAAACTTCATCAGGGTATACTTGATCCCATCATCCAGATCCCTTATGAAGATATTTGTCATGGTTTAACCCCAGCTGGTTACTAAGCACCACGCAGCTGCTCGCTTACTGTCCCCCTGCAAGGGGATGAGGGAGGAGAATGGAAAAAAACAAACTCATGGGTTGAGATAAAGACAATTTAATAGGATAACAAAGGAAGAAAATGATGATGATGATGATTGTTTTAGTTGTTGTTGTAAATATATACATATATATATACATATACATACATAGAACAAGTGAGGCACAAATGGAATTGCTCATCACATGCAAAAAAACCCCAATGCCCAGTCTGTGTCTGAGCAGTGATCCCACCTCCCAGCTCACTTCCCCAGTTCTATGCAGAGCGTGATGTTATATGGTATGGAGTATCCCTTTGGCCAATCTGAGTCAGCTGCCTTAGCTGTGCTCTCCCATCTTCTTCTGCACCTGGCAGGGTGTGAGAAGCCAAAAAGTCTTTGACTCAGCATAGACACTACAACTACCTAGCAACAACTGAAAATATCTGTGTGTTATCAACAGTATTCTCATCCTAAATCCAAACCACAGCACTATACCAGCTACTAGAAAGAAAATTAACTCTATCTCAGCCAAAACCAAGACAATATTAAACAGCATTGGGCCCCATATCAATCCCTGGGGGACCCCACTTGTGACAGGTAGCCAGTTTGAAAAGGAGCTATTTACCTCTGAACTGTCAGCCAGTTCCCCGCCCACTGCCCAGACCACTTGTCTAGACCATAATGCATCAGTTTCTCTAGGAAGAGACTGTGAGAAACTGTATTGAAAGCCTTGGAGAAATCATCATGCAATCATAGAATCACAGAATGGTTTGAGTTGGAAGGGACCTTAAAGATCATCTAGTTCCAACCCCTCTGCTGCGGGCAGGGACACCCTCCACTAGACCAGGTTGCCCAAAGCCCCATCCAACCTGGCCTTGAACACTTCCAGGGATGGGGCATCCACAGCCTCTCTGGGCAACCTGTTCCAGTGCATCACCACCCCCACAGTAAAGCATTTCTTCCTAATATCTAATCTAAAACTACTCTCCTTCAGCTTAAAGCCACTACCCCTTGTCCTATCACTATATGCCCTTGTAAACAGTCCCTCTCCAGCTTTCTTCAGGTACTGGAAGGCTGCTCTAAGGTCTCCCTGGAGCTGCCTTTTCTAGAGGCTGAACAATCCCAACTCTCTCAGCCTGTCCTCATAGGAGAGGTGCTCCAGCCCTCTCATCATCTTCATGGCTCTCCTTTGGACTTGCCACCTATTACAGGTAGACAATGTCCACTGATTGCCCCACATCAACTGAGCAGGTTACTTTGTCATAGAAGGCGATCGGGTTTGTCAAGCGCGATTTGCTCTTGGTGAATCCATGCTGGCTTTTCCCAATCGCGTGCTTCATTTGACTTGTGATAGCCCCCAAGAGGATCCATTCCACAACTTTCCCGGGGACTGAAGTAAGACTGATGGGCCTATACTTTCCTGCATCCTCCTTTAAGCCCTTCTTGTAGATGGGGGTGACATTACCCTTCTTCCAGTCTTCTGGGACATCCCCCAATGTCCATGACTTCTCAAAGATTATGGAGAGCAGCCTTGCAATGACATCAGCCAACTCTCTTACCCTCAGGTGGATAATGTCAGGGCTCATCAATTTGCAGGGGTCAAGTTCCTGTGATAGTTCACACACCAACTCTTCCTTCATTGATGGTGAGTCTGTGTTTGCATCGACCTAGATTTTTGTTCCCAAGGCCTGGGGCCCAACAGTGCTGGAAAAGACAGAGGTAAAGAAAGAGTTGAGAACCTCTGCCTATTCAGTCTTGTTGGTGACTAATTCACCTCTCCTGTTTAACGGTGGACCAGTATTATCCTTCTGCTTCTGCTTATTGTTTACATACCTGAAGAACCCTTTCTTGTAGTTTTTGACATCTCTGGCTTTTGCTTTTGCTTTTCTAACTGCATCTCTGAGTGCCCTGGCAATGCATTATATTTCTCAACAGGTACTCGTCTGCTTTTCCATCTCTGGTACACTTCTCTTTGGTTTTGAGCAGACTCAGAAGCTTGCAATTAAGCCAAGGGGGTCTACTTCCCCTACCTTTAAAGGGGATGAATGTTTTTTGTGCTTCTAGGAGAACATTCTTGAAAAACTCCCAGCACTTGCTAGGTCCTTTATCCTCCATGGAAGCTTCCCACGGAATCCTTCCCAACTGAGCTCTAAGTAAGGTGAAGTTTGCTCTTCTAAAATCTAAAACCTTCAGCATGCTCAGCAGGATCCCAGATTCCACAATATTGTGATCACTGCAACCAAGGCTGCCACTAACAGAGATATTACAAAGCAGGTTTTCTTGGTTTGTGAGTAGCAAGTCCAGCAGTGCCTTATTCCTGGTTGGCACATCTGACATTTGTATGAGGAAACAGTCCTGTACACATTCCAGGAACTTAATGAATGACACGTGAGCTGCTGTATTGTTCTTCCTACAAATGTCCAGGTAATTGAAGTCACCCATAAGAACCAGGTTCTGTTGACCCAAAGCTTGCTTAAGTGACCCAAATATTGTTTCATTGGCCTTATCGTCTTGGTTTGGAGGTCGGTAGCAGATGCCTACTGTCAGATTCCTCTTGGAGATGACGCCTCTGATCTTGACCCAGAGGCATTCGATAGGGCTTCCACAATCACCGTAGCTGACTTCATTTTTATTTAGAAAAATCTTCAATCATAAAGATGAAAGGGCATGAAAGTGCATTATATGCCAGAGTTTGCCTCAAGTATTGACAATATATTTTCCTCTTGTGCTTCAAAGATCTGACTGTTTTGGACAATTTTCAAGGACAGCAATTACAATTATTTTGTTTCTAATTCAATTACTAGTACTAGTTCTGTGAGTTCAAAAATACCCAAATTACTATCAGAAAATGCTCTTTATCTTACTTTTCACTTCTGAGAACCACATATAATGGCTTTCAGTTCATTCCTATTACTGCCAATAGAGAACTCACTGAAATTTCTGTATCAGTGCATAGTTATCTATCTGTATGTCAACCTATCAATCTTTCAAATGATTTCATGCATTCTTTTGCAAAAGGGTCCAGTAAGCAAAGATTTGCTGTATTCCTTGAGTAGAAACAGAGAATTTCCAAATAATGCATTTCTTGTCTCTGTTTTTAGATCTCAGTTTGAACTTGGTTAGATCTTAGTTTAGAATTTTGTGCCACAGATTTTCACTGTTTGCATTAAGTCAGAAAGCATACCCATTCTTAGAAACCTGCGATCCTTTTTGCTTTTTATTTTCTGGCTCTTCTGTATTTCCTTGAGTGCTGTTTTGAGTCTTGTAAGCCTAAGATCTTGTGTGTGACATGTCTATAGCAGTTCCAGGTGATTTAGCCAATATTATGTAGGTGATCACATACATTACAGCAGGAATATCTCTATTCATTGAGAAAACTCTGCAAACCAATGTTATTAGAGTTATAGTCAAGAAGTATCAAACCCAAAATGGCTACTACAGAATAGCAAGTGATGTATACACCTTCTTTATTTCAGAACCAGACCTGGACTGAGATGAAATATTCACTTCACTTTCACACTTCTAAGGTGTTGAGTTCTAGTCATGGCAGGATGATATGAAAGGAACATTGCCCATTGCAAAAGGCCAAATTTTCCTACTTTGGGCCTCATACTAGCCTATCCTTGGCGAGTCTTTCTCATCAGATTGCGCAAACCAAGAAAAAGCCAATACAGTATCTCTGAAAGCATCTCTTAGGATGTTGCAGCAAGTAGCTTAGTACTGACAAAAATGTTTACTCAGCTACTCAGCTTTTCCTCTGAAATTCTTAGAAAGTGTGGTGGGTTGACCCTGGCTGGGGGCCAGGTGCCCACCAGAGCTGCTCTATCACTCCCCTCGTTCACTAGGCAGGGGAGAAAAAGTGCAACGAAAAGCTCATGGGTCAAGATAAGGACAGGGAGAGATCACTCACTAATTATCATCACGAGCAAAAGAGACTGAACTTAGAGAGGGAATTCATCTAATTTATTACTAGGCAAAACAGAGTAGAGGAATGAGAAATAAAATGAAATGTTAAAACACCTCCCCCCACCCCTCCCATCTTCCCGGGCTCAACTTCACTCCCGGCTTCAACCTCCGCCCCCCCCAGCGGCACAGGGGGAAGGGGAGTAGGGGTTACGGTCAGTTCATCACACGTTGTTTCTGCTGCTTCTTCATCCTCAGGGGGAGGACTCCTCTCATTGTTCCCCTGCTCCAGCATGGAGTCCCTCTCACGGGAGACAGTCCTTCATGAACTTCTCCAGCGTGAGTCTCTCCCACGGGAAAAAGTCCTTCACGAACTGCTCCAGTGTGGGTCTCTTCTGCGGGGTGCAGACCTTCAGGAGCAAACTGTTCCAGTGTGGGTCCCCCACGAGTCCCGTCAGCAAACCTGCTCTAGTGTGGGCTCCTCTCTCCACGGGTCCACAGGTCCTGCCAGGAGCTTGCTCCAGCGCGGGCTTCCCAAGGGCCACAGCCTCCTTCAGGTGCCTCCACCTGCTCTGGCGTGGGGTCCTCCACGGGCTGCAGGTGGAATCTCTACACCCCCTCATCCTCCCTCCATGGGCTGCAGGGGGACAGCCTGCTTCACCATGGTCTTCCCCACGGGCTGCAGGGGGATCTCTGCTCCGGCGCCTGGAGCACCTCCTCCCCCTCCTTCTTCACTGTCCTTGGTGTCTGCAGAGTTTCTTACATCTTCTCACTCCTTTCTCCGGCTGCAAAAGCTCCCTCTAACTTGTTTTTTCCCTTCTTAAATATGTTATCACAGAGGTGGTGATTGGCTTGGCCTTGGCCAGCGGCGGGTCCATCTTGGAGCCGGCTGGCATTGGCTCTGTCAGACACAGGGGAAGCTTCTAGCAGCTTCTCACAGAAGCCACCCCTGTAGCCCCCCCGCTACCAAAACCTTGCCATGCAAACCCAACACAAGAGCAATATGAAACAGACATATAAAGGAGAGCGCAGCATTATAATCCACGTAACATACACAGTAACAGGGGGACTGAGTGGACACAAAGGCCATTTCTATGTCTGAGCATCACCAGAATGCATTTCTAGTAAACAGAAGCCTCTGCTTTCCCATTTACAGAGGCTGTTAAGGGTAGGGAGAATGACAGTGTGAAAGGCTGTAAGGAAACAGCATTTTCTATGGATAGCAAAGGTAGTAACATTTAGTGCAATGAGCAGATCGTATACTAAATTCTCTCTTTCCTATCAGTTCCATGTTAATACAAATGCAGTCAGACCTTGATTACTACTCCAGTGAACAATAAATAGCTTTGAGACAATATCAAACAAAAGCAGAAGTGATTCTGTGATAAAGAAAAGAAACACATTACAGATGCTGAATTTCAAGAAAAAATAAAAAGTAAATAAAATTATTTTATCTGTATTTTTTGCATGATAGGCATTTTTAAATAACCAGCTAGATTTTTTTAAAAAATTTCATTTGTATGTAGACACCCATAAAAAGAGAGGATGAATACAAGCAAGATGGGAAATGAAGACAGGAGAATCCCTGAGCATGTTATAGGAAATGTCTCTGTCTTTCTCCTGGAAGCCCGGAAAGCAAGGCTGCTTTCCTACTTTGCTTTATTTAGTTTGGCAGCAGACAAGTATGTCCAGTATGACTGGAGTGGTCTCCACCTAACATTACTATTATGAAAAGGCCGTTCCAGCCTTCTAAACAGGAAGATTAAGCTGCTGTAATTGGAAGTATATGTCATTCCTTTTGCCTGTTCTTTTTATTTTTTGTTTTCCTTCAGCTACTGATCAGGATTGCCATTTTCCCGCTACAGTCACCCAACTTGAGTGTGTAAGGTGACAGTTCACAGTAGTACTCACGATAGACTGCAACCCTATCTTCCTGACCGCACAGGTTAACAAAGACAATTTGTGTGAATAATTACAGTGTCAAAAGGAGCTAGAGGCCTAACCTGTGTGTAACTACCATCTCCATCTGATTTTTTTTCCTGGTTTTTCCTTTAGAAACAAAACAAGGCGCTCACCACAGAGAAAAAACTCGACTGCCCTGAATTCAGAGGGGTTGTGTGTCAAAGCAGCACTTCTGGTGAACTCTTGCTCCTTAACAACCTCTTTTGTAGTTTACACTTGAAATTTCCAGCTCAAGGTTCTCAGTTAAATTGTTTCAGCTGTTCATCTGAAGAGCCACCCACTCCTAAGTAAAAATGAGTACTACAAAAATAAAATCCTGACAGGAAATTAATGAAATTCGTAACTCCCAGCATGAAAGTAGTGCTTTATTTTCAGGAGTAGCTTTTTTCTTTTACTACTTTACTCATTCTCTATAATAAATATTAATTATGGTGTTTATCTCTACAAGTGCTTCATTCTTTATTTCCCGGAATTTGCAAAGTTATCCTTGGATTTGTGATGACAAGAGGTGCTTTTAAACAGAATTGGTTTTTTCCATATGACTTAGCAGTTGTATAGAACATAATGAAGCAGGCAGGGATTTGCATGTGTTTAACACTACCAATCTGTCAGTCCTACAGCATTCACCTTTAATTGTGTTCATTATGTAGTTTGATTGTGTTTGATACTGTTAGGTTTCTAAACTTAGTGTGTGCCATAAATAGTGTTGCCTATGGCACAGGTCTCCAGTGCAGTATTCAGGTCTCCCTGCATTACTTAGGTCAGCAGATTTGCAGTTGTCCGATATCATAAATGAAAAAAGACGTTGAAAACTAACCTTTCTAGTGCACACAATTTTTCTAAATTTAGAAATTTATTCAAAAAAGCTGACCTGATGTAGCATGATGGTTGCATCCCATAAGAAATTATCCACATCAAACAACTGATAACGTGTACAAAATGTCTTGTTATGCTAAATCCTTTTTGGGGTTAAAAAAAATGCAACAAAAAAGCAAAGGCGGGATTTATTCCAAAGCCTGTTAATGATATTTGCAAAGAGCATTTATGAGTCAGAACACAAAGTTTGCTCCATGGTGACTTAATTTGCCAGCCAAGAAGTGCTCTCAAGCTCTGCTAATCAAAAGATTGAAATGCAGCCTTTGGGATCAGGCTGAGCCTATTACTCAGAAACTGAGAATTTAGTTGAGTTACCAGACCAACCTTTGAATCCTTCTTCCAGAATAACATTTTTTACACTTTGCCAGTCCAGTAGAGTGAAATCTCAGCACAATGCAAGAGATTAGACATGCAAATGCCTATTAATAATAAAGACAGGTAGGTGTGTCTCTTTCACAGTTCAGGAAAATTACCATGGTTTCTGAAGGCCTTATCGACTTCAGAAGCCCATTGCTGAATATACCATAATCTAGTTATTTAAAGGTTAGATGACAAATCAGTAAGACTGTTGACTGCATGAATAATATTTTTTCTTCAAATGGATGTCTTCTAATGCAATGATTTTATTGTCATCTTCTAATATAATTTCTTGTTTTGCCTTGTTTAGAAAGTTAAAAAACATCAGACATCTCTCCTCTTACTTGTTCTCTCATGTAATCACATATAAATGTCCTTCAAAACACTCCTAGTGTATGTATTAAATTACACTGCATCCTCTTCATAATTCATGACTACCAATTGTGAAGTCTTCCTTTGAATGCTCTTTGTGTCTTCAGCAGTGCAAAACTAGTCAAATTTGCATTAGCAGTGCTATTAACATACTCTGCAGGGCGATATATGCAGATTCACAGATATGTACTTATAGCTATGCTTAACTGGTAGAATCACAGGCCAGTTGAGATTGGAAGAGACCTCTAGTGAGCATCTGGTTCAACCCCCTGCTCAAGCAAGGGCGTTCTAGAGGTGGTTGCCCAGAACCGTGTTCAGGTGGCTTTTGAATATCTGCAAGGATGGAGACTCCACAATTTCTCTGGGCAACTGTCCTGGTTTCAACTGAGATAGAGCTATTTTTCCCTTGTAAAAGAGGAAGGATGGCAGTGGGAGGGGGCAACAGCAGCATTCAGAGTGATGGTGTTTGTCTTCCCAAGTGACTGTTACATGTGATGGAGCCCTGCTTTCATGGAGATGGCTGAACACCTGCCTGCCCATGGGAAGTGGTGAATGAATTCCTCATCTTGCTTTGCTTGCGTGTGCAGCTTTTGCTTTACTTATTAAACTCTTTATATCAACCCACAAGTTTTCTCACTTTCTGTCTTCTGATTCTCTCCCCCATCCCACTGAGGGGGAGTGAGTGAGTGGCTGTGTGGGCCTTAGCTGCTGGCTGGGGTTAAACCATGACAGCAACCTGTGCCAGTGCTCCATCACCTTGTCTTGGTTTAACCCCATCTCCAGGAAAGCAGGGCTCCGTCACGTGTAACAGTTACTCGGAAGACAAACACCATAACTCCGAATGTTCCCCCCACCCCCTCCTTCTTCCCCCAGCTTTATATGCTGAGCATGACATCATATGGTATGGAATATCCCTCTGGCCAGCCTGGGGTCAGCTGTCCCAGCTGTATCCGCTCCCAACTTCTAGTGTACCCCCAGCCTACTCACTGGTGGGCTGGGGTGAGAAGCAGAAAAGGCCTTGATGCTGTGTAAGCACTGCTCAACACTAATGAAAACATCTCTATATTATCAACACTGTTTTCAGCACGAATCCAAAGCACAGCCCCATACTAGCTATTGTGAAGAAAATTAATTCTATCCCAGCCAAAACCAGCACACATTCCTACAGTAAAAAAGTGTTTCCTGATGTTCAGAGGGAACCTTCTGTGTTTCAGTTTACCTCTGGTCCTGTCACCAGGCACCACTGAAAAGAGTCTGGCTTGTCGTCTTTACATCCTCCCTTCATGACGAGATCCCCCCTGAGACACCTTTTCTCCAGGCCGAACAGCCTCAGCCTTTCCCTCATGGGAGAGATGCTCCAGTCCCTTAATCATCTTAGTGGCTCTTCACTGGACTCTCTCCAGTATGTCCATGTCTGTCATCTACTGGGGAGCCCAGAACTGGACACAATACTGAGTACAGGAGAAATGTGCCACTATACAATACTTCGCACTTCAAACTATACCAGCACTTTCTGCATAGCAAAAGTGGCATAAGTAAGACATTGTTTTGGTACTTCCAGATCTTAGGACCAGTATTTCAGAATTTCTTTTTCAATTACTGTACTAGATACACTGACAGCAATTATTTTCATAAACCAGACTGTGTGGTATATTCACCTATTATGTGTAACTCTGTGCGTGTACACATCTATATTTCATACAGGAAAGAGATATTCAGAAGACCCCAGTTATGCTGAATTTAGTATCATTTTATGCAGAGTTTAAGCTTGCTCTATGTTACCATAGGGTTTAAGTCTTTGTTGAATAATTCAGCACTATACTTTTCACTGTTGGAACTTTCCTTTATGCTGCCATTAGGTTCTCATCTGACAGACAGCTATGGTCCTTGTAAATCTCTCCTTATCTGGAGAAGTAATTTTATTTTCTTACCCAGTGCTCATGCCAACCGTGCATATCATTTCCTTTGTCTCTCCTTCTGTAAAGACATTTTTCCTGACATTTGCCTCTTGGATTTCTTAATTTTAGAGAAGATTCATGCCAGTGACTACTTAAATCATCTTCAGGTATATACACTCTCCAGCAGCTGTTTCTATTTAACCATGCTTCTTGAACTTCAAGGAATGGTCTATCAGAGGCCTGTAAGATTATTTTTTTCTGCTGATCCAGAAAATCCTGTACTTACTTGAGTTTGAATATCTTCTCTTCCACACTTGCCTAGCCCAGCACAGGTCTCTTAGTAATTCCTGGACGCAATTTAAAAAGGGTTGCAAGATTACCATGTAAATAAACAAGTAAAATACAATATGTCTTGTGTACAAAGAAAGCTTAACCTTTACCACAAAGAACCACCAAAGGAAGCCCTGTGAGTGTTACGCAATTCTAAGGAAGTAAATGATCTGAAAAACAAACACTGGGACTTTTTTCTTTGAAGACTGCTGTCAGGCATCTATGTCATTTAATAAGTGCCCAGAAAATGGTCATGATGTGCACCATTCTCAAATGATGGATAAGGGTTTCAATATCCTACTGCCATCTGCAAACACTCAAGCTGACAGGTACCTTCAGAACTCTCAATAATGCTTTGCTGATTTTTATCAAATTTAGATCACTGAGATAAAACTTTATCAGCAATGTGTGAGAAAATATAGCAATGGGTAAAATTAGAGTTTTATATATTTCAGATTACATCTGTCAATGTTTTATGTTTGAATACATACTGCATCAACCTGTCTGTGGTGAACTGATGTTCTTTATTACATTAGTTCTATATGAGAGAAATATTTGATGGAACACAAAATTTTGATATATTCAAGAGAGAAGCTTACTAGCAATTTATTACTATTTATTTCAGAGTCATGCAAACATACATAGGACTCATCCTCTTATCATAAAATTCCCTGTTATCAAAAGGTTTTCTTCAGATGTTTGCTACTTCGCTTTGATTATATTAATAACCTAAAAAAACACTCATTTTTAATATTATAATAAATTCTGCCAGGAAATGATCAGGCAGGATCTGAATGTTAAGCAGAAACAGCATAAAGAGGTTTCATATTACAAGTTCCTTTAGTTTAAAGAAAAAACCTGAAATATCCAAGATTAAAAAATCACAATAATTAATACAACTTCTTGTTATGAGGCCATAATATAAATAGAACCAATAAGGAAATGACATTTTGCTCCCTCATAACAAGAACTGAATCGTAGTTCAGGTCTTAGAGGGACCTATACTCAATGAATACAGAAAAGCTAAACCTACCAAACTTCTATTTCTAGAATTGACAATAAAAGGAAAAGCAGCATATTTGATCCTTACTTTTGTAAGTCATATTGAAAGCTGAGGAAAGTTATCAAGCACTAAAAATGAAATAGCTCATTACTAACAGCATGTTATTAATTTTAATAAATATATATTAATGAAAAAATTACATTTGAAAGAAAATTAGAACCCATTTCAGTCTTTTGTACGTTGCTTTACCATTTGAGAAAGAACACATTAACCTGTACAACCACAACCAATGTACCACGTACAACCTCATGCAAGATCCACCTTACACTGTGAAATAACATCCCAACACACTGAGCAAGAGATCCAGTTATTTTATGATCCAAGCATTTTAGAATAGCTGTGATCTTTGTTATAAAAGACTTCTACAATCAGGGAAGAAGTTCACAAATGGCAGATTAAATGCGATTTAAAACCATGCAGGAATTAGGTCCACATATGCAGTCCTGTAACATACAGAGAGAACTATCCAGTCAGTCCTCCCCACATCCTAAACTGGATTTTCTCACCTGTCTTTGGCCTGACGCCCAGTCTGGTAGATATTCTCAAAACACATGCAGGGCTGGACCCGGGAAAGCAAGAGGTCGACCCACACCTGATCTGAGATCTCTCTCGGGTCTCAGACATCTTCTGAGCAGCCAGGCAGCACCAGCAAACATACAGCCACGTTCAGGATAACTATAAGAGGCTTGGGCACCCGAAAGGTTCAGCAGAGCTGGGACTTTAAGCATTTCATGATGCCCAAATACCACTGTTATCTTCCTGGACTAGCATATGATTCCCTTGTGGCTCTATTCTCAACCTCTGGGAGCAGATCTGCAGCCTTGTAGTCCATGAAACATGGGATTCCCCCTGCTTGTAGACCACAGTCATCATGGTAAGCTACTGACACAGACCTCAGGTCTTATGAGGCTTAGGTCTTGTCCTGGATCGTCTGGAGCCATATTTTAGTTTCTTTAGCTGTAACAGCAATTATTGAACAACCACATGACTACTATTCTTTTAGTTTTTGCTAAGATTTCGTAGAATCATAGAATCACTTAGGTTGGAAAAGACCCTTAAGATCATCAAGTCCCACTGCAAACCTAACACTGCCAAGTCTGCCACTAAACCATGTCCATAAGCACCACATCTACGTGTCTTTTAAATACCTCCAGGGATGGTCACTCAACTACTTCCTGGGCAGCCTGTTCCAATACTTGACAACCCTCCCAGTGAAGAAATTTTTTTTTTAATATACAATCTAAACCTTTCCTGGTGCAACAATTGTACAATTGTGTGGTGAAATACTCTCATATATTTCTCATGTATTTTTCTAACTAATAGATGATAATAATGAATAGCTACTGCAGGGGGTGAACTACTATTTATGCTACAATAATGTAATATGCAAGAATACAAGCATGAGATGACAGCAGGGACCTTGAAAGTGTGGGCAGAGGATAATACTGGAGGCCGCAGGGCTATAAACAACTCACCAGCAGTCGACTACTGGTTATTGAAGGAATGCAACCTTGGGAGTTGTGCAAAAGCAGTGTTAGGCTTCACAGAGCTTATGCATATCCAGCATATGTAAACCACAACATATATTGCAAATCCAGATGTAATGCCACATTGCAGATTAATAAAGAAAAAGCAAGGTGTAGTGTGTGTTAGCAAACACATGAAAATGAGCCCAGGAGTGAGGACAAAGTAGCCATTAACATCAGCATCATAATCATTCTACGAAAAGACCTGGGGTGCTGATACCTTGCTGATTAGATTGTTAAGATTTTGATTAGATTAACAATAAGGTCTTCTTGTCTTTGCCTATGAGGTCCTCCCTTTTTCCCATAACAAGATTTTGAGTGTAACAAGTTGGTGGACTTCAAGCACCTATTCTGTAACTCAGGTGCAATAGATTGGGAACAGATTGAGACAGTTTGAGATTGCAAAGGGGTGAATGGCTGGAAGAAAGATAAATTGCATCAATCCACCATCACAGATTAAAAGGAAGAAAAGTATAGCTGCCATTTTCAAACTTACAGAAATAATTTTTATTACTTATATATGTATTTTAAAGAAATTTGTATATATATATATCCTTATGTTAAGGGGGTAGACATTGTGATACAGTGTGCCAAAGTAACAAGATCTGGAGAAGAGAAAAACATCAGGCCTAATAACATTAAAAACTAAGATATAAATGATGAAGGGATCTGTAAGAAAGGGAGGTGATAATATAATTCATGCCCTTTTGCTGACAGTCAGCCTCACAGCCTGCTCTGCCAATCACCAAGAATAGCAGCAGTGACCCAGCAAAGAGAACTGATAACAGGCAGTGAGGTAAGGACGGAGTTTGTTTCTTTGCTGAGATTCCTGGCTCCTCAAATGCTGAATATTTATGTTAACTTATCATTGCAGTTCACATACTTCAAATGCAATGCATAAATTATTCTGTGTGTTACTGAAAAAGAAATGACATTTTCTTTGTAGTTAGTTATTCTGGACACAATAAAGTAAATTATGGTTAAGTAATTGATGTCTTTGTTGCTGTCTTTTCTAATCCTGTGAGTGGTTAGTGAGAGCAGTGACTTAAATTTCTAATTATGATGAGTCTCTCTTGCCTATGGAAAACAGATCAGAGCATGAAAGAAAACACACCAATTCAGGTAGCTGCTGTCACAAGCAGCATGTAAGATGACATCATCCAGTGCTAAAAGGCTCCAAACATGAAATATGCTTTAAAGGTGCATATACCAAATCAGTCTGCTATTGCCTGAGATTATGAGCAGATGTGTGCTGCTAACAGACACTCCAAAGATAATTAAAGCCCCACAAGCATTTTCTTGCAATTTTTGCTATAACAAGGCAGAAGATACTTCTCTTTTTTCTCTGGGAGACTTCAGAAATTACTCATATCCTCTCAGAATGAACCCTGAGTGATCCCTTCACCTCAAAAACTCTCATCCACACAGTTTCCTAAGTCTTTGCTCAACTTTCCCCCAACTAGTTCCACATTTTTGGAACTTAGTCAGACTGCTGACAGGATGAAATACACAGGAGTTCGCATAGCTATTCCTTGCTTCCCATAAGCTATGTGAAGACAGCAGTACAATTTGCGCTTCTTGATACTTCCTAAAGTCTGTCAGTCTCAAATGTTGCAGCAAGTTGGCTAAAGCTGAAGCTCTGCTGTGTTTGGAGAGGAGTAAGAGAAGAGGAAATAGTTCTGAAGAATTTGCTTCCATTGAAACATCCTCCACTATTGATGATCTCTCCTGTCATATTTTAAGTCTGTCTGCACCCAAAAAATCCTTTCGGATTCATTCAATGTTTCTTGATCCCCATAAATCAGTCAGGAAAAGAAAAAACAAGTACGAGTAATCAGAAGGTTGTAATGAAGTGTGATCTATCATCAACACAGCGATGCAGACAGTCAAGATAACCAAGCCTCATTCCTGCAATTCCAATAGAAACAAACGTCCAAAGTAAGCAAAATTCATCTCAGTACAGCTGTCTCAATCCTTTGCTAGTGATATGCTGGAGCCCTCTGCAGCAATGCTTTCCTGTAACCAGACAGTCATGGCATGCCGTTGGATCGCTGAGTGACCAAGGGTGGATCCTTACAGGAAGCCCTATGAGGCTCAAGATTCATGCTCGATCCAAATATTGGAGGAAAACTTCCAGCAGCTTGAATGTGACCTCTAGGCCTAACACTGACCAGTCCAAAGCAGAAAGCTGGTATTTGTCATTTCTGAAACCTCTGGCCATCTGTTCTCTAAAGCTTTACAATATTTATATTCTGCATATATCTAAGCAACAAGGCCAGCTTTGTAGCTGACTCATAATCCCACTTCCTGAAATTACTTCATTATATTAGGAAAGTAGTCTTAATAAAAACGGGGGTGAGAACCCTTTCCCTTTTAAATTGCTACATCTAACATCTGGAATATGCCCATCTTTGTTTATGCTGTTCTATATGACTGAAACTAAGTCCCCAATGAATATTGTTTACTGCCTGCAGTATCCTGACATAGCACTGGTAGAAATGTTTAAATTCCCATTTTTAAGATAATTGAAGCTTGGCTTAGACGGGCTCCACAACATTCATTTTGGTATGAACAAAACAATCGTTTTTCTCTTTTTTTAATTCCCAGTGATGCAAAGCTAAAATGCCTTCCAGTGCCAGCTACATTTTGGTTTGGGGTTAGTGAAAAATGAAGTAATGTCTTTAAAATGCCTAGCAGCTGGTGATGGAGGCCTCACCCAGGAGATTCTCAACACCTGCAGTTCTGCTTTGCCCTAGAGTATTGACCATCTCTGTATTGAAATATTAACCAACTCAATGATGAGCAAAACACATCTTTGCTTTGCCCCGTCTCCTGGATTTCTTCAGTTCTTCTGGCCTTGTGGATGCTAATAATCTAATTCATTACTAATAACATCAACCCCATAAACTAATGAATGCAATTCATAAATTATGTCTTAAAGCAAACTTGCTATGCTCAGCATAAAGGCTAACTGTTCTTCGCTTGTCCACAATGCTGTTTTGTTTAGCTAGCCTGGAAAATAAAGGCCATTGTGTTTTCTTTAGCTACACTCCATGTAATTTGTGTTTGCATGGGGGAACAGGAGGAGTGGCTTTGAATAATGCAAGTGCAAAAGCCCAAGAGTTCTCCATGGAAGCTTTTCCATACTCAACTTTCCAGGGAATTAGCACAGCTCAGTATCTTGCAGCACTGGATCCTAAAATACCCTTCATGCCTCACCGCAATTCATTTGGTGAGTATGCATGTACAAAGAGACTCAGTTCCTGCATGTGTCACTGCAAGTGGTTTTAGACATTTCTCAGGGGTTGAATGCCATAGAAATACATTTAAAAAGCATTTTCCGTACTTATTATTACCAAAGTCCCTTAGCCGGCCAGTCTCACAGCACAAAATCCACTTAAATACTCTACTGAATACACTGTAGCAGAGTTATAGATGTAAATAGCCTTTAGCTTTTATCAGAAATACTAACACATGCATTAAGAATGGTAATGTTGGGACCTCTAGGTGTATCGAACATGGTATTTTAACGGAAGTGGGGGAAGCAAAGAATAATAGCATGACTAGCAAAGACACTGGGGGGGGCAGGATCAAACTTTCACAGTCTGTCTCCAGAGAGACAGTCTTACTGCATCAAGTCATCAGACTTGACAGAGCTAGCCAAGGGATATTTACTGTGACACAAAAACCGATTAAAAATTGACTTTTTTATAAGAAAGTGTTTGTTTTTAAGCTCACTTGTTGTTGCCAGACCTTCTGAATCATAGCCACTTTCCAACCTGCAGAACGTTTCAAGGTTTTACACAGACCTGTTTTATCAAATCTTGTATCAAATGCCCAGACCAGCTGTAGACCATTCTACTCCTCAGCCCAGAAACATGGTTCAGCAGAAAGAGAAGGAGATAGTTAATAGTCATCTTCCTTCCTGGTGGGAATCCCTTTCAAAGGGGAAAGCCAGTCAACACAGGAATTTTGAGCAGAATGGTCTCAGGAAGTGAAAAGGTGTCATCTCATAGAGCAAAGAGGGTATTACTACTTCTCAGGCTCCTCAGCCAGGACCAGCTGAGGAGCCTTTATGATCTGTGACACAAAAGTTTAGCTTGCTTCATTACTTCTGCAGGCTCTCCCATTTTTTTTAGGGACATTCTCCTTTAATTTTAGGATGTTCCTAATGAGAACTAAAAGCAAGGAGTCCCACTGCAGCTCAACTCTGCCTTACGGTATGACTATATACTGGCTACCATGTGACACTGTATCAAGCCATTTCCTTCAATACAGAGCTTGCTCACAGCTGAAAAATTTTGAATTTTGGTGTCTCCTGCCCTCAGCGTTGCAATAGAATTCAGTTTTACAGCACTAGCAGAAGTGGAGTGAGCCAGTGCAAGTCCAAGTGGCCAGGAACACTTGCAGGGTCTGTGTGTAGGTGATGAGGTCCTACACTTTCTTCTCCTACTAAACAAAGGAAGGATCTACCCTGCCAGAAGACAGCATTTTGTCATACAACACAGATAGGGACTGTCAGAGCCCCATCAGGACTGCTGTCTCTGGCTGCACGGCAGTGTTCCCTGCAAAGCAGGGACTCCTTACCTTCAGCATGATGGCAGGGTTCAGGAAGGCAGCTGTAGGGCAGGGATGCGCTGTGTGCTGCTCTCTTTATTTTGTTGCCCAAGTTGGTTATGCTTGAAGCCAGCTCTGCTTCTACATTATCAGCCTGGAAGATGAGCAGTGTGTTGTGGGAAAAGCTTCTCCTTCAACAGCTACACAGAGTGAAAATGTCAAACACACATAATTCATGGGGGATAGTATTGCAAGGTCTGGATATAGAGGGGAAAATCCTTCCAGCTCCACACCTTATGGTTCTAATCCCGCACCAGAAGGTGAATTTGAATCAAGATCCTGAAATCCCCTGCTCTTCTGAAATCGTTATCTGTTCATAATAATAGTCTTGTTCTCTTGGAAATACCCTGGAGTACAGCCAGGTTACAGTTTTACATAAAGACAGCTCCAAAATCCCTCACAAGCAAGGAAAACAGACACAGCTTTTCTTTTGTATGGATACTAAGAATCCACAGGTATCTCCGGAGGGAAAAAAGAAAACAGACTTTAAATCTCTTACTGGCCCATCTGTAAGATAAAGAGTTTCCCTTCTTGCTGCCAGAGAAATCAAGCTCAAAATAGTCTGTTCAGTCTCGCTTCAGGAGGAGAAAAAAATGAATAAAGTGCAAAACTGAGACCTTTTGCAGGCAGAGAGCAAAGGGAAAAATGACAAGTCTAGTGAATTCCCATCCCACAGCCTGCTGATAGCAGTGCCCTTCTCTTGCTATTGTCCTCAGTGTCTGGGCTGTCCAGTGTTCTAATACCCAGTTCTCCACATCTGAAATCCACTGACATTGCCTTAGTGATGCATAACCAAGTCAGGTCCTAACTGCCCGTGCAGGCTTCTCACACAGCACTGGAGAGTGCAACACAGAGATGCTCAACCCTATGAAGTCCTCTTGGGTTCAGCAAAGCTTATTTGTTCAGTCTTAGTAAATGACAGACATCGTCCAGGTGTCATGCTCCATTCTGGTTAGACATTCAGAATGGTGGGGAAGGTCAGGGGACATTCCCCAGCTGGCACAGCCAAACTGGATCTGGAGAAAGGAGGTAGAGCTGCTGGACCCAAACTTATTCTGATCACCCAGACTTATCACGTTCTTCCCTCTCCTCTAGCACGTGAGATATCATCACGTGATAAAAAGAGCAGCTCACATGACAATAGGAAGAACTGCAGTAATAGGCTATAGTAACACTATTAGGCTGATCCAGGTCTCTTGTAGCTGGATGTCATTGCAGGTGGGGCCTCAATCTGCCACGTTTTTGGTGGTGCACCTCCAGTACTCACTGGCAGATAGCAGAAGAGGTCAATGGGTGTGTCTATGGAGAGGATCTTGAACAGGGAAACTAAATGTATTCAACCGGTGCAGATGAGTGAAATGCAAGTGTAACTGCAGGAAGCATACTGGACAAGAGCTAGATATGAAAGACATGCTGTCAGGGTATGAAATTTTCCAGGTAAAAAAAAGGCAAAAATAAAGATCAGCAGCATTTCTGCTTTTCCTCTGACAAATCCTTTCGAGGATTATGAGGATTCATTCCCCTGCCATATAATCAGTGCTGCTCCTTTGCTGATTTTATTAGCTAATTTTATTAGCTTCATGGCTGGACCAGCAGAAATAGACTCAGCTATCTTTGCATAATGTAATATGTAATCAACCACTTAGGGCAGATCCTCAACACATCTAGGGCAATTCAGTACGTGAAGTGCATATACTGGCCAGGATAAAGGTCCAGGAGGGCATTGTACAAAAAAAAAAAAAAAATTACTTAAGTCAAAAGACAAAGTCGGATTCAGAAAAAATAAGCAGAGCAGAATCAAGCCAGGACATGATTTCTGTCTGTTAATTTCTCTCTCCCCGCCCTGCCGCCTCACTCTCCGGCAAAGATACCCTCCTGTGCTGCTGCAGGGAACAGACCACAAGGTAAAGCTAAGTTGGTCCCTATGCCTGCACTTGAGTCCAGTACAATTCTCCAACTCACAAAACATTCACCAACTCAGGAGTGACTGCCTTGTCTCCTGTGTCTCAATATAGGTAGTGTCAGGCATCTAGAGTTTCACAGCAGGTCACAGCAGAAGGACATTGCTGGAAAGATGCTAAAGAGGCCTGTGAATCACTGCCAGACTGAGTATATTCTTGGGGGAGATACAAACAGTGTGCAGCCTGGGATGCCCTCACGTGAATTATCATCAGGAACAAGCTGGCAACTGTCTAGCAGTCACTATGCTGAGAGCCGCTGCCTCCAAGGGCTGCTCGTAGGGCACAATTAACTATACATCCATGAGAGGAATTTCCTTGACTAGGCAAAGAGATGCAACAAAAAGAGACTTCCTGTACCAATGCAGGGAGATGGTACCATCCAACAGAGCTTCAGTATGAAGCACTTACAGGCTCACTGACTAGGCGAGATAGTTCTGACCATCCCTGCAGCGACTAAGACAGACCTGGAGAAAAATTGGAGGCTCGTTGTTTGATGATAGCTGCTGATGTGACAGGAGTGCTGCCACAGTGGGCCTTGTTCCTCATCAGTGGCTGTGGAGAAAGCAGGGCAGAAGACCCCTGTGACCTGGTGTTAATGCTAGCAGTATTGGTCTATTTCTTTAAATAGTTTTTCTTTGAAAAGTTAGATATAAACTGTTGACAGTGCGGCAGCCATTAGAGTGGAAAAAATTGAGAATTTGTTCTCTGGCCTGGAACAGAACATGGGTCAACTTGAAGGCAAATTTGATGGCTTTGAATGTGAATGGAGAGCAAATTTACCAGAATGGTGTCATCTGAGGGCTCTGAGCAGATGGACAACAGCATGTGTTGGAGAATACTGTTAGTACAGTGTCAAGAGGAAATATTCCTCTGAATATTAAAAACAAGTTATCAAAAAAATCAGCCAAGAACCTTAAATCTGTACATTTCAGGCTTCCCTGAAGGCCGTCCATGAGAAAAATATTGTATATGTCATTTAATTAGATTCTGAACTGACTCAGGCACGTGTTCTTACATTAGTTAACTGCACTGAAGCAAGGAAGTTTGCTGTGAGAGCAAAATAAGAGTATGCTCAGATGTTTGCAGGATTAGTCTTGCAGGCTCCGGAACTAAGACTTCAAACTGCCTCTAGACAAACAAGTTTACTAAAATACTGGGACTACACGCAGCTGTATCAGTATCTGTACGCATCTAAAACCCACACATGCCCTGAAGTTGGTTTTGCCTCTGGGATACACAAGGAAATAGAATAACTTGGCAAGTGAGCGTGACTGCATTGCAGTGACCAGATGTGATTTAATTGTTCACAATGTCACACAGATCAACTCTGAAGTGATGTTGATTGGAGATGCGGGGATGACCATTAAACTGCTTCTTAGATCAAAACAACTTAATCATATTTCCCCTTGACTCTCTTTCCTTCTGAAGACAAAGTATTACTGTCAACAAAAATCATCAGTAGCCCTGACATTCTGGTCTCCAGAAGTACTTAAATACTGTCACCTCTTGTGAGCATGTCACTAAAAAAGCAGAGGAAAGCTTCAGTACAATCATTATCTGTCTTCTGAAAGCTAAAATAAAATTAATGTTTCCCCTTTTTTTATAAAAAGCAGGACTGAAACAGAAATACTGCTGAGTTTCATTTTAGTCACAATACTTTTTCTCCAAGTTGTCAGGTTTTTATTCTTCACCGGTTTGTTGGTGCTTTTTAATCCTCAGACTGACAAACCTAGTTATCTGTGTAGCTTAATCAGGTAATTGATGATTTTAGATAATACTTAAGCTTAACTTAAACCTCATATGTCTATATGCTTGGCAAGCAGCCTGCTTTTCTTCACTTCCCAATTAAAATTTGAAAAGTCACTCTAGATCCCAAAAGGGCTTTTTAATCATATTTTAATTTTTATGGCTTAAAAAGGTACTTACAGAGTATACTAAAATCAGAGTTAATTACAATAACTCCTTGCAATCAAGGTCCCACCCATTTTCAGATGCATATCATAATGTCACTGATCTCACATGAAAATTAACATAGGACTAACAATTTCAGGAAATACAAGGCTGATAGCCAGTGTTATCTGTTGCACTGTTAACACTCCCATATCAATTAGCTGTGGCAATTTTATGGAATTGTGGTTTGTCCTTGCTCTTCTTTTTTTCCCTATGCCTACATACTTGACTATGCACCTCCTTGTAGCTATCACTAGTTCACCACTGATTCTAAAACTATTTAAAATTATACGTTCTGCTGCTTTAACTTCCTTTAAAGGTAAGTATCTATTTCACGACCACATATTCTTTCTCTGCCATCATTCTGTATAGGGATGTTTTGACAGAAACAATAAGAAACCCAGTGAAGTACAATCAATAAACATATTTCCATGGACATGTCTAGTTGGGGTTTTTTTTGGGTGGGGGTTGACTCAAAGGATTCTTGTTAAGAAATCACATTGATCCAAAAATTCTATCCAATATGTGTATTAACAGACTGGACAAAGAAGGTAGGTGGATAATTCATTATGCTGGTCTGTGAAGAGGGCAAATCAATGCTTTTGTTCAGTTGTTCAAATAACTAAAAACACTGCGTGAATTAATGTATTAGGGGTCTGTTAAGATTATAGGTACAGTGCTTGCAGACAAAGCCTGAACTAGCATTAAACTAGCTAACTGAAGATGTCTGTGGCCTCACAGAGGGTAATTTACACTCTTCTCAAAGGTCCTCAGTACTGACAAACTTTAAGTCGAGACCCACTCCTTAAAATAGTTGAAATAAGTCATGATAACAAAGGGAAATAGATTCAAGTTTCAGATTTCAAGGATATCCAAAGGTGATCATGGCTTGAAGGTCTGATTTGTAACTGCTTTTAAACTGCCTCCCTGCCTAAAAAAAAGGGTGGACCCTCCCCGCCAGGACACACCCCACTTTCCCAATCAGAAAACATAAGCCCACCAGCAACAGACTTGCTTTTCTTAGCTTTTGCAGTAGTTATTTTTAGAAAGAGTGCGTAGACTTAGACCATAGGTTGAAAGTCACTGGACTGAGTTAACCCTCCACCTGAATTTCAATGGAGCCCACGGAGAATTTCAGCAAAGCTTGATCCTTTTCTCCCTGTTGTCAACTGGAGTTAAATCTTTAACAAAACCAGAAAAAAAAGAAATTATTTTTAAAGACCAAATTGGTTTAAGTGTTTGGGAAAGAAGCAATTGGAGTATCTACAAAAAGTAATCCATTACACGATATTAGAATGTCAAATGAGTCCCATAGGGAAGTACAGTCCTGTGCTACAGGGTAGTACAATGGAAAAGTACTGAACTACACGCACCTGTGCACCCATAGAAGAATCTTCCAGCTCACCTGAAATATTATTTGAGACGGCATGGGTCTCCTGGGACAAAATGAACTGTACATGTGAGTAATGCATAGAATTCTCAGAAAGCACTAAATCACATTTCTTATGGGAAACCGATGCAGTTCTTTGCTTGATAAACAAACTGGTGTTAAACCATTAGATGTCTCAAATAGCAAGTTCTGCCATGGAAACTGCATGGAAATAACCAATGGATTTTAAAAAAGGAAGGATTCTTTCCCCAGTAGATGTAAAACGCCAGTCAAAAATCAAATCCGAATGATGACAAAAATCTTCAGTCTTCTGAAAATTCACAGCCTGCATTACAACACTACTGCAATCTCTGCTTTTAGTTGTGTTGAAGTGCAAGGCACAAGTGAAGTTAATGGTCAAGACAAAAAAGAGAGAAGGCTGAATGCCTGTTCTCAATCAGTCCTAAGGTGTGATCTAGGGTATTGAAAGTTCTCTGTACTTGCAGTCTTCTCTGAAATAACCTGGAGTTTCATGCAATGTGCAAACACAATCAAACTGTCTTTGATGGGCGAACAACTGATAGAGCTGATCATCCTGCAAACAGAGTGCAAACTTCCCTATGGGACTGATTTGACATTCTAATATCGTGTAATGGATTACTTTTTGTAGATACTCCAATTGCTTCTTTCCCAAACACTTAAACCAATTTGGTCTTTAAAAATAATTTCTTTTTTTTCTGGTTTTGTTAAAGATTTAACTCCATTACCCAGGGCCATCGGGTTGATAAAAAAGCTGTGGAGTAATGCATTGCATTTAACAAAAAGGGGCATAAACAAGATATAACTATAGCAGATAATACAGATTATCTATTTTGTAGCCTCGTGATGAAATAAAGCACCTGCCCAACAAACCTTCCAATGTAAAGCTGGACGTGAAGAGTCCTGCAGCAAACAAATTTCATGGGAAAGGTAGGCAGGAACCCACATGCAAGTACACAAAGTGAAATGCAACCCTGACAAGACATTTAGTCCAACGACCAATATCCAGAATATGGCTAAAAGGCATAACACTGTGCTGCATAACTCAAACACACATTTAGCTGTGCCACTGTGGTTTGGCCTCTTGCCACACACCTCTGCAGCCACCAGAAACAGGGCTTCCACCTCTGTTAGCGGTGACTCTGGTACTGAAGTGAATAGCTGCATTTACCACAGTAAACCAGTCACGGGACAGCATCTTAGTTAATGATCCCACGCAAAGCGTAGAACAAGGGGAGATGTGCTCCTCTGGCAGCCAATAAGTGCGTTCAGAGCTGTGGTGGGTTTTTCTGCATTGCACTGTGCTGTGCTGTGTGGAAATAATTCTCTGGCCCTTGTAGCACCAATTCTTGAGGGAAGCCAAAAGGTCATGAAAGTCATGAGAGTAATAGATCATAATCATTATCTCATCTAACCTCCTGAATACCTCAGCCATTCTATTTTTCTTTAGAAGTTAGATCAAAGCAAGCCTTTTAGAAAGACCTCTGATTTCAAGCAATAGTGAGTAATTGGTCCCTATGTTATCCTTATTGCTAGAACAGTACATCTTACTCAAGGCTGAATTTGTTAAACTTGCAGTCACGGGATCACCTTCTGTCATAAGACTATAAATTTAAAGACTATAAATCCCTCCACTATTATGCCTCTTCTATATACATGGACCTGTGATTTAGTTCCTTCTTACCCTTTTCTTTGATAGGTTTGACTGAGGTCCTTAAACCTCATGTCAAAGCTGATTTTCCATCTTGAAAGGCAAACACCACATCTAGACACAGTATTCCAGTCAGTTGTTTTATGGATGCTAAGTACACAAGAAAGATCATTTCCCTGGTTCTATTTGGCATTTCTCTTTTTACATATTCAAAGATCACATTAGCACTTTCTGGAACATCACACCAGGAACTTAACGCTGAG